>NW_026294491.1:17397607-18137607 GCF_007827085.1 Peromyscus californicus insignis | reverse complement strand
ATTTTTTTTTCTTCTGAGTCAATAGTGATTGCCAAGACAGAGTAAATGAGAGGTGTTTTCACCAAAAAGAATCATCACAGGAGGGCTGGTAATTCACCCCTTTGGTCCCCAAGTTTACGGGGGCTTTGATTCAGCCAAAAGTGCATTTTCAGATTTCAACTTGTATCATCAGCACCCTGGTTGGAACAGAGTGGTAAACTTGATCTCCTTAGGGAAAAACCTAAATTAAGGACCAGCAGAAAGAATATGCAAGATATGGGAAGTCAGAGCCGTGAAGTTTATCGCAGCCCTGGCTATGCCTGGTCGATTTCTCTTCCAACCTTGTGTAGATTGCAGTACAGCTTTGAGAGATCATAGCTTGTCCTCACAGACAAGCTACATCAAGACCTGGAGCTGAGAAGGACCTGTCCTCTAGCAAAACATAAACGTTCTTCCCTCTCTATTCCAGAGGACTTTCTCCTCTTCCCAAGACCTCAAGAAGAAATATACAAGGTGACTACAGGAGCAAAGAGCTCCATTCAGCCCTCCATTCCTTGCCTGTCCTTTGTAGCCTCCTATCATGACTCTAAGGCCATGTCTGCAGTTGCTAGAATGAAAGGCAATGCTTCCAATGTCCTGTCTCCATTCCTGACATACAGCTCCATTATGTTTTCTCTTGCATTGACTAAGATGCTTTGTGTGTGTGTGTGTGTGTGTGTGTGTGTGTGTGTGTGTGTGTGTGTGTGTGTGTGTTCATGTGGGTGGATGCACTTGTGCATACAGGTACATGTGCATATGTGTGTATCCACGTGGAGGTCAGATGTCAACTTCAGAGGTATTCTTTGGTTGCTCTGTACCTAATATTTTTTGATACAATGGCTCTCACCAATGAACTCCAGAGACTGACATGTCTCCACATACACCCAGTATGGGGATGACAGATACATGTAGCTGCACCCAACAATTATCAGGGCTCTAGAGATCAAACTCAGGTCCTCACACTTATGTTACAGGCACTTAAATCACTGAGCTGTCTTCCAGAACCTTGTGTTTTCATGGCCTTGGTATCCATTTGTCCCTGAATTGAGCTGGTCTTTACTTCTTGAAGAGTATGGAAGGGAAGGACCACTGAAGCCCTCTAGTCCCTACTACCACTCACCTCTGGGGACAAGGCTTAGCCAGAGAAAGACCAGAACAGGGCTCTTCAAAGCTACGTCACCAAATTCAATAGCCATTGTTGCAGGATATTTGTTTACACTGCATGAAGATGTGTCTATGTTTTGCCTCACCTGCCTAAGGTACCTGATTGGTTTAATAAAGAGCTGAAAGGCCAATCGCTAGGCAGGCGAGGATAGTGAGATTTCTAGGGAGAGAGAGGAACTTGGGAAGAATCTGAGGCATGTGGATCTTGACAGCAAGACATAGAGCAAGTAGGATATACCGTATGGAGGAGAGGTAAAGAGCTATGTGGAAGAATGTAAATTAATATAAACAGGTTACTTTAAGTTTTAAGAGCAAGTTGGAAACAAGCCTAAGCTAAGCTATGGCCAAGCTTCCATAATTAATAAGAAGTTTCGGTGGTGGTCCAAAGAACGTCTGACTACAAGCCATCTTTTAATGAAGATGAAGTAAAATTTAAAGTTTGGTTCTTCAGTTGGGCTGAATCATGTTTCCATTGCTCAATAACTGTGCATAGACGATGGCTGTTGAACAGACGAAGAATGTTTCTATCATTCTGGAAAGTTCTTTGGGCAGTTCTCTCCTAAGCAATGAGCTCTGGGGACGATGCGAGTGTTGACCACGCCTAAGGGTGGAGTCACTCCTGGGATACACTGCTAGCTTGAAGGTCAGACATCATCTCCCACTTAGTCCACTGAGCTCCATGCCAACAACTTGCCATTTGACACCCTGATTTTCTTTTCAGAAAATTTAAAGTTTAATCCAAAGCCTATGATGAGTGTAGGTAGGAGATAGTATTTTGAGAGGGGATCCCTCATTTTAAAATTTTAATTAATTAATTTTCTTAAATACCTCAAATTTGTTTTTTTTAAGTAACTTATATTAATTCCTTGAGAATTTCATGCAAAGATTTTTTTTTATTATATTCATCCCCAGTTCCTTCCCTTGACTTCTCCCGGGTTCACCTCTGCCTCCCTATACCCCACAACTTTGTATCCTCTATTTAAAAGACAAAAGTTTAATAATACATCAGCTTTAATTTCTGCTATCTATATACTCCTGGGTATAAGGCCAGCCACTGAAATGTTGTTGACCTACCAGGAACCACTTCCTTAAAAATGGACTCTCCCTCTCCCAGAAGCCAACTGTCCATAGCTCTTCAATTAGGGCAATGGACTAATGAACCTCCTTCCCATTCCATGACAAAATGTTGACTGGCTTGATCTTGCAGGTCCTGTTCAGGAAACCATAGCAGCTGGGAGGTCCAGAGGGCAGAGGTCCTGACATTTGCAAGCAGACACTGTTTGGCTCTGATCTCCCTCTGACATCTGGCTCTCAAGATCTTTCTCCCCACTTTTCTGTAATGGTCCCGGAGGCTTGGGAAGGGGGCTTAATTAATATTCTAACGTGGTAAAGTATACATAAATTGACCATTTCCAACATATAATTTACCAACATATAAAATACATTGTGTGCATTCACGAAGCTATAGAGTATTATCACTATCTCCTCCAAGGAACTTCGGTCACCCACTTACCACAAACTCTGATCACCGAGTGGTCATTGCCCACTCCCTTTCCTTGGGTCCTGTTCATTTTTAAGCTCTGTCTTAGCTCTGTGAATCTATCACGTCTAGATAGTTCACGTAAGTGGAAGCATAAAATAGCCATGTTTTTAGACCTACTTTTTTTACTTCACATCCTATTTAAGGCTTCATCAGTGCCCAAGTGTGTCTCAGAATTTAGTTTCTCTTTCTTCACAATCACACCCCGCTATGTGCAAATATCATTATTTTGAGTCATTTCGAATTAACCAAGGAAGGGTGGCATTTTCTTTTGCTGGATTGAATTTTCTGCCACTCCACTGCTCTTCTCACTGCAAAGAGGTGGGGTTTGGGGGACTCAGTTGGTAAAGTGTTCTTGTCTTGAAGGCACAAGGCCTTGAATTCAATCCTCAGAATCCAACATATACAAAAAGTTGAGTCTCATGATGTATTCATAAAAATTTCAGTTCTGGGAGGTGAGTCAGGGGGACATGCTGGCCAGTCAGCCTTGGTATTGAGAGACCCTGACTCAAAAATAAATAAATGAATGAATAATAAATAAACAAAAATAAGTAGATAAAAGCTGAGGTAACCAGCTGAGACTGGTCTCTGTCTCTACACACTGCCATACCCATGTAACTATATCCTCACACACAAAGTGGAATTATGTTATCTTCTGGTAAGTAAAATCACTCCATGGGGCCGGGCACAAAGGGAGTGTGTGGAGCTATACCAGTGCTCACTATTGCTGTGATCGATTGATATTCCTTTGGGACAAAGCAAGCACACGTAGGTGGCTTGAGTCTGGAATTCTGAAAATGCACCTGAAGGCAGTCCTTTCTATTGCCCTGTGGACAGCATGCTCCAGCCAGCTGGCCTGGACACTGGTAGGATAGTGGAGTCTACCGATCTGGTGGCCGTGCCTCACTCTCAAGTTGTTGGAAAGAGCACCATGGTGTGTTAAAGGCATCTCCTGTGTCGCGCTTCTGCTAATTTTTCTGGCTTTGGGCTTGGAGTGGCAACTGGTGAGTTTTCCCACACCAAGTGACGCTGCTCAAGAACTTGAAAGTGACTCTTCCCTTCCGTCTTTGCTTCTTCTTGGGTAATCATGCTGACTTTCCCCATTTGTTTTACCTCTT
This sequence comes from Peromyscus californicus insignis, assembly GCF_007827085.1. Classification (NCBI taxonomy): domain Eukaryota; kingdom Metazoa; phylum Chordata; class Mammalia; order Rodentia; family Cricetidae; genus Peromyscus; species Peromyscus californicus. The sequence continues at coordinate 18,133,767 of NW_026294491.1, read as the reverse complement.
TGTCTCTAGGTCAGTCCTTAAAATAAATTCCTTTATGGGTGCAGTTTGACTAACTCAAGACACTCATCAAATGTGTAACCTAAAGCCACATACAGTACTTCAATGTGGCCTGACATGAGACATCATTTGAATGTTGTCTGTTAGGGAGAAAAACATAAAGAGGTGCATTATCTAAATCTTTCTATACAGGAAACCTTTAAAGGTTTAAATACACAATCTACTTTCACATGAGCACTCAGGCATCTGATTGCAGACCAGACACTTTGTGCTATGATGGCGCTGGGAAGGGTTTGGTTGCACACTCTCCAATCCTTAACACTTCTGAAGAACACAGTGTTCTATTAGGTCAGCCCCTAAAGGTCACAGTGGTGACAGGATGATTCTCTTGCTCAGCTGTCATGCTGGACACGGATATCAGTGGTGGCTCTGACCTTGGATGGCTTTCCCAGATGAACCAAGTCTTTTAGCTAAAGAGACATAAAGATTCCAACTGCGTCTGACTTTGAACATTGCTGCAGCACCAGGTAGACACCGGAGAGTCACACAAAGTTTAGAACTTCGGTATGTCTTAAATATATTTCAAATAGATTTTAATATTCAACTTAGAAGTCCACCAAACATGGTTTCTACACTTCTTCATCTACTTTTCTCTGTTATTCCCTCTCACTCTTTTTCTTCTAACCCTCCAAGCACACTGTGAAGGTGCGTTAAGGAAAAGTTGGGTAGCTCATCAACACACACTGGGAACCGAAGACAGACAGCTGAAAAGAAAGCTCTCTTCACTTGCAGGGAGGACTAGGTAGCATGGGCTGTCCACAGACTGGCCAAGCTGCTGTGTGTTTATTTTGTTAGGAGGGAAGGAGAGAATCACAGAAGCTGCTTCAGTAATGCCTTCCACAGTTCAGTCTGCTATCTAGGGAATAGAACCCTGTGTTCCAAAGGCAGATGTGATTGTGACACATGGGTCCACATTGTTTTTCTTTGTGACGATTTGGCCTGAAATTGGGGTTTTGCCGGGAGGGGAAAGGAGAAATAGGGTTGAGGACTCCTAGATTATTAAGAGTTAAATGGAAATGCATTTGTGGTTCAGCATCTCCCTCCACCATTTTATTACCAGCTTAGGTAGGATATTATTTGGAATTTATCAACAAAAAAGTCTCCCAAGCCTTTTTGTAGACCATTTTCAAATTTAGGAATACAATCCAAGTCTCATGAGCTTATTTTTCATTAACTTAACAGAGAGACTATACTCTCAGAATGAGAAATTGGAGCCAGGGTATGGGTTCGCAAAGTTCTCATAATGGAATGTTTTGGTGTGTGGTGTGATACAGTTGGTTCATAGATGGTTGTTTTATAGCATTCAAAATATGGTTTAGTCTCTTATAAGGTGACTTTTGGTTTCATTTACTGGGTGATTCTTGCAGTTTTATGACAATAAATGCATGAAGTATTTAAAACATCCTTTGTCCCCTGCCCTCAATATGTGCCATCAAGTCATTCAGTTTTTAGATGTCTCTAATGCTAAATATTTAGAAATGGGCACAACTGGATTACAGAGAGCAAAGGAAAGCAGGAAGTACCACACTGTAAACCTAGAAACAGCAGGTGCTTTTAGACCAGGTGAGGTCAGAGATCAGTGGCTCAGTTTTCGTGTATCAGGCACGAAGATGTGACAACTTAAATATGCCTTTATCTCATTTAAGCCTTATGAAAGACTTAGGAGACAAATATTGTTCTAACATCTTCCACACAAATTAGACATGTTGACATCCACAGGGTGAGTTAGGGACTGCCACAATTAAGATTTGGAACCAATTTGTCTAACATTAGGCCTACATGACCCCATCTCAGCTAGATCACATACTCTTCTCACTAGATATTGGAGGCTGTTGGTCTGCAATGTTACAGAGTGACCCCAAGGCTTCTCCAACGGGTGACCTAGCTGTCTTCTACAACGGGCTCCATGTCTTCAAGCTGAGGGCAAGCCTGGAGAAGAATTCTAGGCAGCTGAAACAAACCCAGGACTACCTTTGCAACAGGAGGCATGCAAGCTGCACTGTACAGAAACGAGGTGATGCTTAAACAATAATTGTGCTAGGGGACCCTTCATCTCCTTATGACACCTAAGAACCTGAAACATCCATGTCTCCATTGCATTTCACCTCGCTGTGACCAAGCTGCCTGACAGAGACAATTGGAAGATGGAAGGGCGTGTTTTACTCATGGGTTCAGAGAGTTCTGTCCATGGTTGCTTGCTTTCCCCCTACCCCTGGGCTGCATTGTGCAGACCATCAGGGCAGCTAGCGTGAACATGTGGTGGTAATGATGGAAGTACTTCACCTCATGGTGGACAGAAGGCAGTAAACAGGGAGGTAGTAAGCTGGGGAGAAGAGATGACTTTCAAAGCCACGCCTTCGGTGACCTATTTCATCCAACTAGGACTCATCTCCTAAAATTCCCAGAACCTCCCAAATACAGCATCAAGAGCTGAGGAACAAACATTCAACACACGAGCCCTTAGGGAGCACGTTCCATATCCAAATGGTGAGACAGCTGACCATGAATCATAAGTTCCCTTTGCCTCGGGGTGTCCAACAATATTCACCAGTAAATGGAGGCATTGGATGGGTCCGTGCCATTAGGTATCACAAAGCTATGAGAACGATCACCTAAGAAAGTTATTATTTATACTACATCCTTATTTTTATATGCCATACCCCACAGAGGGTTGGGGCTCAGGAATCTGCCAGGCATTCACTAACATGCATCATCCTTAATATAACTCAGGCTGTACTTGAGACTGCAAAGATACACATCAAAAAAACACCCCTCCCCCCAACAAGTCAAAACTCAGTACTGGACTGGACTGGGTTTTATTTCTAGAGGAACGAAGCATGACCACTAGATGGCACTGGAGTCTGAGTTCCTCTTTCCATTTCTAGAACAATCTCTAGCAAAACAACTGTAAAGCCATCATAAATTTTAGAGTCAGTTGCTTGTTTATCTGACGTGGTACAAAGCATTGTGATGTTATTTTTTTTTTTCAGTCCCAGCATTTCCCTTCCAACACATGAACACAGGGTGAGCTCTGAACCTGAGGACAACTCCTGACAAGTATATTTTAAGATTGTTTGAAGAACGTCCTGTAAAACATTTGTTTCCACAAATGAAACAATAATTGTAATCTATGGTTTTTTAAAAAACAAGACACGGCATGTGTCTAACAAAGCAGCAGTTCAGTTGCTAACTTAGTGTGTTCATTTTGAAGTTCAGTTGCAGACTGGGAAGTCACCCAATAAATATGTGTTAAGTCTGCCAGTATTCCCAAGGCCCACAAGGACACCAAGAGGCAATGACACCATGCATGGATTTGACCATAAGCAGATGAACAGGCACAATAGTTTTACATACCATGCAGGAAGTCAATGAGTAATGTGAAGAAAAAAAATAGAAGTGCATTTGAGGGCCTAGAGAGGTGGTTCAGTGGGTAAGGACACCTGCTGTTCTTCCAGAGGACCTGAGTTCAGATCCTGTGCCCCATGTGAAAATCCTGACATGGCCATATGTGAATCTATTACCCTAGTACTGTAAGAGCTGGAGGCAAGAGGACTGCTCAGGCTTACTGAAGGCTTGCTGGGTTCATTGAGCTCAGAACCAGCTCAGCTCCAGCTCCAGTGAGAGACCCTGTCTCAAAAGATTAATATGGAAAGTGATAAATGAGGATGCCCAATGTCCTCCTCTTGCCTCTGCCTATGCTCACACCTGCACACTCATGGGCACATTCATGTGCACACATCTGCACTGCATATACATACATACATACATACATACATACATATACACAAATGAATATATAAATAAGTAAGTAAATTTAAGAAGGTAGTCAGACGTCTTCCTGGCAAAAGTGACATTTGAGCTGTAACTTGAAAGACAAGATGGAATTAGCCACAGGAAAGTGTGGAATATTCCTTTACACTGTGTAAATACATGTCACTGTGATTGGTTTAATAAAGAAGTTGACTGATCAATAACTGGACAGGATAAGTTTAGGCAGGAGAACCAGACTAAGGACACTGGGAAGAAGAAGGGTGGAGTCAGAGGAGACATGGATAGGAAACAGGAGGTACAAGATGAAAGAGAGGTAACACCACATGGCGGAATGTAGATTAATAGAAATGTGTTCATTTAAGTTGTAAGAGCTAGTTAGTAATAAACCTGAGCTATCGACTGAGCATTTATAGTTGATAGTAAGTCTCTGTGTTGGTTATTTGGGAGTGGCTGTTGGGACACAGAGAAAGTCTGCTTACATGTGGCATTCCAATGTGGGGTCAGAATGTCCACATAAGACCTAACAAAGCTAAAGAAAAAAAAAAAGATTCTAAGCACACAAAAACAGAGGCAAATGTAGCTTCATGATAACCTCCTTTTCTTGGGTAGGCTCAATACTAAGGACAAACTGAGGCATGGCTCCTTTAAGAAGCAGCTTTCTTAGCTCAGTGCTAGCTGCTAGTGAGTGCAGCTTTTTAAAGAAGCCCTGCTATCAAACACTTCAATAGGGTTTATGAGTAACGAGAGGCATGCTACTTGGTGACAGCATGGACCCAACAACTTCCCAGAGCTTGGGCAATAAATTTGACTCCTGCCAGTACTTCTACCATAAAGCTAAGCTCTCAGGGAACCCAGGGTTGGGGAGGAGTCAGCCACCAATGCCATGCACAAAGCTGAGCCATGCCAGTGACTAATATGGTGATTTATGATTCATCCCATGCAATCAAAAAACAATACAGATACTCAGTAAAGACAGATCCAGATGGTAAAAACCTCTAAACTCTACATGGGTTACAATGTGTTTTAAAATGTACAAAGGCTTGGGAGAGAAAAGAAAAAAGGGTATAGACAGTCATAAAAAAGAAATATATAGTTTTAAAATAATAAAATAAAGTCCTTAAAAAGGGGGTAAAGTAATGTAAAAGAGAAAAGCCACGTAAAGGTGGAAAATACACATAAGGTCTGGATTCTGTATGTTGTTGTACTGTATTTAAATTTTTTAGCTACTAAGAAACACTGGATTATGAAAGCTGCTAGATTAAACCAATCTATATATTTAAAAAATATCATGACTTTGAAATGGAAGTCAAAAAGTGTGCCGGTTTGGGGTAGAGGTTGTGCTTTTATTTCCACAGGAAGGGAGATTATAGATCCATCCCAGGTTAAAGGTGATTGAATCTGAGAGAGGAAGGCCCCCTGAAAATTGTGACTCCAGACATAAAAATCTAAAACAAAACAAAACAAAAACCCTACAAAACACATAACATGTATTTTACCTACTCAAATATAAAACAAAAAAAATCACCTTTAACTGACTTGTACACATCACATATTTCATCCTTGTAATGTATGTTACCTTTAAAAGTTTATGTATTTCAGAACAAGGGGACCAAGCACCAATGAAAACAGATGGCCCAGGTGATCTAGCATTTCAGAATGCCTCTGTTACAGTCTCCTCAGAATTCTTCATCCAAAACAGCTTCAAGGCTGCTGGCTGAGATAATCCAGTCCCACAAACTGCTCCATCCAAGACCTAACAATATCCTGATTTTCTCAAGGTTCTCCCAAAGATATTAGTACCCACAAACAACAGGAAGTATTCTAGAGAACAACACCCACATTCTCAAAAGATTGGTATTGAATGTTTATTGTCATTTAAGGGGGCTTGGTTACAAATTGTTATTGGTCATAGTTTTAAAAAAAGCTAAAAAAAAGTTAAATTAAAAGATTTCTTTCTAAAGGAAAAAAGGGGGATATGATATACGAATGATAGGAAAAAGCAAAGATTATTAAATCTACTTTAATGCAAAAACAACCATTAATCTCAAAATATTTTACACTGGTATAGATTTTGGTTTATGGATACAAATAAATTTAATTTTGATTTATTGATACAAATAAAGTTAATTTTGTTATACTGTATGTATGTTTCTACTCTTGTTTGGGGTATTATATTTATGAAGTTCATTTAAAAATGTAGCGTATAATTAAGAAATATAGATTAATAGTCATCTATACTAGTCAAATTTATAATTATGTTAGGTATGTTTTCAAGGTCATAAAAAGATATATTTAGACAGTTATATGGTCTTTAGACCCTTCAAAGACATGCAGAACATGGCATTTATACTGTCTTAATAACATAAGACTTTTCTTGACAGTGAAACATGTCTGCTCCTGGCAGCACCAATTTACTTCAAAGAAGATGATGGGCATTGAAGAACCTCCATAAGGAGTTTACCCTCTTTATGGCAAAAGCTAGGCATCAAGGAAAAAAAACCCAAAAAACTGCCCTTGCCTCAATTGCTGACAGTATACTGTCCAAACTGGACCAGCAGGACAAAAAAGAAAGTAACTGCCAAACTGTGCCAAGACAAGGTAGGCAGTCCTTCAAAGTTTCCTGCTTCTCAAAAATGTCTACCAGATATTCTAGGCATGTAGGCCAAATATGGTTACCCCAATATTGTAGAAGAACTCTGGTTGATAGTCCAGGCAGCCAGATGTCCCTGTCATTATGTAACATTTCACCCTTCTGGGGTCTTTGATGGAGTTAAAGACTAAATAATTAGCTGTAAAGTTTTCCTTAATTATGATAAAAAGATAAATTAGTCATAAAACTGTAGACTCATGAAGATAAGATAAATATTTTCTCTAAATTTGCCAAACACAAATGGACTGGATATTGCAACTGTAATTCTAACTTAATAACTGTTTTTGTTGTATATAATTTTAGAATGTTAAAGTTAAAACCTTCCTTTTTAATTAGACATAAAGGAGAAAATGTGGACTATTCCGTTACACCATGTAAGTATATGTTGCTGTGATTGGTTTAATAAAGAAGATGATTGGCCCATAGCTAGATGGGATAATGTTAGGTAGGAGAACCAGACTAAAGACTCTGGGAAGAAGGGTGGGGTAAGAGGAGTCACCAGCCAGACAGGGAGAGGTGCAAGATGAAAGAGAGGTAACACCATGTGGCAGAATGTAGATTAACAGAAATAGGTTAATATAAATTCTAAGAGCTAGTTAGTAATAAGCCCAAGCTATTGGCTGAGCATTTATAATTAATATTAAGTCTCTGTGTTGGTTATTTGGGGGTGGCTGCTAGGACACAAAGAAAGTCTACTTACAAGAAAGCCAGAGTGATGAAGTGTACCAGGTTTTTTCCTTTTGGGCCACCAACCAGCTCCCAAATTACGACACAGAGACTATTAGTTTTGAATGTTCAGCCTGCCTTAGGCACATTTCTGACTAGCTCTTTTAACTTAAATTAACCTGTTTCTCTTTATCTACCTTTTGCCTCGAGACTTATTACCTTTCTTACTTCTGTATATTTTACTTTTACTGCTTCGCTGTCTGGCTAGCTGGTGTCTGACTGGCTTCTTCCCCTGGCGTGTGCCTCATTATTTCCTCCTTTTTCTCTCATTCTTCTCTTCTCCTCTTGAGCCTAGATTTCTCCTCCCCTTTACTTTCTCTGCCTGCTAGTCCAGTCTATCATTTCTCTGCCTAGCTATTGGCCAGTCAGCTCTTTATTAGGCTAATTAGGTGCCTTAGGCAGGCAAGGTGAAACAGATGCAGCACATCTTTCTATCATTAAACAAATGCAGCATAAACAAAAGTAACACAGTTAAAGTAATATTCCACAGCATGAACAAATGCACCACATCTTTGTCTAGTTAAAATACTACTCCACAACAATGGAGGACAGATGGGGAAGGGTGCAGGAGGCTGGAGAGTTGGGCAGGCCATGCTATGGAACGCCTTGACTTTTGTAGTTCATCTTGTGAACTGTACTGGAAGTTGTGGGCACTGAGAAAAGGTACTAAGCCATGTGGCTAAACACAGATAAGAATTATGGATTAATTTAAGTGTAAGTGCTAGTTGGTAATAAGCCTGAGCTACCGGCTAAGCCTTTGAAAGTAATATCAAGCCTCAGAGTCAATTATTTAAGAAGTGGCTGCCAGGTATTTGGGAACAGGCAGGCAGGAGAGAAACTTCAGCCTACAATCAAGTTCATCATTGTTTCCCTCAAAGATCTCCCTGACTCCCCTAAAGTAACGTGGCTCCCCTTTGCATCTGTTGCATGCTGTGCTCATGGTATTTTGGACTGCTTTTCCATATTTATTCAAGTACCTTCATTGAGAGTGTGTTTATGAAAGGCAAAATTAGGACATCACCCTGAGTATCTTTTCCTGCCTCTAACACATAGTAGCTGCTCAATAAATGTGTCTTGAATAACACATGGGTCTCCCATCTGTCATCTGAGAGAAGCTGAATGACACTTCTTCATCAAGAAGTAGGATTCATGTGTCCAAGAACTACCAGAATATATGTCCTTGTATATGTCCTATGATCACCTTGTTTCATTCTAAGAGAAGTAGGGACAGATGGGAAGGGAAGAATTGTCCTGGCATGTTGGATGGTCACATACTGAGGGGTGAATATGAGTCCTAAAGCCTTGACAGCATCAGGAAAAGGACAACCTGGCCCAAAGGAAGCACATGCGTGTTGTCTAGTCTCACAATGACCACAGAGTCCTTGTCACGTGGCAGCATCTCACCAGCATGCTTGCCCCTGACTCCGAACGGTCTCCGTTTCCACGGTTGAACTCTTTAACTGCCTTGTCTCCAGAGGGCCAACACCAGAGTCAGGATTTCACACCACAAGTCAAGGCGGTGGCAGCGGAGGCGGCTTGGAGAGGGAGATTCATCTTGCCCAAAGAGCACCGTATGTCTCGCTCCATTTCCAAACCAAATGAGAAGGAGATAAATGAGGAGTCTGTCTCAACTTTGACTTCCTGATTCTTAGGGATCAGACGCTTTGACTTCATTTTTACACCCTTGTCAGGCTGCTCCTTGGCCAAAGGCTTCCCTTTCTGATGCTTACTCACTGGTGTGCATGGGCCAGGGGATAGCGGGTTCTCACCAGTCCACTGACTAAAATCTAGACGTCTGCCTCGGGCATTCAGTGTCGATTTATTGCACTCCATCCTAGGTGCCAGACTCTGCCTATGAGCAAGCCAAAGGAAAGATGGGTATTGTCAGGCAAAACAAATGAGAAAGAACTGCTGGAGAACTGAGGTGACTCAGTGAAAATCCAGGCCCGAGCTTGGGAAGACATAACTCTCAGGCACCAACCCCCAAGACAAGAGACTTGGCTGTACTCAGGTTGATCCGGGCATGGTTGGCTTGATGGGGGTTATTTAAGATCATCTGGTGGCATAATTTTTAAAAATCTTTTCAGCCCTACTTTGAACAAATTCTTCTTGAAAACCTGGCAACTTCCAGTGACTACCAGAGAATCATGAAGATGGCCACACAGGGGCTTCCTTGGAAGCCCTCAGCCTTGGGCCAATTGTTGTTGAGGAGACTCTACATCCAGTGTGAAGACCATCAGTCTATCATTTCCCCTCTGGGTTACAGAGGAGAAGCTCTGTGAGCACAGGATTATTCACCAAGGGAAGAGCCAAGTGGGATGTCGTTTCAAGTCCACAGCCTTGGGTCTGCATATGTCTGCTAATTCAACCAGCCTGGGGTTGAAATTATTTTTATGTGGCTACACTATTCTGCAGATTTTTTTTCTTGTCATTGTTCCCTAAACAATATAGTTTAACAACTACTTAAGAAGTATCCCCATCATATTTATACATTATTTGTCATCTAGAGATGATTTAAAATGCGGCACAGAAGGGCTGGAGCGATGGCTCAGAGGCTGGGTGAGAAAGCTTGCTGCTGTTCCAGAGGATCCAAGTTTCATTCCTAGAACCCAATGCCACGTAGCTCCCAACCACCTGTAACTCCAGTTCCAGGGAATCCATTACCCTCTTTTGGACTCCTCAGGTACCTGCATACATATTGTACATGTGAACACACACACACACATAAAAAAAAAAAATACCTCGTTGCAGTATAAGGGAGAATTGTTCAGGTTATGCACAAATCGTACACCATTGCCTACACAGGACTGTAGCATCCTCAGACATAGATATTCATGTGCCCTGAAGTCAATCCCCATGAGTACCGGAAGAGATGACCGTAACCACATCTCATTTGTACAGATTTAGGATCTCTGTTCACCTAAATGCTTGAAAGCAAGCAAAGGGACCTGTAAAACTGCACCACTGCGCCCTCTAGTGGCTGCATTCGGTTAATTACTTGTCTACTGTAAATCTACAAAGTAAATGGAGATTTTTTTTTTTTTTTCAGCCTGGGGCCTCATGGATCCGATGATCACCAACACATCTGAGGCAAAGGGAATTTAAAGGGGGGTTGACGAGTGCTAGGCTTCTCCTGGCACCCCTGGTGAAAATGTGTCCCACTTACAGCATATGCATTATCTGACCCTATGTTCAACTCCAGTACAGCTTAGAGGCAGAGAGGATCAAAACAGCAAACACATGAATTAATATGGCGCATTATGTTAATATGCTGAACCAAAAAAAAAAAAAGCATTTTCTCTTCATTTTTTTTCTCTGGCAGATTGCATATTGTTACCTGGAATAATTTGCAGCCCCTGAGAAAGGATGATTTTATTGGCTACTCCTGACAGACAAATTGTATTTGTTCCTTTGCTTTTATTCTGCTATTAATAAAATTGACATTGAAACAGACTGTGCTTGGTAATGTAAGTCTGCCTTTACAAGTATTCAGGCGTCTTTCAGGATTCTGCTTCCAGGAACCCATCTATATGTAGCAAATTTTGTAGCTCAGACTAGCCTACTGTTCTCTGTCAACCTCCGTATGTATCTTTTAATTAAGTAGAAAAGAGCTCTTAAAAGCACACATAAGCCCAGGAAACTCTATTTCTGGCTGACAGCGACATCTCCTCATTTGCTAGCAAAAGCACAGATTGACAGAATAGAATAGATCAAGAAAATTGATCGTTATTCATATGCTGGATTGAGTCAATATATGTAAATCCATTCCCCGATGCCGGCAGGCAGGGCGACGCTTGCCATGCAGAACCGATCCAGTTCCAGGCTGCCTTCTCATCCATACACCAGCCTTTTCCTTTAATGCAGCGAGATTCCAGTTCTTTCCTCCTCAGAAAGCTCTTTTGTATTCATAACAACTTCAGTTTGAATGCAGTTTGGAGCCGAGAAACTATTTACACGCTGCCATCTCTCAAGTCAATACAATTTGCAGTAAATACAGTTTAAGTTAGAGCCATGATATGGATGCTGTGGGAATTTCTTTGTGATTTTACTACATTTTTTGAAGTGTTTTAAATGTTCTCTGCTTTCAAGCTCGTATCTTTAAAGTGAGCGGTTTCACAAGGCTGTTGTGCAGATCAAGAGAAATAATAGATATGAAAGAGGCTTTGAAAAAAATTAAAAGCATTATGCAAATAGGAAATGATTTCTGTTCAAGGTCCTTTTACTTAAGGGCAAAGCTTCCTAGTTATTCCAAAGCTCGTTTTAATCATGATTTAAGATAGTTAAAAATTCAAAGTGTCCGAAACAGAAGACTTAGCAACATGAAATACAAATTATGTGTTTAGATATCCTTTAGCATTTTCTCAGAGAGAAACAGTTGAGTCTCATGGTATCAAACAAGAGTCGTGTTTCTTCTCTCAGGAGAGGGATTCAGTACATGCGAAACTGTGTCTTTCGAGAGCTCTGAACATTGCTACATTGTCCTCCAGACTAGGGAGCCCAGGTAAAATGGAAGCCAGTAATATCTTCGGTGTCGAAGATTGCAGGAAGACTGGAGCTCATAGATAAATAGATGTAAACCGCTCTCCAGCTGATTTAACACTCCTGATGCCAGGAAAACCGTTTTGCGAACTGTGGGGGTTGGGTGACGGTGATTGTAGACATGCAACAGCTCCTCAGAAGTGCATAATGTCAAAGACATTAGTTTATTTACACCCGAGCTAGTCACATCACACACAGTGTATCCCTCTGCCTAGAGGGAGCAAATGTGTCACTTACCCCACAGAAAATGGCCAGAGATGACTGCTGGGACAGAGCAATCTGTTAGAGAAGTGTGTTGAAGGTCTTTTAGTTAGTTAGTTAGTTAGTTAGTTAGTTAGTTAGTTAGTTAGTTAGTTAGTTTATAAATGGTGTTCTCCACTGGGTGGTAGTGGCACACGCCTTTAATCCCAGCACTTGGAAGTCAGAGACAGGTGGATCTCTGTGAGTTCGAGGCCAGCCTGGGTGAGTTCCAGGAAAGGTGCAAAGCTACACAGAGAAACCCTGTCTCGAAAAACTAAAATAAATAGATAGATAGGTAGATAGATAGATAGATAGATAGATAGATAGATAGATAGATACATAAATAATTAAAAAAAAACAAATGGTGCTTTCCTATTACCTCCTCTCTTTCCCATGTATGGGTACTGTTTCCCACTCTACCCATGCAATCCCCCATGGGCCAGTTTGCAGGCCATTCTGGGTAGGCCTACACACCTCCATGGCCCCCAGTAAACCTCCTGAAAAGGTTTACCATCTCATGCACAGTCTCCGATGTAACTTCTTCTACCATTCGGAAGTTGCGTTTCAATGCTCAAAGGCTCGCTCTTCTTCATAGTCCCTTTTATCCCTTTGTACTCCTGACTGTTGATCACACCTTTCATTTGGACTCTCCTCCTACCTCTTGGGTGACCTTTTCTTGTACCCTTGTCACCTCTGAGTGTGGTAACTCTAAAGCTGAGGCTCTTACCCTTCCTCATCTTCCTCCCCATCTCTTTCTCAGTCAATGCTCATGCTCTAGAAGCTTCTGTCTAGGCAGACAAGTCTCCAAGCTGTCCCCTACAGTCAACCTTTTCAACAGAACTCTAATGTGTTGTTTTGTTGTCTAGTGGCCTTAGCTCTCTAAACGACAATAGACCTCAAGCTCTGGTCCCCCCATCCCCACAGGGCAGCCACTTTGCTTCACATTTCTCCTTGCACTTCAGTGGGGACACACGTCTCTTCACCAGCTATTGGGTTATCCTAATGTGCATGATCTGTGTGAATGTAAGGAATGCTTAGTTCTCCTCTATGAATTGGTTTACACCACAATTAACGTGGTTTCCAGTATCCTTCTAAACTAAATATTTTTATGCATAACTTTATGTATCTATGAACTCATGGAATAAAACTTATTTGCTATGTTTGAATCGGTAGCTGTATCCTGGCTGAGATAATTACCTCATCTTCCATCAAGAAGAGCTACTGCATGCGGTCTCCTGTGTCTTTTTGACATAACCCTCACTGTCTTTGGTCGTGCCTTTGCTCTGTGATATGTTGCAGACTCATCACAGGGACTGTCCAAAGTTTGAAGACTAGAATCTGCTGGTTGGACATGATGATTTCAAGTAACTTGGTCACTGTGTCCATGCCTTTCTAGACCTGAAGAAAACTGCCAGACAGCTGTCTTAATACACTTTCTGTGGCTGAAACAAAATACAGCAGGTATACTGTTCAGCAACCTCTCCCTAGGAAATGGTGCCACCCACAATAGGCTGGGTTCTTCCCACCTCAATTAATAATAAGCACGACTGTCCCCCATAGACCGGCCCCCCAGGCCAACCTGATCTTGATAATTCTTCATTCAAACTCTATTCAGGTGACTCTGCCTTGTGTCAAGTTGACAGTTAGAACTAACCAATGCAATGGGTAACTAAATAGAGTAAACATGTACATTTGGGTCATGATTCTGATAGCTGCTGCCAAACGCTTTGGCACCAACATCTATGTGAGGACCCCAGGCAGCATCAGAACATTCAGAGAGACAGAATGAGAATACATCTCATGCAGAAAGGATAAGAAAGTGGCCTCACTTTCTGACAACCAACTGCTATGAGAACCAAGTAGGGCTTTTCAATAACTTCAGTAATCCCTTCTAAGGGTGCCATCCCCAATGACATCCTCCTCCTCTGCTAGACATCATCTCTTAAAGTCCCACCACTCCAACCCCACCACATCACAAACAGACCTTCAAGGGCTTGATCTTAATTCTTGAACTATATCCAGAGCACAGGCTTCATCCAGCCATCCAGTCTGTCTGAGGTTCCCTCATTCTTGTGTGTGTGTGTGTGTGTAAGGGGATGCACATGCATGTATGTTCGAGTGCATATGTGTGCTGTGCGCCCTTGTATAAAGGTCAAAGGGCAAACTTAGCTGTCATTCCTTGGGTACCATCAAGCCTTTTAAAGGTAGCATCTTTCAATGCCATGATCTCATGATTCAGCTAGGCTGGCTGGCCAGTGACTCCCAAGGATCTGACTGTTTCAGCCGCTCCATCACTGGAAGTACAAGCAAGCAGCATCTGCCTTTTAAAAATAGGGTTGGTGGGCTCTAGGGACTGAACTCAGGTCACCGTGCTTACAAGGCAAACTTTCCTGGATGAACTACCCACCCCCCAGCGTAATTATTTATCCATATTTTCAGGGCATGTGAACATTACACTCTGGGTTATCTCCCTCATTACACTCTGGGTTATCTCCCTCATAGTTATTTTTTAATCATAAATTGTACAAGAAAATTGACAGTCAATTCCCTCCACCCGTGCTTAAGGGAAATGTGGAAACTCTTTTTATAAGCACAGGGATTTTCTCTAATTTTCAATCTATTATGGTCTAGTAATTTTGTAAAACATGAAGAAAATAAATTACTAGCGAAATGATTCATGAGCCTGAATGTCCCAGCAATGTCAAGATGCCATGTAAGTCTCAAAATGCTTACTCTTACATGCTGTTCATTGTCACTATGGTTTGATAGGAAATACACATGAGAAAAATATTCTCCGTCCTTCATTTTCTTGTGTGTGTGTGTGTGTGTGTGTGTGTGTGTGTGTGTGTGTGTGTGTGCTCATGGGGACCATTAGAAGGCATCAAAGTCCCTGGAACTGGAGTTAAAGGCAGTTGTCAACTACCCAAGTTGGGTCCTGTGAACCAAATGCCCTATGCCAGACCAGTAAGTGCCCTTAAGCACTGACCCATCTCACCAGCGTCTTTCTCTATGTTCTGCATGTTGGCATCTGTTCACCACGGGCATTTTGTTCTTAACAGTCAGTTTGACTGAACAGGAGATTTGGGACTCAAATTTTTACTTCCATGGGTATCTGAAGAGATTAATCAAATATTCTTTACTCACACACGCGCTGCTGTTAAAAATTTTGCTGATAGTCTAACTTCTTTGTGTTCCTCTTGTGGCCAGGTAATTTGAATGATATTTTCTTTAAAAAAAAAAAAAAATCTTCAGCTGGGACTTGAGAATTGATTCAGCAGTTAGTAGCACTTGCCCTCTTGGAGAAGATCTGGGCACAGGCATCATGGCTCACAGCTGTCTGAAACTTCAGCTCCAGTGGATTCATCATCCTCTTCTGGTGTCTGGGGAGGCACTAGGCACACACAGGATGCACAGAAACTCACACAGGCAAACACACACACACACACACACACACACACACACACACACACACACACGATAGATAGATAGATAGATAGATAGATAGATAGATAGATAGATAGATAAACAATTTTAAAGAAATAATATAATAGATTTGGCCATTATAGGTTAATTTTCTAGATCTCTTAATAGGTACTTTCAAATTATCTTCATTTCAGGAATATTATCAAATGGTGAGTTATCTCCAGGGATTCCATTATGCAATAGAAATAACTAATTTGTTGTGCTTTGGAGACTTTTAACAATTTGATGAAGCCATCCCATCTCAGAATACTTTTAGATGCTTAAGATTGAAAGCACAAAATTTTGAAGGAAGCAAGTTATAATGATATCCAGTCATAGCAACAATTTAAGTTTATGATATAACAGCAATCCACTTTGTTTCATTGTATATGTATTTTCATTTTACTCTATTATTAAGATATTAATATGGTGTCAGTTTTGAATAATCAGATCTAAATATAGTCAAGTATAAGTCTGAGAGGCAATGAATACAATTGTATTTGAATGTATTTTTGAAAACTATAATTTGATACTGTGACTGATTATGTATGTGCGTGTGAGAGAGAGAGAGAGGAGTGCAGGCATGTGTGTGTGTGTGTGTGTGTGTGTGTGTGTGTGTGTGTGTGTGCGTGCTTGTGGGAATGGGATGCATGTGTCTATGCTTACGTGTGCCTGGAGGGCATTTGGAGACTGGAGGTCAACCTCAAGTGTCATTCCACGGAAGTCATCAGAACTGTCCTTTATGACAACGTCCCTGGCTAGTCTGGACCACATCAGGCAGGCTCAGCTTGCTGACCAGTGAGACACAGGATCCATCTCTAACCCCACAGTGCTGCACTGCAGTGTAAGCCAGCATGGCCTGGAGATTGAACCCAGGCCTTCAACCTTTCAAGGCCAGCACTTTCTGATTGAATCATCTCCCCAGGCCTGCATGGGAGACGACTTTATGATAAAGTTGTAGTTGCCTTTAAGACTCGACTTTGGTGCATGTGTTGATTATTTTGAAAACTGACACATTTCAGCTGGTTAGGAAGACGTACTATTTTGCTGTGGTGTATTCCCGGCAGATTCATGTGCAGGAAGCAGTGTGTCGATGTTGAGGCACAGCCTTTAAAAGGGAGGGCCTCGGGACTGGGGAGATGGCTCAGTAGTTGAGAGCGCTTGCGGTTCTTGTGGAGGATTCAGCTCGTTTCCTAGCAACTCCACACTGCTACTCACAATCACCTGTAACTCTAGATCTGATGCTGCCTCCTGGCTGCTGCAGGCACCTGCACTCATGATACATACATACACCCAGGAAAAACACTCATATACATAAAATTACACCTAGAGATAGATACATATTTTTGAAGATGGGGCTTAGTAAAAGTAACTAACTCCTTGGGCCACTGGCTATAGAAGGTTCCGACAGGGAGTAGATTCTCTTGAGAGGGGACTGTTGTACTCCACATCTCATGCTTGCTTTGTACTTCTTGCATAGAGTTGGTGCTGTTTCCATTGCTCCTTTGTGTCATGAGTCAGGGGGCAGGAGTGGGAAAGGGCTAACCAGATGCTGAGCAAATGGGAACAACTCAGGCTCCCAATCTTGGATTTTAAGCTTCCAAGGCTGTGAAGTAAATGATCCCATTTTATTATAAAATTACCAGTACCACATATTTTGTTATAGCAATGGAAATGGACTTAAATACCAATGAAGTTCATTTATTTACAAACCCTGAATTCCATGGATCCCATGTCAGGCATCTCTGTTTTGACATGTTGAACCGTCTAAGTTCTCCTAACTCCTCAGGTGCTTGGGGGAGGATGCTTTATTCATATCAAAATTATTATTATTATTATTATTGTTGTTGTTGTTATTATTATTATTAGTTTTTTTGAGACAGGGTTTCTCTGTGTAATTTTGGTGTCTGTCCTGGATCTTGCTCTGTGCACCAGGCTGGCCTCAAACTCACAGAGATCTATGCCTGACTGCCTCCCGAGTCCTGGGATTAAAGGCGTGCACCACCACCACCTGGCCAAAATTATTTTAAAATGTGTTTTACTTCCTTATCCCATTTATCTTTATTATGCCATCCTTCCAATTCTCTTGCTTTTGTGGTCCTTGGTTCAATTCCCATAGGACATGATTTTATTATTTTGTCTGTAGGGATTTTTGCTTTATGAGAGTTTTCTTTATAAATCACCTGCAATCAACCTGTTTTGTGCTTTTCTTTGGTGATTAGCTCAAAGTGTCTACCATCAGCTTGGTTTTGTAGCTCAATTTGAGTTTTGGCTTTGATTGCTACATAGGCATGCCTCCTGTGTGTGTCCCAGGGCATGGGGAACTCACTTGGCTATCTTCATTTGACTGCAAACTGCTCCCTTTGTTCATATGCAGCTAAATAAGATTTTTCTGTGCTTTTTGGAAGGAGCAGAGTCCCAGAATAGCTTCTCTAGATATATGATCTTCAAACTCCCTTTTCTTTTTGCCTCCTCTCAAAATATCTTGATGGCCAAGGAGCCAGGGACAGATAGAGCTGGATGTCCAATCTCAAAGGTAGCAAATGCATCCTTTTTCAATGTTTTTACTCTACTCAAACTGTGAACAGGTTAATGAATGTCCATTCACTTTGGAGAAGAAGTCCTTTATTCAATTCTGTTCAATCAAATATTGATCTTCCAGGAAGTTCCCAGATACAACTCAAAGTGGTAATCCATCAACTATTCTATAGCCCTGTCAAGTTAATACACAAAATTAATGACCAGCAGCATTAAGGTCATGATAAATGATAGCTATCACCATCCTTATCATTCTCTTCATCATCAATGTTACTAATAATTACTAATCTTGAGCTGGGTATTGAGGGAGAGCAATGGATAACAGATAACACAATCACTATATGTAGAAAAGGATCAGCTACTCAGTCAAGGGCTCAAGGAATAAAACTAAGTATTCTGCTGATTGTTTGACGCACCATGTCCCAAAGCTGCAGGCCTCTGGCATATTATATACTCTATTTACATTTGATTTGTATTTTTAAAACAATAAGCTCATTGTCTGTGGAAGGGCTGTGTAATAAATCTAGACTACCTTCTCTCACAATCTTTTTTCAATACTACAAACTTAAGTGTTCTTTATAAGATAGGCATATGCTACCCATTTCAGGACACAGGTATCTCTACAGGTAGACTGTGTCTGGTACATTCCTAACAGTGTGTCATGAACTCTGAGGTCATTGTCACCCTCCAAAATGTATCCCATCTTCTGGTCCAGAATTCCCTACTTCTCATGGACTTCTCTTGATGCTTCTAATGGGAATTTGTATCAGTCTTCACTCCAGGATGAGACTGGGTTATGGACCTGTGTCATCACTGGCACCAGCTCAGTGAGCACTATCTACTCCGGTCACAGGACATGAACAGCAGGCACCAGACCTTTTCAGAATCTAATAATCAGACAGGTTGTTTAAGCCTACAGTGTTAAAGTCACATTATTTCAAAATATTCAAGATCATTCTGGTACTTCTCCTTGGGGATTAGAAAGTAAGCTCTGAAATTTAGACACATTTATGTGTCTGAATATGAAATATAAATTAATGAAAAGCCATTAGAAATGTGAGCCAGGAGCTCCTTCACCCTGTGGTTGTCGCTGCCAGGCACAATGGTGTGGGCTAAGTTGTTACAATTCTGCTTTAGCTTGCTAGCAATTTTCTTCTCAGGAACTCACAGGTGGAGAACAGGCATGATGAGGTAGAACCAGGCTTCTCCTGCCTCTGCTTGCTCCTACCGTGACTAACCCAGGTTTTCCATCAGAGTCCTTGGTTTCCTTTGGAAATCAGACCCACACTGATAAGGACAACAAACACAACTTTTCACTCTCTAGAATATAGATAGGTTTGCTTCACGTTGCAGACAGAGGTACGGTAACAAGTTAGACTGTTCTCTGACAATCTTCCCTTTCGCTCCACCCCATCTCTACACCTCTCTCACAACACCATCACTTTCAAGGCCTGGAATCTCTCCTTCAACTAAGCTGCTGACCGGATCACGCTCTTGAGATCTCTGAAACTAAGACCAGGCTTTGAAAACTGGGTCACCTAAAAAATGAACATCCCCTAAATGATAATAAACATGCTTTGATAAAAGGTCTATAATTGTATGTACTTGGCAAACACAGGATAAGACAAACACCGGATAGATTTCTATTGTGGGGTGTGTATACATGTGGTGTTATATCAAATTTCTCAAAGGCTTTAGTGTGCAAATTTGTATACCCAGTGTGCTTCAAACAGAAACATGGTAGCATTTATGTTGAAAATATTGAATGGAACTTTTTTTTTCAAAAATAGAAATTAGCACCACAAGGGCCAAGTGCTACACATATCTAAAGTGTATCTATCAATATTTGATATTTGTGAAAGTTTGCTTTATGACCTATAATGTAAATAATTTTAGAGATTTTTCAAGGACTTCTTAGAAGAACGGGTATTCCTCAACCGTGTGATGGGATGTTCTGTTGCAGCTAACTGATCTAGGACATCATCTGCCTCTCAAGTCTCTTTACCGATTTTCAGTTTGGGTGACTCGTGTAAAGATGACAGTAGGGTACCAAAGTCTCCCACCATGGGTGTATCAGACATCTCATGTCCGCTCGTACTTGCTTCGTGTCATTCGGAGCACCAACATCAGGGCATAGATGAAGTTGTCACACCTTTTTGATGATTTTCTCCCTTTATGAGTATGCAGTGGCTTTCTTGTGGCAGACAGTCTAGCGCCAGGGTACCCGTTGGAGAAAATGCAGTTCGGAGGCTGTGACAGGGCTGAGGAGTAAGAATACCTATGTAAGTAATGACATGAGAGGGCAGTGTGAGAAGGGGGAAGACGGACTAAGGGAGGACTGAGCAGGAAAATGTATGATTAGAGGATGGAGGTGTAAGAGGGAGCAGAGAAATGACGGATATCCATAAAGGCTTTTCTGTGAGACGCAAGCTAAAACAACAATCAAAATACAGAAGTGTAACAAAGTTTTAAAAATTAAAATTAAAAATTCGAAAATTTAGTGTGAGGTGCAAAGACTTCAGTCTGTAATTTTTGTGTGATATGATTCCTCTCTCCTTTAGGTTGTCTGTTTTATGAGTCTGGGGCTTTGGGTGAGGCTGCCAGTCTTGGGAACTCGAACAAGTTAAGCCTTGCATTCTTCCAGGTGAGGATACAGGGACAGAAAGTGCACTTCCCGGTCTGAGCATGCCCAGTCCCACCCCTGCCAATCATGTCCACATCCGGTGTTTGGGGGATTATTTCCAAGTATAGAGTTTTGTATGGCTGAGGTTCTCAGGTGTGGACGGCCCCCTTTTCTGTCTTTACCTCACACACTTTCCATTTTCTCTTGTAGTAGTAGTCCGGTAATGGTAAGTGTGGAGGTGCCTTCCCTGGCCACTCGCTGTCTCCTGGTCCCAGCTTCAGGCTCCTGTCCACACCCCTGCATCAGCCTCCACAGGCTGTGCTGCTCTGGTCCTCTCCTCTATCTGTCCTCCACTCTGGTCCAACCTCTGCTCCTGTTCCCACAGTCTGAACCCTCTCTCTGAATCTAGGGACACCAATGCATAATGGGAACGCTTCCTCGGGCTGTGTGAGAAGACTGACTTTTTGGGAGAGATAGTCTTACTCAGGTGTATTTCCGTTGTCCTTAGTTCTTTCTCTTACAGGAGTAGGATCTTTAATTATTTTCTTCTAATGATTTCCATGTGACTTTAAACAGATGTGGCTCTTAGTCTGTCATCTTTTTTTTTTCTTTTTAAAATTTATTTATTTATTTTACATCCCACTCAGTTTCCCCTCCCTCCTCTCTTCTCAGTCCCTCCCCCACTGCCTCCCCCCCATACACTCCTTTTCTGTTTCTGTTTAGGGAAGGACAGGTCTCCCCCATGAGACCCCCCCATATCAACATAATATGGCATATCAAATTGCAGGAAGGCTAAGCACTTCCCCATGTATTAAGGCTGGGCAAGGCGATCCAGTATGAGGAATAGGGTCCCAAAAGCCAGTACAAGAGCCGGAGACAGCCTCTGTTCCCACTGTTAGGAGTCCCACAGAGGACCAAGCTACACAACTGTAGCATGTATGCAGCGTGCCTAGGTCAGTCCCATGCCGGCTCCCTGGTCGTCGGTTCAGTCTCCAGGCGTCCCCATCATCCTATCTAGAAGTCTTTTACACTTCTTTCTGTTATAAAAATTATATAACTTTATCATGAGAACTTTGAAAATATAGAAAAGCTAAAGCTTAAAAACTATATATGTTCTCCAGATATAACCAATATTTGTTTTCTTTTCATTTCCTCTCAGATCTTATGTTCTAAATATTTTATTTAGGTGTGGTCATATAGAATGTTAAAATTACAAATTCAAACACATTTTTAAATTTATGAATTTTATGCCATAAAATAAAGCATGCTACTAATATTATACTGTGATATGTTTTAACCAAGGAATATTATACATATATGGCCAGCTTTGCAATCGCTGTGTTCTTACACACGCCTCAAGTGCTTGATGTTGTCTTAGAAGTCGATGCAGAATCACCAACCAACACCTTCTATTCCCCTTCTCCAGAGCCAAGTTCCCTTCCATTCTCAGAGATACTGACTACTGAATGTATCATTTTCTTGAGTGCATTTGCAGTTTTCCTGCTTGATGTTTGAAACCATCAGACAATCAAGGGTTGATGTTACGTTTTTAAGCCAACAAAATTGGAATCATGATATAGGTATTCTTCACTAACTTTCATTTCCCCTTTCAATGTTGCTACTTTTTCTCCATAATGTTATATGTAGCTCACTGTCAGGTATGGCTAATACTAGTACAGAATATGCTGTAAGCATTTGTTCTATTATTTTCCTGTTGATGGTGGCTGCACACTTGGTTTCATTATTAATGATGTTGTAGTTACGTGAGATGGAGACCATAGACACGCCCACTTTTAGCTCTCCTGGATGATAGCAAGCCCATCATCAAAGGAGCTATATTCTTCATACCCTCATCTATAAAATGTGAGACTTCCCTGTTCCCTCCCTACTGGTAGAGCCAAACTCCTCTCTAACAGATCTGAAAGGCATATCATGGTGGTCTTATTTTAACTATCTATGAAAATGGAGAAAAAAGTCATTTTTATTTTTATTAATTTGAGAGTCATGTTTTGCTTTTTGGATATGTCCATTGGCATCCCCTGACTATCTGGGATTTTAAAATATCCAATGTCTTCTTCATTAAGTGATGCTTATTCAAGTGTGAATAACTAAATTTCCAGGAAAAAGACTGACCTCATGTCTCACCATTTCCTGGTTAAATAATATTCACACTTAGCTGTATTTTTTTGTTTCAGTATCTATCATTGTTTTATTCAGCAAAAATGAGAGGAAGCTGTGAAGTGAATCCCAGTGACAGAATTTTCCACTGAGCTGTTTGTAACCTGTTCCACATTAAATCTCAGTGACTGGAGTTACTGAAAACAGACCCACCATCACTCAACTCTTGGGCACCAACAGTGGATAGAATACAGTTGTTTGCAACTATTACTTTTTATGTAGCATAAAAGAGAAACCCTAATTGAATCTCTTTTTTCTATTTTCTGTCTACTAGAAGACACAGAGGGTCACAGAGGCAGATACTGTGAGTACAGAACCTTACCACAGGACCTTCTCGGGCTTTGATTACAATATTCAATTGATTATTGATGTAAGGAGAGAAAGTGTAACTTAATGGGCACAGTGCCTAGAATCCCTCTTTTTGTTTGTTTGTTTGTTTGTTTTTTCTTTCTTGGATGTTTCTAGTATATTCTACATTCAATTTAAATAACAAAGGGCTTACATTAGTGAGTAGTTTCCAAGTTTTAGAACAATAAAGATCTTTCTCTTGCTGTCACATATGAAATCTAGGAGTTGTTTGTTTGTTTGTGTGTTTGTTTTTTACATTGGATTACAAACTTTTCTCTTCTCAAATATAGATTTTTCTCAAATTTTGGCATTTGCTAATACAGAAGGGTGAAGATCAGTCTTTACAGGCAATATTTTTTACTTCTGCTCTGGTAAATGCAAGGTTTGGTTTTATTCTTCTAATTCAAGCATTTTAAGCAGCCATGTCCAAGTACGATTCTCTCTCTGATTGTTTTCCATCATGTGATGCATCCTCTGCTCTGGGTACTTAAGATTTGGTGTGGCTCAGGGATGTTGCTCTTCACTTAGCAAATGGCTTTGATTATCATTTCTTCCCTGTTGTTCTGACTTCCTCCTCTGAAACGTGGACAGTCATCAGGTTTCATCTCCGCCCTCCACCATACCATAACCTCTTTCCTTTGTCATTTTCATATTTTTAGTCTCTTTCTCTTAGGTATTTTTAAGTGTCCCCACACTGGCCCAGTGCATCATGGGTTAGATTTTCCACAGTGTCTGTTCTGTTTCTTACTATTCATTTTGAATAGTCTTCAGAGGTCTGGTCCTTCTACAAATCTAGACGGATCATCTCTTGGTTTGTGGGTCCATGTATTTAATTCCTTCATTCCTTTTCTTTTTTTACTTTTTCACCAACAAGAAAAGACTCCTGTTGATTTTTACTTATCCAGATATGCAAACTGCCCTCACGCCTTTCCTTTGTGTATGTAGTTTGACTTCTCTATACATATCACAGCTAGAATACTATGAGCATTAACTCCTGGTAATTTAGACTTTCACCTGCAATATTCCTCTTGACTAAGAAGAAAATTCTCCCATTTTCCACTGTATAGATCTTGAATATTTTCATAACTGAATCTCTAAAATTGGCAGGACTCTCTTCAATGTTTACTTTTGATGTTTTTTTTCCCAAATTAAAAATTTGCTAACCAGGGAAATTTTAATATAATATATACATAACTCAATATAACATATATATTGTATATAATATCTAAATAGAATTATCCTATTTACATAACAAAAGGCTCACATTAGTAAATTGTTTCCAAGCCTTAGAGTGTAAGTACATAGTAATAAATTAAACTATGTCCTTGAAGGAAGATGGGAGAAGGTTTGGTGCTCCATCTCATATTCCCTGGCTTTACTTCAAAGCCTCCTTTCAAGATGTACTTATGCTCCCTCAGATAAATTCACGAACCTTTGTTCTTCACAAAACAATGAGACTTTAATAGTTGTTTTCAACATTATGAGGAAAATACAAGTGTGCAACTATATTCTCCCTTCTATGCCTCAGCCAAGTCTCTGTAAATATCTCTGGCATGGTTTCTGAAGACCCGGTGTTTCAATCAGGTTCTTTTTGTTGCAATCAACAATTTGGAAATTGACTTAGGCTAACTGGAGCCTGAAGGTAGATTGAAAAATATTGGGGGCTCAGGAGTTGATAGGCAACCTGGAGGCCGACTTTAAAAGAGACCCAGGGAACAGTGGCCTCCCGGAATCCTCGAATCAAGGGTTACAGGGACTTCAGGAACAAGCCACAGCAGGGACAGTTTGGTCACCTCCAGGGTGATTAAATTCCAATGGATGTCTACTTATTACTTTGTCCAGGAGTCAAATCCCAGAGAGAGAGCATGAGTCCAGTTGGCCATGGATCATTTGTCTACTCCTGTCGGCCTGGGACCTCAGAGTTCTTGATTAGTATCCCAATGTACAGCATCCCAAGAGCAACGAGTAACTCTGTGAGAGCCAAGTGCTCACAAATGGCTAGCAGACCCTGAGGAGCCAACATCCTAAGAATCTCAGCTGCAGGTGAGCATTAGCCTGAACCTTGGAGGTTGTCCGTGTTGTCTTGCAACTTCCCTTATTCTTGTCACTGCTCAGCCTTAAACTTGTTCATCAGTTTAGTGTTCTTGTTTTGAGAGCTTACATCTGAGCAGGTAAGAACTTTCTAAATAAAATAAATCAGGAGTCCAAATGTGCCTGGGATCATGAACAAATTATTTAAATTTTCTGAGCCTCATTTTCCTAATGGATTCAGGAGTTTTTCGAGAGTTCAGTGAGAATGCAATTCTCTTAAATACTCCATAAGTGATAGATTACTCATCATGATAGCTATGGAAATGTGTATTGGTAGTAATATGACAGTTCATATTAACCTGTTATTCTCCACCTTCACTCCAAGTATCATCTCTAAACTATTCTCTCATACCACCATCCTTAGGCAAAGAGGGGAGATAATCTTCCGATCTTTCCCCAGACTTTACTTCAGTTGAGTAACAAGCCAGTCAGGTCCTACCCAGTCAGTCTACAGAAGGGGCATTATCTATCCTTAAGGGAACTTAAGGAAAGCGAGCAACTGAATCAAACCAAAGCAGCTATGAGCATAGCACAGGCTGACACACTTGAGAGTGTGTGTAGGTTAGACTCCATCTAGCAAGTAGGGCATCACAGTGTACTGCACAGGCACACGTGGTTTTGAGTTTTGTTTTGTTTGTTTGTTTGTTGGAGCCTGTGGGGGACATCTTCATTCAATCCACCACACTTGATAAAATCAATGAAGATTGTAGCAGCTCCACTCTTTGAGAAATACAGGCCAAGTTATTGTTATTCCATGTGCATTGTTACCTCGTATAGTACAGGCAGAGTACAGGCTGTATTGCTGAATCAAGGAGGTCCTGAACCACATGACCTTCTCACTCAGCTGCCAATCAAAGGCAAGGCAGCTTTGCATTAAGATATTATCATGACCGAGCTCAGTTTTCTGCTACACCACTGCTTTTTCACCTCTCAAGATGGAGCCCTGTATATCCTAAATTCTAAATTCTAAATTGCTACCACATCTCCAGTCCATCACAAAGAAAAGAAGAACAATAAAGCTTGAAGACCAAGCTACCTTCTTTTCTCCCCCTCTATTATTTTATTTATATTTTACTGAAGTGCCTGTTATGACAATAAGTTGGGTCCATTGAGTTTTCAATCTGAAGTTTTACCATATTGGTAAAAACCACCCATGTCATGGAGAAGTGGATGAAGAAGTCATTCCCTTTGAGCAGTGAGTGCAGACTGATTTCTTATTACATGCTGATCTTGTGGGGGCTGGGTCATGTTTGAAACAGGGCATCCATGCACCGAGCTGGATCCACAGAGGAAAGAAAGGGATTCTGTGGTCCAGGCAGCTGTCCTCAACCCCTGAGGTCCTCAAAATGAAATTAGATGCCTCCTGTCTGTCCACCAAAACCTGATGCTCAGGGTTTTTTTCTCCATAGTAAGACATTAAATCATTGAAATAAGTCCTCCCTGTCATAATCTAAATATGCTTTGGGGAAAGGTGCCTACTTCCATTGCCATGGAGAGGTCATAAAATTTACCCTGCCTGGCTCACTTGTGTGGATGTGAATAACAGCTAGTGGTTTTTTGTTTGTTGGTTTGTTTGTACTGAATATTAACAACATCCACACATTAGTTAACACACACCACACTGCACCAGCCATGTTCTAGGCCCCTTACACATACGAGTTGTTCTATGGTAACATTTTGTCAAATGGAACTTATAACATTCCCTTTGTTGTTGGTGAAACAGCAGAGGCTTAGGGAAGTTGTATGTATGTCCTAGCTCTCAGCAACAGTGGGCAACCAAAGTAGACTTTACCTGACTGTGCTTGTCACTATCACTCTTCTATTCCACCCCCAGCATTGCTCTTATGGTGATTGCTTTCTAAACTTGAATTCTATATCAGTATGTCTCACCATTTTTATAGACATTATTACTTTGTCTGATAGGAAACACTGCCTTCTTTTCAACATGTGCAACACACAGAGGCTATTATGGCTCGTGGCAACTTGCAGGTGACCTGACTTAAACCCAGAAGCTTGAATCCTAAGAGATCCTACGCTAAAATTAAATGTCTCATTTCTACGTCATTTATCAGATTGAGGAAACTGAGGCACAATGATACAAACTAGTTACTGGTATCAAAGGGGACTCTGGTTTAAACTGTGGGTCTCCTTGCTCAGGGGAGGGAACACACGTGTTTGGAGAGAGTGTGAACTGTGGATTGCAAACTCGGGATTCAAATTGTGACTCTCCCATGGTGATGTTAACTAGCGTTGGGTTTCTTCATTTCTCCAAGACTTTTTCTCCATTTGCAAAATGAAATGGATATTATCTGCCTTGCAGTAAGAGCAACGACCACTGTAGATGAACTGTGGAAGTACCTGGTAGGTACCTGGCACAAAGAAGGTATTCACAGAGTAGTAGCTAGTTCCTGAAGCACACATTGTCCTTTGTCCCTTTCTTGATGTCCCACATACTTTTCTCACTGTCAGAAACTAGAGCTGTTCATGTATGAAGCAGAGTTCATTCTGAAGGCTTTTATTTTTTAATTTAAAGGAAGAAAAAGTTAAAAAGTGCTGAGCAAATATTTCTACTATTCAATCATTAAATATTAATCAATGTCAATGCATTTGAAGGAGCTTTTAGCTGTGACAGGTGAGCTGAATTAGAAGTTCTGATTTAACGAAGCCTCCCGGCCACTTGGGCAAAATGTCAAGGCACCAGGTACAAGGGAGAATTATTAACTGATAAACAGCCTTCTAAGAAAGATTAGCAACTAGAACACTGAGAACCAAGCAAGGCTCCTCTTTTTTTTCTCTAGAATTAGTTTTCCTCTTTGGGATGTTGCAGCCCTTATTGAAGCAAGCTTGATTCTGTAACTGGTGAGTGGGGACGCCTGCAACCACTTTGTTTAGACTGGCCTGTGAAATGATTAGGTTGTTGGAATGATGAATCAAGAGTGCAGCAGGATTTTTCACAGTCTCTGTGAACAATGCCCCATATTGTGCTTACTCTGACAAGCTGTATTTTTATATTTGACATGTGAGAGGAACATGGAAAATAACACACTGACAGTGCCTTAGACACAAGTCATGCATCTTCCTAACATAGATTGATGAGTGTGAAAGAATATATTTAGTGAGTCCTTCTTAAACTTGCTGAGGAAAATATATAGATCCACTACCAATGGATTGACTTATGCCTCATACAAACATTATTTACAAGCAAGGGACAGAAAAAGACAGCATCCATCCACTTCTGGGCTAGTAAATAGATTAGAAAGATTAGCAGAAACCAATGTAGATCATGTACAGAAGTCACCGAGGGCTTGTGGTTTGCATCTACCTGTTCTAAGAAATGGGGCACTTGGAATTTCTCCATTGAGATATGTTGGTCTTTTTCCATGTCACATTAAAGGTAAAAAAAAAAAAAAGCTGCTATGAAATCAAAACTGGAAATACAGCTGTTCAGAGAAGAGTCTGAGTGAAAACTGAGATGATGGAACAGCTATGGCTCCTTATGTAGCTGTGTCTAGGAAAAGAAGCACACAGTACTATAGATATAGGCCCTCTACTGGGGGTCATCAGCATGAAATGAAGGGCAAGAAGATGATTCAGTCAGTAATGTTTTTGCAATGTAAGCACAAAGACCTGAATTCAGATCCTCAGTACCCATATGGAAAGTCAGATGCAGTGGTGTATATACCCATAGCCCCAACGTTGAGGAGGTTCAGACAGGAGGATCCCTGAGGACTTCTGACGTGCAAGTCTATTTGAATTGATGAACTCTGGGTTCAATGAGAGATACTGCCACTAAGAACTAGGTGGGCTGTGTCTAGGAAGACACTTGATATTGACCTTTTGCTTCCACATATACACATACATGTGTGCGCACGCATGTGCATATATATGTGTGAAAACATACACATAGACACACACACATACACACACACACTAACATTAGATGACAGAGATGGGAAGGATCTCTCTTCAATGAACTCTGCACATTGCTAGAGAATTTCCCAGAGAGCAGGACTCATTTCTACTGTGCCTTGAAGTGCTGCTGGGGTTGCTCCAGAGTCATCCTTTCCCAGAAGTGCCCCATTGGAGGGAGCTGTCTCACCAAACAGCATGCTTCCTCCATGGAGCATCTATATACCCTGATGGTCAATGAAGAAGTACAAAGCAGCATCCATGGGTGTCCAATCACTATAACCTGGGGTTGATGAAAGACCTCCCTTGGGACATCATCACATCCCAACTTCTCACTAGGCTGTCTTGCTTCCAGCCATCTTATGACATCCCACAAACACTCTCTGAAAAAAATATTTTGAATGATAATCTTCATCTCATAATTTACATCAGTGACATAAAAACAGCTCCCTTCTATCCCTAACTAACAGGATGCCTCATATAACTTAAATTTCCACTCACATAAAAATTCTATAAAGCATTCAGAAATACATATGTATAATCTCCCATCCAAAACATTTGAAAACCAAATCACTATCAATTTACTTTTTAAGACAGAAAATGAAAGGCATTACATGAAAGACTCTACCAATGTGCTCAAGTGAAAAATGGACTTTTCATTGATTTATTGCTTGTTCTTTGTTTTTGATTATGTCCCTAAGTTGATATGAAGATATAAAGGAGAAAAATCCAACAACCCTCAAAACAGAATGGTTATAAGACAATTTACCTCAGCTGTGAACCCCACAAACGACACCACCAACCTGCAAGGGAGAAGTGCCTACTTGTGTAACAGTGGCACAAGTGTCATGGAGTTAACCAGCCATTCTACTTTGATTGAAGGCTTCTTCATAGAAGGAAAGCCATACCTGGAACTGTAAGTCTAGTAAGAAACCAATGGCCACGGAAGCCATAAGCCCTAGTAGGATACTTACTTCTGTTGTTTAGATAAGTTGACAGAGACTATCTTCTAAATATTTACATTTGTATCCATAGACAAATGCTACTCTGATCCTTAATCAGAGAAGCTTCTCTTTACAGGGAACAGTGGTGAATGCAGACTCATAGCTGTTCAAGGTGCTGAGACTAGGTGATGCTTGAATGGTCAACCTTGAACAAGACAGTTATACCACCACAAAACAGCACAGGAAAAGCATAGAAAGAATATTAGAGCTGAAAGACAAGGAGAAAGACTTCAAACACCACATTCTAGACATGACACAGCCATTTGTAATCAGGAACTCACAGCAGATGCTGCTGTTTGCACTGGGCCTACGCATGAATGGGCTTATCACCAGTCAAGCATGGATGGTGAAGAGACATATGGGGTCTTGTTCCTCCCTGATTAATTAGTGGCTACTGATAGATTTTGAGAGGGTGAGCCACTGTCTTCAGTCGTATACCCACTGGTGAGCTCCCCAACATCCGATGGATAGTTCCAATCCATGTCCACATAGACTGCTCTAGCTAAAATCACTGGATCTGAAAACCAACCTAAAAGGCAGGCATGTGGGAAAGAGACTTCTATGGAAGAAGAGAGCGGTAGGACTTGCAGCGGCGGGGGCAGGGAGTATTACACAGAGGATGAGTGTAGTCAGAATGAATTATATACATATATGACGTCGTCAAAGAATAAATTCAATTAATATTTGTTTGGTTTTTCAAAACAGGGTTTTCTATGTGTAACATCTCTGGCTGTCCTGCCACCATCTCTGTAGACCAGCCTGGCCTCTAGTTCACAGAGCTCCACCTGCCTCTACCTCCCGAGTGCTGGATCAAAGGCATGTACCCAGCACCAGTCGGCCAATTAAAAAATTTTTAAGTAATAGTTGAAAAAGATCTTTTTCTACTCTAGAAAACATAAAAATGTTAAGAACTAAGTATCTGAATCCTTGGTTTTTAGGATAGCAAACCACTTTGAATTTCTGTTTCTTTTTCTTTTCTTTATCGCTTTCTCTCTTCCTTCTTTATTTTTCAAAATAAATTAATCCATTTATTGCAGGCTAGGCAAGCCTCAAACAGTAGTGCCTCTATTGGTCTTTCAGTGACTTGACCGTGACAGCAGAAGTGATGTAGGTCCACCACCACCACCCCAGCCTCTGTTTTCATGCAGGAATCACAGTGCCAGATGCCAATGGCTCATGTCTTTATCTTGATCTTGCCACAGAAGGGGCAAGTATTCTTGGCATGTTGGCTGATTTCAATCTTCTTCACCATTTTCTGGAGGGGAGCATCGTCGTGGGTCACATAAATTAGGATGATTCCACTTCTGGTGCATTTAGCCATGTCACTGGGACCTAAACCCAAAGCTGGAGAGTGAATTTCTGTTTCTAATAGTGGAGCCGTCATGAGTACCTCACCCTGCAGATTAGTGATGATAGAGAGGGGGTGAAGAGAAGCCCAGACTGCTCCAGCACAGAGCAGCACGTTTTGAGCACTTGGTTTGAAGGATTCCCTCAGCTTTTGTCTTCTCGACTTCCTGCCTTTTTCCTCCCTTCCTTTTTTTTTTTTTTTTTTTTTGGTTTTCCGAGACAGGGTTTCTCTGTGTAGCTTTGCGCCTTTCCTGGGACTCACTCTGTAGCCCAGGCTGGCCTCGAACTCACAGAGATCCGCCTGGCTCTGCCTCCCGAGTGCTGGGATTAAAGGCGTGCGCCACCACCGCCCTCCTCCCTTCCGTTTATCTCTGCTGGTTTGTTTTCTCTCCCTTGTCGCTCTCACCCTCTCTTATTCCACTTGTTCTACTGACCTTTCTTATTGTCTAGCATTTCTAAGTAATCCTTCTTGAATTACATATATTGTTATTTCAGCCCCCAAACACTGTGTTAGGAAAAGGACTTTTCATCGGTGTGTGCAAATGTAATCCAAATATGGTGAGCCAGATTATTTTGTGAAACTGAATTTGAACCAATAAAAGAGAGAGAGGGGGAAAAGAGAAACCTGGAAGAAGCAGCAACTCCCTTGGTAGGACTTGGATGAAAAGACTTGGCCCTGTGATTTCCACAGAACTTGGTTTGTTTTTTTAATGTTATTAAAGTGCTTTTACGTAGTAACAGTTGGCTTCTGTTGGGGGACATTGTGTTAGGTTTCCCCTGACGTGTTTCAAGCGAAAGCCTTGGTTCTTTATTCATGGTTGGAATATTATTCATGGTTAGAATACTTTGTGCCATTGGGTACAACCATGAAAACCAAAAATACTACCTTTGGCATGTTCCAGATGCATAGAAGTGTGTTTTCAGGTGTCTTCCATACCATAGCTGGTTTCACAGTGATTTCATCTGACAGTGAATACACAGAGTCAGGGTTGAAATCATAGGAGTCCAGACTTGATACCAAGACTCTTCTGACTCTGTTAGTTTCTTGATTATAGAACTTTCTCTTGATAAACCCTTAAACCTCATGCATTGCGGCTAAAGAGATGTCTCAACAGTTAAAAGCAGATACAGTTCTTCCATAAGACCTGAATTCAGTTCCAAGTATCCACTTCAGGTAGTTCACAACTTCCTGTAACTCCAGGCCCAGGGGATTTGATGCCCATTTCTGGACTCCATGGGCACTGCACTGAGGTGGGCAAATCCACATACACACCGACATACACATAATTAAAATTAAAGATAAATCTTTAAATGCACATAAGAAGGAAATAGATGGGGCATGGATAGATGGGTGGGTGGGTGGGTGGGTAGGTAGATGGATGGATGGATGGATGGATAGATGGATGGATGGATGGATGGATGGATGGATGGATGACTAGATGAATAAACCAGTCATGCATCCCAAGATGACAGGATATACCTCCTTCTACTCTTGCTCCTGAAATCATAATTAAATAGGATAACATCAATCTGCAAAGTCAGTTCTAAAGAAGAAGAAAATGTCTAACTGTGAGATCCCATGGACTTTCACAGACAGTGCCAGGCTTTACCAGATTCTTAGGAATAAACATTGGCAAACTGAATTATCATCCCATTGTGATCAAAGTTTGCTTCAATGATACTACAGGAAGAGTGTTAATAGCAATTACTTTTAATATTTTATTATAAAAAATTCAGATATATTAAATGTTTAAATAATTTTACACAAGAGTATTCCTACGCCTCAACTTCAATTCTGTGATAGACATTTCATTGTCTTGTCACTTAACACTCTACCTACCCATCCCTCCATTCATCAAGCCATCTTATTTATCATGTAAATCAAGCCAAATTGCAAACATCACAATCATCTCCATCAATACTTCTTCAGTAAAAGAAAATATGGTCAGAGTTCAGCATTTGTTTCAAATATTTTTCTTCAATGGAAAATTAATTGGCCACTGAATTTTGACAATTGCAAACACCCTGTTGCCCTCAAATATATCCAGATATGGAATATTACTGTTGGCCCAGGGAGTTTACCAGTAGAGTTAGAGAGTGTTTGAATGAATTTATTTATCTCTTCACCCTAAAATATGCTGGTCTGGGTTAAATGGATGCCTTTTAAATTCTTCAGATTTCATGAAAATAAAGACTTGCTTCCCTCTGTCTGTTTCAGTGACACCTGAACTCCAGATGTACCAGTGAGGTGTATGTAGATTATTTGCAGGGCCAGGAAGCTGGCAAAAAGGCTGGAGAAAATAAACAAAAATTAGAATCCTAATGTCTTACATGTGTTCTCATTACTTAAAAATATAGACACAGATGCACAAAGCAGTCAGGGTTACAGGTATACTTTGGGCCTTAATGAATTTAATTTTCCATACTAGAGCTTCCCATCAACTTTTTAGGGACAGAGGCCAGAGTGACAACCAAGGAACCCCCCTGTAAGATGGTGCGCACTGTCAAGTTGAATCCAGAGCCAACCTCAGTCTCAACCACGTGGCACATAGAAATTGAACCCTTTCCAAGTACCAGGCTCCTTAAGTAGCTGTACTGACTAATTACTTCCATCAGGATAATTGCTCCTAAGAAAAGGGTACAATTACTTCTCCCAAGTAGAATATTGACATTGTTTAATGAAGAATTAACGCATGCTGTGGTAAACTATGTGCTCAGATAGGGAATAAAGTAGTTCCCAAACAATCTGTTTCCCAGAACAAATTCTTAAGCATTTCTGGTATTCTCTTTAAGTATCCTGAATGAAGCAAATAGGCATTGCTACAGCAGGGAAGCCTTTGCCCCTGTCCGTGGAAATATATGACAATCACTGGCCATCAGCCAGGCACCAATGAGTCCAACATCACGGTCAGGTATCAGAGACATTATATGGGATTCAACTACTTTCCACAAACATGTACATGTCTCAAATTGGCCCTTTTCAGTCATTGCTACATACAGATATGACACTCACATTTTTCTTGTGTGAGTGGTAATGTGGATAACTTGCAATGTGGAATGACTGTCACTGAAGCCTCCACTGTGTTGACTGGGATGAAGTATGGCCACAGAAGAATGCTTGCCCAGAATGCCACTCCATCATTTGTTCATTTGGTTCATACGGATAAAGCAAGGATTTAGAGAGTGCTAGCCTAATGGTTGTACTGGCTGTGTAGGAATCAAAGGGGAATTAGAAAAAGAATCCACCATCAAGAGGTAAACAACTCCCAAGGAGGAACTACCTACCATCTGTTGAAGAAATCATCATTAGAAACTGTACTTTATTACACTGCCCACTAGCCAAAGATTCCTTTGAGGCCAAGGAAGTCTGGCCTGGAGAGATGGTTCAATAGTTAAGCGTGCAATACGTACTGCTTGTGCAGAGGACTCAAGTTCAGTTCCCAACACCTACATTGGGGGCTCACAACCGTCTGTAACTCCAGCTCCAAGGAATCTAATACCCTCTTCTTGCCTCCTTGAACACCCATCCTCATGTGTTCACACACACACACACACACACACACACACAGAGAGAGAGAGAGAGAGAGAGAGAGAGAGAGAGAGAGAGAGAGAGAGAGAGAGAGAGAGAAACACTCATATACACACAATTGAAAAAGTAAATAACAAAAGACTCATGCTCAGTGCCTGTTGTGTAGACAGCTGCTAGATCACAGCAGAATTCCTCTTTAGGAGCTGATTTGGCCTGAAGGAAGTGGCTTCACTGATGGTGACCTTCCTGAGAGGACTTGCATTCAGTGAAGGGTGGTGTCAAGGCACCAGGGACTCTTGGCTCAACTGTGATAATGCAAGGGCCGTGCAGCTCTAGGTCTTCTCACAGAATCACCCAAAGCTTTTCCTGCAGGTTCAGCTCCTTTTGCCTTCTTCTCTGCCCAGTCCAGTGCTTGGCGCTCATCACAGATGTCACTCTAAGCCATCCTCAATAAACTGCCTACATGCAAATCTCAACATCTTACAGTTTGTCTCCTAGGAAGCCAATCTGGGATGGTCCCTACCAAAAGTTGAGTTTTAGAATGTATCTCTAAAAGGGGATTTTAGGAAAGAGTGCACCAGAGTTGTAAGGTTAGAATTCCATCACTGACACCCAAGTAGAGGGCAATCTTTTAAAGTTCTGCTCAAGGAGAACAGAGCTGGAACATGTGATGGAACATGAGTATGGAAACATGACAGCCTTGTTGGTGATGTAAGAAGAGCCTCTGGACTCCCCCAGAAAACAGAAAAAACTGAATGTCACAGCCAGACCAAACATCAAGCAAGGTTGGGGTGCCAATACCAGAATGTTTGTTACAGTCACAGAAAAACCCTGATTAGAAGAGATCGGGATGTTGGGCGTTGTGGTGGGAGAAATTTAAATATTGGAAAATCTTGCATACTTAGATACCTTTCTTTGTTTGGAAATCTGCAGCCGTTCATCATCTACCTCTCCCTCATAAAGGGCAGTCTCTTTATCCTACCATAAGGGCCAGGAATTCCTGTTTGGGGAAATCACATACAGATCATGATTCCCCTAGTCTTTCCTCTTAGCCATTAAATAAGGAGAAAGTTACAACACAACACAGTTGGGGAAGTTCCATGCTTGGGAACAGAGGTCAGTGGTTGTAGCATGCAGTTACATTATTTAGGTACCATGTACCAGCAGGGACCAGAGTGTCCATGCTGATTATCACTCTGAAGATGTGGCATCATCAAGGGATTCAAATGTAAAGTTGGAAAAGGGTGAGTTCATCCACATGTGAGTGATCTCCTGTGAGGCCATATTCATATCTTATGAAAGACCCCAAGAGATAATGAAAATATGCTATAGGCATATCTCTTATTAGCCTAGCTAAGGCAATAGCAGATACCTAAAGGAAGTGATGTGTACAGAGTGTGGAGTCAGTGATCAAGAGCTCCACTAGAGTAGATGCAACCACATAAGTCCAGAAAATTCATTTAAGTTACCAACAATTTACCGAAGAGCCGAGAGAACAATTCATTTACCAAAGCAATGGAGAGCACAGTGCTAAGAGATTCTTCTAAAGCTAAGTGGCAACTTAGCTTTAGACGTCCTTCATAGATGTCCTTCACAGATGAGAGCAATAATGTGTTCCATTGGAGAGATGCATTCCTTGACAACAATGAGCAGGAAAGAATCCTGAGGTAGCAAAAGCCAGACAGCTGCACTTAACTGGCACACCAGAGGTGCCCAAGATTATCACTGTGAATAGGAAGGCCAGAACACTAGTCAAATCACCCTACAGAGAACTAAGAGCTGAGGGGGATAGAATGCAGTGTTTTTGACATCTAAGAGATATATAGAGGCTAAAGAGATGGTTCAACGTGTAAAATGATTCCTGTGAAAGCAGGAGAACAGGAGTCTAGACTTTGGGTCTGGAAAACTCTAAAAACCCTGATGGAGCTAGGCTCCTCAACTCTGCATTTTGATTGGTTGTGGTTCTCTGTAATGGTGTCTGTATACAGCAAAGAGAAGTTTCCTTAATGAAGGGTGAGGACTACACTTGTCTGCAGGTCGAAGGACAAATGGTTAGAGTGTAGTGGGAGATTATACTGGTTTAGTAAAGTGGTGGTTATAGGTGCCCCTCCTAGATCCATGACTTTACTAGCCCTGGGTAGTTGGCTAGGTTTCCAATACAAGGAGGCATCATTTCCCTCTTACTGAGTGGGTCTTAGGTCCAGTTAGAGAGTTGGTGGTTACTGCCAAGGCATGCTCACCAAGACAGCACCCTTAGGGTTATGATTGTGACAATTTTGTTGTTGTGTAATTCATGGGCATTATAGCTGGGTAGGACTGTTGGTTGCTTCCCTTGTTTGGAAGCTGGCATGGCATCTTCTAGCACCATGAAAGCAAGTCCTCAGGGCAGAGGCTTCCAGGTCAGTTCCATCTCAGGGGCCTCTGGGCTCTGTGTCCGAAGGGCATGATGTCTTCAGCCATAGGGACTTGCCTTCTGGGGGTGGGGCAACCAAGGGCAACAGCAATGGGCTGTATGTTTGAGGAATCTCTTGGATAACTTTGATCAACAAATCAAAAGAGGGCCTCTCATGCCTGATGTTAGGGTTTTGGTTAGATAGTATCTGGTTCATGGAGGAAGCATTGTAAGTCCAGTTGAGAAAATTCATTTTAAAAATATGTGTATATTTATACAAACACTTATGGGTATCAGAGGATATTTGGAGGTAGATAGTAGTGTGATTCTTAACAACTTTTCAGACATCCTTACTATTATTTTACCCTCCTATCTCGTTTTGTATTCATCCCCCTCCCTCTCCCTTATTAAAACCCATTTTCCCATTTTCCCATCAGATCACGTGTACCTGGCTATTTCCTTCTCCGTTGCTTCCACCCCCACCTCCACCCTGGCAATGGTCCCTTGTATACTTTCTTAGTTTCTGCCGTTACTCCAGGGTATGTACTCACCTCTGAAGTCTTGGAGCTAGGAGCCTCAGACAAGAGGGAACATTCAACAGTTGTCTTTCTGGATCTTTCTGTCACCTCACTCAAGATGATATTTTCCAGCTCCAGCCATTTACCTGCAAAGTTTAGGATTTATTTTTGCATAGCTGAATAGTAGTCGGTAGGGTGTATGTGCCACATTTTCATTACCACTTGTCAACTGAAGGACATTTATGTTGTTTCTGTTTCCTAAAGACATCTTATGACCCTCAGACTCAGGTAATGTTGAGGAAGAGGGTGTGTAAGAGGCAAAAGTATCAGGGAGTTTGCTGTGAGACTGTGTCTCCTAGTGGTATCAGAAGCTACATCCAGAAAACTCACGAACCTGATTGCCTAAACATAAGCTGAACAAGGACAATAACAATGAATATGCCCAAGTAGATTGGAGGAAAGACTTTGAGGCCCCTAAAGAAAGAACTACAAGCAACTAAGGAATACTGAGAGTGGGAGAAATAGTCTTCCCCAAGAAAGCACATCAATTGGTTATCCAATACCAAAACATATATATATAACATAATACAAACTGAGCAAGCTGTGTTTGTGTATTAAAATATATATATGTATATATATATATGTACATGTGACAACAATTAGTGAAATGTGGTCATAAACTTGAAAGAGAGAAAGGAAGAGTACACAGAAGGGTTTGGAGAGAGGAAAAAGAAGGGGGAGATGATGTAATTAAATTATAATCTCAAGAAAATAAAGGAAGTAATTAAAAAATAATACAAAAACATTTTAAGTTGGCATAGCAGCCAGCCTGTAATCCCAGTGCTTGGGAGACAGACACAGGGAATCCCCAAAGAAAGCTACCCGGTCAGACTAGCTGAAACAAAAGAGAGCAGACAGTAAGGCAAAAGTACCAGCACTGTGGTATCCACGAATCCAAAGCAGTTCTAGAGATGCAGGGCAGATAGTTAAGTCCAACAACTAAGAACCTCTGAAAATTTAATACAACTGAGAACTAGTCTTTCGATTTCCCAGCATGAAGGTTGTATTGTTGACCTTAATAAGCCTGGTGATTCTCCTGCCTCTCCCTTCCCCTGTCCCCATCATTCATTTCCACCTCTGGAGTCTCCTATTCTCATCCACACTCAAAGTCCTTTTTCCTCATCTTTCTCCCTCTTTTTATCCTTTCTCACTTGCTATTTCTCTGATTCTCTCTCTCCTCACTTGCCTTCTTGATGTTTACCTGTCCCTACAAAGAAAAAGAATGAATCGACGTCTTCCTAAGATAAGGAAGAGCGAGTCCCAAGAATTAAGTACCTTTTTCCTCTCTGTAGTGTCTCCAATTTCCTCTGGAATGGTGACTCTGTTCACTTTTTACTTGCTGTTATCTTGGGCTGTCTGCAAGAAGCATCTCGCATGGCATAGCAGCATGGAACCTTTCCCCATTTGGTCTAGTAAGCGATAACTTCATATGTTTGCCTGTGTGTTCGTACGAGTGCACTTCATGGTGAGGAAACAGTCACAGCAACTTTCAGATTTCTTGAAATAAGAACCACGCTTCTTGCCCCATGTTTCAGCTTCACATGCCCTCACTCCCATTTTCTTTACAATAAAATATGTGTAGTGATTATTCAACTGCCATCTGCAAAATTAAGTGAATACTTTTCCTGTGTGTCTATCATTGGATTTAGAACAGACTTGGCCAAGTCATGCCAGGTGGATGCAACCTGATCTTTCCGTACTTCCTTCCTAAAGCAACATGAATGGATGAGAATGGTGATCAACATAAATGATGTCCCTAAATAAAGAGCCACAAACCCAAATGTGTATAAAGTATATAAATGAAGGCAACCAGGAGAGGATCTATGGAAACAAAAATCACACACCCAGTTCAAAACGGGAGTAGCTACCTATATCTAACTGATTTTAGTCAGAGGATACTTTTTGGCTTATACTGTCCCCCACAGACTCATGTGTTTGAACACTTGGTCCCCAGGTGGTGGCTTTATTTGGGGAAGTTAAGAATATTTAGTCCACGGAACCTAACTGGAGGAAGAAGGTCCATGTGGGGCAAGCCTTGACGTTCATAGCCTGGCCCTACTTCCTGTCTTCTCTCTGCTTCCTGTCCTGTGGAGAGCTGAGAGGGGGAATCCCAGCCATGTATTCTGTCTATGAATCTCCTACTATCTCCTCTATCGCACTGGACTTATCCCTTGTACTGTGAGACAAAATAAACCTCTTTTTCTCAGATAGCCTGTCACAACAACAAAGTAATTAATACCTTAGGCAAGAACCAAGGCCAGGGTTGATGGGTTTTCTTCGTTCTCACTGGGCCTTTAACTGAATCCTCATTTCTAAACTTTTTAATCTTGTGGCACACAGGGGTTAAAACCAACACAAATGCTTACCACAGGCTGGGCTATAGGAAAGCAGTATCTGCTGTAGCCAGGCACAAGACCTGGGAGCAGAGAAGTAAACAACGGGGTCTGACAGCCAAGGTTGAATGATTCCTTGTCCCTTCCTGTCACATATCTAAGTGGCTCCACTGACTGTCATGTAGTAGATGGTGATGAGAGAGAATTACTGCAGTCCTTCTAAAATATTTTGACTAAGGATGCTACATTACATTAAGTGTCAAACATAAATCATGCCGTGTGATGGATGCTGCCTCCCTATCTATTAATCTACAGATACGGAGTACTTCCCTTAATGAGATAACCATTCAGAAAGCCTGAGAGGTCCCCATAAGCCATCTATGTACAAACTCCATTGCTCATAAATACTTGGTATCAGGAAGGGCTGTCCTATTTTTAGTTTTCCCATGGATTATTCATGAGAGTGCCGTCGACCGTCTGTGTAATTTCACTAACCTTTCTTCAGATTCCGTTCTGTATACCTGGGTATTCTGGAGACTGTTTCCTTCCTGTTCTGTTAATTTAGCTGGAATCATCTTGGGTGAATAATAGCCTGGCATCCTCAAAATGTCACTCATGTGTGTGTGTGTGTGTGTGTGTGTGTGTGTGTGTGTGTGTGTGTGTACATACATGAGTGCATATGCTCCCTGGCCAAACTGGTCTTTAAAATCCATCCCCAAACTGGGGCCATAAACTCAAATGGAGTTGTTAATCTTTCTCCTAAGGAAGAGAACAGCTTTTTAAAACCTTCCCAGGGCATTTTCTGGCTTCTGCATGAAGGAAATAATTATGAACATAACCCCAAAGCATTTGGCCCATTTCAGGCTGACTGTGGTTCTGAGCTTGGGCACAATCGAATACAGTATGAGTCACAGCTAAACTACACTGCCGAATGAGAGTCTCTCTTACTCCATGCTGTTTTGAGGACCCATGAAAAACTGGGACTTATTTTACTCCACTCTAGCATTCTCCTTCCACAGGACTTAACAACTTGTTTCCTTAATTAACCATGACCCTGGGGCAGAGACCAAGCCCTTCCTTTTTATTGGTTTCCAAACACATGTGAACAAGCAAGCTGGAACGGAACGTGTTCACAGCTGCCCTTTGGCCTCTCTGTGGCTGTGGCAGCTCACAGACTCTCGGTTGGGTTTGGAACCCAAACGTCCTCCAGAGGCGTGATGCTTTGCAGGCTCTCATATTGCTTTTCTGTGAGAGACTTTGCTCAGGCCTTCTGCTGCTCTCTAGGTGTGTTGCAAGTAGCTGGTGCATCCATTGCGCCTTTAAGGGAGGAAAGAGCTGAAGGCTGAGCCACATGCTAGTGGAAGGAGGAACCAAAGATAAGTCCCTTGACTCACACCCCAGTTCTCAGCTCTTCATGGCACTTGAGGGTAGATAAGATCCAGCTTTAAACAAAATATTCTGGCCTGGAGGTTTCCAGTTTGCTCTGCTTAGAAGGTTCTCATCTTCTAGGTGGGGTCATGGTTGGGGTCTTCTCACCGTTCATTCTCTTCTCAAAGGCTGCTCGCTCCAAAAGGACTTCCCTGACCACATTATCTGTATGTGTGTGGACACATGAGTGAGTAGGCACACTTCTCTCACTTCTGCATCTTTAAGAACCATCACATCTCATGCATCACACCCACTCTAGTCTTTACAGCTCTGGAATGATCTTCTGTGCTCAACTCCTGTATTCATCATTTCCAACACCCCCAATCATTGCACCAGCCAATGTGATCTACGAAAACTGTACCCAGCTTGTGTTAATCCATGCCTATGCCCTCGAACATAAAATGGTGCACAGCACATTGCAAGTATTCACTAAATGTAAGAGAAACCATTCACACCTGTAATCCCAGCACCCATGGGTCTGAGGCAGAAGGTTTATGAATTCAAGGTCAGCCTAAGTTACATAATGAATATGTTGTCCAGCGTGGTCAAAGTATCAAAGGCCTCTTAAAAAGTATTTTAAATATACCCAATAAACAATAGTTGGATAAATGACTTCCCAATATTTTAAGTTTAATAGTAGCTATTAATCTGCAAGAACAAGAAAAAAATCCCATAGCCATGGAAGGGGCTTTGCACTAAAAGTCGAATGGCTCAGACTCCTTGTACAACTTCACAGTACCTGAAAGGGACTATGGCTACAAACCTGGCTTTCTGGATGCAGAATCTGCTTGAGAATTTCCAGATCCTGGACCACTAATACCAAAGTTTAGGCACAGCTTTCCCTGTGTGCTTGCATCTAGCCGATGAGATCTCTTCCAAAATGAACTCCCAATTAATACTCACCAGGTCACTTGAAGTGTTTCGCCACACTGAATTGTAGATACAATGATGTTCATTTTTAGCCACAGGCATAGCTTTGAACTATTGATCCAAATAGCCTACCCTTTATTAGATAATGGGGTAACATTTTATTAACCCTTGAATCTCAGAGCTTCAAGGTTTTCCTGAGTGGAAGAAGCCCAATGTGTCCCTCGGTGTCTTTGTCCACATTTTTCTGGGAAACTCTGGCAAGACACTTATGAGTCTCAAAGCTACCCTAATTGTGGTTTGGTACTCAGCCATCTCTGCAGATCTTGGCTTGCTATGTTGAAATGTTTCTACTTCCCATGACTTTGGAGACAAGACATTGCACTTCCCATGCTGAAAACAGGAAGAAAGCATGGCCAGCAAAATGCTCCTTTGATTGACTCAGGAGAGCACGTAAGATCTTACTGCTCTGCTCTGCATTTCAATGTCCTCCATTTTCCTTAGTAGGTGGTTTTTGTTCGGTGTTTTGTTTTGTTTTGCTTTGTTGAGACAGGGTTTCACTGTGTAACAGCCCTGGCTGTCCTAGAACTCATTCTGTAGTCCAGGCTAGCTTCAAACTCAGAGATCTGCCTGCCTTTGCCTCCTAAGTGCTGGGATTAAAGGCATGTGCCACCCCTACCCCACTCTAGGCGTTCTTGTAAATAATTGCTTTTATTTTTTAAATTATGTGTATATGTGTGTGATATGTGTGGATATGTGCACATAAGTACAGCAATCACAGAGTCCAGAAGAGAGCATCAGATCCTCTGAAACTGGAGTTACAGGCAGTTATAAGCCACTTGAAGTTGGTGCTCAGATCCTAACTCAGGTCCTCTACTGGAAGAGCAGTAAATGCTCTTAACCACTGAGCCATCTCTCCAGCCCTTATTTGATTAGATTCATGTTTATTTTGTTTTCTAAACTTAAGCTAGATGAGTACATTATTGATTTAGATTTTTAACCTCTCTAATGTGTTTAAAGCTATACACTTCCCCTTGTAAACAATGTAAGCTGTATCCCAAAAATTTGGATAGGTATGTTTTCATTCAGTTAAAAATATTTTCTAATCTCCCTTGTGATTTCTCCCTTTATCTGTAAGTTATTATAGTTAGCAATGTGTGGTTTAATTTTCAAAGACCGGAGGATTCTCTAGATGTGTTTTTGTTATTGGTTTATACTTTCATCTTATCATAGATTTCAACTCCTTTAAACTTGTTGAGGTTTGTATTATGGCCCAGAATAGTGGCGGCCTTGGTGAACACTTCCTGTTCACTTTCAAAGGATATGCATTCTAGCTCCCCTTAGGGTTTGTACTGTACATTTTTTTCTGTTCTTTCATTTTTACCCTCTATTTCTATATTACAGACTGCATACAAATACAACGGGATCTCAGAGGCTGAAGAGATGACTCCGAGGTTGAGTGCTTGTCTGCCATGCTTCTGGGAACCCAAGTTCTGTTCCCAGCATCCAAGTCAGGTGATTCAAACCTGCTTGTAGCTCTAACTCCAGGAAAATATGATGCCTCTGGATTCTGAGACACCTGTGCTCATGCAAAGATACTCACACACTGAGACACACAAACATACATCATTTAAAGGAATAAAAATTAGTCTTTACAATAGGTTCTCCCTTTTATCCAGTCTGATAATCTATCTCCAAATTTTTTAGTTTTTGTAAAAATCTAGTCTTGCCACCCATTTTACCACTGTTTTATTCTTTGTTTCCTTCCCCCCCCCCACCATGCCTTTCAGAATGATTGTGATTTGTGCTTTTAGCTTCTCTTGGTTTGCTGGCTCTAAATTGCATGTTTATATGTTAGGCTTATTCTGTGGTCTCTAAATACATCTTCAGCTTATCACAGCTTGACTTCCGATGCCCCAGCACTGCATAAAATCAAACACTTGGCACGAGGGCATTCTGGGTGCCCACCGTACCATCTGCATTCTTGTTCTCCAACCCCTCAATTCCACACACACATTTGAAATCCCACGGTGCCATGCACAGCTAGCTCCATTTAAGCAGTCCATTCCCCTAAAGAAACCGAAAGTAAGAGAATGTCCTTTCCATTTCCCCATTATCTATCACTCTGACTGCTCTTGACTGCTTTAGGTACAGACACATTTCATCTGAGGTTGTCTTTCAGTCAGGGGGACATTGACACTTCTTGGAGTGCACACCTTTTGTTTTCCAAGAAAATAGCTTCCTTTGCCTTCATCAGTTAAAAATGGTCTTTTCCTGGCTACCATTTCTTCTCTCTGCT
Organism: Peromyscus californicus insignis; assembly: GCF_007827085.1. Classification (NCBI taxonomy): domain Eukaryota; kingdom Metazoa; phylum Chordata; class Mammalia; order Rodentia; family Cricetidae; genus Peromyscus; species Peromyscus californicus. The sequence goes on along the minus strand of NW_026294491.1, from coordinate 18,088,858 downwards.
TGAAGCACAAGGAACTCCGTCTCCAGTCTTCACTTGTGGGGACCTTAGAGGTAAAACTCACAAAAGTGAGTGTCTTTCTTTTAAGACAGACAGACACACACACACACACACACACACACACACACACACACACACACACACACATACAAACACACATATACACACACACACTGAAATGTTTAACTCTCAAACTTATCCAAAGAGCATCTCTGGCAAATAATTCATGGTAACGTGAGTTTCCTTGCTGTTACTGGTTCCCAGGAAGCTTTGCTCTTGTAAGCTGTGGCTCTGTTTTCTGACTGGAGAGAAGTACTTTGACACTACGCTCAGTTCTTCAAGCATTTAAGAAGAGTTGTTTGCTTTGTTCGACTTTGTTTTTCCTGGTTGTAAGAAGCAACAACCACCAGACCAGTCAAGGGATAATTTCTGACTCATTTTTATCTTATACATGAAATTTCTGAGTTTTTGTTTGTTTGTTGTTGTTTATTTGTTGATGTTGTTTGATTGTTTTTTTTAACATATTTAGTACTACGGAATCTTTGAAGTCATGGTTTCATTTTGCAGAATAAACGATTTTGTTATAGTCCTCTAAATAATGGTGGGGTTTGTTTCACCAGTAGTCACATAATTTACATGTTAGTTTGGTACATTTGAGTCTTGTTTTCAACCTTTTCATTCAATAGTTTTCCCTGTAAGAGTCTTGTTGTGGAATGATCTTTTTGTACACTGTGAAGATTTGTCACTCAGACTGGCTTAATAAAAAGCTGAGTAGCCAATAGTAGACAGGATTTTCAGGGCAGAGAGGACACTGGGAAGAAGAAGGGTGGAGAGGCAGAGAATTGCCAGACCGACAGAAAAGAAGCAGCATGGACAGTCCAGAGTAAAGGTAATAAAGCCATAGACAAAAAGTAGATTGATAAAAATGGGTTAATTTAAGTTGTAAGAGCTGGTTAGTAACAAGCCTAAGCTATTGGCCAAGGTTTCATAATTAAAAAGAAGTCTCTGTGTGATTATTTGGGAGCTGGCAGGTGGGACAGAAAATTCTACCTACATGTGGCTCCCAACATCCAGCCATGTATATACAAATAAGGCCTGAGAAAGCTTAAAAAAAAGTTAGGAACACAGAGTCAAAAGCTGCTGGTAGCCTCAGTCTCTTGGGTAGGTGCTAATGGTACACAGAGTCATGGCCCTTTTCAGAGGCCCTGCTACTGAGGACTTGAATGGGGTTTGTGGTTTATGAGCAGCAGGTAACCAGTGGTATGAGACTAGGCAGAAACACGCCTATAGCAGTGTGGACCCAGAAACTTCCCAGAGCTGGGCCAGTAAATGTGACTGTTGCTGGTACCTCTGCCATGAGACTAGGCTCTCAGGGAACTGAGGGGGTGGAGCCAGCCACCAGCATGTCATGAGCTAAACTGCATCACGGTTTAAGATTTTGCTCATGCAGACAGAAAAGGTTACAGATAAGCAGTAAAACAAGTTCAGATGGGAAAAAAAAAACTCTAAGCAGGTTACAGTGTGGCTAACAATGTGCACAGGCTTAAGAGAAAAAAAGAGAAAGGATATAGACAGTCATTAAAAAATAGCTTAAAAATAATAAAATACAGTCTTTAAAGAGAGAAGTAAGTAATAATAATAAAAAGGAGGGAGAAATAAGCCACATAGCATATAAAATACAGAGGAAGTCTGGATCCTATATGGTGTCCTGTTAACTTTGAAATTTTTAAATGTTAATATTCAAAAAGCAATAGCTACTGAGAGACATTGGATTATGGAAACTGCTAAAATAAACCAACCTACATATTTTTAAAATGTCTTAACTTCAAAATGGAAGTCAGACTATATGTTGCCTTGGAGGAGAGGTTATGGTTTGTTTACACAGGGAACAAAAGGCTGTGGATTCCTTCCAGATTAATAGAGTTCAGATTTGACCACTGGGAAACCTCCTGAGTATCTTGGCTACAGACATGGGGAAGAAATCCAAAACAGACTATAGGACAGGTGCTGATCCCTCAACCTGGGAAAAGCTATGAGAGAAGATGAGACATGATAAATCCTGTTGACTACAGAGTCCTCATGACATATTATTACATGTCATCCTGTCACATGGCATGAAAAGAGATTTATATTACAGTTGATTATACAGTCCAAATAGACTTATAAAGTTGACAGATGCCTTTTACCTGCTCAAACATAAACAAAAAATCATCTTTAACTGGAATGTGCACACTGCACCTTCCATACTTATGCTAATGCAGATATGTATGTTACCTTTGAAAGTGTATATGTTTGCAGAGCAAAGGGATGAGACATCTGCCGGGGACCAGCCTCAGCAGTTTTGGGGGCCAAAAGGACGGGATACCTGGAAGGCGCAGTAACGACTCAGAGACAGTGCTCATGCAAGGTGACAGGTCATTTTGGGCTTCTGCAGTTGCTAAGTAGCTTCTGCTACAGTTTCTTTAGCTTCTGCTTTTGACTTGGTGATCTCAGTCTTTTATTATCATAAGGAAGGGGAAACAAAAAAAAAAAAAAGAGGAAATCACCCAATACAGAATATTCTCATGATTCCAAAGGTTATTCTTAGAAAATCACCAATATACTCTTCATCATCTTTTACTAAACATAGGAACTATCCCAGACTTAACACCAAAGCAAGCATGATCTATTTTTATTATTAATGATTATACAATCTTCTGAGCACTTGACCCAGAGGCTAGCAACATGCAATTTCGCAAAAAAAAAAAAAAAAAAAAAAAAAAGGTAAAAATAAGAACAGTGGTCAATGTACCAGACAGTCACTTCCTTCTCACACAGGCTGCTCCGACCTCAAGACCCCCCCCCCCTGCAGCCACCTAAGTTCTAAGTTCTTCCTCAGCCCTCTGTAAACACCAAGCCCTGTGACTGGCAGGCCACAATGACCTCAGACAAGAAATCTGTCCCTGCAAGTCAGCAACTTTTGTCCTTCTTATCCCAACACTTCCAAGGAAGAAGTGATCCAATTTTCAGAGCTTCCATGAAAAGAAGCTCACCTTTCCTGGCAGCTCTTTTCAATCTAGGAACCCAATAAAACTCGCAGCAATCACTCCAACCAATGCCACTTTGTCTCCACACTTGTTCAGTAGGAATAAAAATACCAGGATTAAAGTTGCCATCTCCCTTTCTTGGTGGAGGCCACTATTTTTCTCCTATTCTCGGTTCCCACACTTTTAGTTTGTCATCCCATCTATATGTTACTCCATCCACAGTCTTCAGCCAATACCCCTTAGGGTCTCAAGTTTTACACAATGCCCTTGGAATATCCTCAGAAACTGAGTTACTCATCATGGCCAATTTGAATCCAAACATCATACCATGTGCTATAGTTGATCACACATTTGGTACAGTTTATCCAAGCCTGAAAAGCTTCCCCAGGCTGCAGGTTCTTTCCCATAACACAAAAAAAAACTGCCTTGACCCCAGCCTGGGTGATCATCTCTATATAATTTCCTGTGAAATTTATTTCACACCTCTCCTGTATCACAGAAATCACCTTTGATCTAGGAACACAGAACATGAAGATCAGATAGAAGAAAAAGACTAGCATTACAAGAAGTAATTATATAGAGGAGGACATGGCATGTTCATGCCATGAAGCATGACCTTGGGACATGTAGGTATTTCTGCCTTGGCCCTCTAGAGGAATGTTAAGCAGAAGATCCAAAGGGGAATGCACAGAGGGTTGATGGTCCACAATCTCAGGTCCCTTTTCTCCAATCTCTGCTGGCAGCACAACAGGTATCTTATATGTCATCCCAAGCAGACATCAATGAAAACAGGTGACCCAGGTGAACCAGCAGTTCAGAGTGCCTCTGTTGCAATTTCCTCAGAGTTCTGCATCCAGAACATCTTCAAGGCTACTGGCTGAGATAGATGGTCTAGGCTCACAGACTACTCAAGCCAGGACTTCAGATAAGCCTTTCACTTTCTCATTGCAAAGAGAGACTGGACAACAAGTAATACTGCTAACTCTACAGGACTTGACCATTATCCCAATTTTCCCAGGGGCTCCTAAAGATGTCAGCACCCTAGACAACAGAAAACAGTCTAGAAAACATAATGCCCACATTCCCAAGAAGGGGTGGATGGCTTTTGGTCATTTGATGAGTTATAGATATTTGTCATTGTTGGTTACAAGTTGCTATTGTTCATGGTCAGGAAAAAAACTAAACAAAGGAGTCAGATTCAATGATCTCTTACTGAATGAAAAAAGAGGGATACAGTATAGAAATGATGACATTAAACAACCACAATTCTCAAATATTTTACATTGATATGGATTTTTGTATATTGATACAAATTTAAGGTTATTTTTGCTAGAACATACTGTACACATGTTTCTAGTCTTATTTAAGGTATTGTACCTAGGCAGTTCAGTTAACAATGTAATGTAAATTTCTAGTCCTTGAAAGTTATTATTACAAACTATTTAGGATAATAAAGAAATGCAGGTTAGTAGTTAGTCACTTATAACAATTAAACTTGCAGTCATGTTAGGTATGTTTTCGACATCAAACAGATTATTTTAGATTGTATTCAAATACTTCAAAAACATATCTAGATGGTTTTCAAACATTTCAAAGACCTACAAAATATGGTATTTAAAATGTTTTGTTAAAATGGGGCTTTTTATGACAATGAGACATGTTTGATCCTGGTAGTACCAATTTAATTCAGAGAAGATGGTTGGCATTGAAGAAACTCCATATGTAGTTTTCTTTCAATGTGGCAAATTCAGGCAAGGGGCTACATGCCACTTGCCTCGTCTACTGACAGTATGCTGTCCAAACTGGACAAATAGGACACAAAAAATGGCAACTACCGAACTTTGCCAAGACAAGGTAGGATAGTCCTTCAAAATTCCTGCTTTACAGAAAAGTCTGTCAGATATTCTAGATCTGTAGGCCAAAGATGGATGCCCCAATGTTGCAGAGAAAACTTGGGTGACTATGCAGGCAGCCAGCTGTTTTTGTTAGTTCTTTCAGTTTTGGAAGTTGCTTGCTTTGCACTTCCTGTTTACTAAGATAATACTTTATCCCTCTGGGTCTTTGATGGAATCATAAACTAGATAGTCATAGTTGTAGTTTTCCTTATTTGTAGTAGAAGGTAAATTAGGTACAGAGCTTTGAACTCATCAAGATATAATAAATAATGGAGTATTTTCTCCAAATATGCCAAATTCAAATGGACTGGACATTGTAAACATAATTCTTACCTGATAATTGTTCTTATTGTTTATAGTTTTATTATGTTAGAGGTAAAACTTTTCCTTTTATTTAGACAAAAAAGAGAAAATGTTATGGAATAATCTTTTTGTACACTGTGAAGGTTGGTCACTTGGATAGGTTTAATAAAAATCTAAATAGCCAATAGTGAGACAGGATTTTCAGGACAGAGAGGATGCTGGGAAGAAGAAGGGCAGAGATGCATAGAGTCACCAGACAGACATAGAGGAAGCCACACAAGCAGTACAGCGTAAAGGTAATAAAGCCACAAGACAAAAAGTATATTGATAAAAAAGGGTTGATTTAAGTTGTAAGAGCTAGTTAGTAACAAGCCTAAGGTATCAGCTGAGCTTTCATAATTCATAAGAAGTTTCTGTGTGGTTATTTTGGACAGAAAAATCTGTGTACAGAGTCTGGAATACATGTTCTGCCTATTCAATCAGGTTTCTTGAAGCTTTTACCATTTACTTGAGTCCAAGTTCTGTAAAGAGCTCTGGGGACTGCTTGGTTTACAACCCTCTGTATGTTACTTTGTGTTTGGTGCAATAAAAAGAAATGCTTGACAGAGTGAATTAAAGAAGGAAGGGTATATTTAGGCTCAGTTTGACAGTATATTGCAGCCTTGGGGGAGGGAGGCATGGTGGCAGGAGCTTGAGGCAAGTGACCATACTCCATTTAAAATCAATAAGCAGAGAGAGGTGAGCTTTGCTGCTCAGCCTAGTTTCTCTCTGTTTTACTCCATCCAGGACATCAGCTCCTGGAATGGTACCTCACATATTCAAAGCCAGTCTTGCCACCTCAGTTAACTTAATCTCAGTTAACTTAATCTCATAACTTTTGTGACATGTCTGCAATAACTGTTTTATGCACTAAGCACAATTTTCTAGTTGTTTATGACAGGGTGAATCTAGACCTTTTCATCCCTCCTGGGGAAGTAACTTTCCTTCCTCAGTGGCTCACAGGAGGGATGTCCATTCATTTTAGAAAAATCTACTCTGGAGTCTATAGACCCCAGCATCATCACCTCTACCTTGATCAACATCCTCATGTGATGTCATATCAATATAATTTTGCAAAGTCTTATTTATTTGTTCCAGAACACACTGCACATGGTCCTTCAATGAAAGAGTCATAGTTGAGCTCCATGCAGGAGCTCCAAGCCCAGCTCTCCTCAGTATCTCCAGCAGTATCAAGTGGAAACAGTGGCTTCATATCTTCAGTCTCCTGCATCTTTCTTCTTGGTATCTGTCCCAGGGATGGATAAAAACCTGATATACATTAGTAATACATTATCAGTGTTTTTTTTTTTTTTCAGAGATGAATCAGTAGAAGTTTTAACTTGGAAAAATCTATTTCAAAATTTCAGTTAGGATAAAATGCTAAATGAAAGGGGACTGCTTTTTTAAGTTATTATGGAGATATTCAGCTCTTGAGTCCACATTATTTTATAATCTTTCTGTTTTAAAATTTCATTTTATCTTTGAAAAACTTCAAGGTTTCATGAAATTTGCCTTTCAGTGTGAAGATCATCAGCATAATGATTTTATGGCCATTTATCATAGAAAAAGAGAAGCAGCAAGAACCCTGGGATTTTCAAACAGCATTCATTCCACAGCTTAACATCTCCAGCTCTAGAGACTCAGGGGGGGCTCTATGCTGAGCCCTGGAGTGCTATCTAGAAAAAAAAGGACCTTTTCAAAATTAGTAGTCTAAGACTAATTGGTTTATGAAATGAAGGTGACTAGAGACGTATCTATAGCCTTCCATCTCTTTCCTGTTTCACTTGCTTGGTTTATAAACATACAGGATTGCCCAAATTCAACTTTCCTGCCATGTGTAATTGAGTCCTGTATCCACTGTAAATGTAAGATATTGAGCAAATTGTCATATCCCTCTCTCTCCTGTCCAGAACCAGGTGTTACATAGCTCACTAGGCTTTTTGGAAGATCACACAATCTTTTTAAAAGAGACAAGAAAAGATAAGATATGTATCTTTGGATTTTAATGATTTCCTAATTTCATTTTGTTGCGTTCCATAGTCACACAGTCTCTGCATGTCTGTGTTCTAATGACCATGCGAGACATTGTGTTAGAAACACACTCCACAGGAAAGATAATCAGGTTTTTAAGTCTACCATATACTCTTTCCTTGAAAAAAAAATCCTCTAGTGAGGGAATAGATACGACAGGGCAGCAGATAGATAGAACAGTGCTGCTTTGATTCTAAAATTAGAGCTTTGTGGCGGCTTTCTAAAAGATGAAACTGTTATTATGTGACCGTGTCCACCTCTTCCATGATTAATAGCATCCCTCTTCTAATTAAAATGGGGATGCAGAGGAGAGTTATTCTGCTATCCCTCCTATAACTTGATTGCTTGGTCTCTACAAAACTGAAGCCACAGTGTGGGGCTGTGGTGGAAGCCATAAAGGTGAACTCTTAACATCCTCCCTCCCTTGAGTGTAGGATTTGGTTAGTGGCTCACTCCTAAAGGACAGAAGGAGACAAAGGTAATGGATGTGCAATCCAATATTATAAAACACTATCTGTCTGTCTGTCTGTGAAGGAAGAAGATACTTTATGTTCATGGCTAAACTGATTCAATATCACTCAAAGGTCCCTTTCCCCATCTTGGCTTGTCAATTCAACTAATCCCAATCAAAATCCCAGCAAGGTGTTATTGTGACTATCAACAGACTTATTCCAAAGTTTATATGGAAAAACAAGAGATTCAGAGTAGCCAAAATGATGCTGAAGAAGAGCAAAGTTGGAATACTGTCATTTTCCTACCTTAAAGTTTTACAACCACAGAGCAGTGATGATGGCAGTGTGTTATTGGAGGATAAAGAGATGGAGTGATGGAATGGAACATGCAGATCAGAAACAGACTCACAAGCAAATACACACCTACTTAGACATACATGCACAACATACAACACACACAAAAGTAATCCATGTTTTAGACCTCTTAAAAAGGGCTGGAGGCATGGCTCAGTACCACCGTTCTTATCTAGTATGTGCTGGACCCTGTGTTTCATTGAGAGAGAGAGAGAGAGAGAGAGAGAGAGAGAGAGAGAGAGAGAGAGAGAGAGAGAGAAGGAAGGAGGGAGGGAGGGAAGGAAGGAAGGAATGAAAGAAGGGAGGAAGGAAGGAAAGAAAGAAAGAAAGAAAGACGGAATCATAGTTACATGCAAATTTTAAAATTATATGAGTTCTGGAGATATATCTGTAGTGAATCTAGGTAATATTGGATTGCCAATGACTTTTGGATATTAACAACCCTAAAGCCACACCCAGGAAATAAATAATGGATTGTATGATGTTCATTAGAATTAGAAACATCTGCTTTTGAAAATCTGTTAAGAAAATCAAGTGGCCAGTAACATCCTGGAAAAAAATCTTTGCAAAACACATAATAAAATAAATGCCTGTTATCCAAATTCACACACACACACACACACACAGAAATCTCCTAACATAACGCTAAGAAAATTGCAACCCAGATGAAAATGAATACAATATTGTGAAGTTTTGCAAATGAAACTGTGATAAGCATGATCTATGACATATGACATCAGAGGACTGAATGTTTATATAAAAAAAAGAGAGACCTCATTACACAGCTATTTAACATTGAAAATGCAAACATGGCCAGAATCAGTGCTGAAGATGGTCTGAATGAGAATATCTTTTTATTTTAAAGACTGTAGCAATCACATGGTAGATCTGTTGTTTTGGTTTCAGGTTTTGGATTTTGTTTTGTCTTTTAATATCTTGCTTTTATTTACATGAATCTCTGTGTGTGCATATGAATGCAGGTCCCTCTATAGACCAGAAGATGGGGTCAGATCCCCTGGACCTGGAGTTATAGGTTATCATCTGCTGCCTGACATAGATGCTGGGAAGCAAACCCAGGTCCTCTGGCAAAACAGCAAGTGCTCTAACCGCTGAGCCATCTCTGCAGCCCCTGGATTTGTATTTTGTTTAAGTAACATTCATAATTAAATTTCTTAAAGGTAAAATACTAAGCTTAAAATAATTCTTAGTACAGTAAGATAACACAGTCTAGCTGGATTCCAATACGGTCTTTAAGACAAAACACCCTACATATCACGGACGAGCACTCTTGATCTGCAAGTGTAGCATAGCTTTACAGATGCAATAAACACATCCATGCCCTTACACATAAGAGTAGGCACAACGACAGTTGACAACAGTCGCTCAGCACAGCTTGACTGAGGACTTATTCACTCAACATTGTTCTTCCCACAAGGAGGAGGAAGCTTTTGTTCCATCAAATTAAATTTGATGTCTTCTTCCTTAAGTCATGTAAGACAGATGACAAAAGACAGACAAAGGCAGGCTTCAAGCGGGGAGATCTTAAAGCCCTTAAAGGACTGAGGCAAAGCATGCTGGGAAGGCAACCACAGCCTCATCTGTGCTGGGTGCTTGGATAACAAGTATCTGTTGATGGATGTTTATGTGAATTCAAAATAAAAGACTGGATAGAGGGAAATAAAGAAGGGGTATTTTGAAGATGACCTTTTATTTGACACATCAATAAAAATAATCTTATTTTTCACCAACCTGTGTGGAAAGACATTTTCATCCACACCTTTATCCCAAGAGAACTTTTCTTCCTATTTTTCTATTTATATATCAGCATTGAATGTCAGCTAGATTCATCTGCAATAACTTTCAAGCGGAGTTGAAAAGAGGACGAATGAGGCTCACACAGAAAGCGGTGCCCACTGGGTAGTCCCTGGCGGAAGGTGACTGCTGTGCCAACAGGGGAAGGAGTGGGTGTTTAAAGAATAACTGCATCCTGGCCTGGGAGTGGCTTCTTCCAAAGGTCTTTGATGGGCAGTAGTCCAGAGTTAAATACTGACGAATAACACAATCTAGGACATTTCATGCCTGTAATGATTTTCTTCCTTAAGCTCTCTAAAGAGTCATTCAGACTGGGTTGCTCTCCTCGATTAAAGAGCACAAATGCATGAAGAGCGGTCTCCAGGATATCAAGAGTTCTGTTCTTCCTTCTGAATGTGGGATACATTTAAAATGAAGATGTTTTATGTGTCTTTGTTTTGTTTGGTTTGATTTGGTTTGGTTTGGGGTCTTGGGAGGCAGGTTACCACTCTGCAGCCCAAGATGGCCTAGAACTCAGTGTATAGCCCAGGCCAGTCTCAGACTCACAGGAGAGCTTCTACCTTAGCCTACCATGTCCTGGGGTTACATGTATGAGTCCCCATGCCCAGCTTAAGTGGAAATGTTTGAATCAAAGTTTCTGAGTGACACGGAAGAGTGTCAGTCACAAAGAGTACCAAGTTTCTCCACCTGTAGCACGAATCTTAACAGGTCGTATTAATAAAATCAAACCTGAAGCTAGGTATTGGGGTGATGCTGGAAGATCAAAGAAGCAGAACAAGCCACAGCCACCTCACCTCGCCAATTCCTCAGCTGATCCTGTTTCCTCAGACTAGAAGCCACTGAGTCCTCATCCAGAATGAATCTCAGCTGAACTGTTGCTCAAAAGCCTAAAAGCTTAACCAGGCTCTAGTTCCTGGTCCTCATGCCTTATATACCTTTCTGCTTTCTGCCATCACTTCCTAGGATTAAAGGCGTGATCACCATGTCTGGCTATTTCCAGTGTGGCTTTGAACTCACAGAGATCCAGAAGGATCTCTGCCTCTGGAATGCTAGGATTAAAGGTGTGTGTACCACCATTTTCTGGCCTCTATGTCTATCTAGTGACTGTTCTGTTCTCTGATCCCAGATAAATTTATTAGGGTGCACAATATTTTGGGGAACACAATATCACCACAACCACCTAAGTTCCTGTGATTCCTTTGTTTAACAAACACACGATTCGCTGGTAAGCAACTGGGTATTTTGATGTACCCGCAAAAGGAAGGATTGATTGATAAAATAATAATAAAATAATAGAGAATGATGATTATGCATCTTCTCATTTAATCCTTCACATCGTAGTAGTAGACATTATTATTTTTCTTTTGTCAATGGATATTTATGGGAAGTGAAACAATTGACCAACAACATGAATTGTAAGTACATGATAAAAAGGAACTGTACTGACATCATATTTGGCCAGCTGGCTCTTCCATCAAAGAAATGGTGGTACAACCCTCCATTTCCTCCTCTCCTCCCTCTCTAATCAAAACTTCTCTCTGGTATGTTATGCTGCCTCAGATGTTTGGGGGCTGGTATGAAGGTGAGTTACAATAACTTATTCCATCCAAATGATTGGCAACCGAGACGCTGCATTGAACATCTGAATTACAGTCAGAAAAGCTTAGAAATGATATTGGACATATAACCTGACTCAGTTCCATTCTGCACATTCTCATACACACTGTCCCGGGCTATAAGACCTGGCAGTTACACCTGGTAGCCGAAAGTTGGGATTAATGAGTCCAGATTTTTCTTATTATACTTGAATGTAAACAGAGCCTATATTTCCAGAGAAGATTGATGAAGTTGTAGTGGGTCAGGTAAGCAAGGATCTTTACTAAGATCGTGAGACTAGGAAATAAGAAGGATGTGTGCATGCCAGCTCATTGGCTCAGGGTATAGAGTTATTTCCTCCTTCCTGACAAACATCTTGCTACATGTACTAAGAAAGCTTTGTTGACAGAGATGGTTAAAAGCGATGTTGCATAAATGGAGCATTGAGTGAGGGATGATTTGCAAGTATATCCTACATTAATTTAAGCATATGTCATACAAAGCTACCACCTCTTCATATAGCATGCAGATATATGCAATTATTGGACTACAATGAGATGAGGTGTTATGAAGAGTAGCCCATTCACGTAAATAGGCACTAATATGACTAGTTCACAGGTTAAGGGAAGAGAAATTGCGAGGTCCTAAGCACTGATGAATGTGGCATGGAGAGTCTCAGATCTGCTCCACAGGAAAGCATTTCATGCCTGGTACTAGAATATTGGTCAAAGACTGGTGGCTGGGAAAGTCATAGGCTCTGGGGTAGAACTCAATATTGCTATGTTGCTAGGTGGTCATGCTGTCAATTTGCCTTCTAAATATTTATGTTTATACCCATTGATCTGGGATGCTCTCAGCCTTGGTCAGAGTAGCTTTTTTTTTTTTTTTTTTTTTTTTTTTTTTTTTTTTTTTTTTTTTTTTTTTGCAGTGAGCAGCAGCCAGTGGAGAGAAGAATTAACTGCTCCCAGGGCTGAGGAGAGACTGAGTGTGCAGCCCAAATTGGGACAGCTATATCAACCTCACCATTATCACCACTGTGCAGGGTTCAGGCAACATCACAGAAAGGGAGATAGAAAGAACTTAAGAGCTGAAGGATGGGGAGGGATGTGAAATGCACAGATGGGGTTGATGATCTCTAGGCACCACCCCACCCATTGCTGAGGAGTGATTGGCAGTGGATAGTTACCTGGGAGGGAAAATCATTCTTTTCTGAGGATGAGGCCACTGATAACGCTTCCTGTGCATTGATGGATGGTCCCAATCTATTCACATCTGGGTTAGCACTGGCTAGACTTAGTGGGAAGAAGAAGAAGAAGAAGAAGAAGAAGAAGAAGAAGAAGAAGAAGAAGAAGAAGAGGAGGAGGAGGAGGAGGAGGAGGAGGAGGAGGAGGAGGAGGAGGAGGAGGAGAAGAAGAAGAAGAAGAAGAAGAAGAAGAAGAAGAAGAAGAAGAAGAAGAAGAAGAAGAAGAAGAAGAAAGAGGAGGAGGAGGAGGAAGAGGAGGAGGAGGAAGAGGAGGAAGGTGGTAGCAGTGGATATGGTTGGTAAGTAGATGTCTGCTGCTCTGGCAGGATACAAAGGGTAATATTGGGTAAAACACCCTCAGAAAGGTACTATTGGTGAGAACTCCCTGCCAGATCCTCTAAGACCACCACCTCAGGGCACTGGCTGGAGATAAGACCCTGAGAGGAAAGCATATTTGTCCAGGAGTTTAGCAGATAATAGTGACCTGGTCGTCCAAACTCCAAAGTCAGCTGTTTGCCCTCCAACATCCTTCTGCCTAGCACCACACTGAACCAGGAATGAGTCAGGGTGAACTATCCTAACTTCAGGACACAGCATCATTTCCCAGAACGAGTGTACGTAAAGACATCTTATGCTGCTGTCTGGACAAATGCCTTTTCCACATGCTGAATTTTGCTTTTGGTAAAAAGGCAGAACCTTCCTGGAGTCTGCTGTTCTACTTTGTTCAAAGCATCTTTTATTAAATGTGCACTTTCTGAAGATGTATCAAAGAATTTCCCTGTTCTCTGACCAACGGCACTCAGCCGTGAAGAAACAGGTAGAGGGGCTCATAGCTAACATCGAAACAGTTTGTTGAAAGGAATCCATCACATGCCATGCTAGAAATAAAAGTCTTCTGTGGATACTTACTGAATGAAGGGATAACTGGAAACTTTATATGGCATTTGAGAAGTACCTGGAAAAATATCTTGTTATTATTTACTTCTCTCTGAATTCGGCTGAGGGGTAAAATAAAAGAGCCAATGGGACATCTTCCCCAGTGGTCTAGTGGTTAGGATTCAGCATTCTTGCTGCCATACTAGGGGTTTAATTCCCAGTCAGGGAAGTATTTATTTGGGTGCTGGAAAGATGGTTTAGCACTTAGAGCAGGTCCTCTTGCAGGGGACCTGAATTCAGATCCCAGCACCCATGTCAGGAGATACACACAACTATCTGTGGCACCCTCTTCTGGCCTCTGCAGGTACCTGCACACACATACAGATATACATATGTATATAATTAAAAATTCAAAAATAAATCTTTTTATAAAAATAAATAAAAATAAGGAATCAATAGGAAGTTCACAGACCTTAATAGTAAGTGATAACAGTGGGTACTGTAGATGATAGTCTTCTTCAGGGATGAAAACTATGGCCAGGAATAATGAAGGATCTTTTGAATGAACATTAGCCACTTATAAATGTGAATATGTAGACCTAAAACCACTGCTGCCTCCCACTGGATTCGGTTCCCACAAGACCCACTCTGTGATCCACTCCCATCTATACCATCATCCTCCCCTTGGCCAACCATCCCCTGCAACATCAGCAGCCCCTATAAGCACAAGTACAAGCAGTTGGAAGAAGATATGGATAAACACCAGTGTAAGAATACATTCAACAACATAAAGGATATATGGAACCACCAGAACCCAGTGGTCCTACAACAGCAAGACCTGAACATCTCAATGCAGATGAAGCAGAAGAAAACAACCTTAAAATAACTTTATGATGATGACAGAGGCCCTTAAAGATGAAATGAAAAATTCCCTTAAAGAAATTGAGGAAAAGACAAACAAAAAAATTGGAAGAAATCAATAAACCCCTTAAAGAAAGCCAAGAAAAAAAACAATCAAATAGGTGAAGGAAACAGTTCATGACTTGAAAACAGAAACAGAGGCAATAAAGACAACACAAACTGAGGGAATTCTGGAAATGGAAAATCTGGATAAGTGAACAGGAATTATAGATGCAAGCATGTCTAGCAGAATAAAAGGGATGGAAGAGAGAATCTTGGGTGTTGAAGATTCAATAGAGGAAATAGATTCATCGGTCAAAGAAAATGATAAATCCAAAAAATTCTTAACACAAAACATCCAGGAAATCTGGGACATGATGAAAAGACCAAACCTAAGAATAGGGAAAGAAGTAGGAGAATTCTAGCCTAAAGGCACAGAAAATATATTCAACAAAATCATAGAAGAAAACCTTCTTAACCTAAAGAAGGACATGATTATGAAGGTACAAGAAGCTTACAGAACATCAAATAGACTGGACCAGAAAAAAAGTCCCTTCACCACATAATAATCAAAGCACTAAATATACAGAATAAAGAAAAATATTGAGCTGCAAAGGAAAAAGGCCAAGTAACATATAAAGGCAGACCTATCAAAATTATTCCCAACTTCTCAATGGAGACTCTAAAAGCCAGAAGGTCCTGGACAAATGTTTTGTAAACACTAAGAGATCATGAATGCCAGCCAAGACTACTATACCCAGCAAAACCTTCAATCACCATAGATAGAGAAAACACGATATTCCATGACAAAACCAGATTTAAATAATACCGCTTCATAAATCCAGCCCTACAGAAAGTACTAGAAGGAAAACTCCAACCCAAGGAAGTTAGCTGCACCCACAAAAATGCAGGCAATAGATAATCTCATACTAGCAAAACCCAAAGAAGGAAAAGACACATACTACAAACAACAACAACAAAACCAAAAAAGTAACAGGAATTAACAATCACTGGTCATTAATATTTCTTTATATCAATGGACTCAATTCACCTATTAAAAAGACATAGGATAACAGAATGGACATGAAAACAGGATCCATCCTTCTGCTGCATGTAAGAAGCACACCTCAACTTCAAAGACAGGCATTAACTCAGAATAAAGATTGGGAAAAGATTTTCCAATCAAATGGACCTAAGAAGCAAGCTGGTGTAGCTATCCTAATATCTAACAAAATAGACTTCAAACTAAAATTATTCAAAAGAAATGGAGAAAGACATTTCATACTCATTGAGGGAAAAATCCATCAAGATGAGATCTCAATTCTGAACACTTATGCCCCCAAATAAAAGAGCATCCACATTTGTAAAAGAAACATTACCAAATCTTAAATCACACATTAATAGTGGGAGATTTTAATACCCTACTCTCACCAATGGACAGGTCTGCCAGACAGAAAGTTAACAGAGAAATAAGGGAACTAACAAATGTTAAGACTCAAATGGACTTAACAGACATCTATAGAACATTTCACTCAAGCACAAAAGAATATACCTTCTTCTTATCACCCCATGGAAACTTCTCTAAAATGGACCATATACTCCATCACAAAGAAAATCTCAACAGATACAAAAAAATGGAATAATCCCCTGTAACTTATCAGATCACCATGGGTTACAGTTAGAATTCAACAACGACACAAACTACGGAAAGCCTACAAACTCATGGAAACTGAGCAATGTTCAACTGGATTACCACTGGGTCAAGGAAGAAATTAAGAAAGATATTAAAGACTTCCTAGATTTCAATGAAAAAGAATGCATAACATACCCAAACTTATGAGACACTATGAAAGCAGTGCTAAGAGGAAAGTTTGTAGTGCTAAATGCCTACATAACAAATTTGAAGAAATCTCACACTAGTGACCTAACAGCACACCTGGAAACTCCAGAACAAAATGAAGTAAACACTCACCCATGAGGAGTAGATGATAGGAAATAATCAAACTCAGGGCTGAAATCAACAAATAGAAACAGAATATAAAGAATCAATGAAAAAAAGTTGGTTCTTTGAGAAAATCAACAAGATAGACAAGCCCTTATCCAAAATAACTAAAAGGCAGAGAGAATATGCAAATTAACAAAATCAAATAAAAAGGGGAACATAACAACAGACACTGAGGAAATCATTGTCATACCTGTACTCCAAAAAATTCGAAAATCTAAAAGGAATGTATGATTTTCTTGATAGGTACCATATACCAAAATTAAATCAAGAAGAGATAAACAATGTAAACAGACCTATAACCCTTAAGGAAATAGAAGCAGTCATTAAAAGTCTCTCAACCAAAAAAAGCCCAGGGCCAGATGGTTTCAGTACAGAAAAACCAGAATTTCAAAGAAGAGCTAATACCAATTCTCCTCAAATTGTTCAGCACAATACAAACAGAAAGAATATTGCCAAGTTCTTTTATGAGGATGTCGTTACCCTGATACCTAAACCACACAAAGATACAAGAAAGAAAGAATTGTAGACTAATCTGCCTCATGAACATTGATGCAAAAATACTCAATAAAACACTGGCAAAAACAAATCCAAGAACATACCAAAAAAAAATCATCCACCATGATCAAGTAGGCTTCATCCTAGAGATGCAAGGATGCATCAATATATGAAAATCAGTCAATGTAATACACCATATAAACAATCTGAAAGATAAAAACCACATTATCATCTCATTAGATTCTGAAAAGGCCTTTGACAAAATCCCACATCCCTTCATGATAAAGGTCTTAGAGAGATCAGGGATACAAGAAACATACCTAAACATAGTAAAAGCAATATACAGCAAGACAATATCCAACATAAAATTAAATGGAGAGAAACTCAAAGCAATTCCATTAAAATCAGGAACAAGGCAAGGCTGTCCACTCTCTCCATAGATATTCAATATAGTACTCGAAGTTCTAGCTAGACAATAAAAGGAGATAAAGGGGATACAGATTGAAAAGGAAGAAGTCAAACTTTCATTATTTACAGATGACATGATTGTATACATAAGTGACCCCAAAAGTCTACCAGGGAACTCCTATAGCTGATAAACACCTTCAGTAATGTGAAAGGATACAAGACTTACTAAAAAAATCAGTAGCCCTCCTATATACAAATAATAAATGGGCTGAGAAAGAAATCAGAGAAACATCACCCTTTACAATAGCCACAAATAATATAAAATAGCTTGGGGTAACTCTAACCAAACAAGTGAAAGACTGTATGACAAGAACTTTAAGTCTTTGAAGAAAGAAATTGAAGAAGATATCAGAAAATTGAAAGATCTCCCATGCTCTTGGATAGGTAGGGTCAACATAATAAAAATGGCAATTTTACCAAAAGCAATCTACAGAGTCAATGCAATCCCCATCAAAATCCCAACACAATTCTTCACAGACTTTGAAAGAATGCTACTCATTTTATATGGAAAAACAAAAACCCAGGATAGCTAAAAAAAAAATCCTGTACATTAAAGGAACCTCTGGAAGCATCGCCATCCCTGACTTCAAGCTCTACTATAGAGCTATAGTAATAAAAACAGCTTGGTATTGGCATAAAAACAGACATGTATATCAGTGAAATCGAATTGAAGACCCTGATTAAAATCCACACACCTATGAACACTAATTTTTGACAAAGAAGCCAAAATTATACAATGGAAAAAAGAAAGCATCTTCAACAAATGGTGCTGTCATAAGTGGAAGTTGGCCTGAAGAGGAATGCAAATAGATCCATATCTATCATCCCGCACAAAACTCAAGTCCAAGTGGATCAAAGACCTCAACATAAATCCAGTTACACTGAACCTGATAGAAGAGAAGGTGAGAACTAGCCTTGAACACATTGGCACAGGAGACAACTTCCTGAATAGAACACCAGTAGCACAGACACTGAGAGCAACAATTAATAAATGGGACCTCCTAAAACTGAGAAGCTTCTGTAAGGCTAAGGACGTTGTCAATAAGACAAAGCAGCAACCTACAGAATGGGAAAAGACATTCACCAACCCCACATCTGACATAGGACTGATCTACAAAACATATAAAGAACTCAATAAACTAGACATCAAAATACCAAATAATCAATTAAAAAATAGGATACAGATCTAAACAAGAATTCTCAACTGAAGAATCTCAAATGGCCAAGATACACTTAAAGAATTGTTCAACATCCTTAGTCATCAGGGAAATGCAAATCAAAATGACTCTGAGATTTCATTTTACACCTGTCAGAATGGCTAAGATCAAAAACATTAATGACAACTTATGCTGGAGAGGATGAGGAGCAAGGGGAACACTCCCCCGTTGCTGCTAGGAGTACAAATTTGTACAGCCACTTTGGAAATCAATACGGTGGTTTCTCAGAAAAATGGGAATCAACCTACCTCAAGACCCAGCTGTACTACTCTTGGGCATATACCCAAAGGATGCTCAATCATACCACAAGGACACTTACTCAACTATGTTCATAGCAGTGTTATTCCTAATAGCAAGAACCTGGAAACAACCTAGATGCCCCTCAACCAAAGAATGGATAAGGAAAATGTGGTACATTTACACAATGGAGTATTACTCAGCTGTAGAAAACAATGACCTCATGAAATTTACAGGCAAATTGATGGAAATAGAAAAAATAATTCTAAGGTAACCCAGACCCAGAAAGACATGGTATATACTCACTTATTAGTGGATATTAGGAGTAAAGTACAGGATAACCAACCTACAATACACAGCCCCAGAGAGGCTAGATCAAGGAGGGCCCAAAGAGGAATGTATGGATTTCCCTGGGAAAGAGAAATAGAAGAGAAACTGGGAGTGAGTGTGGGAGGGATGGGGGGATGGGAACTTGAGGGAGTGTGTTGGCCAGACTGGATGCAGGAGGGAGTTTGGGGGCAGGACGAAGGGCTAGGGAGAAACCTGGTGCCAGAGAAACTTCCAGGAATCCATAAGGCTGACCCCAGCTAAGACCCCTAGCAATAATGAAGAGAGGGTGCCTGAACTGGCCATCTACTGTAATCAGAGTGATGATTACCCTAATTGTCATCACAGAGCCTTATTCAGTAACTGATGGAAGCAGATGCAGAGATCCACAGCCAAGCACTAGGCCAAGCTCTGGGAGTCCTCCTGAAGAAAGGGATGAGGAATTGTATGAGCCAGGGGGTTCAAGGTTATAATGGAGGAACCCACAGAGACAGCTGTCCTGAGCTCCTGGGAACACAAGGACTCCAGACCAACAGTTAGGGATCCTGCATGGGACTGACAGTTGTATAGCTTGGTCTGTTTGTAAGGCTCCTAGCAGTGAGATCACGAACTGTCCCTGGCACTTAGCTGGCTTTTGGGAACCTGTTCCCCATGCTGGATTACCTTGCCCAACCTTTATATAGGGGGAAGAGCTCAGTCATACCTCAACTTGATGTGCCAAGCTTTGTTAAAGCCCATGGAAGGACTTATATTTTCTGAATGGAGACAGAGGAGGAGTGGGTAGATGGGAGTGGAGAAGGGAGGAATGAGAGGAAAGGATGGAGGGGAAACTGTGATCAGTATGTATAATAAAGGAAAAATGTTAATAAAAATAAAAAAATCAATAAATGTGAATATGCACATCTTTAACTTAATAAGGAGCTGTGATGATAGTGTATATACAAATATTAGGTGGTTGTCTCAAGTGAAATGGCTTTCAGAGAGGCAGGAACGGAACTGCACTGTGGCAGAAGCCAGGAAATCAAATATTGTGTTAATGACTAGGAAAATGACCCAGGTCCAGTTAACCATAGATGGTTTATGCAGGAAAATTTTAGTAGCTGGAAGTAGTTGGAAGTTCCAACTGGCTTGTCTACTGGAACAGTAATGTAAAAGAAAGACAGGCACATAGCAGAGCATTATGTAGCTACCAAGTAGCTGCTTCTGACAGTTAATACCTACTAATCCTTCCTAGGGTGAAAAGATTTAGCAGATTTCTACTGTTCCTTTAGCCATGACCTGGGTCTGGGCTATTCAAGTGGTTATTCACACAGCATTTAATGAAAATCACCTTGAGTTCTAGTACTTGAAAATCTCAAAATCATCTTTCCCCTTTATGAATAAACAGATCGAAATTTTTCTAAGCATATTAAAAGTATCCAGTAGTTCAAAAAAAAGCAGGCAGATATACAAATTCCACAAATCTACAAGCAATGGGTAATCATACTAAATATCTCCAAAGAGACAGATTTACCTCAAGACATGGGAAAAATGTAAATATCTCAATTATGTCAAGGAAATTTGGAAAAATGAAAATAAAATTCTTTTTTATGTTATTTCAGAATAACACTTACATGTTGTGTACAGCCATTTAAAGAACACTGTTTGAGCTGGACAGTGTGGCACGTGACTGTAATTCACAGCACTTGGAGGATGAGAATAAGGGCAAAAAAGTTCAAGGTTATCCTTCCTAGGCTACATAATAAGTTCAAGATCAGCCTGGGCTATGTGAGATTCTGTCTCAGACAAATGAGCAGTTCAATCAAAGACAACAGAGGAATGCAATTGTAGGAGACAGAATTAGTAGATGAACATTTTTACTATTTGATAAAAGTTGTGCATAGTGAGAAAATGAGGAAAAAGAAGAGAGGAGCAAATGGTAAGATCAACATCGCTGGTGAGAACTGAGTGAATGAAGGAAAAATCCAGCCAAAGAAAGAAGAAAAGGCTCTGAGTACAGGGCAGGGCAGGGAGAAATGTTTGCATCCAAAGGACTTTAATTGGGTTTAGGGAAAAATTAAATAAAATTCACACCCATTTGGTATACACATGTTTTCTATATACTTCATGCATAATGAAATTTATGAGGAATTAGGGAAAAGTAAATGAAAATATTATTGGCCCTAGAATCTTTTTCTCATGAATTGACGTGAGATGAAAACTATAAAAGGCTGAGAACAGAAATGATGACTCAAAATCCCTGTCCTCAGTGAAGCCACGTCTACATGAGGACAAAGAAAGACATCTTTAGACATGTGACTGTTTTCTTAGGATTAGAAGGAGTTGTAGAACTTTAGCTGAAGGACTGGAGGGAAGACTCGGTGATTAAAACATTTGCTGTTCTTGAGAGGACCTAGGTTCAGCTCCCAGTGTCTCTATGGTGGTTCAAAACCACTCCAGTTCTAGAGGATCATCAGATGCCCTCTTCTGGCCTCTGAAGGCTCCTGCACATACGTGCACTTAGGTATGCCCATAGAAGTATCAATCAATCAATCAATCAATAAACCTTTTTCTAGCGATCCTTTAGCAGACAGAAAATTCAAAGTAAAACAATCTTAACTGAGCAGGAATGGAAAAAAAGCACTAGTAAGTAAAGAAGGGGAGGGAGAAATCTGTCACTGCTAAAATCTTGAACTGGGACAGTTTGAGCCACTGGAACAGCACACAGGTCCATCATAGTCACCACGCTGATTTCAAGGGTTCCTGGTTCTCAGGTGCATTCTGATTTCACATGTGAGGATGTGGTGCAGCTCTGGGATAGAGTATTTACCCATCATGCACAAGACCCAGGACTCCACACCCAGCACAACCGAAAAAGAGATGTTACCACATGAAGAAAATATACCTTTATTACTAAGAAGGCGGATACTTTCTAAGTAATGTAAATAAAAACCTCAATATACAAGATTAACCTTGAAAGAGATGTTCTATCTCTGCACAAGCAAAAAGCAATGGTGGCTAGCACAATATGGCCTAAAGCCTCCCAAACTCTGAGCCATGCAAATCTTTTTTTCTCTGTAAGTTTACCTGTCTTAGATATTTGTTATAGCAATCAGCAGCTACCTAGCACATGAGAAGACAGTAAAAATTTAAGAAAACATGATGTAGGCTTGTCACACATCAAAACAAATGACAAGGAAATTAAAGATTAAATATAAGAAGAATCCTAAAATATACAAATAGATATAAAATATATCTCTATTCTTATGCCATTCTCAAGTGCTACAGTATTTCACTAGCTCCTTATCAACATTTTAATCACCAATTAGTTGATTTCAAAAAGTGAAAAATAAATATCTACAACCAATGATAACTTCTCCTGTACAATGTTCAAGTCTTGGGAAATTTTCAAATACTATTTAAGATGCTAATCTTACAATTGAAATAAAGTTAACATTCCAAGGTGGCTACTTTGAAAGGGATATCTTGTATTCAAATGTTGCCATAAGGATATTTTAAAAGCTAATTATAAAACACTTGTATGAAAAATAATATTTGTACAAATTTCTCTATCACAGATTTAGGGGCACTCTTTCTTGTCTTAACTCTTGTGTAAAGGATGTTGTGAGGCTAGGGGTTGATAGACCCCCAACTGAGGGTGGCTCCTGCCTGGCATGTGTGATGCCCTGGGCTCAAGCCCTGGCTGTAAGCAGAAAAGCATAATTCTGTTACTACTTCTAACTGTGGCCTCATTTAAATGACTCCACAATTATTCAAAAAGTGTTACTTCAAAAGCAAGATTATTCTAGAAAAGTCTAGACTATATTCATTTGCTAAGAAAGTTATTCTATACCTGGATTGGAATACAACATGAATTTGTATGGTCAGAGAATGGGATGATTCTTACTAATACCATTTGTCATTAAATGAGAGAGTCCTAAGTATGCATACAGATGAATTTTTATTGCTGACTATCCTTGATCTTCCCACTTAGTAGAAGTTGAATGAAATGGACATGGTTGCAGATATCTATAGTCCTGTGCGACCTCTAGTGTGGGTCACATTGTAGGCATTCAAAAGTTAGTGTTGAATGAATTAATGACCACATGGATTAACTTCCCAACATTTGCTTTGAACCACAGCTCACACTGACTCATGTTTTGAATTAAGACATGAGATGAAACAATGACAAATCCATCTGACATACTCCTGATAAGTTTCTAAAATTTACTTTGTATAAATATTTGATATGAGCATGTTTTTCTCATATAATTTATTTCTCCTATAAGTTGAGACTGAGGATTCTAGGGAATTTATATGCTAAGATTGTTGGATTTCTATTCATTAGTGCTTTGCAGTATTAAACGCATTTTTCTATATTTGAGTCTGAACCAATTACATGATCCCAGCAGAGAACAATTTTTTCTTCAATTTGAAATGCCTTAAACAATAAATGTGAAAGTAACCACTAAACTGTAATAATGGTATGATTAAAAAAGACATTATTCAAAATATTAGTAATGAAAATGCCTAACCTTTGCTAGGTATTTTATTAATAACTGCCAGGTATTGAGCTAAGTATCCTAGGAACATTATCTTTATTTAATCCAGAAAACCATCCTAGGAGAAAACATACTCTTATAATCATGAGGATGGGGAGCCCGCCACAGAGGCAAGGTTGTGAGATGTGCACGGCCATCTTATTTGTGGGTGCCTAGTTCTGAGTATCAGCTCTCTAAGGCCAACTCAGTGGGAAGCCAGCTGAGAGCCATACATAGCCTGATTCAGAAAAATCCTTATACACGCCATACTCCAGCCATGAGGTTGGTGGATTACAACCAGAATCAAATAACCCATCTTAAAGATGTCATTCCAAGTCTTCATTGAAGACTTCTGGCAAATAAAAATGGAAATCCACATGCGATTCTGCACACTTTGGTGAGTGCTCCCACAGATGCACACATTCAAGCATCAAGACCTGAAAACACCGGTACCTAAGACATCTTTGGTCCACTCATATCAGAGGGAATTAACTCCTGGCCAAAGCCTTCGTTCTGTTCAAGGAAACAGCGTTGTGTCCTATGAAGAGGAGAATGACTCTCTCTTCTATTTTAGTGTAGATGGCCCTATAATGAGGCATGTACCTGTACAGCGTTTTCTTTTGAGGGTCAACTAAATTTTCATACTTTCAAAAATGAGAAGGAAGAACTTCCTGAGTTTAACAAGTTTCTCCCCAATCTCTGATGACTTGACATCTGGAAATCTTATTATATTTTGCTATTTCATCCATTTATTACAATTATATTAATTTTGGAGAAGGCTGTCATCTTCTGTTTTCACCCAATAAATCACACTTAAATGATTAAATATCTTATATTTAGCAATTAACAAAGGACTTTGATCTTTTCCAAAATCACTCTGAAACTGCCTATATTATAATGACGCACACTTGACCGCTCTCAAATAGAAAACTCACTGAGAGAAAAGAGGAACTTCTGTTCTCAATTGAAATGAGGTCTGGATGTCAGAGGGCAGGAGAATGTCCATTTTAAAGGACATTCATCTCTTTATTGGGTAGTGTTATTAGACTCAGTGTTGCAAAGTAGAAAAATAACACATTTGGGCAGCTTGAAATCGCCAGACTTGTTTGACAGCTGAGGCAAGTTGCATTCATTTTTACCTTCCTCTGCTATTAGCAAAAGCATAGTGCGATGCTTGGAAAGCCCCCACTCAGCAGATGACCACATGCAGGTAAATGCATCCTTGCATGAGAAGCATTTTAAATCAGGTCTGTGTGTTTAGAATCAGACAGTTAATGAGAAGGATTGTTCAACCCTGAGAATCCACTGCTACTTGGAGAGTTTCTTCTGGTAGCGTGGATAGGCTAGTGCATACATGTGATACTAACACTGTGGAAGCTGAGGCAGGAGGACTGCAAACTGAGACCATCCTGAGCTATACAAGATCCTGTCAAAATAAAACAACAACAACAACACACACACACACATACACACACAGAGAGCGAGAGCGAGCGAGAGCGAGATTGATTCTTCTAAACTTCAGGAAGTTGTGCCTTGGTTTTCCTCGGTTGTCCAGGCTCCCTGGAACATTATGTTCTCCTCTTAGTGACTGAACCACTCAGCTGTCAAACTGTTTCCAAATACGTTTAGATTCCAACCTCATGTACATCATTTACAGCATTCATCAGATATTTGGCTTTGAGGAAATTTCTTAGCCTTTGTTTTATATTTTGACCTGTAGTTAATCATTGTTTGTATTTACAGAATAAATTGTGGTATTTAAATAAATATGGACAAGGTTTAACGGTTAAATTAAGCTAATTAACCTATCCAGTGCTGTTTTTAGCAGGTTTGTGTACATGGTACACTCTTATTACCTACAGTCACCATGCCGTACAATGATTCCTAAGCTCTGCCCCCTAACTGCAACTTGGTTCCCTTGCCCATCCCATGATGCTTCCTTTTCTGTACAGTGTTTTCCTCTCTGTCCCTGGCTTACTTCGTGAAACAGAGAGATATTTTAATGGCTTTAATATCAGTTTCATCTTTATAATAAAGGTGACATGAAATTTATTTCTTGGGGGAACAGAGATGATGAGCAACTGATATAAATATGTAATTGTATACATTTACATATTGCAAACACTTGTGTGATTTGATGTACAGGTGTTAGTATCTCATCTGTATGTCATGTGTGTGAATATAATAATAATATATCACTCTGCCTTAGAGTTTCTATTGCTGTAAAGGGGCACAATGACCATGGCAACTCTTATAAAGGGAAACATTTAATTGGGGCTGGCTTCCAGTTTATAGGTTTAGTCCATTGTCATATGATGGGAAGCATGGCAGCATGCAGGCAGACATGGTACTACAGAAATAGCTGAGAGTTCTACATCTTGATCCCCAGACAACAGGAAGTAAACTGTGTGTCCCACACTGGGCTTAGCTTGAGCATATGAGACCTCAAAGCCTGTCCCTTCAGTGACACACTTCCTCCAACAAGGCCACATCTACTCCATCAAGGCCACACCTCCTCCTAATAGTGCCACTCCCTATGAGTCAAGCATTCAAACACATGAGTATATGTGGGCCTTACCCATTCAAACCACCACACCCCAATCCTATTAACACATAATATATACCACATATACTATACATATATACTATGATATATTATAGATTAATCAATATGACTGCCAAAAATATGATAGATAAAATAGATTATGCCAATGTGTTGATAGATATATATCTATAATAATATGTGGACAGGTGAGGCATTGTGTCCTGACACAAGTGATTTTCAGTTTCCTGATTTCCTTCACTCTCCTCTTTTCTCTCTCTCTCTCTCCTCCTTTCTCTTTTCTCTTCCTCCTGCTCCTTCGAGAGGCCTCTGAGACAGGTCCCCACTCACATTTATTTATTTATTTTTATTTGTGTTTGTGTGTTTCGCCTGAATGTTTATCTGTGCATGCTGTGCATACCTGGTATCCATGGAAGTCAGAAGAGAGCATCAGACAGCTTGTGACTAGAGTTGAAGATGGTTGTGAGCTGCAGTGTAGGTGCTGGGAATTTGAACCAGGGTTCTCTGCAAGAACAGTTGGTGCTCTTAATCACGGAGCCATTTCTCCAACCCCTAGCGCCCCACTCTGTAACCCAGGGTGGGACTCACTTACTATAGGTATCAGCTACTAGACAGACCAGGGTCCTCTCTAGATACTTTAAATCAGCTTAATAATTTCTGCCAAAAAGCAAATTTTTTTTCAGGGCTTACAGTGTCTACAGATCATTTTGGAGAACATCAACAACATCTTAACAAAATGCAATTTTTGTATTTGAGACAGTATATTTCTTTATTAATCGGGTCTCATTTCTCTCAGAAATGATCTGCAATTTTTATTAGAGAATTTCCAATATATATTCTATTGAAATTCATTCCTAAAAAATGCTGTATTTATAGTGAGAGTCTGGGTGGAAACTTTTTCTTAATTTTATTTTCCTATTTACTTTCCAATTATTTGTTGTGATAATGGGGGAATTATATTGATTATTTGTTTTCCTAGAATCCTGGGAATTTACTGTATTATTTTTATTAGCTCTGGTGGTAATTTTCATTTTTGTAATATAAATCTTGCATATAAATTTAATTTAATTTACTTGTCTTCCCAAACAGTTTTATTACCAGTAAGTAAAGATTTTGGGGGGATTTCACTGTTTTGTGCTCTCATACATTGTACTTGCTGGGATTCTGGCTCAAACTGGAATAGAAACAATACAGGTATACATCATTGTCAGCTTCCTGACCTTGGAAGGAAGCATTCAGTGCTTTAATGCTTGGTAATTATTGTTCTGTTCAGTTGATGTCTCTTTATCAAATTTAATTTTTTTCTACTCCTAGATTAAGAATGTTGTTTTTATATAAATGAATGTTGGGCTTAGACGCATTCTGCATCTAGAGCAAATCATCCCATGGTCATTCATTTGTTTTTCCACTAGATACAGTGAGCGATATGGGGGCTCTTTGTTTTTGTTTGTTTGGTAATTTTTCAGTTTGGGTGGGTTTTTTTTTCAGGAATGGCAGCTCAGTCTTGCATTTTAAGATATTTTTCTCTGTTCCATTGGCTACCATTCTGTCCAGGAACTTCATTTCTGTTTTTAAAAGGCTTGGTTTCCTTTCATTTTCTTCTCATTCCATTATCTTTATCAGATTTTTCTGTTGGGGTTCCACTTGACTTTAAAAATAAATATGGAATGTTATGTTTCCTCTCTTTACAAAAGAGTTTTATAAGGATACTATTATCACATATACAGTATTACACAGGATTTACTACTGACACTGTGTAAGCTAGAGGCATACTTAAAGTTGTTATAATAAATTCAAAATTTTTAAACACAGAAATACACAGACACTCTACTTCTTGTGGAAGTGTTGATAATTTCATGATTCAATATATTCTAGCTTTGGGGCCAAAACGATAGCTTAGTGGTTAAGAACACTGCTCTATCAGGGGCCCAGAGTTCCAATCCCAGCATCCATGTGAGTGAGCTCATAAGTGGCCTATTAACTCAAGTTCCAAGGGGTCTGACATGCCTTCCTGAGCTGCAGGGGTATTTACATGTGCACATGCACACATACACACACACACACACACACACACACACACACACATACACTCAGAGAGAGGAGGGAAGAGGGGGGGAGAGGGAGGGAGAGAGAGAGAAAGAGAGCGAAATACATTTTAAATTTTATCTAAAGTTGACAAAACGTTGTAATTTTTTATCATCCTTATAATTTCTGCCTTGCCCTGTGGGTAATTTAGAAATGTGAAGTTCAATATACAAATATTTAAGGCTATTTATTTCAACATTATTATTTTTAGATGATTTTACTCTCACTATTACATTGAGCTTTGTTATCAGAGAACATAGTTTGCATTATCATGGCTTTTATGTTTATAGTGATTTATTTTAATTCTAGCATATGGCCTGTCCTATTAACATTCCATATACACTTAGCAAGCCTGCTGCATCTGCCGCTGTTGAAGACTTGCACACACTGTCTTCATTCTTGTTGACTTTTTTTTCTCAAGGTATAACCAAAGGGGGGCACTTTCCATTCCCAAATTTTGTTCCTTTCCCTTCAGACGAGGTTGTGTGGCTTCATCTGTTCACACTTTTAGACGTATAGACAAGATTAAGCCTCCACAGTGAATTAGCCAGTCTATTGATTATTAAATGCCCTCCTCTCTCTTCAACAATAGTCAGTCCTCTGGAGACAAGCCAACCAACCTCTCATTACTTTTGCCCAGTGTATCTGTTTCCATCCTTCTTGGGCATGATCTCCCTGTGTCCTGGTCCTTAACAAGCATCTCTTGTCAATAGTATACAGTTGGTTTTCACACTTTTCAGCCAATTTGATCATCTCCACCTTTCACTGAACATTAATACTTAATGTAGCTCTTGGCTGGACTGAGTTTTATTTGTCTCCATTCTTCCCACTTTTTCCTATCACAGACATTCCCATGTGGCTAATTTAGCCCATATTCTTGGTAAGTTGACCAGATTTTAATAAAACTCTCTTTTAATTTTTGTACTGTCACTGAACTGTAGCTCTTTTTGTTGCTATAGAATGACATGTATCATCATTTTTCAGGTCTACTTATAGTAAACACTGAGTAACTCATATAAAATACAACCATTTCCAGCACATAATTCTTGTCAATCCCCTCTGTTGGATAATTGTTACAAATGTTACATTTGTGTGTGTTATATATCCCACAATACAATACAGCTTCCTTCAGCCATCAGCTGTCTTTCAGAGAAATCAAGAGATATAGAGGTTTTTGTTCACACATTTCCACTTCTGATCTTATTTATTTGGTGGATCTGAGTTACCCTCTGCTGTCAGGCTCCTGTAAGAACTTGCTTGAACATTTTATGGAGAGCAGGTTACTGCTAACATTTATATGAAAATGTTATTCAGTGAATCAAGATAATGAGCCAATCTGCCCACACAGCACCTTTGAAAACAATGATTTCTACATTCTGCATTGCAGCAAAGATATTTATTCCCCAGCAAATACCCCTGGCTCACTCTGCTTCTCAATCTTCCCGTCACTGAGGATGGTATGGGGTCTATGGGTATGGCACTCCCAGGAAAAGCATTTAATAGGGGTCTGATCCCTCTCAGCTCCCTTGTCTTGCAACCACCAAGGTCCTGTATGTTAAATATTTTAGCTACACTAATAAGTATGATCAGGGCTCCTGCTCTTGTGGCTCTCACTTGCATGTAACTCCAGTTCCAGGGGAGTCAAAGCCCTCTTCTAGACTCTATAGTCACCCAGGTGCATGTGCACACCTGCACGCACACACACACGCAAACACACATTCATGCAACACATTCTCTCTCTTTCTCTCTCACACATACACAAATAAATAAATATATATATATAAATAAATAAATAAATAAATAAATAAATAAATAAATAAAATTAAAAGACTAACAAGGCTTTCTCAAACATCATCCTAAGTGACATTTAATTATATTCCCAAAAGGAGTCCAAATGAGGTTTCAATGAACAGATTTGTTTGGCTAAATTGAGACTTCTTATCAAAGAACACATTCACTCCCTCTCCATTTGCTCACTTTATTATATCCCACAATGAAGTTGTACTCAGTGTAGATTCTTTACACTTCATACAAATTTATTTCTTTATACTTTATACTCTTCCTTACTGTGCCACATGATACATTTTTACCATAATTCACTCTATCTGGTTATTTACCAATAATCCTGTTGATTAGAATCCACACAGTGCTAATGGATACAATGGAGTCATTTTTAATGGCAGTCCACCACACTGCACGATATCTCCACAATTCATAGGATGTTGCACCCTGCACAGTTCATGTGATTAGGCCTCTGGAGTATAGGATGCTTTCTGAAAACACTGTGTGACTATGTTCTATACCAGTTGAAAGGGACCTAGGATCACCTGACTCCTTCTGTGTCAAAATACTTGAGCTGGAAAGATAGCTCAGCAGTTAGGAGCATTGGCTTCTCTTACAAGGGACTAAAGACTCAACCCCCACATCAAGTGGCTCACACACCCATGAAGCTCCAGCTCTAGGGGATCTGAGGCTTTTCAGAACTCCATGGGTACTACACACACACACACACACACACACACACACACACACACACACACACACACACACATACACACACAATGGACCTTATAGTGATCTGCCTCATTGCTATGTCAAAAGATATGATCTATTTTAGAGAAAACATTCTCCATACTAGATCCAATTCAGCATATATTTATTGAGCAATTCCATTGTTTGACAATCAGACTTTAGGGAACACAAGGCATGCCCCAACCATAACCCTCAATAGGATCATGGTAGCAGTTCAATGAGTGTTTGATGGCATTGATTGCTCCATGGCCTTATTTTATAGTAGAATGTCACTACTCATCAACCATACAGAAAGCAGTACACACAGCCTCAAGTTACTTCAGGATGTTTTTGCATCATTTCTTAAATACCACCAAAACCTTTATGACTTCCAGAGGGGGGGAAAAAAACCTGCCTTAGTGATTGGAAAAATACAAGCCTGGCCATTTGTAGATCTCACAGGAAGATGGTGAAAGAATTTCCATTTCTTCATGAGCTTCCTAAAATGTTTTTCCATTATACAATAAATTGCACTTGGTTCTCTCATCCCAGGAGCCTAGTTTTCTGAGTTTGTTTTTAAACATGGCAAGGGTTTGAAGACAGCTGCCACTGGAAGCATCGATAGCTTTATCCTCTTCGGTGAGCCGCTGAGTACATTAAGACATAGCAGCACTTTCCCAAGAGCTACATCCAAGCTGAAGGAGATTAGGACAAGACTCAACTCGTGAACACAAGAGACAGCACCTGATAAAAATAGACACACATTTGCAAGCAGCTAAATTAAGATCCATGGATAAATGAGTCAATGTGAGTTAGGAGGAAAACTCAAACAGGGCAGAAAGAAAAAGCCCTGGCTCATTGTTTATTATATAATCAAGGGTAAGACCAAATCCTGTGGAGCTTAAGTCTCACCTTGGACATTGATTAGCTGTGTGTTCTGTGTTCTACTTAATCTTTCTGAGCCTTATCTCCCATATTGTAAAGTAAAGATAACTTTGCATCTCCTTTTAAAGATTTCCAGAAGAGTCAAATATTACAGCTAGTGAATATTTGTCATGGTGTGTGTGTGTGTGTGTGTTAATCCTCAAGAAGGAGATATAGATATGAGGAAGACAGTTGAATATTGGCCAATAATGTCTAACCCAGGAAAGTATCAATTATGGTTATGAGCTTTTCAACCAATATCTAAGAATGTAGATTACAATTGACCACAGTTGTGAGCTCCTTGAGAGAAAGCATTCAATTTAATCTAACTATACAAAGAGGGGTATGCTTATCATCATGTTACCAGAATGTAGAAGATAAGGTTTCACCTTTCAAAGACCATCTTGTCTCAGAGGAGGGAAAGATGGACCACTCAGAAAGACAAGGGACTGAAGTGAGTACCATGTGATATTCAAATAACATTCTAACCTTGGAGGAGAAGGGATGTCTGTGATGGGGATAAGGAGAGAAAAGTTGTATTTACCCTTGAAGGATCTACAGCATTGCAAAAGAGGAAAGGGAGCAGAGATGATATGACTGAAGGAATAAGTAGAACAAAAGAGTCCTAGAGACAAGAAATGAAAGGGGCCCAGCACATTCTCATTTTTACATTTCCAAGACAAACACTGGGTACTTAAGATGAGAAAATTATGGCATTTGGTTAGAATTCTTCACCTATATAGATGGGTCAGGGAGACACCTCTGAACAGGTAGACACAGAGATCTTTGGATGGATACCATGCTTGTGGTTATACATATGGGAGGACTGGAAGATCTTCATGAATTACAGACACTGAAAATCAATAGAATGATCTCTCTCTCTCTCTCTCTCTCTCTCTCTCTCTCTCTCTCTCTCTCTCTCTCTCTCTCTGTGTGTGTGTGTGTGTGTGTGTGTGTGTGTGTGTGTGTGTGTGTGTGTGTGGTTTACATGTGGAAGACAGTAAACAGCCTCATATTCTTTCCTCTGGAACTGTTCATTTTGTTTTATAAGAGAGTCTCTAATTGGCCTAGGTTCTCCAAGTAGGACAGGATGACTGGCCAAGGAGCTTCAGGGATCTGAGTTTCTCTACCTCCCCAGCAGTGGCATGATCTACCACTTCCAAGGTGAGTCACTAGTTGGCCAGAGACACACAGCCAAAATGAATGAGATCCTTGACTTCTGCATTATGAAACGACACGTCATTATCGATTTGTAGATACAGGAGTAATGATAGTACTAAGATCAAAGGGACATAAGGGTTCTGATGTATTCCTGGGACCATCTGAAAAAGATGGAAATGAAGTCGCCAGGCAATAGGGAAGGGGAGCAAGGGCAGAGACTTCAAGAACACATGTACCCAAGGAGTGAGGATGAAGAGAAGAGAAATTAGTATAGAAGAAGCAGTTAGAGACATCGGAGTGAACTCACAGGTCACACAGCAAAAGAGAATTTATCACTGAAGACAATAGCATCACAGCTCTGTGGAAGAGTAAACAGCAGTTATGATCAAGAAACATGGGTGACCTTGAGCACAAAGCACCTGTAAGAAGGTGAGGTTACATGCAGAGCCACAGAGTCAATAGGTGTATGTGAGATTATGATGTGGTGCTTGGGAAGATATTGGTTTTGGGAATTTGGCAGCTCACCTGAAGTAGAATTATGAGAAAAGCCCACAGCCAATTTTGTCTCTTAACTGCTCTCATTCCAAGTGCTTTGAACAAGCATGTTTTGACTCCTATTACCTTATATCCTGATTCATACTGTCTAATTACCTCAAGATCACCTTCTAAGGCCAGGAATATGAGTAATACTTCCACATTTACAAGCCAAAACATAAAGAATCCAGCAACCAGGTCACATAGTTAATGTACAGCAGGGTCAAGACAAGGACCCAGACCTTCTATCTATGCCACCCAACGTTATTTCCATTGTCCCAAACATACTGTATAGTTCTGCTGGTGGTGTGGTTCTTTTTGTCTGTCAACAAAACATCAAGGTCTATACATAATTTCCATATGAAGAAGAGTAATCATTATGATACACCAAAGACAAGGAGAATCTCAGTCCAGCATGGGAAGCACAGGCCGGTTAACTTGACTATGAACTCTTCAGGCCAGGCCATATGTGCTGCCGTGGTGATGTGCGGTGTCTCTCCCTCATCTTCTGCTTTTGAATTGTGGAGAACAGCTGTGACATTCTCAGTGACTTTATTTACCTCATGTCCTTTCTAGACACTGAAGAATGCAGCAAAGAGCCCAACTTTCTGATCATAACGCAAAACCCGTGTACAAGGCTGAAGAGATTCAGGATGTTTGCTGCTCTTGCCTAGGATGAGTGTTTAGTCCCCAGCACCCACAGTGGAATGCTCACAGTTGCCTGTAACTCCACCTCCAGGGTAGCCAATGCCTAACTCTCTAGGGCACCTGCAAGTGTGTTCACAACCACACACAAATACACATAAATAAAATTAAAATCTTTCTGAAGTCTTTTAAAAAAATCCTTTGCTTTCCTGGACTAGACAAATTGGTGTCTCACATACACTCCTTTGAATGGTCCAGTTCTTTGCTGATAGCCACAGTCTTCCTCTCCTACTCTCCCTTATAAAGTAGTCAAAGCTGAACTTAATGTTTGTGTAGGGGATTTACCAAGGAAGAAAATAAGGCTGGACAGGAGGTTTGCAACATGGACTCACATTTGCCACTTGAACACATCCTTCTTTAAGGGCTCCAAAACCTTCATAATCTAGATGAAGATATGTGCCTACTGGAGTACTGTGGTTGCTGGGTAGAGCGAATGAAAGAACTGTTCCTTCTGGGCACAATGCCGTCTAGAGTTAAACTATGTCTGTCCCTTGTACACCCAACTCAAGAGAGATTTAGCATTCATAGGGCAGAACCCAGGTCCAGAGAACATCTGAAACAAGCATCTAATGTGTTTTCCTCGTATCACTTCTCCCTCTTCCTTCAAGGAGCCTCTGTGTGGTTCTCTTTTACAAAAGCCATTTCAAATGAAATTAAGAGACAAAATACCCTCCCCTTCCCCCAATGATACAAAGAAACCTCAATCCAAAGCTAAAATCCATGAACACTCAACTAATGAAAAACTGTGTCTTTGATTTTTTTCTGTAAA
Source organism: Peromyscus californicus insignis (assembly GCF_007827085.1). Lineage (NCBI taxonomy): Eukaryota > Metazoa > Chordata > Mammalia > Rodentia > Cricetidae > Peromyscus > Peromyscus californicus. The sequence continues at coordinate 18,053,813 of NW_026294491.1, read as the reverse complement.
AGACAGTCTGTGAGGACATATGCTGCCTTTTAAACCTATCAAATTGTTGCCTATCGTGGGTTATAAATGCATCAAATGCAGTTGGATACATTTTAAAAATGAGAAACATAGGGCAGGAAAACCGAAGGAAGATAGAGTAAGAGCATGAAAATGTATAATATAAATGGTAAGAAGAGAACTGCAAAGTTGCTTTTGTGCCTGTAAGCAGAAAGACAGAAAAGTGAATGTTATGAAATTTATAGCCTGCAGAAGATGAAAAAGCCAAACACTGGGTGAGGCACAGCTGTTGCTGGCATGGAGACTGTAGGTGGGTTTTGCCCTTGAGTCTTTGTGAAGAAGCAATGTCATGACCATTCCAAAAGACACCCTACAACAACCTTGGTAAGCTCATCTTCTGCTTCAAATTCAACATTGCCTCCCAGCAGACAAATCTTATTATGTCCTTCTGGTCTTTAGGTGCATTAGTACCTTCTGTGAAGTATTGCTTCTGAGAAGTGTGCTAGTAAATATTTGGTAATCAGTTCCTGGAAGAAAGGAAGACCTTGATTAATAGCTTTTGCTAATGACTTTGGTGTAAATACTCCTACTATGGCTAGGTTCAAGCCACTAACATGGCATCATGGAAGGTGCATTAGAAAGACTATCTAGCACACAGCCTCAACAGACACAAATAACCTCAAGTACAGTTCCAAGAGTTAAAAAGGAATTAGGAATTGATGAGTTCTGGGTACTAATTTTTAATACACTTTGTTTACTCATAAGCTTATATAATCTCGTTCTTAATAATAACTGCAGCTTGCAATTGCCTGGATATTTACCAGTTGGCTCTTGCAGACCCATCACAGACAGGTTCTAAAACCCCATGACTTTAGAAGTGTGACAAGGTCTGTCCCCAGCTGTCTTCTCCAGGCTCATCTCTGGCTACTTGCTTTCTCCCACCTTCTGCTCCAACATTCTGAAGTCTCACAAATAATCTAAACGTGTTCCTCTATTAGACTTTTACATACTTCTCTCTGACCTCAAAACCTCCACAGCCCTTCCCATACTGCAGACCTCCACTTACACATTCTTCCCTCCAGGAAATCTTCGAATTGGGCTACAATCTTTGTCCTACAATGAAGAATTCAGTTTTCTAGAACCTGGCCTTTGCCCTTGACTACTGCAGGTGATCTAAGCCCTTGGGAAGTCCTGCCCCATAACAGTACTTTTGTTTTCTTGAGGAATTCTCAACGGTGTAAGTTAGCAATAAGATGTATGAGCAAGGATTTCAGCCATGAGGTGTCTCCTTGACATTGAGAGGGGCTATAAAGGAAGGTTAACCACATTGGGGGTGTCAACTTTATGTTACTGAACCCTAGTTAAAAAAAAAACTGGATATCAAGGCTCAGGTGAGTTTTTCTCATTACATGTAGCTGTTGGAAGAAATTTGCAGCATCCACACTGATCCCCTAGGAGAGGCCAGCAAATGGCTTCGTGTAGAACTCCCCTGGGATCCATCCCATGGACCACATTCCTCCGTTGCTCTTATCTTTATTCTGTCTGTAATAAACCATAATTATGATCATAACACACTGCCATGAGTTTTGCAAGCTCATTATTGAACACAAGGTAATTTGTAAACCCCCAAATGCGATTAGTGTCTGAAATGGAACTAACTAACTCTAGGGACTCCCAAATTCTGTGGCACTTCACATGCTTTCACTTTCTGTCACATCTGTGCCACCTTTTCCCTGTTTTTTTTTTTTTTTTTCTTATAGAGAAGAGATGCTGGGCCTTGCTCACTATTTCTTCCTCGGGACCTAGCCCCTGGTAAAATGTAACTACCCAAGCAACAGTAATGAGCTCTCTAGACCATGTTCTCACATTGTGATGTTCATATGTGTTCCTAGGACAACTGTTGTGGAATACTTGCTTAACGATGCAATGGGTGTGCTGCATTTGTTTAACTATATAAAGATGTGCTGCATTTGTTTAACTATGTAAAGATGTGCTGCATTTTTTAACTATGTAAAGATGTGCCACATTTGTTTAATTATGTAAGGATGTGTTGCTGTTTTACCTTGCCTGCCTAAGGCACATGAGTTGTCTAATAAAAAGCTGACTGGCCAATAGCAAAGGAGGAGGTTTAGGTGGGACTTTGGGGCAGGACGAGTAGGTAGGAGGAGGAATTTAGGTTCAGGGAAGAAAGAAAAAGAGATGCCAGGGAGATGCCAGAGGCCAGTCAGGCAGCCATTGAGGAAGCAGGAAAGTAGGACCTACATAATGAAAGAAAGATAAAAAGCCCCGAGGCAAAATGTAGATGAATAGAAACAGGTTTAATTAAGTTAAAAGAGCTAGTGGGACAAGCCTAAGCTAAAGCTGAGCATTCATAATTAATAATACACCTCCATGTCTTCATTTGGGAGCTGGTTGGTGGCCCAAAAGAAAATTCCAACTGCAGAGTACTTTTATTTTAACACAAATCAGTTAGCTGGGATACTACTAACTGGAAGCCTGTTCAATGGTATCAGTTCTGAGAGTGGGAGAATGCACATCTGTCTAGCTATCTAAGTTTTATCACTTTTCTTAAGATCACAGACAAGTGGAAGGCTATTTTTTCAAATAAACATCCATCGAACTGTGTCTCTCAACTGGCCCTCTGAGGAACATGAAGGCTTGTGTTCTGGGGTGTCCATGGGGTTCAGAAAAAGGCCTGGATAGAAGCTTTAGAAGCCAGGATAAAATTGACAAGGACCTGAGAAAAATAAAGGCATTTGACCAGGATGCCTGGCTCTACAGAAGTTGGGCACGTTATTAAATTCCCTTTGTTTGTTGTCTGTGAGAGTACAAAGACCTGAGAAGTTAACCTGAGGCTGTGGCAGAGAACATGAGAAGCCAAGTCCTTTTCCCGCCTGCTATACAGTTTACACCTAAAGAAGATAAAAGAAGGTGACAAGCTTAAGAGCCGTGGAAATAACACAGCACGTCTACAGTATTAGCAAACTAGGAGCATGCACTAATGGACCCTTGCCTAATGGTATGGGGTCGTTAATTAGTATAAAGGGGAAAACACGCCGCAAATCACAGGAGTCCAACAGGTAGCAGGTGAAACCTCGGTCAAAATGACATCAGCTTCTTTCCTTGCTATTTATCCTGGGCCAGACACTGGGAAAAACTCTTTATTTTATTGCATTTTATCCTCAATGCTCCAACAGGTACTATTATCCCAATTCAGAACCACTAATATTCCTTTTGAAATTATTTTATTGGTATATATTAACCACACTAAATAATGTGTTTCTTTTGTAGTTGGAGTTTTCCTGCCTGGCCCACAGTCAGGACAAATCTCTATCACCTGCCAGTCCCACAGCCCCTCAGACCCAACCAAGTAAACACAGAGACTTATATTGGTTACAAACTGTATGGCCGTGGCAGGCTTCTTGCTAACTGTTCTTACAGCTTAAATTAATTCATTTCCATTAATCTATACCTTGCCACATGGCTCGTGGCTTACCGGCATCTTCACATGCTGTTTGTCATCGTGGTGGCTGGCAGTGTGTCTCTCTGACTCAGCCTTCCACTTCCCAGCTTTATTCTCCTCCTTGTCCCGCCTACACTTCCTGCCTAGCCAATGGCCAATCAGTGTTTTAATTATTGACTAATCAGCAACACATTTGACATACAGAACATCCCACAGCATTCTTTACAAGGTTTTCATACATGCACAAAATTGATGTCAATTTTTCTTTTTAGTGTGTGTGTGTATGGAAGGGGACAAGGTATGTGTGAGGGAATGTAGGTGTACTTATTGTTGTATGCTATTCCTCTTCCCAATCATTCTCTACCTTAGTTTGGGAGGCAGGGCCTCTTGTTAAATTGGGAGCTGGCCATTTCTACTAGATTGGCTGGACAGCAAGCTCTAAGAGTCCATCTTTCCCCATTTCCCTAGCTCCGGGGTCACAAACACACACTATACCCTGGGGTTACAGACATACACTGCACACTGGGGTCACAGACACACACTGCACATTGGCGTCACAGATACACACTGCACACTGGGGTCACAGATACACTGCACATTGGGATTATAGATACACAGTGTACACTGGCATTACAGACACACACTGCACACTAGAGTCACAGATACACACTGCCCACTGGGGTCACAGATACACACTGCACACTGGGGTCACAGATACTCGCTACACACTGGGGTCGCAGATACACTGCATATTGGGATTACAGACACACACTTTACACTGGGGTTATACATGCACACTGAACACTGGCGTTACACACACACATTGCACATTGGAGTCACTCACACACATTGCGCATTGAGGTTACAGACACTGCACACTGGAGTCACAGATACACACTGTACACTAGGGTCAAAGACACACTGCACACTGGGATTACAGATACACACTGCACATTGGGGTTATATACGTACACTGCACACCAGTGTTACACGCACACATTGCACATTGGGGTCACAGACACACACTACACACTGGGGCCACAGATACACTGCATATTGGGATTACAGATACACACTGCACACTGGGGTTATACATGCATACTGCACACTGGCATTACATACATACACTGCACATTGGGGTCAAAGACACACTGCACACTGGGGTCACAGACACACACTGCACACTGGGGTCACAGACACACACTGCACACTGGGGTCACAGACACACACTGCACACTGGGGTCACAGACACACACTGCACATGGTTCTTGGATCCTTTTACTTGCACAGCAAGCAGTTCACCCACTGGGCCAGCTCCCAGCCTCTGTCCTCAGATGAAGAGACACAGAAACTGAGATCTAACAAGTCAGCAGGTGGTAGTGCTGCCTGCCTTTAATCCCAGCACTCGGGAGACAGTGGCAGACAGATCTCTGAGTTCCAGGCCAGCCTGGTCTACAGAGCGAGTTCTCGGACAGCCAAGGATATACAAAGAAACCCTGTCTCAAAAATCAAAATCAAAAACCAAAACCAAACAAACAAAATACATCACAAAGTTAAAATGTTGAGACTCCCACCTAGGTCTGTTTCTGTAAAACTTAAGTTCTTACTATGACACATCCCTGTCCCTTCCTGGAGGAAGAAGAGACGTAGGGAACAATTATCATGTCAAGGCAGCTATGATTAAGGATTTTATCATGGCTCACATCAATATTCTCACAGAGCTAGGTAGACTGAGGAGGGACTGATCGTAGATATTTCATTATGAATGGAAACGTCTGCCCTTAACTCTAGCAAAAACTATAACCCGCATTATAGACTAGGTCCCTATGACCAGAAAAAGCTTGTCTTTTGGAAGCTTGGAGTTTTAGTCTATTTTAAAATCCAGTTGAGCAGGGCATGCAGACAAGAATTAATTCATGACAACTTGTTCTCAAACTGTGAATTTGGAAGGACATTTACAGTATTCATTAGCTCACAGATTCACACTCACACCTGTGTTGGGGAACTGTTCTATCAGTTCCTGGAGCGAGAGAACAAAACATATGAAAAAACGAAGTTGTGTCTTTTTCTCTAACTTGCAGTGTTTAAAGGCCAGTCAAGTAAGCTAAGCATGGTAGTCAGCCGTCTACGTCCCAGCTGCCTCCTACTAAATCTTGAAGTCTTCTTAGAGGTCATTTGTGCTTCCTGCTTCAGATTTCTCTAATGGGAATCACATACAGAACACACAGCCTACATTGTTAGAAGTTGATTCCTCATTGCATTCTCTAATAGTTTCTTGGTCAATAAATTCCACACCAGACCTTATTTCAAGGCCACTGTGATGTGAATGACACTACCTTAATGCTGATACAAGCCACTCTATGACCTACTGGTGCTCAACAGAGGAATTCAGTGAGGGAGAAAGGGAGGTTCACAGGGATTCTATGAGCCTAGTGATGCAAGGTGGTAGCATCCATGTTAAAACTGATCTTCTGATTCCTGTTCTGCTATGCTCGCCTCATTATGGGTTAGTCCAGTTTCTTTCTTATGACCCTGTGTTGGTTTGGATGAAAATGGCCCCCAAAGGCTCATAGGGAGTGGCACTCTTTGGAGGTGTGGCCTTGTTGGAGTAGGTGTGACCTTGGTGGAGGAAGTGTGTTGCTAGGGGCAGGCTTTGAGATTTCCAGAACTCAAGCCAGGCCCAGTGTATCTCTCTTCCCCGTGACTGCCTATAAGGATGTAGAACTCTTTGCTCCTTCTCCAGCACTATGTCTGCCTGAATGCTGCCATGCTTCCCGCCCTGATGACAATGGACTAAACCTCTGAACTGTAAACCAGCCCCAACTAAATAATTTGCTTTATAAGCATTGCCATGGTCATAGTGTCTCTTCACAGCAATAGAAACTATAACTAAAGCCCACAATTAGTCAGCCCAGCTTTATTAGTATCTCGGGCCAAGAGAACAATAGACTTCTCCTTACACAAGTGGTATGACATTCACCCCATTTCTATCCAGTTGTGGACTCTAAGAATATGTACAAAATTTAACAACTGGTTAACTGGAAAGTGTCCTATGGGACCCTTATGATAACTCACCTTCCAGAGAAAATGAAACAAAGCAGATGTTCTACACTCTGTGTTCCACTCTACCTGACAAGAAGTGATTTTGGGCAACAATGACATCAAAAAAAGGATGCTGGGTGTCTTAGTTAGGATTTCTATTGTTGCAATGAAACACTATGACCAAAAAACTAGTTGGTGAGGAAAGGGTTTACTTGGCTTATACATCACCAAAGGAAGTCAGGACAGGACCTCAACCAGGGAAGGATCCTGGAGGCAGGAGCTGATGCAGAGGCCATGGAGAAGTGCTGCTTACTGGCTTGCTTCCCTCTGCTTTCTTATAGAACCCAGGACTACCAGCCCAGGGATAGCACCACCCACCATGGGCTGGACCCTATCCCATTAATCACTAATTGAGAAAATGCCTTACAGCTGGATCTTATGGAGCCATTTCCTCAACTGAGGCTCCTTCCTCTCTGATGACTCTAGCTCGTGTCAAGTTGCCACACAAGACCAGCCAGTGTAGTAGAGGAAAAAAAACTTCTCAGGAACAGAAGGAACTAAGAAAATATTGCAGCTAGGCTTTGAGATTCTGTGCAAAGGAGGACTGATATGGGCAGGATGGAGTGGTCCAAGGACAATGCCCTTGACCTTCCTCTTTATAACTTCCAAGGAGATTCCTGTCCCTAGTGTGTCAGCTAGCCCACACTTTCAGCCATTTCACACTGTCATTTGAGGCTCCATGTATTTTAACCATCAAAAATTCCCGCCTTTTGCTCAATTTTTTTTTCAAGAGAAAGAACAGGAGCTAGAGAGACGCCTGGGCTTAAACACATGATGAGCTTTAAAAGCACAAACATGAAGGCTAGAATTTGGGACTGGAGATGTGAGTCAGGGGTTAGGGGACTAACTGCTCTTCCACGGGACTTGATTTTGGTTCCAAGCACCTACATCAGGCTGCTCACAATCATCTATAAATCTATCTCCAAAATCCTGACATGTCCTCTCTGGCCTCCGTGGACACGGACACACACACACACACACACACACACACACACACACACACACACACACACACAAGAAAGAAAACAAATCTAAAATAAAAAAAAAGATTAGAGTTTGGAACCCCAGCATCCACATAAAAGCCAAATAGACATGGTGGCCTACCATCCCAGCACTTGGGAGCTGAGTAATAACAGTGGGTCTCTGGGGCCAGCTGGCTTGCTGGACTAGCTGAATCACAAGCTCTGGGTTCAGCAAGAAATTCTCCCTCAGTGAAATAAAGTGGAAAGTGATCCAGAAAGACACTACAGGTCACACTCTGGGTGCATGACAGGGAAACATGCGCCCACCCACACATAACATGAAGAGAGAGAGAGAGAGAGAGAGAGAGAGAGAGAGAGAGAGAGAGAGAGAGAGAGAGAATCAAATGTGTATCTACAGTTCAGGTGGGTCCCTCAATTTTCATGTGTTGGATATATTCATGTGTTGATAATATTTGGAGATGGGTTATTTAAATTAGATAAAGACATCCAAGTTGGGCCCATAGATGGGACTGGTGGCTTTATAAAAAGAGAGATCCAAGATAATGGTACTTGATGTGTTTCACCATGTGTCCCCTCTGCCTTGATATGATGTAACCAGAGGCTTTCACTTGGTCATGGACATTAAGGAATGAGCTACTTTTGGTTTTGGTTTTTGTGGGGTTTTTTGGTTTTAGTTTTTGAGTCAAGGTCTACAATCAAGGTCTACAGTGAAGGCTAGTCTGGAACTCACTGATGTAGCTCACAGATTGGCCTCAAACTTGCACCGTCCCACCCTTTTCTCCCGAGTGCTGGGATGACAGGCATGTGCCACTACGCCCTGCAATAAATTTCTTTTCTTCATCAATTAGATTATAGCAACCATTACAGCAACAGAAAATGAACTCAATCGGGTGCAAAATGGATGATTTTTGTGGATGATCTCTTGTGTGTTCTCAGTACAGCCTCATTAATGGGCAGCCACGCTAGATAGACACAGACACAGAAACTTCTAGTGACATTTCTAAGGCAAGGGTTACTTGACTAGATCGTGGAGTAGCTGATTTCTTTACATTTAAAAGGACTTGCCAACTAGGGACTTTTTCAAATACTGATTTGATGAGGTAGGGAGTAGCTTCAGAGAAGGGTATGAGAGAATTATATTTATGTGACTGTGAATTTTCTAGGCAGCAAGGACCTGAGATATACTCTTTAAAATAGCCCAATAGGAAAATCTTGGTGTGAGCAATTCACACTTGAAGTGATGACACTGTCTTTGAAACACTGGGGAAAGCGGGGTGTTTAATGTGTCTTCTAGACAATTACAAAGCATCCCTTGATCAAAACCCTCTGTGAGAAATATTGACAAACCTGCCCAGCTACAGAACTCTCCCGGAGAGAAAATGATCTATGAGATTACCTGCTGGCGGGTTCATGGGTCAGAATGTCGATATCCAGTGAAGGACATAGAAATAAACACCCAATGCTCGCTGTACTGACATCTGTATTTATGGACCTCTGAAGGCGGTTAGGCCATCAAAACCAGTTAGAGCAATTACAGTTTTCCCTAGCTAAACAGGAGAGAAAGAGCCCAAACTCTGTGTGATGAGACCTCAATGCAGCAAGATAATCCAAAATTGCTTTTTATTCATGTGGAGGGAATTCAGCACTATTTTATCTTGTCACTTGTAATTGTCTGATTAAATGAATACAGTGAAGATGTATTAATGTAATGAAGTCAAACACTCAATTAGGTTTTATTTTCTCTCCCCTCCTTTCATTGTTTGGCATTCCCACAGGATCACACGTACAATGGCCCTCTCCCTGTTGAGCTGGGCTCCTTCATAGTTGGCAAATATTTATTCTTTTATCTATGTTTCAACTGGCATGCAATGAATGGGTCCTTTTTTTTCCTGTCTTGACTCCTGCTGTCACACAGTATAGGTGATGTTTTTAGGCATAACAGTATTTTGGAGATGACATAAATCACTAATGCAAGACAGGTTGTGCTGAATTCAAATAGCAAATCTCTTTGAAGGGACAAGAGAAAGTATAAATGGCGGTGCCTGGAAGGGGCTGTGATTTCTACATGTTGACATGGAGCTTGAATACACTCTGGAGAACGCTGTGACAAATTGTAAACCTTCTGAAGGGTTAAAAATAAAGACATACAGACAGAGAAGCATCATTTTGGGCCAATGCAATGACAATGTCATACAATGCAGCCCCTAAGTAAGAGCCACGGTTCCAGAATGGAGAACCGCCTCTAGCCAGTCACTGGCTGTATAACTTCCCGTGTAAGTTGTCATCTCACTGTGTTTTCTCATGGCTGTGACAAAGAAGAGAGCCACCACAAGCTGCTTAAGAAAGGGAGGGTCGCCAGGTGGTGGTGGCACACGCCTTTAATCCCAGCACTCCAGAGGCAGAGCCAGGCGGATCTCTGTGAGTTTGAGGCCAGCCTGGGCTACCAAGTGAATTCCAGGAGAGGTGCAAAGCTACACAGAGAAACCCTGTCTCGAAAAACCAAAAAAAAAAAAAAAAAAAAAAAAAAAAGAAAGGGAGGGTCTCCTCTGGCTCACAGTCCCAGGGGATATATTCCAACACATGAGGCATGGCACTGTGTGGGAGGTCAGCTGCTCACATTGTCTCTCCAGTCAGAAAGCAGAGAGAGAGCAGGGAGTGAAGCTGAGCTGTAGAACTTCAAGGCCCACCTCCAGTTATGTATGTCCTCCATAAAGGCTCCACCTCCAAAATGTTTCACAGTCTTCCCTAACAGTGCCACCATCCGGGAACCAAGTGCTTGAATTCATACTTGAGTAGTGGTTTGAAAGAAAGTAGCCCCCATAGGGAGTGGCACTATTAGGAGGTGTGGCTCTGTTGGAGTAGGTATGGCCTTGTTGGAGGAAGAATGTCACTGTGGGGGTGGGCTTTGAGGTTCTCAATGTCCAAGTTACACTCAGTGGGTACACAGTTCCTTCTGATGCCTGTGAATCTCAGCTCCTGCCTGCACACTGCCATGTTTCCCACCAAGATGATAATGGACTAAACCTCTAAAACTTTAAGCCAGACCCAATTAAATATTTTCCTTTATAAGAGTTGCGTTAGTCATGGTGTCTCTTCACAGCAATAGAAACCCAAACTAAAACATTATTCAAACTGCAACCCTCCCTATGCCTCTATTTTCTTACCTGTCAAATGAAAATGATGATTAAACCTTCCTCACACAACATGAGTTTTAAATCATGACATCCCCACAAAGCTCTTGGTAGAGAGATTATAGTAAACATTCAATAATGTTGCTAAAAATGTTATCACTAAATTATTGATTGGTATTCAATTCAAAGAGCACTTATTTTGTGACCCACATATACAAAGAAGTTGATAGCCTCTGATGCAAACACTTGACCACTGTCCTCAGGTTGGGGGTTGAGTCCTAAGGTTACTATTATCTCCAAGGTTGATTGTTGTGAGCGCTTGGGAGGAATGTTGTAAGTCTCCTTAATGGACCCTGCTTCCACTCTTCCTACTACTAGAACCCATGATATGAGGAAAGTCAAGGGTCTTGAAAGAACTTCCCATGGTCCTTCTCCTGAACTTGTGCACCAAGCAGTTAGTCTTGCCAAACATGGCATCCCTTTTTATGTAAGCATGTATGCATGCATGTGTGCATGCATGTTTGCATATATGATGCTCATATGTGAGCAGGTAAGCATACACAAGTGTATGAATGCCTATGCAGGTCCAAGTTTGACATCAAGTCTACTTTCATGGAGCTGTACCTAATATACTTATATGAGTCTCTTGTTGAACATGGAACTCTCAGATTTAGCTCCTCTGGCTAGTTAGCTTATCCAGGGACTCCCTGTCCCCATCCCTACACTCTAGGGTTGTGGGAGGACTGCCACTCCCACTTGGCTTTTATCTGGGTTCTTGAAATCTGAATTCTACCCTCTCATGTTTGTGCAGCAGGTGCTTTGCCCCCTGGACCATCTACCTAGTCCTTGATATGGTCCCCTGAGTCCTCCTCAACCATCAATATCACTGTTACCTTGCAATCCATTCCTAACCCATGTCAGAGCCTTTGCTTCTGTGTGATCTGAACTCCCTCCTTTCCTGTTCTTCTCTCCTAAATTCTTACTACTGCTCCAGGTTTCAGCTCTGGTGACATCGTAACTGAGGGAGCCCATCCAGAACTTTTGCGTTATCCATAGACGTTCTAAAGTAATCCCTTGAAAATTTCCTTTTACACACTATAATTTCCCATTTGGACCTTAAGTATCTTGTGAGTTGTAATGCATCTATCCCTCCGCAACTCAACACATAGACTTTGAAATCAAGGGCCAAGATCAGTGTTTGGGTCTCCCTTATGTGCCCAGGTCTTTACATACAGCTGGGCTTGCAGTAGAGATGAACAAACATAGCAAAAAAATATGCCATAGTATGCTGGCACAGTTATAACCCTTGAACTGGAGAAGTTTGAGGTAAGAGGATCATAGGTTTGTAACTAGCTTCAGATACATATCTGAATATTTCCTATCATGATAGGAACACAGAAGGCACCATCTTAGAAGTAGAGCACAGGACCTCTAAGACACCAAGCCTACTCTATCACGGTTGATGGACCATGTCCTTCAACCCTAAGCCAAAATGAATCCTTTCTTCCCTAAGTGGCTTTTTCCAGGTGTCTGGTGACAGGATAAGAGAAGGAAAGTAGTCTAAATGATGTTTCCTGATGAATATGATTTCTCCCGGATTTTTGCTGGTTTTTTTTTGAAATTTCACAGGCCATCTGTGAGTCTCCCTGAAGCACGCTCAGTGGTGTCTCTGCTGTTTACTGCAGGAACAAGACATCTGTTGGAGCAGGACACTTGTCTATGGTCATCACTTCATGTAGGCTCCTTGCCCTTTCCCCTTCATTGTGGGGTGTCTCTGAAGGAAGTGATCATTTGCCTTCATAGACATGTCCTCTAAGTGTCTGGCCATGATCCATTTAACATAATTCAGTATGCTGTTGTGGTCCCCTCTGGGGTTTCCATTATGTGTGAGCATCTGAGGGCTTTTGCTTTATGGCATAATGTTTTGTGAGGTCATTTTACACACAGAGGGAATAACCTGCCAATGAAAAGAAATATCATCTGTATCCAAACGTCTCTCTCATTTGTTTTTCTTAAATGTTTTTTTCCTTAAGTATTTCTTCCTCTGTAAGAGCACCAAGCCCTAGTTTTCCTGCCTGCTAGTAGCTTTTTATGAAAGACTCTCTCTCTCTCTCTCTCTCTCTCTCTCTCTCTCTCTCTCTCTCTCTCTCTCTCTCTCTCCCCATTTAGCTTTTAAAGCAGTACCAGATGTTGAAAGATACTTTCTCTGACTGGTGTCCAGAGAAAACAAAAAGCACATATCACTTCAAGACCGACCAGGGGAAAATGGACTGAACAAAGGCTTCCTGAGTCAAACACACTGCAGATGGCATAAAAGGAAGCATCTAGAATGAAGTGTTTTACCCTTGGATTTCCATTGTTACCCTTCATAGCTGATTTACAGCACTGATGTCGTGGTTCAGAAGGAAAGATAAACAAGAGAACAGAAGAGCCACAAAAAAAAAGGATTTTGTTCTGCACTTTTGCATTTTGGTCTCCGGGCTTGTTATATAATCCTAATGTAGAGTTAACTGAAGGAGGCAGAAGTTCTGTGGGTTGTTGAAGGATGTTTTAAGGAGGAAGGGGGAACTTGGGGATGATCCCCAGCATGCAATGGCCTAACTTCTGATTCTTTAACTTTACAATAGTGCAAAAAAAAAATTCTATGTTTAGTAGAACAGATAGTTTGACTCTTAAATTCTGGTCTTTTCTCAGGTAGATGACTGTTATCGGAGGCTCTCTCACAACACTGGGCAGTGGGAAAAGCTCAGCCATGAGACCACAGGAGCATTGGAACATGCCCCTGTGCTGTGGTGTTCAGTAGCCCAGGGTATCGAATGCAATTTTACTTAGGGTATGTTTGACTTGCATGTATCAGGATATAATTCATGTAAGTAAAGGAATCTCCATACCCAAGAATTCACATATGGAAACCTAACCTGCACCCTAAGGTGACATATTAGAAGGCCAGGCCTTGGGCAGTGACTATCTAATGGGAACTATGCCCCAATGCAAGGATTAGAGCCTTTACAAAAGGGTGTGAGGGAACTAGCTAGGCCTTTGCCTGCCAGGCTTTCCCATAGAACACAGTATCTGCCTTTCTATCATGGTGAGCATACAACAGGAAGGTGCCATCTTGGAAGCAGATCACAGGCCTCACCAAGACAGCCACTCTGCTGACGTCTTAGACTTTCCAGCCTCCAAAATCATAAGAAATAATTTTCTTCTCTTATAAGTTGTCCAATCAAGGGTATTTTGTTATAGCATCACACATGGACTTAAACACCACATAAATTTGAGATATGTTAGGTTAAAAAACAGACTAAATTTTAAATCTTCAAGAGGTTTATGAAGCTCCAGCCTTTATAATCTACACAGAATGCTTTTGTTGCCAACTATGTTATAGAACATAGCCTCTTGGCATTCCCTCGTGTGGGAACATTTTGCTAAAAAAAATATAAATTTACTTTAAAAAACAGAGTTTATGATTTTAGTATTGTTTATGATATAGCATTCACAAAAATGTGCACCTTCTGCCAGCATAGTATACATAGTCTAGAAGACAGTCAACTCTTGTCTTCTGCCTCCAAAATGCACTCAGATATCTAGTTGCAAAAATATGGAAAATATTTAAAGAGGTACTTAATGGGACATTGCCATGGCAGTAGCTAAGGACAACACTTTGAAAAACTAATGGGGTGGTACCCTGGAGATCCCTGTAAGTACAGGAAGGATCCACAAGGAAATCACCAGGAATGGCTAGTGTGCTCCCATCCTGATTTATTGAAAAGGGCATATTATAGTATTCCAGCAATTAACAACTTTATATATATGTATATATATACATATATATATACATATATATACATATATATATATAAAGTTCTTTGACTTCTTTCTTTCCAATTTGTATCCCCTTGATCTCCTTTTGTTGTCTTATCACACTAGCTAGAACTTCAAGTACTATATTAAATAGGTATGGAGAGAGTAGACAGCCTTGTCCTATTGCTGATTCTGCAAATAGACTCATATCTATCACCCTGTACAAAATTCAAATTCAAGGGACCAAAGGCCTCAACAGAAATCTAGTTACACTGAACCTCATAGAAGAGAAGATCAGAACTAGCCTTGAACACATTGGCACAGGAGACAACTTCCTGAATAGAACACCAGTAGCACAGACACTGAGATCGACAATTAATAAATGAGACCTCCTGAAACTGATAAGCTTCTGTAAGGCTAAGGATGCTGTCAATAAGACAAAATGGCAACCTAAAGAATGGGAAATGATTTTATCAATCCCACATCTGATAGAGGGCTTATTTCCAAAATATATAAAGAACTCAAAAAACTAGACATAAAAAAACAAATAATCCAATAAAAAATTGGGTACAGATATAAACAGAGAATTCTCAACAGGAATCTCAAATGGCTGAGTGACACTTAAAGAATTGTTCCACATCCTTAGTCATCAGGGAAATGCAAATCAAAATGACTCTGAGATTTCATTTTACACCTGTCAGAATGGCTAAGATCAAAAACATTAATGACAACTTATGCTGGAGAGGATGTGGAGCAAGGGGAACACTCCTTTGCTGAGATGAAGCCATATATACACAGCCAAGAAGAATGGACAGCTGAATTAAAAAACCATCAACAATTTCCAGAATTTAAAATCCTGAATCATGACACGACACTAGTGGAATTCAGGTGTTTCTGGTACATGGACTGCTCTCACCCAATGTGAGGTTGAACTGTTGACCTTGTGTACATCCTACTTCACAAATGAGTCTGTCAAATACGCTAAGCCTATAGGCTGAAGATGATGCCCCAACACTGCGGAGAAACCTCAGATGATTGTCCAGGCAGCTGGCTGTTTCTGTCAACTCACAATTTTTTGGAAGTTGCTTGCATATATTTCCCATTTTTATTTTTTTGTTAGCTAATATTATTTCCTTCTTGGGTCTCTGAGGGAGTTGAAGATTAGTTAGTTATAGTGGAAGATTAATTAGGATAGAAAGTGAATTAGATACAACAGAATAGATAATGGAATTATTTTCTCTGAATTTGTCAAATACAAATGAACTTATATTGTATGTAGTTATTGTACTTTTGTATACAGTTTTTCTTATGTTAGTTATAAGCTTTTTCTTTTTTTCTTCTTTTTATTAAAATAGAAAAGGGGAAATATGGTGATATTTTATTTGTATTAAAATGTTATTTGTATGTTAATAAAGTTGCCTGGGGGTCAGAGCTATTAGCAAGCCATAGGAAAGCAGGGCAGTGGTGGCGTACTCTTGTAATCCCAGCACTTGGTAGGCAGAGCTGGGTAAGTCTCTGTGTGTTCAGGGATACAGCCATTATTGGATACACATGCCTTTAATCAATACCAATCATGGAAAACCTGGAGGCCTATACAGACAGGCCGTGAGGAGGCGGTCATGTGGTTGGGTTTACAACCAATGAGAAGGCAGAACAGGAACTCTATATAAAGACTTTAACACAGGGGTAGCTCTGGTTCGGAGAGGTAGGACCATCGCAGGAGGAAGGGTAAGGTTTTAGCTCTTAGCTCTGACCTCTTGGCTTTCTTCTTTGCATTGGTTCTGTGTTTCTTATTTAATAAGAAGGTTGGTTACATCTACACTCCTCCATTGCTGGTGGAAGTGCAAACTTGTACAGCCACTTTGCAAATCAATATAGTGGTTTCTCAGAAAATTGGGAATCAATCTACCTCAAGACCCAGCTATACCAATCTTGGGCATATACCCAAAGGACACTCCATCCTACCACAAGGACACCTACTCAACTGTGTTCACAACAGCATTATTCATAATAGCCAGAACCTGGAAACAACCTAGATATCTTTCAACCAAAGAGTGAATAAAGAAAATGTGGTACATTTACACAATGGAGTATTACTCAGCTGTTAAAAATAATGACATCAGGAAATTTGTAGGCAAATGGATGGAACTAGAGAAAATCATCTTGAGTAAGGTAAACCAGACCCAGAAGGACAAACTTGATATGTACTCACTCATAAGTGGCTCTCAGCTGTAAAGCAAAGGATAGCTATTCTATAATTCACAGGCCTAGGGAAGCTAGGTAACTAGGAGGGTCTAAAGAGGGATGATGCATGGATTTCCCTGGGAAGGAGAAATAGAAGAGATCTCCTGGGTAAACTGGGGGTGGGTAGGGTTGGGAACATGAAAGAGATGTCTTGATGGGGGGGGGCATTTTGGGATCAGCTAGAAACCTGGTACCAGGGAAACTCACACAAATCTGTAAGGATCACCCCAGCTAAGACTCCTAGCATTAGTGGATAGGAAGTCTGAACTGGCCATCTCTTGTAATCAGATTTGTGACTACCCTAATTGTCATCAGAGACACTTCATCCAGTGACTGATAGAAGGAGATGCAGTGATCCACAGCCACTCACTGGGCCTTGGAATCCTATTGAAGAGAAAGAGGAAGGATGAGCCAGGGGTTCAAGGTCATCAGAAGGGACCCCACAGAAACAACTAACCTGGGCTCATAGCAGTTCACAGACATTGAACTGACAGCTAAGGAGCCCTCATGAGACTAACCTAGGCCCTCTACATACCTGTGACAGTTATATAGCTTGGTCTACTTGTAGAACTCCTAGCAGTGGGAGGAGGGCCTGTCCCTGACACTTTGGCAGGCTTTGGGGGACCTATTCTTCATACTGGGATGCCTTACTAAGCCTTACTACAAGGGAAGGAGCTTAGTCCTACCTCAACTTGATATGTCATACTTCGTTGACACCCATGGTAGGCCTATGCCTTTATGAACAGACACAGAGGAGGAATGGATTCGGGGGTGGGGGGCAGAATGGGGGTGTGGAGAGGAAATGAGAGGAGAGGATGGGAGAGAAACTGTGGTAGAGATGTAAAATGAATGAATACATTTAATTAATAAAAAATTATAAAGCAGCCGTTGGCAGTTTGGCCAGTTAAAAATTAAAAAAAGAAAAAAAAAAGAGTGGGAAATTCTGTGGTGGTAATGGTAGAAGCAAAGACAAGAGAGAAAGACACACACACACAACACACACACACAAACATACGCACACAAGAGAAGCTAACAAGATTGTCAACTAAGCAAGTGTTTTATGACATCCTATGTAATGGATAAAGAGTAAAGCCCCAGCTCTGTGTAGATATTGGATTATGTACCTTCCAAATGCATAGTTACTGTCCAGATAAGTGCGCTAATTGCATTAGGTAGTGTGAAACACTGCAAACAGCTTGGGGACCTTGCGACTGATTACCTTGGGGCATTATGAGGTGTCCAAGGGCACCAGGTTGGGAATTCGTTGTTTGGATGGTGTTGATAAAACCATGCAGGGCTCTAGAAGGTCTCAATTAGGAAATCTGATGAGGTTCCCAGATTTTATTGTTTTTACTGAGCTCTATAAACAACCTAAAGTGGCTTCTTTTTATTTCCTGGTATCTCCTGTCGCCCTGTCTTGTAACCTGCTTGCAGTTGCTATGGAAATGGCACGGGAATCTTGACTGATTCGTTCAGAAGAAATTTTATCTCCTCCTAAAGCCGTTACCTTTAAAAGCAGCATTCAAATTATTTATGAAAATTGGGTCACTGTACCATATGGTAATTGTAAATGCTGCTATTTAAATTGATTGAAGGGCATGAAAATGACACTTCTGATTTCATCTTTGTTATATCCGATGGGTCCTTTGAGGTTACTGTGTTTAATCTGTGTCTAATGTAATTCTCGAGTTTCTCTCTTCCTTTTCCTTTCCTGCTTTTCTCGGTGCACATGCGTGATGCTCCTATTTTGACAATTCCATTATGGGCACATAGAGTGGACTTAGCCAAAGAGAGAACCCTGCCTTCCTCTAGGTTCCACTCAAGTCATTGTATGGAATGTGAATAAATGAGAAAATCATTCACTGCATCAGGATTCACCTCTCATCCTGAATTCATGACCCTTAGGAGGCCCGGGGCATAATTCTGAGGTGCTTTTCTCTACATACTATGACAAGAATGAACTTAGGAGAACTGGGAATCCTATCCTCTTGCCATAGACAGGTCAGGGAGTCAAATGCCTTCATCTTTTTTTTTTCTAACCTCAAACAAAATATTGGCTATTCACTGTAATCCAAAGCATTGAAGGGGAATCTCAGGTAAACCAATTGCATGCCTCGGGTCTCGCTACACAAATGATGAGGCCTTTTGAGAGTTGAAGACTCCCTGCTTCCCGATTTCCTCAGAGACCTGATCCCATCCTTCAGTCAGTTCATCATCTTAGTGCATGAGGAGATGAAGTCAGTTCTGTGGAAAGTGATATTTTCCGTGGAATAGGATACCCTAGCCATGCTACCATCTACTGCAGGAAAAAAAAAGAAAATAGGAAGTCTCTCCAGACACATATTTGAATGCCTGGCATAAGAAGCTATGGGTTTGAGAAGTATTTATTCTTGGTACTCCCAGGAACTGTGGCGGACAAAAGACGCAAGCATCTTTTTGGGTGGAGACTTTGGTTGGTGTGTGACAAACCTGAACCTCTTTCCTCTGGTTTTCCCTTTTACTCTCAATAAGATTTAGCAGCAGTAGCCCAGCCTCATTGCCACCAACATAGACTGCTGGGTATCTTTTTGAGATAGGATCTTACAACTTGGCATAGGCTGGCCAGGAGCTTGTGACTCTTCTGCCTCAGTCTCCCCAGAGCTGAGATTAAAGACACAAATGGTTGCAAAATAGCACTTGGGCCAAGAAAAACCTATCATTAGCCATGTCCAGCTTTTCTAAGCCCAGCATGCAAGCCCTGCCTTGAATTTTAGAATAGGAATGGAAAAGAGATTAATTTCCAGCTACATCTGATTTTGATAAGGCACTTGCTTCCATAAGAACTTCTTACTTCCATAAGAACTCACAGAAGATGCACTCTACATATGGAGAATGAAGACATGAAAAGCTATAGGAAGGGAAGTATGTCAGGATTTCAGTAAAGGATTCCACTTTTACAGAATCATGACACACGCTAGGAGTGAGTTAACAATGGCTAAGCTGGACCATGACTTAGTGTCATAAATAATTACTTTCTGTTTGTTTTTTTATTTGGGTTTTAAGGTTGGATCTCACTATATAGTCCTGCATGGTCTGAAACTCAAGTCAAGACTACATTGTCTTTGGATGCCCAAAGATCCACTTGCCTCTGACTCCTGAGTTCTGGATTTAAAAGTGAGCACAACCACACCAGACAATGACTGAAGTTTCATGGCGGTACATCCTGCACTGTGGGGCTGAGTCATTACAATATATGATGAAGCCTTAAGCTATTGAAATATTATCTGGCTCTTGACATGAACGAAATCACCCAATCAAGGTGTTTACCATCCCTTGCAGTGTCTTTGCATTAAGAATTAAAGGTAAACATCCTTAAATCTATTTACTAAGTCTGGAGTCATCATGGGAATCGCTCCATCCTCGGGAGGGGCTGCGGTTTGTCTGCATCCCTAATAGCAAGTAGCATTTTCCTGCAGAACTTGGCCTGTAATTAACAAATGCATTCAGCCTTGGCAGTGACATGATGGCTAAAGCTCATAACTCAGCAGCCTCACTCTAGTTGAGGAGAAAATAAGGCTTGTAGCATGCTGTTTTCCATCCCCTAGATGGAACCTTTAGTTAACAATCAATGCCATTGTGTGCCTTTCCTGAATAATTTTTCCCTGTCAAGACCAGAAAGCCTGAATGAGGGCATCACTCCTAAGTCTGTATAATTTTTCTACGACATTTTTTGAAATTTTATTTTATGCATATGGCTGCTTTGTCTGCATGCATGTCTGTGCACCACATGCATTTCTGGGGCCCACAGAAGTCAGGAGAAGGTATCAGGTCCCCTGAAACTGCAGTTACCAATGGATGAGAGTGGCCATGCCAGTGCTTAGAATTGAACTTGGGTCCTCTGAGAGAGCAGTCAGTGCTCTTAACCACTGAGCCATCTCTCCAGCACCCTTTACGTTCTTTTTAAAATAGATTCTTTAAGTAGCATCTAAGGGGAAAAAAAGAATTAACTGGTTCTTATGAAATAAAAAAGCTTCCCTTCTAAGCTAAACTTTTAACAAAAAGCCAGAATGACTGTACTTGATAGGAACTGTTAATGACTCACAACAAGATACACATTTCATAAGAAAATGGTTGATATATTGAAGAGGAACATAAGCAGCCTGAACCTTCAAGCAAAATTCACCTTCAAGTATGTAATTTTGCTTAGAGACAGCGATGCACCCACTTACAGAAAATTGAAGAAAAACAAAATGATCCCTGAACTTGTGGCTCAGGATTGAGATGCCATAGACATCCCCTGTGTGTCAGGCCAAGTACAGCCAGACCACATACAGCCATGGCATCAAGTGCAGTCACACCAAGTACAACTACATAAATGAGTATAGCCACAGCACCAAGCCCAGTGACACTAAGTACAGCCCTGAGCATTGCACATAAAGCAAGCACAAGCAGACACTGAATGGTAAGGAGGTGCTAAGGTTCAAAGAATGATAGGATGATGCTGTCTGTGAAATAAGGAAGTTAGATGCCCACTGCCTACCTAGTGGTAGGGAGCAGAATTTGCCTTCACTTGGCAAAGCAGTGTCCAAAGCAACCTGGAAAAGGATAAAGTTAAATGCCGGTGTACATCCTCACACTCAAGAACCCTAGCGTGTAATAGAAGAGCTGTCACCTGACCAGGGGCTAGGAAAACCCCAGCTCAGATGGGAAAAAAGACCAATAGATGGCACCAACAAGATGTCACAAATACAGAAACCAGCCACCGATGATGTTACAACAGCCACCTGAAGAATGCTTGTGTGAGTAGAATCTCAGATGAAAGAAATTATAAAACAAAATGTCTCAGAAAAAACAACAATAACAACAACATATAAAGAGGAGTCGGTTGAATGCTTTAGACGTGAAAAACACAGTAGCCCAAACTAGCCCTTCAGCAGACAGCCTCGACAGTAAAATGTAGAAACAACTCAGGGAGAGGAGGGGATTTTACAGGATGTGATATTTCTACACATCATCAATGGGTCTTTCTTGACAGGTTCGTAATTACACACACAATACAATGTCTTAGAACCGCACACATCATTGTCTATGAAACAGGAAGCATGACTTCCTCCGGACACGGGAACCACCAGCACCTTTATTTTAGAGTTCTTCTTGGTGGCTTCCTGTTGTTTATAGGCCACCTAGGGCATGCTCCTTTTTTTTTTTTAACAGCAACACAAATGGCCTAATATGTAAATGGTACTTACTGGAAGGAACTGGGTAAGGGATGGGGATATCCAAATCTTATATTCCTACTGTAACCTTCTAGAAAACAATAATCAGCTTTAAATTTTTTTAATGGGAGCTGGAAAGATAGCTCTGTAGTTAGGATCATTGACTTCTCCTAAAGAGGTGACCCCAGCACCCACACAGAGGCTCACAACAGCCTACAACATTGGTCCCTGGGGTTCTGATGATGCGTCTTCTGACCCCCATAGACACCACACATACATGATGTACAGATATATGTGCAGGAAAAACACAAACATAAAATAGAACACTTTAAAAACTCATAATAAATGTTTTTATATTAATGGCTGCAGGTGGATATGTTTTTATGTCGTAAGATAAGTTTCTGGAAATGGATAGTGGTGGCTGTGCAGCATTGTGACTAAGCATTTTTACTGTCACTGAACTATACACTTAAATGATAAAAATAGTAAATTTTATGTCATACATAGTTTTACGACAAAAAAAGGAAAGCTGACTGTGGATTTGTTTCAGCTGGTAAAGTGACTCCCTGGTAGGCACCAGGTCCTGGGGTTCAGCCCACAGCAGGCTTTCTTGGTGGCATGTGCCTGCTGTCCCAGCCTTTGTGAGTCAGAAGTTCAAGGTTGTTCTTGACAGGATAGTGAATTAGAGATCAGCCTGGACTTCACAAAACCTGATCTCAAAAGAGAGGAGGGGAGAAGGAGGAGAAGGAAGAGGAATGGGGAGAGAAGGAAGAGGAGGAGCAGCAGGTGGGAGAAGAAGGAAGGAGAGGGAAGAGAAGGAGGTGGAGGGGAAGAAGGAGGAGAAGTGGGTGGGAGAAGGGAGGAGGCTAAGCTAGCAATACAGCTCTTTTCCAATCTCTTAGAAAACATGAAACTAATCCAGGGCAGGGAACCACTTAGCATGAAAAATTGGTTCAATCGCATGTACATTTTATTCTCTTTTGTTAAACATCTACTTTATTTAATTATGGGCATGTGCGTATGATAATGTATATGGACATGAATGAAGCCAGAAGCATTGACTGCCCTGGACCTAGAGTCACATGCACTTGTGAGCTGCCAGGTGTGGGTGCTGGGCATCAAACTGGGCCTCCTCTATGAGAGCAGTCTGTGGTCTTCATGGCTGAGCCATCTCTCCAGCCCCCATTTCATCCTCCTATTCATCCTTTCAACATTTGGTGTTTCTGGTGCCATCTGGTGATCAACGGAGTCAGGAAGTTTAAGGTAGTATATTAATACAATTCTTTAACCTTTGTTGACAAACGGCTTTGGCCTAGGATCATATTCTATAGGATAACTGCCTGAAAAAAAATGGTATCTTTTAAATATCTCTGTGGGACCTTATTCAAATCAAAGTAGACTTGCAAAAGGAAACAGAGTTCCTAAGCAAATTCAGCCTCAAGAGAGTTTGGAGTGCAGCAGTCATGAAAGCTCGCTCTTCAATTTGGTCCATTCCAGTTTGTCCAGTTGCAGTAAGCTTGTGATGGGGCATACTATTTGAGCCTTTAACAGGCATACTGCTGATTCTGCTAAAATCTAGTCACGTTTCCACTGCAGCACGCTTGTACATCTGTGTGCTCTGAGATGTAGCAAAAACTCAGGCTCCTCAAAAGCCAAGTGATTGATGGAAGGTTTCCCTCAGCCTTTTTTACAGTTAAGGAAAAGTCGGGAGGATATGAATGTTTGATTGAGATCCTTTGATTCCTTTTCCTGTAAAATGAAAATCTTTATAATTTCCAGGCAAAATAGCTGTGCCACCATTCACAACCCAGAATTCAAAAGATTATCGCCAGCCAAAACAGCTCTTTTATTTTATTGACATGCCTTCTCATTCCAGAATAGATGTAAGGTAGCTGTGAAATCACAGGTGCTGGCACGTAGCGGGTATCAGCCCAGGATTGGGATGGACTGAGAGTTATCACATGGAGGTTGCGTTCACCTGGCTGGAGCCGACAGACCTAGTTCAAAGTCGAATTCCATCACTTTCTGCTTTGTGGCCAAATACAAGTCCTTCATCCTCTCTTAGTCTCTCCCTTGGTAAAATGAGAAGAAGTGGTCCTTTCTGTCTCACCATGACCAGCCCTAACTATGGTGGTGCAGACACTTTCCCATAAACCCCAAGGCAGAGAGCACTCAGTTAAGAGAAGTGTCTTTAATTTAGTCTCTCTCCTTATACATAATATATGCATTCTTCATTTGATACCCAATGACATAGAAAGCTTAAGCAGTTTGTCCTAAAAGGGCAAGGTTTAGATCCATACATTTCTGCCTCTAGAACCTGTGGCTCTTTTACCATCGATACACTTCCATTTACCCTATTTTATTAAAGAGCAGAGTGCGCATAGCTATAAGACTGGAAGTTATAAAGAGACTGCTGGGCTTACTAGTGCTGGCTGCAGTTTTCCTCCTCTGTTTCCTCTACTTATTCTGCCTCAGGATGAGGGAGGCGTTTCCATGTTGAGGAGGAAATCAACCATTGTCTAAATTTTGATTATTCTTACACAGTCAGGTGATGCTTCTGGGTTCCAGAGGAGGATTCCAGACCTTCAAACAACAGCCTTTGCTGTTAGCTCTCAGACTGTATCAGCCCAAGGAAGACAGAAGAGGCTCCTGTGGCCATTTGGTTTGAGGTATGCCTCATCAAGTCGAAGCTCTTTGGGTGCACACCAGTAATGGGCAAAACTGCTGGTGTCTCTCTGGCTGGTTGCACACGGTGTCCTACTAGGGAGACAAGTGAGACAGATGGCCGCCACTGAGACGACAGCATTAACCATGGAATCTTTGCTCAGGACCGTCTCCCCATCCAGACCTCCTTTGCTAATTGAGCTTCACTTGTTTGTATGTACATCATATAGGGCATGGTGCCCCCAGTTGTTTATTTAGCCAGAAAATCAAGATGAGTTCCGCATCATCATCCCCCCCACCCCTTTTTCTTGTATTTCTTCCTCCTTCACCACAAGCAATGTTGTCACCAACATCATTACCACCATTATCATCACCATCATCATGCTTGCCTCTGTCTCCCTAAACTTATGTTTCCACTTGGATGCTACCTGAATATGCCCTAAGACTTCCCTTAAAATCATTTTCCATTCAATGAGGAAGACTGAAAATCCATCCCTACAACTCCCATTTGGAGCAGACAGCAATTTTTTAATGTCGCCTGTTACCCAATAGAAGCGTATTTTCTGGAATCATGTATGATTTCTCTCCCACTCATCTCATGTGGCCTGATTGAAAACCCCCATTTTACCTTTATGGCTTCGCTTGTCACCTTTGTAAATTACAGAGCCGGCTTCCTGAGACACTAGTGCAGCCAGGAATTTATTTCAAACTGACATTTTTGGTGTGCCCGCATGTGGCCCTATTTGTTCACTGAAAGCTGCAGGACTGGGAATATGGATACTTTAACGTCTCCCCAGGCTTTCATCTCTCTCGCTGGGCTGTCCCTTTGCTGACACGGACCATTATTTTCCCCTCACTCAGCCACTCCGATTCACTTTCTGCAACCCTCCACATTTTCTCATCAGCTTGTGACGCGCGCTGACACATCCCACATCGGTTATTTATTTTGACATTTGTGTGTGTGATACACCTAATGTGGGATGAACCAAAGAGTCAGATAACCAGTTATTTTAGAGCCGAGAAACAACTTCATTATCTTGTGAAATGTACTTTCAACACTCCATCCTAACAAGCAATGAATGATATTGTGTAACACGAGTGTGCCAATTACCTTTGGAGATGAAGACTCCCTCCCTTGGGACTGACAGGATGCAAAGCGAGACCCTTTTATTCTGGTAGGAGTCTGGATTCCTGAACAAGCCCAGAAATCATACAAGTCCAACACAGAACATGTATGAACTTGGATGGAGTGAGATAGCCTACGTAGTCACACCTCTTCCCTGCCGATTTCCAGTCCCACCTGATTCCTGTTCAACCTGGCCCCAGGCTTGGAGACCAATCTACTTCTAATTAAAGAAATTGAAAGCGCCTTCCCCCAGGAGCCCCACTACCTCTCAGGAGGTTGGCCTCTGTGGGTTCTACTGTGTCCATCAGCTCTAACTCATGTCTGTGTATCCATGGTGATAAAACCTTGTTCTCTTCCCCGTTACTGGTTCTGTTAAGCACTGCTCAGGTGTTTGAAGGACCCTTGCTTCCAGACTTGGCTTTTCTTTTGCATAGTCCATATTTCATCAAAGGACCCTTGAGAGCCCTTTCATGTGGGAGATGCTGCCACAGACTTCTTTACCCTGTGCCCCTAAATGTAGTCAGACTTGGTGCCTGAATGTGTCTCGAAGTTTAGCCAGCACAGCAATGGATACAGTAGGAGCTCAATAATCACCTTTAGGTGGACTTTTCTTGGCTGGTGACTCTTAGGCATAGGTGAATTTTCTCTGCAGGATAAATTTTACAAAGGCAAATATATTTTGTTGCCGTGATTGGCATCCATGGAGTATAAGCCAAGAATGCCGCATCCTGGCCCAAAATGTACAACACACACACACACACACACACACACACACACACACACACACACACACGTGCATATAAAATACACATATATGAAAATGGGAAAAGGGGGGATAAAAAGCAAAAAACTGAAAAACAAGATATAAATAATAAATTTGGGAGTAAACAAATATTCTCTTCATTCTCCACTAACAGCTCCTCACACATGACTTCCCAATTTCTCTTTCTCCTCTTCCTTTATATTACATAACAATATCAAAGACAGACATGTTCAACAATGGACTTGGCACCTCATCTACTAATTTTTTACCAAGTCCCACTACTTATCACTCTTTCCTAGGGTATTTTGAAGCAGTACATCCCAGTGGATTCCTTCAGGCCATGTCAGGGTAAAAAGCTAAAAAGAAATCATGTTAATTGTCTGTATTAGTTAGGGTTTATATTGCTGTGAAGAGACACCATGACCACAGCAACACTTATATGGAAAATATTTAATTGAGGGGGCTCACTTATAGTTTCAGAGGTTCAGTTCATTATCATCATGGCAGGGAGCTTGGCGGCACTGAAGGAATAGCTGAGAGTCCTATATCTTGCAAGTAACAGGAAGTCGACTGTGATACTGGGCCTTATCCTGAGCACAGGAAACCTCAAAGCCCACCCCTACAGTGACACACTTCCTCCAAAGAGGCCATACCCACTCCAACACAGCCACACCTCCTAATAGTGCCACTCCCTATGAGATTATAGGGGGCCAATGACTTTCAAGCTACCACACTGTCCTTGGACAACACATTTTAATAAAAGGTCAGTAGATATAAATCAGTATTTTCTCTCAAACAAAGTATCTTTCAACTTTCCTCTGACTAAACTACAGCACAGTCTTGCAGACCATTGTCTCGTGTTAAGCATACATAACACTTTGCCTGCCTGCGTGTGGACAAGAATTCCAATGGGACCCAGCTTTTAAGCTAAGACATTGGTGTAAATTGTAGGCTTGCCTGGGTTTGATTTATGGTGAATAAACGCCCTTACAAAAAGTACCTGAGGGGAGAAAAGAGTTGGTTTTAGCTCACAGTTTCAGGTTACAATCCATCCTAGCAGGGAAGTCAAGTGCCAAGAGCTTGAAGAAGTTTGGCATGTCATATCCACAATCAGAAATGCATGCAGTGCAAGCATGCTAGTGCTCAGCTCGCTTTCTCTACCTCTAAGTACTCCAAGACCCCCTGACCAGGGGCACAGCATGACTCACAGTGGGCATGTCTTCCCATTTCAATCTTTTGACATGAAATTTTATAATTGTGCATCTGTCTATGCACTCATGAACTGGGTTAACATATGAATTAGATACTAATTTCTAAGGCCTTGCTTGATAATCATGCTCAGGGGCTACATTTACGTAAAATCCTGGTAGATAGGAAGTCTGAGGGACATGGCTGATTTTATGTGTCTAATTCACTCTTTTCTAAGAGGTATTAGGTCATTTGTTTTTTTCTATACCAGGTACAATCGCACAGAGGGTCCACTGGAGGCCAGCAATCTCAGCATGGAAACAAGGTCTTGAGCACATGGGCTCCAGCCCAGCTTGATCTTTTCCAACACTCCTAAGCCTGCATCAGTTACTTAATAACTGTTTACTTTACTTCCATCCTCTACCCATAAGACAATGTGAAAAAGCGCATCCCTCATGAGCAACCCTTGGCATGCAAGGAGAGGATACGTGAGAGCATCTTTGACCAGTTATAAATCACTGAACAGAAGGTGTGACTGGAAATAGCCAGGCAGGCAAACATGGAAAAGACGGGCTCGGAGTTAAGGAAAGCTGATTTCAGTCTTGACAACTATCAGGTAAGAGCGATGTGATTTTAGAAGCTAACCTCGGTGAGCCTCATTTTGCTCTCCTACAAAATGGTATTGCAGTGAAGATTATGTATGAAATATTATGTATGTATTATGAATGAAATATTCAGCAGAGAATTTAATCCACAGCAGACACTTAAAATACACTTTTCTGTTATTCATTGGAATTAACTACTATTATTAATTAGTTCTTCAGGAATGATGGACATAGACTATATGGACTGAATGATATGCTCTGACCCCACATCTCAGGAGACACATTGCTTGGTGCACATTTGTAAGATCGACCTGTGTTAGCTAAGCCCTTGAGTAGGCTAAAATTGGCCATAGGAAATATAACACCCATCCTGGCCTCATTAGAACAAGGGCTTAAATGATGCACATGACTTTGGGATGACTCCTTCTGGATCTGTGGTAGTTAAAGAGAACGGTAAGGAGAAGGAAGGACGGACTGTTGACCTGACAGAGTTGGCTTTCTTACGAAGAGCCTAGTTGAAGTCAAATTCGAAGTGGTTAGACTGTCACAGTTTTTTCACACAACTTTCAAAAATTCAAAGAGTTTGACTTCAAAACAATTTTATTTTTAAATAGCTGTTTTTACTTTTAGAAAGCTGCTTTTCCTGGCCTCAAAAAGGGCCAGTAGCTTCATGTAAAAACATCTGGCAATTACCTTTCACAGAGATGTCAATTCCTCAGGCACTGAAAATTCCAGTGTTCCAAAGATCACCGTGACACATCTGACTGCTTGTGTACTAGGACTCTTCTGACCGAGCTCCTGATAGCAGACACGAGTCCGTGGTAGGCACTTAGTGACCAGAGCAGAGCTGAAGAGCCCAGCTAAAGCCATCTCCCAGCACTGCCAACCTTCTAGACTGCTGGGACCAAAATATTTATTGATCCCTCTATATCCAGACACTGTGATCATCCCAGGGTAAAATGATGAAAAGGTACACATGGTCTGCAGCTTCATGTTTTCAGAATCTAGTATTTTTAATTCAAATACAGACACCCAAGACCCAGTGCTTAAGGTTAGGATGTTGCGGGACTATGGAAGAGACTTTGAACACAAATGTATTTGAAGACGGGGTCTAATTGAAAGCTGGTTTAATGTCTTCTCCGCTTTAAAAAAAAAAAAAAAAGCGTTTACACATACACATATACCCATACACATCCACATGCACTGCATACATACACACACACACACACACACACACACACACACACACACACACACATCCATGTGCCGAAGTTGCTGGTGTCAACCTTTCAGAGCTAAAGAACAGAGACATTCCCACTTTGATGAACACAGATGCCTATCTGCTTCTAAAAGTTTCCCGGAGTTTTATGGTCCCTGATGCTGCCACCCCTGAATTAGGCCCCTCGAACCGGAGTTTTCTGCAGGCTTACTGGAGAATATAATCTCATAATGTAACCCATCTACACCTCATCACACAGCTGACTTATTATGTAGAAACATGTGAAACCCCACTGAACTATACAGTGGGGTAAGTTAGCATTTTTAATGATGATTGGTACAAATGGGTCTAAATAGTCTGTTTCAGAAGATTGTGGGGCCTGAGGACACTTCTGGATAGGCACTGATAATGAACTGTATATTCTTTAGAAGTGTGCTAGCCAGGCTGGAGAGATGGCTCAGTAGTTAAAAGCACTGGCTGCTCACTTCCAGAGGACCCGAGTTCAATCCCCCACAGCTCACAAGCATCTGTAACTCTACTTGCAAGGGATCTGAAGCCCTCTTCTGGCCTCCAAGGGCACCAGGCATATGTGTGATACACAACAAACAGACAGATAAAAACACCCATATACACAAAATGCAAATAAAAATAATTTGTAAGATGAAGTGTGCTAGTTCTGAGGGAGCAGGGTCCAGTTCAAGGAATCAAGTGGAAGGGCATCCTCTCCGATAACTCTGGAGCAGACATGCTTGTTCAGCCCAAGAGCCCTTTGTCATTAAGTCCAGATACAGCTTCCAGATCCCTCCACACCCAGGGACCCAGGAAGAGGGTACAGTCATCTAACCCAAGGAAGAAGGAGAGAGCCATGGCTTTCAAGATCACCTTCTCCTCCCTCAAGCAGATTTTTCAGGGAGAAAATCCTTCTATTTGCGAACAGCTCTTGAAGAAAATGAAATAGACATGGAAGACTTTCCCATCTGCAGGGCTTGCTTGGGCGAGTGGGTTGTCTTTAGAAATTTTCTTCTTAGGATTACGACCATGTTCCTCCCACCTTACCTCTTCTGCGTCCATTTTGGAGGAAAGCACCTCGTTTATCTTTGGGAGACAGGCATGCCGACACTGTCCCTGAGTAGATTTCCCCTGGAGGATCCAAATATTTGTGTTAAATGGAATGAGAAACAGACTAAGTGCCAGCACAGATCCTCCGGGAAAGGGTATTTCGTAATTTTGAAAAAATTCTACTGAAATTCTTCCCTTGCCAAGAAAAGAGGAATGATTTCTATTAAAATGACTTCATGTCTGAATTACTCTCTGCCCCTCGGGAGCACAGAACATTACAGCTTTCATACTTGGTAATTTAGAAGTACGGAGAACACCTTATTTGGAAAGCATGCAGACTTAACGTGAAATGTTGCGTATTAAGTATTTTCCCCACAAAAGTCTGCTTTTGAATAATGTGCACGTGAACTGTTCAGATCGAAGCCAGCCTTAGAGCTGGTGACTCCGGTTGTCTTCTTAAGTCCTTTTAACCTCCTAGCCTGATGTCACCATTTCTGGAAGCTACAACAAACATCTTCGGATTGGTGTCCAAGAGTTTCATCTTTCACAGATGTGGCAATGGATGGCATCACTTTAATAAGGCTGCTGGGTGCCTTAAGGCAGGCACATTGGCACATTTCATTAGAACCTGTGTTCACACTTCCACATACATTAATACAGGGGCCTACTAATATGGGCATTAGAAAGGTGTAAGAAAAAAATTTAAATAGGTTTAAACTCATGTATGAACTCATACAAGGTTTTACGGATCTCACTGAGATGGGGTTGAAAAAAACTTCTGAGGCCAAATTAAGGTTCAGGAAAAAAATTATAAATGCAAAATAAAAGGCTGAGTGTTTTTTGCTGTGATCCCAAGTGACAGATCCTGAAGTTCAAAGGTCAACACAATTGCCATCCTTCAGACACACTAGATATCTACAGATGGCGTTGGAGAGATGGCTCCGTGATTAAGAGAGTCTACTGAGTTCAGTTCCCAGCACCCAAGTCAACCAGCTCATAACTGTCAGTAACTCTAGTCCAAGGAGATCTGATTCCCTGTCTGGCCTCCAGGAGTACCAGGCTCACACATGGTAGACAGACATGTACTTGGGCAGAACACCCACACTCATAAAACAAAATAAAATGAGAATTGCTTTTCATGTTCCCCAGTTTTCTACAGTAGACACATGTGGATTTGCAAAAAGATCATAACTTTCCAATTTTTAATGGTAAAATGGATTTGACCATTTTCCCTCCATGTTTTCAAAGCTTAGGGGAACTAATTATCTTCTTTGTTCCTTGGCCAGACAATGTCATCTTTGGGACCAATAAAATGTCTGGCAGAGGTATAAGGTCTGTTTCTATGTGTTAAAAGTCAGTCATCCTTTGGAATATTAATTAATAGTTAATTATTGGAGTTATGCTAAGGCATATTCATAGACTTTATTCTAGGGGCAGTATTCCCACCATTATTACTCTGTTAATGGGAATGGGTTAAACAGAAACAGATGTAAACCAGCTGCAATAGCAGAGGAGGGAGAATACAGACTGAATGTGACTGAGTTGAACAAAGGTTTCATTCTCTCTCTGTCTCTCTGTCTCTGTCTCTCTCTGTGTCTGTCTGTCTCTCTGTGTCTGTCTGTCTAACACACACTTTCTCTTTCATGCATGCATACACAAAAACCCTACCTGTCCAATGCACGTAATGCACAGAGAAATACGTTCATCCCCCGATATACAAGGCGGGAAAAGGTTAATTACAGGACCTTCTACGTGAACACCAATAGCAGCAGATTCTGAAGTGATAGAGATAGATAGATAGATAGATAGATAGATAGATAGATAGATAGATAGATAGATAGATAATAGTGTAGTCTTTGCTTATATCCTAACACATATCATCCCAAATATTTTAGATCACCTCTATATTACCTGTAACACTCCAAACAATAACTATGTAACTGTCATACTGTATTCTTCAATGAATAACACTAAAAGGAAACAAAGCCTGTACATGTTCAATACAGACATTTTAAAGTTCATATATTTCCAGTGACTTGGAAGATGGCTCAGTTAGTAAAATGCTTGCCGCACATGCACAAGGTTCTGAGTTCAAATCCCTGGCAATACCTAAATATCCCAGTGTGGTAGCACACCCATAATCCCAGTACTGGGGACTGGGAGCAGAGAAGAAGATTGCTGGCCAGCCAAGCTAGTCAGTTGGTGAATTCCAGGTTCATGGAAATACACTGACTCAAAAAATAACTAGGAGAGCAATAGAGGAAGACACTCTACAGCAATCCCAGGCCTCTATACATATGTGCCGAACCATATGCACAATCACACAAATGCATGCAGTAACACACACACACACACACACACACACACACACACACACACACACACACACCAACTGTCTCATCTCACACTTTGCCTTGGGCCCAATCCACAGCATATTAGAAAGCAACTGGACACACCATAAACTGCTACTGAAGAGCTGGTGCTCTCACCCTTAGGGTTGAATGTGGGCATCCTTGACTTTATGCTAATGAAAAGGAATGCCGTGTGCCCAGCACAGGCAATCTGATTACCTCCTCCCATTGGATAATGATTTCTAGTTGGTATAGGCTCAGCTCCATTTCCACAGATCTACCATGGGAGTAGATGTGCTTCAAAATCCATGGAAAGGCTGAGACAAAACCCCAGAGAAGTTCCTCCATGGCTGGGCCACAACCAAGTCCACTGTGGAAGGTGAACTGGAACATTACCCACCCCTTTCATCCCTTTGTTCACTCAGGACTACTGGATAGGAATACATGGTTCCGATTTAGTGGAAGAGGCCAACAAGATTCTTTTGCATCTATGAGGAAAGACCACAAAAAAGAGCAGGCATAGTGATGCATGCCAGTAACTCCAGCACTTGGAAAGCTGAGGCACAATGATTGAGACGTTGAGATGAGCTCATACTGCATAGTAAGACCATATAAAACAACACACAGCAGAACCAATGCTAAGCAAAAATATATGTCATATTGCCAACCCATAAAAGTACCCAATCCCCAGGCCACACTTTGACTTAATTATACAGACCTCTTGTCCCCTGATACAATGCCTCTCTCCTTATACCTTACACTCATCTGGATGTGGCATCCCATGCCTAAAAATCTCAAGACATGAGATACTTAGCACAGGATGATTGGGCTACAGGGTGAGTATCAAGCCAACTAAATCACTAATTAAGATCTTGTCTCAAAGAAATAGTAATAATCTATAATCTCCCCAAAGAAAACAAAAACACCTGGCACTCATGTCAATATTCTCAAGACAGACTTGGGGTTAGTGGCTCTGTTCTCTGTTCTTCCCAGCATGGCACACCAATGCAATCTCTGTTTTCATTGGATTGTTTCGTTTTGCTTTCTATTTCTTTTTTTTAAAAAAATCACCTAGTCTATACAGCTTTAAAAATTAAAAACTGCATACTGTGTTTAGCTTTCATGTTCCTCTCCTTCTAATACTTTGATATACAACTAGAAAAAAATAAGAGTGCTTCATTCACGAAAGACTTGATCCTGAAATAACAGCAAAGCAACAGTAAATAAAACACCAGCATAAGCGCATCACTGAGCATGCCCATATTTTGTTCCAGGTGTACTAAATGCCTGACAGATCATTCTTGTAGCAAGCCTGCGAGATGTTAGTGTTCCACTTTATTGCTATGGAAACTGATGCTCAGAGACGTTCAGGAATTTTGTGGATGCACTGGGTAGAAACACATTAAGAGCTAAGAAGGGAGCTTCCAACATCCACATCCTCTTCATCCTATACTGCCTTCATCAACATGCTGTCATTAGTATTGGCTATTCTGAATGACCAACTGAATGATTTCAAATCATGATAGGCATCCATAAGAGTACAATCATTTGTCATGATTAGCTTAAGGTCAAGGCATTTGCAGGAGGCGGAGTCACACCTAGAGTCCAGTGTCCCATCCTTTGCAGTAGAGTTTTGTCCACTTATCTCGTCAGCCTTCAGCATTGGTCCACAGCTAACCATGTAGTCCTCTGACCTCTACAGTCCAGCCTGCTCCTTCTCTTTTGTAACTTTGACTGTATTGTGGAAACGTACTCCCATGACATAGAGCATCGCACACAATTTTGAAGACTGTAACGGTTTGCCGATCACAAATGCAGAGCTGCATTGTGCTGCATGCCACTGAGATGTCTTCATCCTGTTTCACTGAACTTACACCTGCTTCCCCGCATCTGTTCTTTCCCTCAATTCTTGGTCCATGCTCATCACCATGACATCGTCGAATTCTATGAATGTGACTGTTTCTGGCACCTTGGGCTAGTGAATTCTTGTCATCTTTACCCGGTGACTGGCTTACTTCACTTTGCTTAGTGTGGCCCAAGTTTGGTCTCATTATCTGTGTACTACATAAGGTTCTTGTTCCAGCCCAATACAATTCCATTGTGTGCATATACTGCATTTTCTTTATCTGTTCATCTGTCTGTGGACATGGCTGATTTCTTCACCCTGGGCTATAGTCACTACTGTTGCAGTGAATTCCAGGGTGCTAAAGTTTCTGGGGTTTATGGGAGTTCCATTTTTAACTTTTTTTAATTTTTATTTTTATTTTGCAATACAATTCAGTTCTACATATCAGCCACCGATTCCCTTGTTCTCCCCCCTCCGGGCCCCCTCACCTTCCTCCCAGCCCACCCACCATTCCCACCTCCTCCAGGGCAAAGCCTTCCCTGCGGACTGAGATCAACCTGGTAGACTCAGTCCAGGTAGGTCCTCCCAGGCCGAGCCAAGCGATCCTGCATAGGACCCAGGTTTCAAACAGCCAACTCATACACTGAGCACAGGACCCGGTCCCACTGCCTGGATGCCTCCCAAACAGATCAAGCCAATCAACTGTCTCACCCATTCAGAGGGCCTGATACAGTTGGTGATCCCTCAGCCATTGGTTCATAGTTCATGTGTTTCCATTCGTTTGGCTATTTGTCCCTGTGCTTTATCCAACCTTGGTCTCAACAATTCTCGCTCATATAAACCCTCCTCTTTCTCGCTAATTGGACTCCCAGAGATCCACCCAAGGCCTAGCCATGGATCTCTGCATCCAGATCCCTCAGTAGTTGGATGGGGTTTCTAGCACGACAATTAGGGTGTTTGGCCATCCCATCACCAGAGTAGGTCAGGTCGGGCTGTCTCTCAACTATTGCCAGCAGTCTGTTATGGGGGTATCTTTGTGGATTTCTGTGGGCCTCTCTAGCATTTTGCTTCTTCCTATTCTCATGTGGTCTTCATTTACTATGGCCTTCTATTCCTTGTTCTCCCTCTCTGTTGTTGATCCAGCTGGGATCTCCCGCTGCCCCAAGCTCTCTTTCCCTCGACCCTCACCCTTCATTACCCCCACTCATGTCCAGGCTGTTCATGTAGATCTCTTTCCATTTCTCCGTCATTGGGTGATCCCTGTGTCTTTCTTGGGGTCCTGTTTTCCAGGTAGCCTCTCTGGTGATGTGAGTAGCAGTCCAGTCATCCTTGTTCCATATCTAGTATCCTCCTATGAGTGAGTACATACCATGTTTGTCTTTCTGAGTCTGGGCTACCTCACTCAGGATGATTTTTTCTAGATCCATCCATTTGTCTGCAAACCTCATGATGCCATTGTTTTTCTCTGCTGAGTAGTATTCCATTGTGTATATGTACCACATTTTGTTTATCCATTCTTCATTTGAAGGGCATTTAGGTTGTTTCCATGTTCTGGCTATTACAAACAATGCTGATATGAACATAGCTGAACAAGTGCTCTTGTGGTGTGATTGAGCATTCCTTGGGTATATGCCCAGGAGTGGTATAGCTGGATCTTGGGGGAGATGGATTCCCAATTTTCTAAGAACGCACCATATTGATTTCCAAAGTGGTTGTACAAGCTTGCATTCCCACCAGCAGTGGAAGAGAGTTCCCCTAGCTCCACATCCTCTCCAGCATAAGGTGTCTTCAGTGTTTTTGATCTTAACCATTCTGACGGACGTAAGGTGGTATCTCAGCAATCTTACCAAAACCTTTCTACAGATTCAATGCAATCCCCATCAAAATACCAACACAATTCTTCACAGACCTGTAAAGAATAATACTCAACTTCATATGGAAAAACAAAAAACCCAGGATAGCAAAAAGAATCCTGTACAATAACACAACCTCTGGAGGCATCACGATCCCTGACTTCAAGCTCTACTATAGAGCTACAGTAATAAAAACAGCTTGGTACTGGTATAAAAACCAACATGTGGACCAATGGAATCGAATTGAAGACCCTGACATTAATCCACACACCTATGAACATATAATTTTTGACAAAGAAGCCAAAAGTGCACAATGGAAAAAAGAAAGCATCTTCAACAAATGGTGCTGGCATAACTGGATATCAACATGTAGAAGGCTGCAAATAGATCCATATCTATCACCGTGCACAAAACTTAAGTCCAAGTGGATCAAGGACCTCAACATATATCCAGCTACTCTGAACCTGCTAGAAGAGAAAGTAGGAAGTAGTCTTGAATGCATTGGCATAGGAGATCACTTCCTAAATATAATACCAGTAGCACAGACACTGAGAGAAACTATCAATCAATGGGACCTCTTGAAACTGAGAAGCTTTTGTAGAACAAAGGATACGGTCAATAAGGCAAAGCGACAGCCTACAGAATGGGAAAAGATCTTCACCAACCCCACATCTGACAGAGGACTGATATCCAGAATATATAAGGAACTCAAGAAATTAGACATCAAAATGCCCAACAGTCCAATTAAGAAATGGGCTATAAAACTAAACAGAGAATTCTCAACAGAGGAAACTCAAATGGTTGAAAGACATTTAAGGAATTGCTCAACATCCCTAATCATCAGGGAAAATGCAAATCAAAACAACCATTTTTAACTTTTTATGGAGCTCTCATACTGTTCTTGCTCTCTCAGCAGCATACAAGCCTTCCAATTTCTCCATGCTTTCATCAATATTTGTCATCTCTTGTTTTTCTGGTCATCATCATCCCAACAGGTATAAGGTGATATTCTGGTTTTGATTCCTAGTTTCTCAACCACTAGGGACATTGAATATCAGCTCCATGCCTAAAATGCTCTTTCATGCCGTGGAGTGGCTCTTGGTCACCACACAAGTACACAAGCTGAGCCAGCAAACGTGCATGGACTCAGAGCCTGCAGGTGCAGAGGAGGGAAGAAAGCATATGTTAACCGGATGAGAGGTCACGGGAGATGAGAGCTTCAAGATTGCAGGGCTAAGTTGTGAAACTATCAGTGTGTGCATTTAAAAAAATGTCTTGAGTTTCATAGAAGAGAGATAAAGATGAGCCTCACATCTTCAGCCCTGACTACACCCTCTTGCAAATTCCTGGTGCCACAATGTGGTTTTCAAGCAGGGCTCCTAACGTCCATCTGATCACATCATGGTACAAGAAAAAGAAGCAAGGAACCACGCAGTCTCTCTGAGAAGTATGAAGGAAAAATTATTAAAATTCATGATCCAGGCAGCTCTCAAGTCAGCTGCCTGCTCCAGTGTGAGCCAATCTTTTTCAAGTTGAACTTTTGTTTTAAAGAATTCTGCTTCAATCTGTTGAATTGGATTATTTAAGTGAAATCCACTTAATAGGCTCCCTTGGGCATCATGTGATGCTGTTTTCCTATTCCTTCTTTTTCCTTTCTCTTCTTCTTTTTTTCTTTTTTTTGCCATTTTGGTATTAGATTTAACACCTGGGTAATACTAAGTGCCGTGGTCACCATAAATTATAGGAGACTAAATAAATATTTGAGAGAGCAGGAGAGATTTGATTAAATTGCTGAAAATGAAAGACTGAGTCCAGCTTCCTGCATCGAATAGGCTTTCCTGCTGGAGTGCGCATTGCCAAGAGTGGATTTAGTTTTCATAGCACCGATATTTTCTAAATGGCTAAATTACCAGCACTACCACTTCCATTTTTCTTTATTTCTCTTTTTTTTTTCTCTCCTTGTCATATTTCCCACTCTTTGACTTTAATCCAAGCTGGTAAATTATGGTCAAGAATTAAAGGTTTGGTAATGAGGGTCTGCAGGAGTGGAACACTAGCATACAATGTACCTGGAATGGATGAGGGTATTTATACTAGACTTCGGGCATGTGAGATTTATGACATGTCAGAAGTACAGCCCTTTTGGATAGGCGAGCTTGAATGGGGGAATTCATCTACAAATTAATAATAATTATAGCCATGTCAGGGAATTTGGAACAAGCAAAAAGGATTACTCCGTGCCTCCTAAGGAAAAAAAAAATCTGCACAGTTTAGAGCATTTGATATCAATATTTCTGTCTTTAAATTAATTTCTTCTTTGAATTCCCCCTTTGGTGCTCATTTCATAGTGAGTTGAATAAGATCTTTAGCACATGTTCATTTTGTATCTGCTGAAGTCATGGTTTTTACCTTCTTAGAAATGTATCCTTTGCCATCATTAGTAACTGGAACGGAGGAAGTACTTATCCTGCTATTATACATGGGCTATTTTTTGGGGTTTTTTTGTTTTTTGTTTTTTGTTTTTTGAACCCATGTAACAATGAAGACAAACCTCTCTCCCCTTGCAAAGACAACCTCAGAGTCTTTGCAACTCACCTACCTGAGAAATGGCATTAAAATTCAGAGACACATCCTCTGGCATGAAGAAACAGCACAAATTCCTGGCCTGTCCCTCTGGCCAGGTGAGTCCATCATTCGGAATTTATCTCCTTTTTGGTCACATCATCTCCACAGGTACAGCCTGACCCATGCACCAGTCACCAGTCCAAACCATTTGCTAGTAGCTCGGGGGAAACAGTCATTTTCCCAAGAGGCCTACTCACTCAGCCTTGACCTAAGAGTCCCACTAAGAACAGACAGGAGTGAATAGTTATGGTGGAAGGAAGAGTTCTGAGTTTGGAAGACAGAAAGAAGGAATAACGTATAAACTTTGCAAATTTCTCAAGGATTGGCTGAAACACAACTATCCAACAAGAAGAAAACACAATGGAATTTGCTATTGGGACCAAATTGGATTCTCGACTCCATTCTTCATGCATTGCGAGGACATGTTTCCACACATCCCTTCACCTTGGCCTCTCGTTTTCTGGAATGTGGCCCGCTGCCCAGAGCTCTGCTGGGTAGCAGCGGCGTACAGGTACTTCACTTTCCCCAAATGGAAATTCCTGAGAGGACTGATGTGCTGAGGAATCCATGTGGGAGTGTTGACCTTCCCATATTCCAGTTTCCTTTGGCAGGAAAGCAAAGGGTTGGGAGATCTGTAAGCTTCCAAGTGGGGTAATATCTACAATAGTCTTCATTAAAAGAAATCCGAATCCAGTGTGGTCTGAGACACAAACTTTCTTTGAACTCCAAAGTATTTATTTGTCCCTTTATTTCTTTAAGATGACCTCAGTATGACAGGGTGTTGAGTTGACTTGGCTGAGTGTCTGCTTAGTGGTAACCCCTGCTGTTGTCTGCTGTCCCTGTGAAGTCGGGGACAGGTGTAAAGCGGTTTTCCAAGTGCACAAATTCACTCTGCCGTTTCAAATAATGTTTTCTCTCTTGGAGAGAGAAACAAAACAAAACCAGAATACTACTGGGCCTTGTGAGTAGAGGAAACAAAGTCAAAAATGACCTTAACATCCTTAACAGGTCCATTGCCCAAGTGTCACACACACACACACACACACACACACACACACACACACACACACACTCCTCATTTCTCTTGCAGAGTACTACACAAGACAGGAGAAAGTGAACAAATTCCACAAAGACATGAGGCAAAGGAGGAAGAACTTGCCCCCTAAGACCATGAATTGGTTACATTTCTTGTCTTGTGCCCCAATGCCTGACAAGAAACACTGAAAGGAGAAAGGGTTGATTTCTGGCTGACGGTTTTGAGGAGACAAGATACAGTCCATGCGGGTGGTGGAAGACCCAGGGACAGAGGTCAGGAAACAGACAGCAGACAGTAAGTGGGACTTGGCTAGGAAACCCGAAGCCCCTCCCCCCCCGGGACCTACTTCCTCCAATGGGTCTCCACCTCCTAAAGGTTCCACAGCCTTCCAACACAATAGCACCAGTTGGGGACCAAGTGTTCAGTCATGAATCCATGGGGACATTATACAATCAAACCATTGTAGATCCACCCAATCCAAAATTCTAGGAGATAGAATAGGCCCAGCTTAGGTAAGATGACCATTTCTTGACCATCATCTTTAGCTGGCTACATTATACTACTGGCTTTCTGATGGAGGCATGCTCTTCCCGCCTCTAATCAACTATAACCTGTGGCCAGAGCCATGCTGTGCAGAACACTCAACAGGGGTCACACACTCATTATTAACTGTGTATACAGAAGGAACAAAACACCAGAAAACATGAGATTACTGTAGCAATCCAGAGGGGAGTGTGCCTGTGATACTTTCCACTAAGGGACTAATACTGGATCATAGAATATTAAGTAACACAGTGAACCTCCTTGTTATCCCAAGCTGGTGGCTTCCTACACTTCTCACTGCTGTGGGGACATTTGACTCACTAAAGGGAATTCAAATGAATCCCAACTACATTCTCAGTCAACATTTGTCTTTGCTTCTCTCAGAGTCCTTGTGTGTGGTCCCAATAAAAGGTGTCTGTGCATCCCCAGCCAATTCCTCCCTCCTCTCCTCGGCCCTTTTCAATTGATTCTTGGACTCCATTTACCCCATCAAAGCACGTTGTAACGCCCACACACATCCTCCCTTTTACAAGTGTTCTCTCTGTTCAATTAAGCATAATAATTAAGATATCCTTTCTCTCTGGAAGGCAATTATGGTACAAATTGGAAAACATGTGACAGTGATATCAAATAAGGCTTTGCTGAGTTACTAGCTGGTAACTAACAGGTCTTAGAAAGCAAACTGTCTTGCCTTTGTAAACAGATCCTCCTAGGGTCACTCAAATGGTTGTGACAGGTCCCACATACCGCTGGTTGTCGTAGCAAGCCTGTCTATCTTTGCTGTGTTTATATTCCTTTATGAGAAGTCAACACTTTGTGATAATTGGCACATGTCTATTGACAGGCTGATCAAAAATGAGCCTCAAACCACTTGGACATCAACAGACCATCACAACAAGAAAAAATACGAGGAATGATGCATCTTTGAAAGATGGGAATTGGGATGCGGACTAGAGGGTTGAATGTTTACCTGGCATCTATGAAGCCCTGGGCTTTATCCCAAGCACCTCATAAGTCAGTCATAGTGATGCACCCTGTAATCTTAGAACTGGGGAGAGACAGGAGGATCTGAAGTTTAAGATTGTCCTTGGCTCCTTTTGGCTACATAGTGAGTTGCAAGTTAGCCTGGAATACATGAGGCTCTATCTCAGAAAAAAAAATGATAGATCTTTAAGACAAAATGAAAGATAACATGCTTTTGAATTATTAGCTCTATCAGAACATGTGAACATAGAGAGAAATGTGCAAACTACAGGATGGCTACATGTTTTAATACAGGGATTGCTAACTGAAATAATCTGGACCTGGAGTGTCCCCCCACACAGCCATATACTGAAGGCTTGGTCTCCAGCCTGTGACTCCATTGATAGTATTTAGGAAGTGAAGTCTGGTGGAAGCAAGTTAGTTAGGTCAGTGGGGGAGTGACCTTCAAGAGCCCGGAGGGAGCACAGCCCCTCTTCTTCCTTTCTCTTCCTGTAGGATGAGGTCTCCATCTATCCCTCTTCATGGACACTTTCCATGATGTACTTGTCTTATCACAAAATGATGAAGCCGAAGACCATGGACTGAAATCTCTGATGGCATGAGCCAAAATACACCCTTCCTCTACATAAAGTGATGAGACGCATCTTTTGCCACAGTGATGTGGGGATGATGGGTACCAGCTTCCTTCTTGCTTGCTTCTTCTGTTGCCCTCTAAACAGACCCCGATGAGAACCAAGGTCCTGTCCTTAGTTTTTCACTTTGTCCCCAGTGCTGGAAACACTGACAGGTAAGAGTGATGCTTGCCTTTCTGTTTTAACTTGGTTCTTGTTTTATCAAAATATAATCTCTATAGAGAGATGTACACATATTTCACAGATATAAAAATCCATGCATTTCCACAAACTGATCACATCTGCAACCAGAACCCAAATGAAGAGATAAAACAGAGGTCTATGGAGGTGACTCAGCGGGTCAAACATTTGCCACATGAGAATGAGAGCCTGAATTTAGATTCCCCAAACCCACGTAAATCTGTCTGATAGTTTGTGAGCCTAAAGCCCCAGTGCTGCTGCGATAGAGACAAGAGAAGCTCTAGAAGTTTCTGGGCCAGCTAACCTGACATGCAGCAGCAAAAAGACAAAGATACTCTGCCTCAAAGAAAAAGAGGAGGACAGACACACACAGAGAGACCATGGCATTGGTCAACAGAAGCATGCACAAATACATATACACAGGTATTTTTTAAAAAATAAAATACCTCCAACACTCCC
The DNA here is from genome assembly GCF_007827085.1 of Peromyscus californicus insignis. Lineage (NCBI taxonomy): Eukaryota > Metazoa > Chordata > Mammalia > Rodentia > Cricetidae > Peromyscus > Peromyscus californicus. The sequence goes on along the minus strand of NW_026294491.1, from coordinate 18,010,764 downwards.
AATGGCAGAAACTTCTGTGCCCTTCATGGTGACTACCCCTTCACATACCCACAGTAGAGTAACCACCCTTCCCAAGGGGGTGATTCACTTAGCTTACTGGAGGATTCTATGTGAATGAAACCACATACCATGATTTTTTTTTAAATGTGGTTCTTTTTGTTTGTCATATTGTGAGACTCTCTGGTGTTTTGTAAACTTATAGCCCAGTTGCTTCCTTCCTGCAGAGTAGCTCTTTTGGGGGGAGATGCACCATTGCCCAGCCAGCTACTAATGGGGTTTTAAGTTATTCCAGTTTGGGGCTTCCACAGCTTAGCACTCACATGAGAACCCTACTCCTTCACCTTTGCTACACATACTTCTGTTAGCTACCTGTCTAGCAACAGACTTGTGTGAGAGAATAAGCTTGTGTTCTCATATTTCCAGACAGAAATAACTGGTCAATAATTAATGATCTGAGCTATAAAAGAACCTATATTTTAATTGAATTTGAGGCAGAGTTAATATAATTCAATATCTTCATTTCCACCTGAAGGAATTAAATCCTAAATCTTTTTCAGAAAGACAGTGGAGAATGGATGCATGCTGGTACAACTAACTGTATGGACACAGCAAGGATCCACCAGCATCAAGGCAGCTACATAAATCAAGGAAATTGAATAAAATAATCACAAAATAACTTCCATGATCTGATCTGGTTACAAAATCTTCTAACTCACTTCAAATCCATGGCTGAAAGCCAGCTTTACATATTCACAGTTAATATTTATTTTATATCAGCCTGATTTTAGTAAGTCAATTATGCATAATCAACTACCAATAATAATTATTATATTAACTAATCTTTATTGAGTGGTGTTTACAGGTGGTTTCTGCGTACAAACTCATCAAATCTGTACACAAACCCACAGAGTGTTTATATCCATCCTGACTTCCAAAGAAGAAACTGAGGCACAAAATGGATAAATGTCTGGTTGTAGTCCACACCACTGTGAAATGATGAGCTAGCTTCTTCAGTTCTAAAGACCACCTAATATCAAATATTTTTGCTGCTTACAGACGTTTCCAGCCACTTTTGATCTAATGCAAATTCCTTCCTCTCCTGATTCTTCTTTGTGTTTTATGACATATCTAGTCTGAAATGAGCCACCCAACAGTGTGGTTGCCTGTGGGACATTCCTAACCTGATCTCAGAACTCAGAATTAACTCTCAACTGAATATCCTAAGATCTCTTACGCTGATTTCTATCTCCAGTAATACCTGGAAAGACTTTTTTTTTTTAGTACATATGTTTCTTAGTTGTGGGGTGGGTGGTCGTGCATGTGCCACAGTGTGTTTGTGTGAATCAGATGACAATGTGTAGAAGTTGCTTCTCTCCTTCCACCAGTTGGGTTCTGGAAGGTTGAACCTTGATTGTCAGAGGCACCAGCAAGTGTCTTTACCCTGCAAATCATTTTGTTAGCTCTGGATGGGTTTCATACAAGCACTGAAATTAATAGATAATGAATGATTAAATTGACATAGGGGAGAATGCTAAAAATGATAAATTTATACTTCATCATCATTCAGGAACTATAAATATCATACACTATGTATCAGATATTAATGTCTATATTTAACATAATAAAAAAACGATGAAAGCTTCTGTCATATGGTAGATGAAATATCTCTTCCCAGTCCTAATTTGGACTTTTTTTGCTTCAATATTCTTTGACTCATATCTTTACCATGTTTCATGAGGTAAAGCTCCATTGGCTTGAAGTTTCCAATTTCTCATACTCTAGGCTCCTGATTATTTCCGTTGAGAGAATTCCCTTGTCCTGTGTGAAGTTGCTCTAATTGTAGAATTGTGGTAATAGGTTACACATCAGCTGATTGTCAAGAGGTCTTGCTTTGGTAGTAGAATGTCGAAAGCAGAGTTTGTTACGTGGGAATTAGTCTTTTCTCTCTACATGCATACTCCTGTGGCTCACAGCACATTTCTTCTCAACCATATGTAATCTGACCTCTATCTGGTTCTGTACATATTGCACTACACTCTGCATTTACTCTAGTCCAGTGTTCAGGGTTTGGGTGGAACCTAGGGAAGGGAGCTTGCTCCATATAGTTTAGGATAGGGAGCATTTCTATTCTTCCTGAACATTCTGTTCACCTTCCAGAGAATCTGATCATGCATACATATACACCCATGCCAGAATATCTACAAAATTGATTATCAAGAGAATTGTTTGCTACTCAAACAAGCTTAAATCTGCCATTATATATACTGAAGATGGCCACTCTAGGCTCTTTGCCTACAATGTGCCTTAGTTCTCTATGCAAAGACACAGGGGGAAACGCATCTCAGGAAACGTCATGGTTTCCCTTCCCCAGGTAATTCCCAATAATTTTTCACTGGTACAAGAACAACCTTAACCAAACTCCCCTGTAGGTGGTTCCAGACCTTTCCTGGCACCTGTGCCTCACCGTTAGCAGACATCAACACCCTTACTTTGGACACTAATAACTGATTTGCAATTGTTTAATATTCGTGGACTTACCATTAGATAAGTTACCAGTAGGTCATCGGATTACTCTTGTTTTAGTTCTTTGGCCAAACCAAACCAAGGCCCTCTGTAAGAGCAATAAGTGTTCTCCACCACTGAGCTATCTCCCTAGCCCCACATGATACAGTTTTTAAATTTTCCTCAGACACGGAAATCCCTCTAGGTATTTCTAGCAGGTAGGATTTTAATCTAAGGAATTGAGCATACAGGCAAAGAAAGAATTCAGGAGCCAAACAGAAGACAAAACCACCCAGAGAGCGACACACCCTTCTCCTGCCACCTCACAACTGAAGAACACGTGAGGATGCTGTGTCCCCAATCCCAGAGCTACGATCACTCAGCAGAAGCTAGAGTGGTAGAGAGATTTCCAGTGGGACTGGGAAGACAGGTGCATCTTCCAGCAGGCTCTGGACCCAAGGAAGCAGTATAGAAAGAGATCTCCCATCATATACTGTCTGTGTTGGTAGATCTCACTAGATGAACCTACGTAGACACCAGAGCACAGGGGGCAGGGCAGGAGGGGGAATGGAATTCATCACTTCTTACATCAGACCAGGAAGAGAAAGACAGAGTATGAGTCTAAGTGAGCCCAGGCTTGCCCATGTGAGACGCAGGGAGACTAGAATCACTGATAAACCTGCTGAGCAATTTCGGGTGGTCTTGGAGACATCCGAATATAATTTTGCTCTGTGTGATTCTCTGGATAGTTTTTCATTTCACTCATTTTATTCAGATCTTCAGCATTTTGCCTCAAGGAGTTTTCTTGCAAGACAGAAATCATAAGTTATTTGAAATCATAAGCGCTTCTCAAGGAAAACAAATGTCTAAACTAGTTGCAGACACTAGACTAATGTTACCAGAGGAAAGGGAGGGTTGCCAACATGGAGCATGGCTCTTTGCTCCAAAGGAAACCAGAAGCCAGAGATGAATGACTGGGAACAAGGAACAGGCTCTGCCATGGAAGGGCTCTGTGAACTTCTCTAACCACAGAACAAGAGGAAGTCATAAAGCCACGCATTTCTTAATACTCCTCAGTGAGAGCATCAATTGGGCAGGCAGCAACAGTGATTCTTGGGTATTTACAGTATTCTTGGTTTTAGAGCTGAGGAGGCATAGATGTCTACTAAGCTGAATGACACATTCCTAGAGCTTGTCATCACTGCCACTAGGATGTAAAGGAAGACACAGAAGTTGCTGTTTATTCAAAGGGACTAAAGATCACCCAAGATCACACAGCTCTCAATCTGCAGTATCTCATCTCTCCACAATCATGCTTTCTAGTCAACCAAGGTCAAGTGGACCACAGGATCTTTGATACGGATGTGCTGTCTGCAGAAGGGTTCCGTTCACAGACCTGAACCGAGATGAATTCAACTGAACAAAGGGAAATAACTTCAAATGCTACAACAAGGACTGCATGCAGATGCCCTGGGCATGAGAGACCCTTGCACTGCTCAGTGGTGGCACTCCAAGGAGGCAGGCCCACAGAAGCAGGTGAGAAGGATATGCAGCATCTCCATGAATCCTCAAACCTAGGGCCAGGGAACCTCTGCTTCACAAAAGAGCCCCATGTCCTGAACAGATCTGAGACAGAGTTGTGAATGAGAAAGGACATGGAAACCGATGTACCAGATCATCAAAAGGAGCCACGTGACTATGGCTGATTTCCCAGCCCAGTCTTCTCTACCACCTATCCTCAGGGGCAATATAGTTCCAGGTGAAAAACTCTGGGAAATGTTTAAGATAACTTTACGGCCTCTCCGACATTGTACAGACAAGCTTAAACAAGTCAGCAAGGATGATGACATCTGAGACTTGATGGGGAAAGAGGAGGAAACTGGGAGGCAAGAGAGCTGAGACCGTGGAGTGGGGGTCATTCATGAAGTTCAAAGGTCATACAACAGGGCAGACCTCACCGCAGCTGTGGAGGGAGGTGAGGAAGAAGCAGAGGGATGGATACCCCAACTTTCTCTCTTCCTGAGGCCAAGCACAAGGAAGGCCAGTTGTGGCACCAGCCTGTTGAGGTCCCAGGACGTGGGTACCACTGAAGAGAGCTGAAAATATGAGGAGTGAAGAGAAACACAAGTCCCGGGCCCGACTCTCTGAGATCTGAGGCTCCAACAACTTGAGGAATACATCTTAACTAATAGCTATGTAGGGCTAACAATATAGCACAGAGGCATAGTAATCCCCTAGTATGTGTAAGGCCCTGGGTTCCATCCCCATCGCTGCTGCTGCTGCTGCTACAAATACAAAATTAGACATATAAGTATATTTGTTTATATTTTTAAGATAAATTGCAAGTAAAGAATTCTAAGTAGCTTGATAAAGTTCAGATATTAAAAAATCGAAAATAATTCTTATCAACTAACTGCCTAAGATACTTTTATAGCCTACCCCGGTCTTTTTAATTGCTTATTTATTGAAATTTTCAGACATGTCTACAGCGTATCTGGATCATATCCTCCCAATTTCACATCCCCCTTTTATAGTCTATTCATTTGTTCTGTAAGGGACTGTGTCCAGTTAGGACTTCCCATGTGTGCACGGGTGTGGTGTCATCTGCTGGAGAATGGCACATCTACCAGTGGCCAGACTCCTGCAGAAAAGTGACTCTTTCTCCTTCAGTATTCCGCAAGTGCCAGCAGTTTCCCGTCTAGGGATGAGGCCTCTGGGACCCCTCCCCAAAGAACTTACCCCAGTTTTGACTACAGTAATTTTTTTTGCTACTTTTTCGTATAAGAACAAGCTTCTATTATCAATTCGTGTAAAGAGAATAGAAAGATGGTTTTATCTTTTCTGGAATGACGAATCAGAATTTGATATTATTCAGAGTTGGGATACATAAAATATGTAGCTTCATGGAAATGTGTGCTGCTTTACAGTCTTGTAAATCTGTGCCTTAAAATGCAGGGATTCTGATAAAGTTGATTTGACATAATTACCATAAATTTTTAAAGCATATGCTGCTTTTTGATTTGTATCCACTACATTACAAAATATACTCCTGACAGCAGAACACTTTTTTTTTTGACTAGGTGTTGATAAACTCATTCCTTCACTTGCAATTAAATAAATACGTCTGGTGGCTTGAAAGATTTCCTGGCCAGGGAGATAGCTCAGTGACTAGGTTGTGCAAGGCAACAAGGCTGAAGACTTGTGTCCTCACGTGTGAGAAGAGAACATGTGACCTCCATGCCTGCCAGGGCATGCACATACACACACACACACACACACACACACACAACACACACACACACACACACTGAATATATACATTTTTTAAATAATTAATTTTTAAATAAGAGTTTTCTAGAAACCAGCTTAAAATTCCACACTACCCCGCTGCCCTCACCACCGACACCCCTACTTCTTCTTCTTCTAGGGGTGACAGAGTCACTGGTGCATAGATGATTAATTATAGCTTAGCTACATACAAAAGCATTTGGAAAACATTGTACAGCTTTCCCTGACTAAACTCAAACTACATCCAATGAACTTGCTTCTCCCTAAGCTAGCTTTTTTAGAGTTGTAAGCATGGTGAAATAAAATACTGGTCAGTGACACCTGAGACCTGTATCTCAATCCAGCCTACCAACCCTGCTGTGTGATTTATCAGAATTGCACAATATTGATAGCATCAGATACAGTACACAGACTGTGGTTTCTCAACGCCATTTCCATAAAAATAACCCAATGTCCTTAGAGAGATGGCGGAGTCCAGACCTGGTGCAATCAGATCACGACAGAAGCCTGGAACAGCTTGTGACACCAGAGAGCAAGAAAAGCCATGCTCATTCACTAGATCGTGTCAGGCAGATGAAAAATCAAAATAGGATGCCAAATGTGAGAGAGTCTATGCATCAGAGACTCCGGTAGCTGGTAGGTTAAACACATCAAACACGGACTTCTTTTTTCTCTTGAGAATCTATGTGGTCATAATGATATCACTTTTAAAACCACCTCATTGTTCTGCTTGAAGGTTTCTAGAGCACCAGTCCCTCATTCTAATGCCTAGTAAATAGAGGATGGAACAACATTTCAGTCTTCATCTCGACTCTGCCATAGGAACTCTAGCCCAGAGTCATCAAAACAGCTGGTGAGGAAGAATGCTTTGATGTGAATTTTGAGGACCTTTCTAGTTATTATTTATTTAATTTTTATTGCACTTATCTTTGCCCCCCACACGTAGCACACACATGGAGGTCAGAAGACACCCTGGAGGAGTGGGTCCTCTCCTTCTTCAATGTGGGTACTGAAGATGGAACTCAGGTCATCAGGCTTGGAAGCAAGTCCTTTTACCCCACTCCCATTTCACCGACCCAAGAATTCTTCAAAGGGTCCCACTTAGTGGCTGCGGGTTCACACTTTGATTGTGTGTCCCTCTATGCAGCTCCTAATGAAGTAATGGCTACAGACAGCGTGAACCTTAAACTCTATGTTGAATGAGGCAACATCTGGACACTTTGGCCAACCTGAACACTCATAAAATAAATCTAAAAAATTATTTTTAAAAAGAAGAGGAAAATTATAGAACAGAGAACACTGTCTCAAATTGTTGTCTGATGAAGCCCAGCAACCAAAGGTGACACGTAGGCTTCTCTTGAATCTAGATTTTTAAAAAATTGATGAACCAGAAAGAATACTTGCAAAGCCTATGGCGGTGGTGACACACGCCTTTAACACTCAGGAGGAAGAGGCAGGTGGATCTCTGAGTTCAAGGCCAGCCTGGTCTACAGAGTGAGTTCCAGGACAGCCAGGGCTACACAGAGAAACCATGTCTCAAAAACGAAGAAAGGAAGGAAGGAAGGAAGGAAGGAAGGAAGGAAGGAAGGAAGGAAGGAAGGAAGAAAGAAAGAAAGAAAGAAAGAAAGAAAGAAAGAAAGAAAGAAAGAAAGAAAGAAAGAAAGAAAGAAAGAAAGAAAGGAGGGAGGGAGGGAGGGAGGGAGGGAGGGAGGGAGGGAGGGAGGATATTTGCAGAATAAGGTTCTACTGAACAATGACTGCATGTTAGCTAACACTAGAAAATAATGCTATTCTTTTTCTTATCTAACAATCATTAAAAATTACAGCCTAGGAACACAGTAACACAGGGAAGGTGATGTGATAAGGCGTCTAGTGTTTACTTCAGAACAGTCCGACAGGGCGACACCAGGCATGTTGAAGTGGTGTGGACTCCTCAGGGCAAAGCAGGAATTAAGTGAGAGCTGAACGGCATCGCAAACGTAGAGAGGCTGTAACCCTGCCGTCTTCGGGTACACACCTGTTCAAACCTCCCATAGCTTTAAAAAAAAAAAAAAAAGCTGATACAAATAAACCTTCAGAGTTCATTCAAGCTGAAAGGGTCACTTTTCTCTGATACCAACAAGACGAAAATTGACTTAAGTTCTTAAATCTCCAAAAGGAAATTTACCCAGACATTCCCTTCTTTTGTCCAACTCTAAATATCTCCTGCCTAGAGGGACACACCGCAGACCTCACAGCTGGTATCTGACAGAATTTAAAAAATAAAATAAAATAAAAAGGAGATTTAGAGCCAGAGGGGAAACTTGGAAGTTTTGAACCAAGACAGGAGTATGGCAAATAATCAGAATGTGATTCGAATATAGATTGCTCGTCCTTATTTGATGGGCGTGGCTGACTAAAGTGGGGGGGCGGGTTACTGAGGCCCTGAAAGCAGACTGTTAGTCACAATTCTCCATGTGCCTAAGAAACTGAAACCCTAGAAGAGTAACGCTGCTGCAGGGAACGGCCTGCCTTCCCTTGCCCCCGCCATCCTGGGATTCCTCAAATGTGGAAATTTGATGCTGAATATTTCTGTCCTTCTACATCGAGTCAGTGTTGAATTCATTAGATGAGGGGACCTCAAACCCCACAGGTAAGAAGTGTTTTTACATCTCAATAAATCATATGTTGGGCAGTGCCACCTATTGGTGAAACGGAGTATTGCACCATGACTCTAGAGGAAGCTGCGTGGAGAAAGGCAGGAGAGACAGAGCAAAATCCACGAGAGAAAAAAATCCACTTGGCAATCTTTTGCCAGCTTGGACTTTCTAGATATTCCAGCCTAGACAGAAGTGAGGCCTTCTAGGTTCTTACAGAAATATTTATGACCACTGTGGCAAGTGCAAAGCCTTTAACAAACTAGCAATTCTTTAAAAAATAAAAATAAAATAAAATTAAAGTTAAAATTTGGGTTCCTAAAGTTCTGAAAACCACTTTGTTCCTTTAAGTGAACAAAAATTTCCAAATTCTTTTTTCATCTGTTTTTTTTTTTAACTTCGTGTCCTAAGACTCTGTGGTAATTCACAAACTTGAATTTATGCATTCCAAATTAGAAATTCTAAAGAAGTCCTGAAGTCAAATTAGAGGAAGGACAAAAGCAAAGTCGAACGTTATCAGCAATGACTGACTACTAAGCGTGAAATAAAAACTTCTTATCAATGGTGGGCAAGGAAGGAGTCCCCACTGAGGGGTCAGATTTTTTTTTAAAGTCTATATCTCAACTTATTAAGGGGTACAATAGGAGTACAGAACTCACTAATACAGAGCAAGGTAGATGCGCTGCTGATCCACTGCCAATGCAGCTGCCATTCTGCTATGGGGCAATGGGAGCCAATTGCAAGCTGCTCTCCTTCGCCTGACCCAGTCCTGCCCACCCAAGAGAGAGAAAGATGACTCTCCCTCAGTCTTAAGGGAGAGGGATTAAATTTTAAGGATGAAAAACTTTTAAGGAAACTGTAAAAAAAAGCAAAATCCTCCCTATCTTCTAAAATGCCAGCAGGCCAAAGGACTTGCCTTCAAGGAAGCTTTCCCTGGCTCATCAGCATGATAAACATTTTACAAAACTTAGAATCACTTATAAAACTATTTCGTCGGGCAGTGGTGGCGCACGCCTTTAATGCCAGCACTCAGGAGGCAGAGGCAGGCGGATCTCTGTGAGTTCGAGGCCAGCCTGGTCTCCAAAGCGAGTTCCAGGAAAGGGGCAAAGCTACACAGAGAAACCCTGTCTCAAAAAAAACCCAATAAATAAATAAATAAATAAATAAATAAATAAATAAATAAATAAATAAATAAAACTATTTCATATATTTCCATGGCTACAAATATAGCTATAGTATATAATAATGTCAATGTGTCTAATTTTAAAATATACTTCTAAGTAATCTTTTATTATTCTACATATTAAAGGTTGTATGTCCGTATTCTAACGCTACGTTGTGAAATACTTCAGAGAAGGAAGTCAGCAAGACAGACCCCGTGGAAGCATGTCTTGCAAACTCAACTTCAGGGAGCATACCCACTCCTTTCCCTGGAAGGGAAAGCAGAAATTCGAAGTACTCTTGTTTTTGCGGGGCAAGAGCTGGCCCTGGGAGTTGGACCCACCATCTTACACACATGAGGCAGTATTCCACCACTGAGCTACATATGGATACCTTGAGAGCCATCCCTGACTTCCACACAGCAACAAGGAACAGTTAAAGGACTGGGGGGCGGGGAGGACCAGAAAGAAAGAGGAGGCAGAAGGAAGAGAAAGATTAAGGGTAAGGATGAAGAAAGGTACTGAGGGAGAAGGAGAGAAGGGAGAAAAGAAAGGAAGGAGGGAAGGAGGGAAGGAATGGTAAGGAGGAAGGAAGGAGCCCTCACACTCTGATGGTCTTTCCATACGAAGGAACCTATTAAGGTGATATTCTTGTAGCTAATTTTATTTTCTCTAACCATGATCAAAACATGTTTATGGAAGCCCCTTGCCAGATTTAACTGAAGAAAGTGATCCCCTGTGAGGTCTGGGGAACATGGGAAGAACCAAAAGAACAAAGAAGGATGGCAAAAAGAAAGCTGGAGCTCGGGGTGACTTTGGAGCTGGCCTTGCTTGTCATGGGAATGAGGGGTTGAGGAGCCTTGAGTCACAGACAGACAGCAGAACCCCACTGCCAAAGACAACACCCACACAACTCATTGAACATGGAGAGGTTGAGCTGGTGCCTACATAGAACCTTCACCCCCATGTTCTAGTGTCTATGACATGGAACAGTATTCTGCAGGCTACCAAAAGAGGAAAGGAAACACCAATCCAGCCACAAAACCTTTGATCTGCAATCTGTCCTGCCTGCAAGATGTGCTAGGGCAATAGTTGCACAAAGCTTATGTGGGTAACCAACCAATGTCTTGGGTGACCAAGAACTAGAGTCTAGATAGCCCAGGGACCTCGGGTAAAACCAAATACTACTCGTCTAAAAAAAAAAAAAGGTATCAATAAAATGACTCCCAATGATATTCTGCTATAGTCATACATGGATGCCTTGTATAGCCATCATCAGAGAGGCTTCCTCTTACAGCAGATGGGAACAAATATAAAGACCCACAGCCAGACATTTCAGAGAAAGAGAGACAGACCTTGGAAAACACATCTTTAAACAAGGTGTCTCCATCAAATCCCTCCCCTCAGAGCTCATCAAACCCGCAGAAGAAGCAGAGGCATGGGGAAGACCAAGGGGACAGAGAACACCAGGAGAAGTCCCTCTGAAACAAATGAGAAAAGCTCATATGAACTCACAGAGACTGAGCAACATGTATACCAGGTCCTCTGCATACATACTACAGCTTTCAGTTTACTATTTTTATGGGACTCCTGAGTGTGTGAACGAGTGAGTCTCTGATTCTTGTATCTCCTCTTGGGCTCTTTTTTCTGTTGGCTTGTGTTGTCTAACTTCAATTGTGTGCATGTATGTAATGTGTGGGAGTAAATGTGTATGCACAGGTGTATATGCATATGTGTGTGTATGATGGTTTTGTTTATTATAATTTATTTTGCCATACTTTGTTCTTATCTCTTAGAATCCTGTTCTTTCCTAATGAGCGACAGAAAGGAGGTGGAGCTGTATGGGAGAGGAGGTGGAGAGCAACTGGGAAAGGTAGAAAGAAGGGAAACTGTATCCAGATTGTATTGTATGAGAACCATGTTTATAATGTCATAAAAGGGTGCTAATAAAAGGTGGGGAGCTTGGAGTCTCTAAGCAATCAGAATGGAACAATCTTGGTACTGTGTCCAAGTCGCCCACATGGAGAGTCAACCCTAAGGGAGATCCTTAGCATGTCTCTGGGTTGCATTTGCCTTGGAAGCCAAGCGACACCCGAAAGCCTGAGAGGCAGAGTTGCTGGAAAAACTACAGCAGGGTTAATGGTTGGTGAAGACAAGTTAGTTGGGCCTGGGAGAGCTTGTTGAGTTCATGCAGTCTGGAAAGACAGTATCTTGGCAACTAAATCCAAAGTTTCACTTGAACTCCATGGTATGGGTTACCAGAAACAGGAAAGGCCAAGGCCATTGTCGTTTTCTCAGGCAGGACCCTGTAATCTGTACTTTCACCATCTACAAATTGAAATTTGAGGATGACGGTCTATACAGTGTTTGTGTTAGAGCCATGCTATCCGGGCACCAGATATTCTCTCTCACTCAATGGGGACATTATAATTTGGGTCATTGGATGAAAATGTCTTTCCTTTCTGTGGGTAGACCACAAGGATGTCTATTTTGATGGAAGTGATAACCACGTAGGTAAAGAAGAGAAAAGGATACCCCCTCACCCAAAAAAAAAAAAAAAAAAAAAAAGGCTAAGATGCTTGTCAAAGCCAATTGGCTATGTTATGACAGAAATACTAGACACTGGAGACAGCTTACCAAAACCCCATAGCTTAGGCACACTCAGCACATACAACACATATATGAAATTATTATTTCTTTTTATAAGTTTGTTTTTATCAGCATTGAGCCTACAGCTTACTTTGTAAACCCACACAGTTAGTTTTTCTAACTTGTTCCTGAGGTCATTCACCCACTACATTAGAGTCATCAGAAAGATCGACAGAAACCTGAATCTCTAGGCTATCCTCCGCAGATGGATTCAAAAGTTCTGGGAGAGGGTTCCGGGCCCTTTTTACTGAGACTCTCAAGCAATTCTTAGGCAGGCAGATGTTGAGCCACAGGTTGAGAAGACCTGCTTCTGCCTCCATGTTTTTCCCATTAAAAACTGAAAAGCATGCACACACACAGCACGTACATAGCACACATACACACACACACACACACACACACATAACGCATACAGAGAACATATACAGTACACATGCACCACAGCATGCACACTTAGCACATATACACACACAAATAAAAGAAAAGAAAAAAACTTTTAACAAGAGATTCTGCTGTGGGATGGTCTGTATGTCAAATCTGTTGCTCTGATTGGTCAAAAAATAGAACACTGATTGGCCAGTGGCCAGGCAGAAAGTATAGGCGGGACTAACAGAGAGGAGAATTAAGGGAACAGGAAGGGAAAGGGAGACACTGCCAGCCGCCACCATGACAAGCAGCGTGTGAAGACGCCGGTAAGGCACGAGCCACATGGCAAGGTATAGATTTATAGAAATGGATTAATTTAAGATATAAGAACAGTTAGCAAGGAGCCTGCCACAGCCATACAGTCTGTAAGCAATCTAAGTCTCTGTGTGCTTACTTGGTTGGGTCTGAGCTGCTGTGGGACTGGCGGGTTAGAGAGATTTGTCCTGACTGTGGGCCAGGCAGGACCAGAAAAACTCTAGCTACAAGATTCTTCTGCAGTTTTCACCAAAGGCACAAATGACAATGGATGCTGTGACATGTTGGGGAACAGAAGTCCCTACATGCTGATATTGGTAGTATAAGCTGACCCAGCCACTGTGGAAGTCAGTGTGTGTAGAGGGTTATCCAAAAGCTAAAACTTTTGGAAATCCCACATGGTCCAGCTGTACCACTGAGGGGCACACACATGATAAGTCAGTAGGCCACAGAGATACCTGCCAGGGATTGGAGCCAGCTGGGAGTGGTGGCTAATACCTATAATGGCAGATGTTGGGAGGTAGACGTGGGATTATCAGGAAGTCAGCATACCTTTAGCTACATACCTAGCTCAGCCTGGTCTACATAAGACTGATGCAAAAACTGTGTCTCAAAGGGATTAGGTGATTTGCTTAAAGACACCTAATTAGGAAGACAGTTCACGGCCAAACCCCTGGCTCCACAAGGATAGAGTCCTACTTAGATGCCAGGGTGGTTGCCATTGGCCTGGCTGTCCATTTTCTCAGCAAAGGCAGAGCTACATGGATTTTACCTTCCCCCTCCCTGTTTATTTCCAGCCTATGGCTGCCTTGAGGATCTTCTCCCCACTGACCAATCCCTGCAGTGGTACTGTTCTCACTGTCTGCTGCCACGCAGAAGGTGGCAGACAGTGACACTGTGTGTGAGAGAGCCTTCCAGATGAAATGCAATGTGTGAACGGAAAATGTCATCTTTATCCCTGGGATACATGGGGAAGATGCTCTGGGCTCTATCAGACCTGCGAAGAAAAACATTATTAGTTTAAAGGCTCCCTGAATCCATTTCTGACAGTTTCCTTTGTAAACACTGTTAATACCCTGGACTGCTCAAATCATATCCAAATACATAGCTTAAATATGTAAAATCAGGAATCTGGGCATTACTAGAGGCTAATGTTCTTTATAAAATTCTTTCATAGAATATAAATCATCCAGGCTCCTCTCCTCTCCTCCTCACAAGACCAGATATAATTTACACCTAACAAAACAGCTCTGTAACACTGCTGATGCAGAACGCACCTGCGTTTGTATTTCTCTGTAACATGAATGTGGTTCTTGGGGGGCAAATGGCTGGAGCAAGAAATATCTTTAGGCAATAGAGCTACGTAAGTGGCCAAGTCACGGCTGAGTGACTTTGTAAATGAGCCCGGTAGAGCTGGCTCTATGGAGAAGAATAATTGCATCTTTATGACCTCATTCAGGGGTGGAAAACCCCTTACTCAGGCAGTGGCAAGAGACACCCAGAGGTGGATTGGATACCGGGCTCAAGCAACTTCCACCTCCGAGAAAGAAAAACCATTCGAAACCAAAAAAAAAAAACTTGTATGGTTTCGAATGAAGTCATTTTATATGAAAAGCCACCTTAACATCAGCGGGTTTCCAGGCGATCCTAAATAAGAAAAATAGCATACTTGCTTGCTCTCTGAAACCCAAGAAGCATTTGGGGAAAAACATGGCTAAGTCTCCTGTGCTCAGTTGCCCTGAGGTAGCCTATCCACAGCCACAAGCAATGGAGAAAGAAGAGTGAGAATAATCACCACCAAACTTGAGCCAGCAGCCTGTGGACACATTGATGATAAGCTGGCCTCTCCATGTACCGTAATGGCCTGGGCTTGAATCCCATGGCAAAGTATAGAATAGTTCCAGCAATGACCACCATGGACTAGAGTATACAGTGGGTGGAAAATGCACCTTGTCTGAAGTGTAATTACATATATATAGTATCTGAAAAACACACGTCGCAAGATTGCATAGATGAATGTATAAATATCCAATACCCAGTGTCTTGGTTACTGTTCTATTGTGATAAAATACCATGATCGAGGCTACTCAGAGAGGGAAGGGTTTCTTTGGGCTGGAGCAGAAGCTGAGAGCTCAGAGTTTGAACTGCAAGAAGGAAACAGAGAAGGCAAAAGTCTTTAAGCTCCCAAAGATTGTGTCCAGTGACTTAAACCAACACAGCCACACCTCCCAAACCTCCCAAATTTGGCCATCAGCCGGGGACCAAGTGTTCAAATGCCCAGGTCTACGCGGGACACTTCTCATTGTAACCACCACAAAGAGCTCAAGAGCAACAGGCACAGAATGAAGCCGGACCCAGCATTCTGGTTCCTAATGCTTACATTTGACACCTCCTTGGAGAGTCGGTGAAATTTCCAGGTGGACATTCCAGCTTGGTCACTTGGAGGTCAAAGGTGACCTGAGGGAAGCCACTCAACCTCCTTTATTATCTGTGATGTGAAGGAAATGCCAGGTGAGCAGGAGTTTCAGGAAAGGATCCTTAGTACTTGGCAGGCAATCATTCAGCAGGCCCTCGGGTCCATCATCATCAGCCACACCAACCAGCTCCAGGTATCCGCAAGGATTATGGTTGCACTTGTCAAAACCAGCTGTGTGGCGGAGGCATAGGACATGCTCATATATGCACACACATGTGTATACACGTTTACTCCAAAAGGAGTCATGTGTGATCCAAAAGGATAAAGGTGTATGTAAATTCACACACACACACACACACACACACACACACACACACACACACACATGCACACACACACACACTGGTCTTAGTGAGTCTGATAAAAACGGAAAACAAGTGCA
This sequence comes from Peromyscus californicus insignis, assembly GCF_007827085.1. Taxonomy (NCBI): domain Eukaryota; kingdom Metazoa; phylum Chordata; class Mammalia; order Rodentia; family Cricetidae; genus Peromyscus; species Peromyscus californicus. The sequence goes on along the minus strand of NW_026294491.1, from coordinate 17,994,990 downwards.
CTCTAAATTACATTATTTTCAAACCAGCAATATTTATTAGGTGGCAAGCTCACAGTTGGCTGAAGATTCACACTTAATTCAGAATCTAAGTAATGTTGGGAGAGTGTCAATGATTTATAATTAGGGTGCCAACAATACAAATAATGTTTTAAACACGTATCATCCTATATGTACAAATGTATAGAAACAGCATGGAGCGTGGGCATGAAATGTGTACATGTGTGCACTTGTACATGTGTATATTTGTAGCTGCTTATTTATGTGCGTGCATGTGAGTACATGTATGTTGTGTTTACACGTGCACACATGTGTGTGTGTGCATGTGATGTGTAGGAGTAAATGTGTGTGCACCTGAGTGATACAGCCTGTGACATGAAGGGCGCCAGGCTCATGTTTCTTCACTGCTTCTACTCCCCGACTCAGCCTGCAGACCCCCAACATCTCCTGGGTCCAGCTTGTCATCTGAAGCCACAGTCAGGAAAAGGTCCCGATTGTCGCTTTACCCGATGACCCGGCTCTCTTGAAGCCTGGAATCTGGATGATGCTGAGAATGACGTCAAGGGTAAAGAGGACAGTGTTATTGACAGACAGATGCCATTCTGTGCCATGTTCCCTCTGCCCCCCCACACACACACACCTCTCTTTGTAAATATCACTCTACCTCCATCAATATTGTCACAGAGAACCCCCAGGCTCACCCACAACTTTCATTCCTGGCTCTTTCAAAACCGGGATAGCCGGGCGGTGGTGGCGCACGCCTTTAATCCCAGCACTCGGGAGGCAGAGCCAGGCGGATCTCTGTGAGTTCGAGGCCAGCCTGGTCTCCAAAGCGAGTTCCAGGAAAGGCGCAAAGCTACACAGAGAAACCCTGTCTCGAAAAACCAAAAAAAAAAAAATTTAAAAAAAAAAAAAAAAAAAACCGGGATACTTTAAAGCCGTGGTTCTCAACCTGTGGATCTCAACCCCTTTGGGGTTGCATATCAGATATCCTACATATCAGATATTTAATTACAATTCGTAACAGTAGCAAAATTACAGTTATTAAGTAGCAACGAAATAATTGTATGGTCGGGGGTCACCACAACATGAGGAACTGTATTGAAGGGTCACAGCATTAGGAAGGTTGAGAACCACTGCCTTAGAGTAAGGCTTCCAGGTAAAATACAGCATGCCTAGTTAAATTTCAATTTTAGACAAACATTTCTTTAGCTGGGCCTGGTCGCACAAATCTATCTCTCCAACAACTCCAGTGGCTGAGGCAGGAGGATGACAAGTTCACATTCTGCCTGAGCAAATGAGTGAGAGAGAATGTGTCTCAAAACAAAAAGGGTCAAAATGACTGGGGACTTAGCTGAATGGCGGGTCACCCACCCAGGAGGCACGAGGCCCTGAGTTCAATTTTAAGTATTAAAAGGGAAAAAAACTTTTAAACATTTTTATGTGTATAACAATGTTCCGAACACTGCATAGAGCATATTCATAGGGTAATTGTTAATTATTTATTAATCTAAAATTTAAATATTACTGATGAGTAGCCCCGCATACATACCACCACCACTCTCCCTAAATCCCACATACTAGCTAAAGGAAGAGAGAGTTCACAAATATGACACAGCAATAAAAGTGAGAAGGGCTAGAGAGATGGTTGGGCTGTTAAGAATATGCACTAGTTACAGAGGATGCAAGTTCGATTCCCAGCTCCATTTTGGGTGGCTCTCAGCCACCTGTAACTCTAGCTCCAGGGGATCAGATGCCCTCCTCTGGTTCTTGGGGGTACTGCACTCGTAGGAACACACACACACACACCCCTACCCCCACAAACACACTTATATTTGTCTTTTTTTAAAAAAAGGATTTTTAAAGAGAAAAATGAGAGAAAAAAATCAAGAAATATAAAGACAGCTCCCCGACCCTACCCCAAACAGGCTAGGCATAGAGTGTGCCCTCCACTCTGTGCAGCAGAGCAGGATCTCAATGAGGAAGTGCTCAGGCTGTCTGGCCAGGTCTCCAGGGGTAATCAAGGCAGAGAGACCAGGATCTGCCAACACCATGTGGTCACATGTGCTCAGGCTGGTATTCTTTTCTCTATTTGGCTCCAAATGGGCTTAGGACCATCTACACAAAGACCGAAAGCCAAGTTCCTGCCAACCGACAGCAGGAAGCTGATTTGGGTCTGACTTTAATTTTGTCGAAAGGAAAGAGTATGGTGTTAATATAGTCCAGTTCTGTCAAGCTGCACTCGCGGCTCGCTCGGAGTAATTCTAACGAGTGCCGGGCAGTGAGTGTTTTCTGATGCGTTATTTGCTGGTTTGGATAACAAAAGTCTCACGGAAAGAGACAGATACTCGGATGATAGTGACTTTGTGGAGGGAGTGAAGAGATCACAGGAGAGAAGGAGTGTAAAACAACAGCTGACTTATTGATTCTTCCTGCTCAAAAACCTTTCAGATGAGCGGGAGAAAAAAAAATCACCTCAGATAGGCTTCACTGAAATGATTGTCTTAGGAGCTAACCCTGTGTCTTTTTAGATGAAAGCAAAACACTTCTTTTCAGATCTTGACTTTGTCACTTCAGAAGGGGTCTTGAGACCGACCCAGGCCTTGACGTCTCATCTGTGAAGGTGTTAAGTTCCTCTGAGTCCTGTGACTCTGAGAACAACCTCTGTCTCTGGGCCGCAGTTGAAGATGAAGCATTATTTTCTACAATTACTGTTGTCTTCAAAGAGAGAGACTTTTCTTTGTCAATATATTATGCCCCAAAGTGGAGCAAATTCGCTCATCCAATACTCCATGTACCTTCTCCAACAAATAAGAAGCAAGGAGCCAATGGCCCCCAGGCTTTCAAACGGTTTTTCTCTTACCACATACTAAAAAAGATGCAGCTCAGTCTCCATGGCCACTGCCTCCTGATTTTGCAGTTACAGACATCCCTAACTGACCACAAGAAAGAAAAGACAGCCCACTCCACAAAGTCGCCCTCAAACTTGCCTTCTCAAGTCAGTCTGTGATTAGAACCATTATAGAAGATACAAGCGAGGATGGTCCTATTGATTCGGAAGCAAAAGCTCAGCCATTAAGTCTGGAAGACGCTTTACCATCTAACGCGACACACAAACTCTTGAGGAAAATTATTGAGAAAGGACGTTTTCCGAGCATTGTGTCCTGGGATTTATCGTCAAGCCCATGGTCTCTGCTAGAGGCCTGGATGCTAGAAACAGTTCAGTGAGAGGCTGATCTCAAAAATCTCCAAACTGAGGACGAAAGGGCAGCTGTAGCGTTCTCATCCTTCAGAAAGGAGAAAGAGCTGTGGACTGCTTCACTGAGAAAATGAAAGGCATATGGATGAGTATAAAATCCTTAATCCTGGCTGAGGAGATGGCTCAGTGGGCAAAATGCTTGTCATACAGTCATGAGGCCCTGAGTTTGATCGCCAGAACCCATGTAAAATGCCTGGTATGGTGGCATGTACTTGTAATCCCAGCACTGGGGAGGAAGAACCTGGAGGGCCCCAGAACTCTCCGGCCAGACAGTTTAACCTAACTACTAAATCCCAAGTCCCAGGGAAGGACCCTGTTTGAAAACCCAGGCTAAAGATCTCCTGAAGAGCTATCCCAAAGCTGACCTCTGGCCTCCACCAGTGTATACATGCACTTGTGTGTATAGGAACACACTACTCACACACTGGCGTATACAGGAATACTCACACCCCTACATGTATAGGGACACACTCACACACCTTCACATTGTTACACACCTGCATATATAGGAATACCTGTTGTGGGATGGTCTTTCCGTACACTGTGACTATGTGTTCGTACACTGTGACTATGTGTTGCTGGTTAATAAAGAAGCTGCTCTGGCCTATGGCAAGAAAATGGCCAGGTGGGAAATCCAAGAGAGATACAGAGAGAAGAAAGGCAGAGGTGGGCAGAGGCCATCCAGGCACTCAAGGAACAAGATGTCAGCAGACCAGGAATGGCATGGCCACATGGCAAAATATAGATTAATTGAAATGGGGGGGTCAATTTAAGATGTAAGAGCTAGCTAGTAATAAGCCTGAGCCATAGACCAAACAGTTTGTAATTAATATTAAGCTTCTGAGTGATTATTTTATAAAAAAAAAACAGCTGCTGCCCAGGTGTAGACAAATTTCTAAGAGGTCTTATTAAATAAAAAACACAGAGCCAAATATAAGGGTGAAAGCCTTAGAGATCAGGGTAATAGTGAGAGCCACCAGCTAACCTTACCTCACCATACCGCAGCTTCCAAAGGTGAGCTACTTCCTGTCTACCCAGGCTTTTATTGCCTTGCTGTTCTGCCCTCTCATTGGCTCTTAGCCCAGCTACCTGACTTCCTTGTCACTGCCTGTCTGTACAGACCTCCAGGTCTCCATGGTTGGTACTGGGATTAAAGGTGTGTGTCACCACACTTGGCTCTGTTCCCTAGTGTGGCCTTGAACACACAGAGACCCTGCTTGCTAAGTGATAGGATTAAGGGCGTGTGCTACCTTTGCTTGACTTTTGTGTTTCCTTAAAATGCCTTGCTATTTCCTCTGATCTCCAGACAAACTTTATTTACTAACATACAAATAAAATATCAGCACATTTCAGCACAAATAAAATATCACCATACCCGGGCAGGATGGGGCAGGACTGAGAAACTTTCACTTACCAACACCCACACACCTACATGTACAGGGATACACACACCTGCTTGCACAGGAACACACTCATACATCTGCATATTGTATAGACACATGCATATACAAGAACACTCACACACCTACATGCACAGGGACATTCACACTTACACATTGCATACACACCTGCATGCACAGGCACACTCACACATCTGCACATTGTATACACACACCCACATGATAATAATGAATAAAACCCCTAATCCCATGCAGACCCCACAACTGCAACCTTCTCATCAGTTCCACCAGTTAGGAAACTGCAGCAAGTTAAGAGCAGTTTCTACTTGGTAGGAATGACTCAGCTTCAGACCTGTCTCCACCTGGATGTCACATATTCCTCCTCAAGGTCCTCCCTCACCCCCTCAAACCTCCACCCCAGAAAACAGCTTATTTTTTGCTTCTAAATAGGCACACACATTCTGGGCTAGCACTCTTGGTACTGAAGATTAGAGTTTATAGATGTGAAAGCAGAGAAAAAGGCATACTCCACCACAAAGAACATGAACTCATCATGGTTAAAAGATGGAGAGAAAATGATAGCTATGGTAATATATTTATCCTAGGCTGCCTATGGCAGATATATAGAAATAACTGTACTCTGGTAGTAATTCAAATACAGATAGGTTTGTACTGTGTGGACTGGTGATTCCTGGACACAAGGCACATTCTGCAGCTGGATTAGAGGAAATGAAAACATCCTGGAGTAGTGTGCTTCTAAAGAAAGCAAGGGAGAATTCAAACCAGGAGGACGAACTAAGTTGGAAGGGATTCACTGAAGCCTCCCAATAAATGAGGACAGTGGTGGACTAGTACCCAGCCTCCAAAACGAATCCATGAGCCACACTGATATAAGCGGATGGATGAAAGGATGGAGAAGCCAGGCAGCCTTCCTGGAAGAAATATAGATGGAATGTAAGAACACAAAAGCAAAGATGGATGAGAAAAATCATCTATGGATGCTCAGGGTACAGAAGGAAAGTGTGATAAGGAAAATGTGGTTTACTTAGCCTGAAAGTATATCCCACAAAACACTTGTTAATTACAAAGGGAAAATTAGCACCCATACAGTGATGGAGACTGGTAAACCCTCTTAAGGTCAACAGCATTAAACATATAACCCACATGGGAACAAAGCCATATGGCTCCACCTCCCACAGTACATTGAAGGGGACCCAACTCAATCTCAGCTCTTCTTCCAGCCATAATCAAACCATAAAGAAACATTAGGTCATCCAAACTGAGGGACGTTCTACAGAAAAACTGGCTTGTGCTCTTCCTCGCTGTCAAGGTCAAGGGAACATAGGGAAATTAAAGAGCTGGTTAAAAAGAGGTAATACTTAAAGTTACAGAGACAAGAAAAGGTATCCTGTGAGTTTGAATTGGAGCCTACACTGGGAAAGGAAACCCGTAAAGACATGGCCTATTGATTACTATGTCAGTGTTCAATGTCAATCATCTTAATGTGAGATATAAGGATGCAGTTCCCTCAAACTAGACACTGAAATACATGCAAGGAAAGATGTCTAAGACCTCAAATTTACCCTGAAATACTTGGTAATAAATAGTTTGTGAGAGAGAGAAAGAGAAGAGGTTAAGCAAATGGGTAAGAGAGAATTATTATTGGTGAGTCTGGGTGAAGTGTAAGATAATTTCTTAAACTATTCTTGTCACTTGGCTGTAAATTTAAATTTTTATCAAAATAAAAACTTACCATAATCTAACCATTCTAAAGTGCCTAGAGGAAGCCCTGCCTCTCCTTAGCCTCCACTGAAAATGAAGTCATAGATCATGCGACCTTATTGCTGGAGGAGAGGGGTGTTTTTGCTCTCTCCACAGACAGCCTGAGGCATGGTGGGCTTGCACAATCAGCTGGGTGATCCATCCTCGTCTTCCTAAAAGAAGAAGGGGTTCAGCGGAAGTGGGAAGGAAAATATGATCAAAGTCTATGACACACATATGGATGAAGTTTTCAATTAAAAATTGAAAACTCTGAAACCCAGCCTTCCAAGCCATTAGTCTTTTCTTTGTTGCTCAGCCAATCCATTATAGTCTATGCTTCCAAAGACCAAAATGGTCTTGCAAATCCTGTAAACTTTTAGCCTCTTATTTGTGTTTTCACCAACTTCCTTCCAGCATCACGGCTCTTTGACCCCTCACTACAGACACACACACACACACACACACACACACACACACACACACACACACACACACACAATGGCCAATTTTACTTGCCGCCAGCTTCCTTACTGCCTGGGTGTCAGCACTGACACTCATCCCCAGACCTTATGATAACTGTGGTTCTTGTACTCACTCTTCCTAATACTCTACTCTCACCCTATGGTCACTTTTATCTTTCTAGACTTACGTTGGCTATATAGATGATATAGATATAGATATCCCTGAACAAGCTCCAAGTTGATGAAGGCTTAGATTTGGGACAAGTCTGAATGACAGATAATGAGTAAAGTGGTTTAATCTGGGAAGATCAACACCTCTTGACCTCTTGCCAGGCTCTATATTGTTCCCGAGTAACCTGTCTCAGATTCCTTTGGGAAATACAAGATGGAGATGCCCAAGGCCCACAGGGGATGCCATGAATCTTGCCGGAGATCCGTTCTAAAGATCAGATATATGAAAGTCTTCTCGGGCATAAGCCAGGTTGAGATGAGCCTGGATGTGTTGCATAGGATAAAGACATGACCTGTTACTGGTGTTACTCTCCTCATTAACACCTTCCCTGTGCCCAGCCCCAATGTAAAATGCCCCTAAACATCGCTAAGATCCTGGAGTTTCAACTTATAACATCTGTTGAAGAATGGCCTTGGCTGACTTAGCTTCCAAGCAGTACCTTTAAACAAACTGACCAAAAGGAGAAAGAGAAAGAAAGAAAAAAATAAAAAAAAGGAAAACTAAAATGTGCAAAGCACTATATGTGGGACGTTTACCCACCAACCCCACAGTTCCCCAGAGTTTTCTTGAATGTGAGCAGCAGGAAATATTAGATAGAAGGATTTAGATTGTGTAGATAAACAGAAAATAAAGGATAGCCTCGAGAGGGCCTGGAACCTATTCCAACGAGCCCTGACTGTCTCTGCCCCAGGGTTTTTATAGAGACGCCAAGGGGTGGAGCAAAAGACCTCCTCTCCCAGCACAGCCAAGTGCAGACCATCTCAGACACCTGCACTCAGGCCCATGGTCCTAATCGTCCTCTCTATGCGGACCTGCTGGGTCAAGCCACAAGGAACCTGAAAACGGGCTCCCACAACTATACACATGCCAGTTGACATAGAATTTTTATTTAAAAGCAGATACATTTTTTAATTCACCTAGAAACTGCTCTATAATGAGCTCTTGAAACATTGCCAGTTAAAGAGTCTTTCCCAAAGCAGGTTTATTTCATTTTATTTTTATTCATGTGTATTTGTATGTGTGAGTGCATGTGTGGCACACACATGTGTACAGGTGCCCATGGAAGACAGAGAGGGTGTAGAATCTCCTTGGACAGGACTTACAGGTGGTTGTGATCCACATGACATGAGTACAAGAACTGAACTCCATTGCTCTGAAATTGCACCAAGTGCTCTTACACACTGAGCCACCTCTCCAACCAATGGAAAGAACGTTTTAATCAACCTTTTTTTTTAAAAAAAAAAGAACATTTTAATCAACCTTGAAGAAGAAGGAGGAGGAGGAAGAGGAGGAGGAGGAGGAGGAGGAGGAGGAGGAGGAGTAGAAGGAGAGGGAGAAGGAGAAGGAGAAGGAGGAGGAGGAGGAGGAGGAGGAGGAGGAGGAGGAGGAGGAGGAGAAGGAGAAGGAGAAGAAGAAGAAGAAGAAGAAGAAGAAGAAGAAGAAGAAGAAGAAGAAGAAGAAGAAGAAGAAGAAGAAGAAGAATTCTGAAAGACATCAATTGAAAATCTTAGGCTAGTTGTGGAAAATGTCAATTTACATATCTGGGAAGCAAACAAAAGGAATTCATTTGCATTTATACATAACCAGGATTTATTGAGGGATAATTAATTATACTATATATAAAGTAAAACACACCCATGCACAAAAAGGACAGCAACTGGGGTAGGGAAATAGCTCACCAAATAAAGCGCTTACCTTACAAGCACGAGGGTCTGTGTCTAATCACCTAGAAGCCACTTTAAGAAGAAAATGGTGAGTGATTGTGATCCCAGTGCTGGGGAAGCAGAGACAGGCAGATTCCTGCAGCCCAGCCAGCTTAGCCTACTTCTGAACTCTAGGTCATTGAGAGACCCTGTCTCAAAACAAGGTGGATGGTAGCTAAGGATGACAGACAAGGTTTCCAGTTGGTCTCCATGTGCAGGTGCACACATATGAGAACACACACACACTTGTGCACTGGCATACAGAGTCAACAATTAGCTTCCCACGTCTGTCTTCCAGAAAATATAGAATTTTTTTTAATCTAGAAAGGCAATTACTTTTGAATAAGCCCACTGTTAGAGACAATTATTTATTCTCTTGTTGTCACTCATGCCCTTGGAGCATCTACAAGGGGGTGAGGGTGGGGCTTACAATGCATCACACTCATTGTGTGGCCCTACCACTGATAGGGACCTGCTTGTGATTTCTGAAGGGAAGGCTGTGGGTCCCCATGTCTCTTCTCTCCTTAACTCTCATCTGTGTGTTCTGAGATTCTCACTGAGCAGTGAGAGCAAGACTCCCCTTCGTATCTCTTAAACATCATGACTTTATCATCTTTACTTCAGGGTTCATGAAGTGAAAAGACAAAAGAAATCGATGCGTAGCCTCTTAAGCACAGGGATACAAATTAGCCTTGAGTTAATAATTCACCAGTTTACAGAGCCAAGGGAGACAAAGCAAGATCTCATGGAAGTGAAATAAAGTGTGTGTATATATAAATAATTCATGTCTTAATTAAAATTGCCTATGGAACATCAAGGCAAACTAAAAATCAGTTTGACCAATGTACTTTTATCAGCTTAAAAAATAGAGGAGTTACCTGATATAATTTTGCAGGGTTTTTGAAGGTCCCCAATCACACATCACATGAGATTACTCAAAGCCTGGCTCTATAATTAACTCTCAGTGTCAAGAGGAGGAAATGCTTTCAGAACAGCAGGTACATGGTTGGTTTTGCTGCATGAGGCATAATGAGGGTTTGGGATTTAACACTCTAATACTTGTTTTATTACCACACTCAATTGTCCGTGCATCTTAGGATTCATGTTGTGTGCATTGGCTAAGTCATGTTTCTTTCATTAGCTGAGGCAATTAATGTACATTGAGCCTTTAAGTACTATCTGTCCATGCTTCCTCCTTGTATAATTCAGTTTGAGAAGATTAAAATAATTTTTCAATGGAGATGCCACGGCTTAATGAAAAAATATACTGCAGTAATGTAAGAAGCATTTGTAAACATTTTCAGGAAGATGTGGCTTGTTGTCACACAGCACAGTGGCAGATGGCCGTACAAAGCAGCTCATCCTTGACAACTCACAGAGACAGACCTCAAGGGATTGGGGTAAATGGGTAGAAGAATGGGAAAATGTAATGCCACGTCATAAATAGCTTTTAGTCTTCCATTTGATGTGTTTGGTTAAGTACCAGATACCAGATAGTGTTGACAACTAATGACTTAGCCTTGCTAAGCCTTTAACTATTGATCATTTACCTTTCCCGGGCCCCAGACTAAGCATCTTATACACACAGCTCCTTAGTTGGTCATAGTAACTATGAAAAGCTGAGACGTAGGGACAAAATGATTTCCCCAAGGGTCCAGCTCTGGTTAGCCATAGAACTGGGAGCCTATTCTGTGCTATGTTCTTTCCCACGATTAATTTGACTTCCTATCTGTGCTTCCTTGTGTTTTACTTACAAAGCTCAGAGCAAACTATTGAACTTCCCCGTGCCTCAATTTCTCATCTGAAAAATAGGGAGATAATGAAAAACTGGGTCGAGGTGTAATTGTAAGATCAAGTCCATGTGTGTCACATTCTGAGGCACACACCCAGTGATTTAGTGAGTGTATAGGGATGGCATTCTGTTGTTGCTATGTCTCTGCTCTCCATCTATCATGGGCTGTGGGCATCTCTGCTTCAGAACTAAGCACTTTATGGTTTTATGCAGGATGTTATGCTGTGATGACGCTTATTAGTAAGTGAATGTGTGTGTGAGTGGTCTCAGAGATGACTGCTTTACACGCATTACTTGTCATAGTCAGAATCCAAGATTAATTAACCTTCTGAATCTCTTTCCTCATTGAACAAGTGATTATCCTATTTAATGTACATTGGCGATGTTGCAATGGATCTATTTCCTAATTATGTCTCACTTCTGTGGGCTTGATGTGATAATCAAGACTTTAGCAGCAAGATGTATGTGGCTAGATAAAAGTAGCTCACACAGTGGTGACACTGTGTAACATTTCTTTTAATTCCTTGATCTGCAACATAGAAATCTACTGTGAGCAGCTGCTCTCCTTACAGGGCCAGCAAGCTCCGAAGCAATCACTGGGTTTATTACTTACAGATTTCTGATTCTCCACTCAAGATCCTGCCCTTCTTCTGAGACTCAGTTTAAATGTTCTCTCCTCAGGAAAGCTTGCAGATATGTTCTTTTCTCTCCCTAGCCCGAACTTCTGAACCTGGAGAAAAACAGAACAACAACAAAAACAACAACAAAACCACATTATCCACCCAACAACTGTCCTTAATTTCAACTTAGCAAGCCTCTAGTCCTTCCCGACTCCTTTGCAGCTACATGTCACTGTGGCTAAGCTGTGGTGGGCAGGGTGTAGGCAGAAGTGCTGTGCTCTAAGAAGTGTCCTTAAAGAGAGGCATGCTGCTCTTTACCCTGAATCCCATTGACTGTACAGACACCAGATATCTGGAACCATCCACCTCCAAAATTTGTTGATGTGAGAAAAAAGTAAATGTAGATGTTCCCTCATTTGCACCTGAATTCAACTTTCTCACCCGGTTGTCATTAAATTACCTTTGGTGCTACTATCTCTTCTCTATCACATTGTTACATTATATCCAACTGCCAGCACAGCTACTGCTGTTCCAAGCATGAATTCCTAAAGGGAAGGACTGCTAATTATGCATGCACCATGGTGCCAGCCTCCTGGTAGATTCTGAACATGACCTTGATGCATAGATGTCACCTATATCAGAAGGTGTGGACGACACTTAAAATGCAGGTCCTGGTGTCAGTTCACTGGGAGCATCCTCTTCTGCATGAGCAGGAAAATCTTTGCTGGACACAGATTCAGGATGCATGATGGGAAAGGAGCACAGAGTACTGTATCTGGCCTGCCACGCTCTCCTCCTTCGTGCTTTGGCAGGAGGCCTTTGCTATTGTGAGGGACCCTGGCACCAGAGTCTTTGCTTCAAGGATTCAACAGTTTGACTGGAAAACCATATGGCCTGAGATCATTCTGGTTGAGTACTCGGGAGAAGTGACCGGTGACTCTGGGGAAGAAAAGGGGCCATGGCTCTTCACAGGATTCTCACATCCAAACCAAGGCTATAGGTTATGATCATGAGAGTCAGGAGGTTGGCTGGGACCTAGGTGAAACCACTGACCACTTTCTTACCCAGGATAGCTCAGGTTTTCCAGAAGTTCATGTATGTGGGTGGCCTCAGTACTGTCCCCACTGATGTCTGTGTTCCTGTTTCCATTCTGTAGACATGGAAGTCTCACAGTGTCATGGGGGGAAGGGACCTACTTGATCTCTCTTTATTCCTGGAGGAGACAGATTAAGCCAAATGAGGAGGCTGCACACTGTGAGAGGAAACAGGAGCTGGAATGCTGGGTTCTGTGACCTGCTTAGGCATTGATTAGCTCAGGCTTTTAAGGATAGAATCACTTTTTCTAGATCTCAACTTCTTCATATAGAAAAAGGAAAGATCCAAATGGGTTGCCTCCTTTAAGCCATTGCTTTTTATTCTCAGAGAATCCTAAGGGAGAAAACTGAGACAGAAAGGAGACATGTAAAAACCCAAGCACAGGGTGGGCTCCAGGACTGGAGAATCAGCAACCCCACGGATGCAAGACTCCCTTCATACACATGGGCTCCACACAGGGTTTCCCATCACCAAAAGCTGCCCTTCTTTTCTTGCTGTTTTAAAGTGTTGTCATGCACTGTACTAAGAGAAGTATGGTCTTCAGTAAGGAATAACACCCCACCCCAAAATCAATATTTAGTCATCCTATACTCTCATGAGCATTCTGAAGTATGTACCCTACTAGATTAAGGACAGTGTTCTCCTGTGGAAGGGTAGATACCTCAAAGTATCCTGGCACTTCAGTTTCTTCTCACATAGATACTCCAACTATTTCATGAACATCCTGCCATACAAGCAACAGCCTGTTCCAGAAGAGTGATTGTTATCTATTAAACTTCGGTGGCATCAGCAAGGCAGCTCATTGGTGTGATTCTAAAAGCATGCTGCATTGTAAGTCTGCTAATAGTTCCAAAGGACTGGAGACTTCTGCACACAGAGAGAATGGGATAGACCAAGAGAAATCCAGCAGGATGGAATTAGCAGGCACTGGTGATAGTGACTGAGGAGACAGAGACTCAGTTGTATGTTGTTCTTGCCACACCTCTTCCTCATGTAAGTCTGATGCAATGCTGAGACCCAAAGGCAAATATTTCCTTGTCCCTTCTACTGAGGAAAAGTATGCTGACTGGCAGGCAGAAACTATCATACCAACAGTGAGTGTTATTGTTACGACTTGAGTGACTTACCTTGTGATAGAAACCACAGTGATCCCTTGACTGGCATTACCTCATTTAAGTCACGTGATTTCCTCAAGGGTCATTTGCAAATGAGAAGTTTGAGGTTCGTTGACATTGCTGACCTTGCCCAAGTCGTATACTGGGTGCATAGCAAGTTCGCATCCATCTAGCCTCTGGTTCTTCACCATGAGCTATCCCCTTCTCCAACCATGGAAGCTTCTTGCTTTGGAGCAGAAGTCAAGGTACCCATTTTGAGTTGTCACTAGCCCTATCACACTATTCTGTACAACCAATGGAATTTAAAAATACTCCTATGTATCCCAGCTACTCCACTCCTGAGCATATGCCTGAAGGACTCCATATCCTACCGTAGACCCACACCCATCTATGTTTATTACTGTTCTAGTCATGACAGTAAGTAAATGGAACCAGCCCAGATGTCTAGCAACAGCTCACGTGGTACATATGTACAATGGAATATTATTTAACTGCGAAGAAAAATTGAGATTTTTCAAGAAAATCGATAGCACTGAAAAGTATATTATGAGATGACCCAAACTAAGAAAGAAAGAAGTGTCTTCCCTCATATGTTGATCACATCCTGTTATGTATACCTATGTATGTAAACAGATATAAGTACGGGTGAAGTCTAAATATCGAGAAAGGAGACCAGGGGAGAGTAATGTGGGATGATGAGGAGGTATGGAGAGTGGATGAAAGGATCCATGAGACATGAAAAAGGAAAAGCCAGAGGCGGCAACCAAGGCTGGACAAGGATGGAGGGATAAATAGGGGGGCAGGAAAACCACAGGCTATCTAACATGCTATCCACTAACTAAAACTGTAAAAGAAAAGACTTCTTAAGGAAAAAGAACCTTATTGTGACGGTAAAACGTTTGAAACAAAACCCTCTGGAAAGAATGAAAATCTGTGGGTTCAGTTTTTTCTATTTTGTTGTTTTCTTTTCCTTTCTCCCCCTGCTCCCTCCTCCTCATCATCTATCTGATAAGGGTTTGCTTTTTTTTATTAGCCTATGAAGTACTGGGCTTCATTTTGACATTTTCGTTGATTCTCTTCTGCTTCCCTTCCCCATCCACTGCTGCCCCCTTCTGGTCCCCTTTCTGTTTTATATCACACACAGTATGTTCTTTACTTATTTTTATTTTTATCATAATTTTCTTTATTCTTAAGAATTTCACGGCAGGTGTGTATGACATACGATCATGTCTGCTCCCTTTTCCCTCCTCAAACTACCCCCAAACCCCCAACATGTCCCCCTTCCAACTTCAACACCATGTTGTTTTTGTTGATACTCATTAAACCCAATTAGTGCAGAGCTAATCTGCATCCGGTGTTATCGTGACAGAGCAAAAACTATACATGAAAACCTTAATCTTAATTTTAAGCTCTTCTCTAAATAGATTTTTGAACATGCAACCATCATCTCATTAGTATGGAAAATTTTAATTCTCTGAAATATCCCATAATCCAAAGAAGAGTTTCAAAGCGCAGAGCTAATGTATCCATTTGAATTTTCGTCCACCTGCATTTTAATGTCCACAATGTCTCTGCTTGGGTTTATTATCACAGGGTCAATATAATCTCATTAGCAACCTTCTTCCTATGGAATTCTCACTGGCACGTCTTCTTTGAATGTAGCGCTGAATTTCACCAAGGTAATTTCTTTCAAGTGTATAATGTACTTTGAGAATAGCCCACCCCCGCACCCTCTCTACCACTTCGTTTCCCTCACTCCCATTGGCCTCAATTCCTTCCCAACCTCCCTTCTGTCTTCATGCCATATATATATATATATATGAAGACATATATACATATACATACATATATATGTATATGTATATATTTTATGATGTATGTTTCTATACAAAATTTAGGATCCACAACTGAAAAGAAACATTTAATGTTTGTCCCTCTAAATCTGGATTTTCTTCCTTAAAATACTGATTTCCCACTTCATCCATTTTCCAGGAAACAATGATATCTCACTGTTCTTTACAGCTGAATAAAGCTCCCCATCATGCATTTATGCCATGTTTCCTTACCCATTTGGTGGACGCTTAAATAAGTATATGTGCAAAATTCTAAGCCTCCCAGATGCAATATTTAAAGAGGATATTATTAGCATGAATTTAAAATGAAGACTGATATCATCTGGGTTAGTTGAGAATCATGCTAAAACAGCGTTAACTTCATCAGCAATAGAAACCTGTTCTGTGTTCCCTGCTTAGTAAGTATGCACATGGCACTGGCTGTATTTTTTTTGAACCTCCGATCTGGGTGAATGAGAACAGAATTGCCAGGGGCTATCCAGGACATACGTTTTCATCCTAGTGGGGGAAGGCACCAAAGGTACTTGAGAGTCATTGTTCCCTCAACACACATGGATTTCAAAGAACCACCTCATATTTTCCTAAAGGTACAGCCGAAAGCTAGCAGACGCTTCTGACAGCTGAAGTTAATTATATAACCAAGTAGGTGGACCAGCAGGGAACCTCGGAAAGCAGCTTGATAATACAAGAAATCAGTTTTAAGAATCCACATCAAATCTCAATGAGAAACCATATGTTGTGGTAAATTCTGGCTTTAAATTTTATGGTTATTTACAGCCATTTTGGTTCACAGTGCATGGCCCTACAGTTACCTTTTTTAGAATACCAAAATGATAAGCTAACACGCTAACACAAGCAGGGTACATAACAACTAGCTTTTGTTTATCTTTGTAAGGAGGCAAGAAATACGTTTCATTAAAAAAAAAAACTAACAAAAAAGCAAAATGGCATGAGCCATGGCTTGGAAGTTTTGGCTTGGGCAAAAACCGGTAGCAAATATTAAGGAAATAATTGAAATTCCAAAGTAAGTTACTTATAGTCTGCCAAAAGACTCCATTCTCTTAATTTTACAGGCATTTGTCTCTGCAATAAAATGTTATGGATGGCATTGTAAAAATCTCTCACCTATTTGAATTTTCAATTATTTTCAACAGTGTCTCACAGTAGATTTTGGCAATAGGGGTAATGTCAAGTTTCCTTTTTGTTTCCTTTTCTACAAGAATAAAATCTTACTCATCTATACCCCTGTCTGTAACACTAACAAATTCAAGTAAATTCATTTCCAAAATCAACTGCTATACTATGTTAAATGAAGCAGAGAGATGAACTATCCAACAGCATATTAGATATAGTTTCAAAAAGAAACCAGTTGAGTTCCAGGTACAACAATCTTCACAAAGACTTATTTCCTTTTACACTCCAAATCCCACCCCCAAAAGTGTCTAATTTTAAAGCAATGCACACACAAGAGACAGAGCAAATGGAGGATAATAGCGAATTTTGATATCGTGGAGTTGGAACACAGACGCATGTTGATGAATGAACAATCCACAATCCAGACAGCAGCACAGGATGATGGGAAAATGTCTGCTAGGGAGCCCATCAGAGTGGAGAGCATCCTGGACAGAACAGACTGCCTGAAAAAATAAGAACCAGAGAGGCTGGCTGAAGAAAATGCAACAGAAGAGTCACAAGTCCAAGCAGTCCCCGTCTCTGCCTCAGATTCCCAAATAGGAAGTGTGGCGTAAGTCAAATCAGAAATAAAAAGAGAGACACAGTTTGCACAGAAAAAGCTGATTGGAACCAGCCATGGATTTCTGGACATTGGCATCTGAGAGTTCAAGGGAGACTGCTCCCTACTATCACTGTCTGGGAACTTAAAGATGAAAAAAAAAAATAACACAGAAATCAATCTTTGAATTATAAGATCCTCATCCATTATCAGTGACAATTGTAAGCAAACCTTTGGAAACATTTGGTACCCACCATGCCTCTAAGTGCCTCATTATTTAGTGCCTAAGCATCTAAGTATTTGTTAACACTATGTCTGTAGCATTAACCTTTATGATTTATTGGATTTGTTCTCACTCATCAGTTGTGCTTTCTTTAATATTTCAAATATTCAGTTACCTAGTCGCTGATCATTATGAAGTCATCAGAACACATTAAGAGAATTTAACTTAAGAAAAGAGGGTCCAAAAGGCCAAATCAAAGCAGATAAAACATGAGGAAGTTTCTCTCTTTCATGAGACTTGACTTTGAGAAGGGTTTGCGTTGGTAAAGCCAATATTTACAGTATAAAACAAACTTAAGAACTAATGCAAAGTGTAGCTTATTGTGAAAGAGAAAGTGCGGCCTGAAGATATTGTTCAAGTCCTAATAGCAAACAGAACATGAAACTAAATCTATAATGGAATTTGTAGTCATAAGAGCCAAGAATGTCCTACTCAGTAGGATGTGTACTCTTTAACATCATAAAGAATCATAAGAAAAATATAGTCCCTTCAACTACAGAAGACGTTTTTCTTCATCCCCAGCATAAACATAGGACATTTACAGAGTCCAAAATTCACCCACAGCACGAATTATACTCCTCTATATTCTCAAAAGCCCATTAGGCACACAAACCTCCGTAGTTAGTAGACCTAGAAGGATCATGTCCAGGTTCAAAGAAGATGATCAGGAGTTCAAGGTCAGCTCAACTACATAGCAAGTTCAAGGCCAACCTGAGCTATGCAAAGAAAAGGGTTGACTAGAAGAGAACACAACCATGCTTGGGACAACAGGACAGATTCACAGAGTAAGTATAGATGCACATGGGGAGAGATGGAGACAGACAGACAGGCAGGCAGGCAAAAAAACTACTGGAACCCAAAAAGAAAAGGGAACCTTTCAAAAAGTCAGAAAATGACAGGCGGTGGTGACACATGCCTTTAATCCCAGCACTCGAGAGGCAGAGCCAGGCAGATCTCTGTGAGTTCCAGGCCAGCCGGTCTACAGAGTGAAATCCAGAACAGGCACCAAAAAAAAAAAAAAAAAAAAAAAAAAACCACAGAGAAGCCCTGTCTCAAAAAAACAAAAAACAAAAAAAAAGTCAGAAAATGCACATTAACTTTTAAAAAGCCCTAGTAATGTTTACAGCTGGCTTCTCAACAATAATAAAAACCAGAAGGCAACTGAATGATGTCTTTAAAAGAACATAGTAATTCACAAGCATAAATAACGCTAGGGGAGAAAATTCTCTCCATGTGTATATAATCTGACAAGCTGAATTTTTTTTCTTAGCTTAACACTAAAGTGGGGCACCATTAAAGAATGGAAGGTGGTGGGGAGAAACTAGATCTGATCATATTAAAAGTATAAATTTATAAATGTCTATGTAAAAATAAGTCCTATAAAAATTGGAAGCCATTACCTTTAATGGATGAGTATTTGACACACCTGAAAACCTATTAACCTACATTAATGCATGCAAGGGCATGTACACAATTCACACATGAACAAACATGAGTGTTTAATTACTATACAAACTTACAAAGTTCTTAATAGTTTAAAAAAAAAGTAAGCAAAACCTTTTTTTTGGGGTTTTTTTTTTGAGACAGAGTTTTTCTGTGTTGTCCTGACTGAAGCAAGAAAAGAAAAAAAAAAGAAAAAAGAAAAAAAACTCTTACAGAATGTTTCAGATACACAATGGCCAGCATTTATGATAAAAATATTGTTTTCTGAAAAGATTGCTCATAATTAGTCCCCTTACACTGTTGGTATGAGTGTAAACTCCTGGACTCTTTCTGGAGGGTAACTGGATGGTATATAGAAAAAATATGATTTTCAGAATCTTATTTTGCTCCAGTAATTCCATTTCTCAGAAAGTACACTTAGCCAATAATGAAAAAGGTAAACAAAAGATTCAATTCCTCTAGCATTCATAACATACTTTTTATATGAGTATGATTGGGAAATGCCTTAAATTTTCAATAATAAAGGGATCATTCAAATGGTAAAATATATAACAAATATAAGGCAATCACAGTGTGTTATAATGAAAAATACATAAGCAAGCAAGCATGGCATTGCTACACTTCGGTAAGGAAAATATTTCTAGAACACACACACTCAGGTGGTATGAACTATCATAGTATCTACTATAAGCTGTACACCTGGAGTCCTTTTCTGGATTTATACATTGTTTTCTTTTCTTGGCCTTAATGGCTTTTCAGGTTTAACCGAGTCTCAGAGGGACTGTGCGGTTACCTCAAACCAGCTGGCTGATGAAAGGTTTGGGAGCATCTTAGGCAGGGGATATCCTGAAACCAAGAAGACTCTTCAGTGAATCTTTGCTCACATCCCACAGTCCTGGGAGAAGTCTACCTGGGAAGTCCCAGAAAGGACATGGATATATCTACTGTGCACCCTTGTGTCTCACATTTCCTTTTCTATGAATGACTTTAAACAAACAAAAAAAAAAGACATCTGGACTTGGGATGAGGCAGAGATCACCCTGACATTCAGCCATGTTGCTGATTCAGAAGAAGAACCAAACCTTGTAAAGGGATTCAGAGTGTCCCAGTCACCTACCTATGCCTCCCGAAGACTGGGTCTGTGTCTACCCACAATCTGTGCTGGTGAGGTTTTGTCAACAGACACAAACTAGAGACACCTGGGAGGAGAGAAGCTCAGTTAAGGAATTGCCTCCATCGGATTGGCCTGTGAATGTCTGTGGGGCATTTTCTTGACAGCTAATTGATGTGGGCTCTTGGTACAGGCCTGGGTTATGCAAGAAAGGTGACTGAGAAAACCAGCAAGCAGTATTCTTCCAATGTTCTCTGCTTCAATTTCTGGCCCCTGCCCTGACTTCCCCTCAGTGACAGAGTGTGACCTGGGTGTTGTAAACTGAAATAAACCCTTTGCCCCTCCCAGTTGGTTTTGGTCGGGAGTAACAAAAAGCAAACCAGGACAGTCACCAAGCAAGACACTCTCTTCACTGTTTGCTAAGAGCAAACACTCCCGAATCTTGCATTTTCTTAAACAATGCATCCCACCTCACATGGAGGAGGTAGGACATCTTGTAAAGAAAAACAACAAAGCACAAGATTAAATGCTTCTTAACCACAAGTCTCAGAAAATACAGTTTACTCACATTTTGACTGTGCAAATATTATCTGTAGCATCATTTTAGACAAACCAGTTAAGTCTGTATCAGCACTCTTGTGCAGAAGATCCAAGTCAAACATCATTATCTCGTACAAATTTCGGTTGCCAGGATACCAACTCCCATTTTTTTATCTCAGTAGTGGAGCTATTTTTTAAAATAAATCTTTTTAAAATAAATCATATATATGTATATGTGTGTATATATTTGTATGAAATGTACATACACATGCATATATATGTATACATATATATACAAGACTGGGAAATTTTATTTTTAGAATCTTATAGTTGGTAGGCATCTTTATTCTTCTGTTACTGTGATAAACACCCTGACGAAAGTAAATTAAGGGAGAAAGGGTACATTCTGGCTCACAATTTGAGGGTACAGTCAGTCCATCATGGTGGGAAAATCAGGCGGCAGAAGTCTGAAGCAACTTCTCATACCACAAACTCAAATGGCCGAAAGACATTTAAGGAATTGCTCAACATCCCTAATCATCAGGGAAATGCAAATCAAAACAACTCTGAGATACCACCTTACGCCTGTCAGAATGGCTAAGATCAAAAACACTGAAGACACCTTATGCTGGAGAGGATGTGGAGCTAGGGGAACTCTCCTCCACTGCTGGTGGGAATGCAAGCTTGTACAACCACTTTGGAAATCAATATGGCGCTTTCTTAGAAAATTGGGAATCAATCTCCCCCAAGATCCAGCTATACCACTCTTGGGCATATACCCAAGAAATGCTCAACCACACCATAAGAGCACTTGTTCAGCTATGTTCATATCAGCATTGTTTGTAATAGCCAGAACATGGAAACAACCCAGATGCCCTTCAACTGAAGAATGGATAAACAAAATGTGGTACATATACACAATGGAATACTACTCAGCAGAAAAAAACAATGGCATCATGAGGTTTGCAGACAAATGGATGGATCTAGAAAAAATCATCCTGAGTGAGGTAACCCAGACTCAGAAAGACAAACATGGTATGTACTCACTCATAGCAGGATACTAGACATGAAACAAGGATGAATTGTCTGCTACTCACATCACCAGGGAGGCTACCCGGAAAACAGGACCCCAAGAAAGACACAGGGATCGCCCAATGACAGAGAAATGGAATGAGATCTACATGAACAGCCTGGACATGAGTGGGGGTAATGAAAGGCGAGGGTCGAGGGAAAGAGAGCTTGGGGGAGCGGGAGATCCCAGCTGGATCAACAACAGAGAGGGAGAACAAGGAATAGGAGACCATGGTAAATGAAGACCACATGAGAACAGGAAGAAGCAAAGTGCTAGAGAGGCCCACAGAAATCCACAAAGATACCCACACAACAGATTGCCGGCAATGGTCGAGAGACAGCCCGAACTGACCTACTCTGGTGATGGGATGGCCAAACACCCTAATTGTTGTGCTAGAAACCTCATCCAACTACTGAGGGATCTGGATGCAGAGATCCATGACTAGGCCCTGGGTGGATCTCTGGGAGTCCAATTAACGAGAATGAGGAGGGTTTATATGAGCGAGAATTGTTGAGACCAAGGTTGGATAAAGCACAGGGACAAATAGCCAAATGAATGGAAACACATGAACTATGAACCAATGGCTGAGGGGTCCACACTGGATCAGGCCCTCTGAATGGGTGAGACAGTTGATTGGCTTGATCTGTTTGGGAGGCATCCAGGCAGTGGGACCAGATCTTGTGCTCATTGCATGAGTTGGCTGTTTGAAACCTGGGGCCTATGCAGGATTGTTTGGCTCGGCCTGGGAGGAGGGGACTAGACCTACCTGGACTGAGTCTACCAGGTTGACCTCAGTCTGTGGGGAAGGCTTTGCCCTGGAGGAGATGGGAATGGGGGGGGGGGGCGTTGGGGGGAAGGTGAGGGGGACGGGAGGGGGGAGAACAAGGGAATCCGTGACCGATATGTAGAACTGAATTGTATTGCAAAATAAATTAAAATAAATTAAAAAAAAAAAAAAAAAAAAAAAAAAAAGAAGCAAAAAGAGATGGATGCATGCCAGGGCTCCACTCACTTTCTCCTTTTGGTAAGACCTAGGATTCTCCTACTCAGGGAATGGTACTTCCCACAATTAAAATGGATCTTCCCTCACCAATTAACATAATAAAGATAATCCTCCACAGGCATGCCCAGAGGCCACTTCTCCAGGCAATCCTAGATTCTATCAATTTGAAAGAGCACCAGCCAGCACAGCGTGATGAGCCACAAATCTAGGCATTGCCCAAGATGACTTTTCTATCAGAAGAGAACCCACTCATGTCAAAGGAAGTGAGCAAAAACCGTGTTTGGAGCAACTCAAGACAGGTAAAATATACCAGTCTTGCCTCCACATTAGATTTGAAGTCCCACAGGGTAGTGGGTGATAGAAGCTTCCAGAAAGTAGTAGCTACCCAGAGAACAAACGTGAATTTTTGTTAATTCTGGCGCTTCTTTTTAAACCAAAAACTTTACATTCAAATTTCCCTGAGCTGATCCCTTTCTGGAAAATTCTTCCTCATACATAGGACTAGACTAGCAGCTGCCATGTTACTGACCTCAATCCTTCTAGAAAGAGGCACATATGAGTGCTCTCCTCTGCAATGTGAGGATGGAAGGAAGCGGGTTTTAGATGGTACCAGCCAAGTTTAAAAGGTTTAAAATGGAGAACCAGGAACCTGTCAGCAGCCACAGTGGAAAACAGGAAGCAGGGTGCTGAGCAAGGCAGACACAGAGAAACCACAGAGGGACCTAAGGCACTTCTTCATCCCTAGTCGAGGCCCAGCTGCCCCCCTTACTATTCTTAGAAAGGTAGCCTTTCAGTAGAATATCCCTCTGGCTCAAACTGTGACAAATCAAGATTCTGTCCCTTAGACAGGCAGGATGATACATTCCTGAAATCTCAACACTTGGCAGGAGGATCAGAAACTCAAGGTCATCTCAGCTACATAGCAAGACCAGTTTGGTCTATATGATACTCTGTCTCCAAAAACAAACAAAAACCTGCTGTGGAATAATCCTTTTGTACACTATGAAGATGTGTTGCTCTCATTGGTTTAATAAAGAGCCAACTGGCCAATAGCGAGGCAGGAATGTGTTAGGAAGGAGAGCCAGACTAAGAGAATGCTGGGGAGAAAGAGGGTGGAGTCACCAGCCAGAGACACAGAGGAAGCAGGAAATAAACATGCCATACGGAGAAAAAGTGGCAGAGCATAGATAAGAAATATGGGCTAATTTAACTTGAAAAAGCTTGTTAGTAACAAGCCTATAAGCCAAGCATTTATTATTAATGATAAGTCTCTGTGTGATTATTTGGGGTGCCAAGGGTCCAAACAAAAAAACTCTGCCTACAAAAAACTTTTTTTTTTTTTTTTGCATAATTCACCACTTTTTCCTCTATAAATCGTATCGGTGTTTTCCAGCTTCTAAGTATTTCCAAGCTCAAATTATATCTACCTTAAAACAAACCATTTACATATGATTAAAAAGCAATCAAAATATATCACTTGTGTGCTATAATATTGAAACTCAAGTTTGCATTCCAAAGTTTCTGTTCTTTCAATTATTTTAGAGCACTGGATACAACCCATAGCAGAAGACCTTTTGTTGAGATTTAAAGATGAATAACCCGACAACAATGATTCCTTCAAACATGTTCTCAACTGAATCTACTTCGTTTCTTACTAACTCCCAACAGGCAGGATTCTCTTCTGGTTGTAATCCCAAACACTAGTCTAGCACCTCAAATCCTGCAATGTTTTTCATGTCTGTGGTGTCTAAGGCTCTCAATAACTATATGACTCGTAGAATAGAAACTTGTACACTTACATGGTGTATGCTGAGTGAACTTCAGCATTCTGTAACCCCAAAACTCAGTGACTCCAACAAAGCTTATTGGCTGCTTTGGCATCTCATGCAAACCACCACTCCTGTAGAGATGCACTTAGGATGCCACTTAGAGATTCCGCTGTCAGTACAGCAACAAACAAGAAACCCAGGAAGACCAACTCTCAGAGACCTGGCCTTCCCTGAATGACAAGTCCACTCCCATTCCATTGACCAGAACTGGTCAGGTGGCCTTGGCTAAACCACAGAGAAGAGCCAACATGGGTGAGAGTTGAGCAGCCGTCTCTCAGAGACCAAGTCACCCCACAGAAGAAGCATGGACTTGGGAAGTCCTGTCTGTTGTGTGGGTTACAGGGCAAGAATCACAGCAGATGGGGCTAAGGAAATATTCATTGAAGTACTTCCTGTGAGAGAATGAGGATCTGAGTTTGATCCTCAGTACCCATATAAACACCCAAAATGATAGAGTAGCCTTGTAAGCCCATCTACTGAGGGTGCAATCTCAATAATTTACTCACCGTCTTAGAGTTTCCATTATGTGATGAAGCACTATGACCAAAAAGCAAGTTGGGGAGGAAAGGGTTGATTTGACTTACACTTCCATATCACTGCTCATCCTTGAAGGAAGTCAGGACAGGAACTCATACAGGGCAGGAACCTGGAGCAGGAGATGACACAGAGGCTGTGGAGGAGTGCTGCTTACTGACATTCTTCTCATGGACTGCCCAGCCTGTTTTTTTTATGGCACCCTGGACCACCAGCCCAGGGATGCCACCACTGACAAAGGGCCGGGCCCTCCCCCATCAATCACTAATTAAGAAAAGCCCTACAGGCGTGCCTACAGCCTGATCTTGTGGAGGCATCTTCTCAACTGAGGTTCCCTCCTCTCAGATGACTTAAGCTTGTGTCAAGTTGACATAAAACTATCCAGCACACACACACACACACACACACACACACACACACACACACACACACACACAACTCTCCATGTCTGTGTTTGTGGATACTTTGGCCTCTCTCTTACAGATCAAATTTCATTATTTTCACATTAAAGAGGGAGGCCAAGGGCACAGAGTCAGAGAGTGAGTAAACATATAGAAATATATATTTGCATTCCTCGGTGTTTAATACACTTTGTTACGACTCATGCTCTGTGGGCAGCCGCAACCCCCCCCCCCCTTTAAAAAGTGTTTCTTTACTCCTACTTAGAGGAGTCCAGAGTCCAAGGGCCTGCATTTCCCCTGGGCTGACACTTGGGAAAGTTTTGAATCCCTGTTTCCTGACAGTGCACTGAGGCAAACCCTGAAAACTGCAGACTCCGTGGAATAAAGCTGGGGCAATTAACCAATATTTAATTATATCTTAACCGAACACAGTTATTAAGCTTTTAACTAACAGTGGTAAAGAGTCCCCGGTGATTCAGCAATAGAAGATGCGAAGACACTAAAGGCTGTTGAAATCTCAGTTCCTCTGTTCCCAGAGGAAGTGCACTGAAGAGGTGGAATGCTCTCACACCAAAGACAAGAGGAAGCCAGGAAATCCGCAGGAGCAGTCCTTACCTTTGGAAGGGTTCCAGTCCCTAGTGGTGACTGACCCTGCTGCCGTGATTTCCACCTGGGAAACACCTCCTTTCTTACCCCTGGAGTCTACAGTGAGGAATCTAAACAACACCCTTCCAACATGTTGAGGCACAGTGTCCAGAAAAAAATTCAAAACACCCAAAGAGGCCATCCCACCAGCCCTGGGATGGTCAACAGCATCAACTTGGCAAGACCTAGAATCACCTACAGAACAAGCCGCTGGCCGTGCCTAAGAGGGACTGTCTTGGTCAGGTTAATTTAATTGGGAGACCCACCCTAAAACTAGGTGTCGCCATTCCCTAAGCTTGCGTCTTGGAAGGCAGAGGGAAAGTGATCTGAGCATCAGCATCCGTCTCCCTCTGCTCGCTGACTGTGGGCACAGTGACCAGCCACTTCAGGCTTTTGCCGGGTGACTCCATCACCTTTTGCTCTGTCCTCTTAGAACCGGGAGCCAAAATAAATCCTTCCTTCCCTGGGCTGCTTTTGTCCAGTCTTCCGTCACAGCAGTGAGACAAAGAATTAATGCAGTGCCCTTAGATGGCAGAGAATGATGTAGACTCTAAGAGGGCATGGCAAATGCTGACTTTGTGTCCTCACTACAGTATCTGATGTAGGCATCAGGAAGTATCCTCTCCCTTGTCTCCTTAACCTCCTTAGCTTCTCAACTTTGAACCCAAAGTCCTGGGTCATTCTCGTCCTACCGTGTTGGACAAACAGGTCTTACTCTCTCTCTGGTAAGGTGAGCCAGTAATGGGTAGTCTTTCGGATGGAGTTCCTGTAAGATAACTCCTATTTTTTTCCTGACTCTGATATTGAATAGATGTCATAGACTGAAGTTTATGACTTGGAAAACACCTGTCACATTCATATGAGAATTGGAAAGGGGTGCTAGGAGTCTCACCCTACCCTATAAGTTTGCTTACTCACTGTCAAGGATGGGCCGAAAAGCTGATTTATCTGAGATGACTCTCTTAGAGAGAGCTCTTTGTAGCAGGAATCTTAAAAGGTCTTATTAATTAAATCAAACCTGAAGCCAGTTATTGGGGTGAATGCTGGGAGATCAGAGAAGCAGAACAAGCCACAGCTACCTCACCTTGCCAGTTCCTCAGCTGATCCTGTTTCCTCAGACTGGAAGCCTCTAAGTCCTTATCCAAAATGGCTCTCAGCTGAACTGGTGCTCAAAAGCTTAAAACCTTAACCAGCCAAAACTTAACCAGCCAAATGCTTCTAGTTTCTGGTCTCCACGCCTTATATATCTTTCTGCTTTTGCCATCACTCCCTGGGATTAAAGGCTCACTTCTTGGGATAAGAGGCATGTGTCACCATGCCTGGCTGTTTCCAATGTGGCCTTGAACTCACAGAGATCCAGAGGGATTTCTGCCTCTGGAACGCTGGGATTAAAGGTGTGTGCTACCACTGCCTATCCTCTATGTTTAATATTGTAGCTGTCCTGTTCTCTGACCCCAGATAAGTTTATTAGGGCGCACAATATTTTGGGGAACACAATACCACTCCAGCTCTTCTTCAATTTCAGATGAGGAGCTTTTGCTGTCTCACCCTATCGGTGACAAGGGTAAGATGTAAAATTAAAATGTAACCCTGGGGGCACTGGCGAGGTGGCTCTGCAGTTAAGAGCACTGGCTGCTCTTACAGAGGATCTTTGTTCTGTTCCTAGTACCCACAAGGTGGCTCACAACCATCTGTCATTTCAACTTCAGAGATCTGATGCCCTCTTCTGACCTGTACTGTCACTGCACACCCATGGTGCACATACAGACATGCAAGCCAATGCCCACACATGTAAGACAAAATAAAACTTTAAAAAGTAAAAAATAAAACTCTGGAAAAGATTTGAAAAATGCAAAACTCCTTCATGCAATTTTTATATATATATATTTTTCTTAGGAAGTTGAAATTTCTGCTATGTTCATGGTGGTTTTAAAGGTTTTTTATGAATACAATAAATATAAAAGTTGACTTACTATTTTATCTTTGATCTAAAGAACAGAAGAAATAGATCTTAAAACTTGATGATACTCATTTTCTCTATAAGGGCTAAGATTATTATTCTAATACCTACTTTTTCCCTGTAAAACCATTACATGTGTAATGGTTTTACATGCCATTTTTTGGAGGGGCATCACATGGTACAGAAAAACACACAGCACTGCATCATAAGACCTGCCTTGACCCAATGGAGCAATCCAGAAATGACAGTGTGATTGCTCTAAACAGAGTTCAGAGGCATTTTCCTTCTCTCTCTTAATGTCCATTCTTAATTTTATAGTAAAACCTTCCTGTGGGGCTGGGGTAATGGTTCACTGGCTTTAGGTGCTCACTGCACAGTGTAAAGAGTGGAGTTCATATCCACATCACCCATATAAAATGCCCAGTGGGTGTGGGGACCCACCTGTCATCCCAATGCCTATTCAGAGCTGGAGACAGGGGACCCCAGAGCAGGGGACCTTGCCTCAGTGTGTAAAGTGGAGAACTACTGAGGAACATACCCAATTAGCAACCTCATGCTGCCACCCATGCACACACACACACACACACACACACACACACACACACACACACACACACACGAGCTTGTACACCCATACAGATATGCCTGCATACATGTGAGCATGCACACACCACATACATGTGACAAAGGAGCAAACCTTTTCATGATAACTCCAGCTCAGCTTCACAAAAAGATGTCATTGACACACATTCATTTTCTAAGCTGTGCTTTATAGAGCACTGATTTTACTCAAGATATTAAAGTACATTCTTTGAGGGAAATACTTCCTAAATAGATTTAAATATAGTCTCTTGCTCAGCCCCCTCCAGGCATATACATATACTTGTCTCACATTTGTGAGACAAGTCAAGCCCATGGGTCACCAGATTTTAGCCTGTGACATGAGTGATTAAAACCTTACTGAATGAAGACATCAACCCTTTCCCAGATTGCACTGTCTCTCCTGCCAACTGAGGGGTATGTCAGTCCTGGTATTTTCCAACCAGCAGCAGGAGTTGTGAGAACACTGTGGCATTGGTTTTTGTTGCTGCTCTACAACTATGCAGGGAAATACCTTAAAGAAATTTCCAACATATCTTTTCTCTCCTCTGTTATGCAGACACTTCAGAGAAAGCCTTGGCTAATGTGTCCTTACAGATGGAGTGAGCACAGACTCTTGCCACACACTCAACATCACCAGAAGCAACATTGTTCTTTCCATACATTCAATGAGCATGCCTCTGAGATGATGATGTTAAGTCAGCCATAAAAGTTAAGCACATAATCCTGGGTCACCAGGACCTAGTTTCAAGATTCATTATAGGCATCCTGTACCTCTCACAACCAACATAGTTTGGCATGTTGTGGGTCTGTTTGGTTTGTTTCTCCAATCTTAGGAGGCTACATCAAGGGGAAGGAGGGCTGCTATAAACTTTGTAGACTCAGTTAAGTTCTTTCTAGGCAAAGCTGTGTTCCTAGAACTACCTCCTCCTTGCTAACATTTAGCTCTCTTCTACCCAGAGGATAGAAGAGATAGAAGTTACAGGAGAGAGAAGAGATAGAAGAAGATAGAAGTTAGGAGCACTGGCAGAGTGCATCCTATTCATTTATTGAGCAGTCAACACTGGAAGGGTTCCCCCAACCACTCTTCCTTGGGAAGGCAGAACTTTTCCTCCCGGGCAGATCTACGACTCCCTACCCTATATGCTACATCTCCTTGGTCCTATCCGTGTACCTTGGCAATGAGACGAACCCTGAACTAGACCAGTGTTTGACCTTGAAATTGGGAGAGAGAACCCAAGCACCAGTCTGAACCCTTCCATCAAGAAGACGCATGGCAGCTATAGCAGCATGCATCCTCCTGCCAGTCTAAGGAATAGAGGGGAGTCCAGAGGTCCCTCTGAGTGGAGCTTGGGGGTGGGGGAAGGGGCAGGGGGAAGGGGAAGGGGAGGTTCAGAGAAAGACTCTCATGTTTCTGGAGGCACCCTAAGCTCTGTCAACACCCTTCCCATCCTAAGGCCAGTTGAAACCTGTTATTCAAAAGAATTCCCTATCAGCTCTATTTCGCCATCCTCCTCAATCTCAACAGAGATGCTACATAATCTAAACCCAGACAACCTCCCTTACCTGAAAGTGGCAGATTAGAGGATCCCATGTCTAAGAGATACCATCTCAAATGTGGTGAAATCCTAACCGGAAATGTGACCTGAGACTATTTCATTGAGGTAGGTCTTCCGGTACACCCGCTGTGTGCCGTGTTTGTAACACACCATACATACAACATCTGGTTTTTCCTAGAGAGGTAAGAGACTGTAGCAAATGTGCCTGGAGGATGGATGAGGGGCATCTACAACTGGGTTAACCGAACTGTGAAATAAGGAAGTCAGACAGGGTTGGCTCAGTTTAAGGCCGTCATTGCTACTGCACTAGAATTTAGCCCCGAACTTCACTAGGATTTATTCTGGAGAAGGCCTCTGCCTGGCTCTCTTCCCTCTACACCTCCACCCCACCCCCACCTCTACCATAGCACTATACAGTTTTACTTTTAATTTCACCCAACTCAACTCTGAGCTCTCTAATGACTTTAGCTGTTCAATATTTAATGAAGCAATTAATTAAATAACATTTATTATGCTGTAGGACAGTGGTTCTCATATTTTAGTATGTATCAGAACCACCAGGGGAGCTTGTTAAAAACTCCCAGCACCCACCCACCCCAGTGCTTGTCTTTCAGTGAACATGATGTGGTGGCAGGAATTTCGTGTCCAATACTCTTCTTTGTTGTGTCTTGTCTTGGTGGCTAGATGGCTGTATTTCAGGAGATGACACTCTGGGGTGGGAGTCAGGGGGGAGTGGGGATGGGGGTGGTGGGGGTGTGCAAACTTTACGCCAGTAATAGGGCTCCTGGTTTATCAGCTGCCAACTCTGAGTTTGGAAGTAACTTTTGAAGTGCTCTGAGACTCAGTTTCCTCATCTATAAAATGGGGGGGGGAGCTAGATATAATAATACATAGCATGCACCTTTAATCCCAGCACTCGGGAGGCAGAGGTAGGTGTATCCCTTTGAGTTTGAGGCCAGGAGCCTGGTTTACAGAGCTAGTTCAAGGACAGCCATGGGCTACACAGAGAAATCCTGTCTCAAAAAAATAAATAACTAAATAATAATAATAATAATATATACGTTTTTTGGGTTGTTGAGATAAATGAGATAATGTAAGTATCTCAAGCACCTGCTTGGGACCCTGGCAGAATCTAGCTGCCTCCTGCTCTACCTGTTGAGAAGTTAAAGAGCAGCTGGAGACGAAGGTCAGGCTGTGTTAAAATACCTTGGGAAATCCCAAGAAAGAAACCACACACTTCACCCCTGCACATACTGGGAATAGAAGACCAGAGTCTGTCTTACAATGCGCACGCAACACGTGAGCTGCAGCCCACCTGCTCTCAGTCACCACAGGGGGTGAGAGTTGACTGTAGAGGAGCTAAGTCAAGTCGTGGCTGTAGGGGGACCCACAAAAGTACCCCTTTAGGGCAAGCGAGAGTTTAACACCGGGACTGTCCTGGGCCTGGACTCTCTTGCGTGGTGTCTGTGGAGTTGTCGGAGTCCGTTGTTGTTTTCAGTGGCTTCCCCTGACCTTCCCAGCCAGGGTGACCACTTTAAATCAAGAGCTTGCTAGAACACAGCTGAGCTTAGCGATTTTAATGAGAAATCTGGTCCTGCTGGATTACTGTTCCTGGGCCCCATCTTGTCAGCAATTCCTCAGGAAATTATTCAACCGTCCCCAATTGCAAAGAAACAGATGGCATACCAGGGGGAAAAAAAGTACTTCGAAGTGTACGTGCTGGTAAAACGCAAATACCAGGACACAAAGGCCAGTGCGAGCACGGGGACTGAAAGTCCTTTTCCCTGCAGAAGAAGTGGACTTGGGGGTGTTCTGTTTTCCCTCCCTTTTGACCTCTGAACCTCCCCAGTCATGAGCTCACATAGGCAATGAAGAGACGAGGCGGTTGGACATTTCAGGGGCGGTTAGCGGGAGGCACAGCTTGTTTTAATAATGCAGAGCAACACTGACCAAATGTTCTCATGGAAGATCAAATTCTGAAATTTGTATTAATGTCCTGCCTTTTCCCCTCTAATGTCCCTTAACCCAAACTCTTGGATCACACTCTATTATGCCAACTGCCCATTAAGAAAAGCTGAATTATTATAAAAATTATCACGGCACCTGAGAAAATAGCAGTATAACCCTCATGAATATTAAATCTTTCCATAATGATCAGTGTTATTACCATGAATACTAAATGTTATGAATTCATTGCAAATTCATAATGCTTAGTGTGAGAACTTGGCCTGTAACCAGAGAGTCTGAATTGCACTTGGCAAACATTAGGCTCGATTTTAGTTTTAAAACTAGGAAAAGGAAAACGGATTAAAAACTTTGACCTTCAGTTTGGGGGAGGGGCTAAAGGGTTTTAGGGCTCTTGCAAAAAGAAAGCCAACTGCAAGTTTTCAAATATTTGATGTGAGTATTGCATCCTCTTCTCAGAGTTCACCTCTCTGCTGGACGATAGTTTGAGAGAAGGGAGTTGGAGGGATATAAGGAAAGCAATTACCTCTTGGTCAGTGGCAGTATGCATCCAGCATACAGTTTACCATGGGAATGCTTCTGCCTTCAGAAGATACTGGTAGGAAGAAACGGGAGAAGGGAGGTGACACAAAGCCCATCCTTCCTCTCTCCCACTAAAGCCAGCACAAACAGTTTAGCCTTGATCCTGGAATTCACAGCCACAGATAGGTCAGCAGACAGAGCAGATGATCAAGAGCAGAGCTCTGGCCACGTGTGTTTATAGTCATACAACATCCGGGAAAACAGGCTAGAATAATTGGTTCTCTGGACATTCCAAGTGCCAAGTAATGGACTAGAGGCTCCACAAAACACAATAGGGTGCAGGTCCCATGGGATCGGTATTGTGTCTCCTGGGGCTTGCGTGTGACAATCTGCTGGATGAAAAGTCACAAACAAAGCCTGAGTGGTCTCCAGAGTGTCCCCTTCATAAGGGCACTGAACACTGAGGAGGTCTTCTGGTTTATAATATTTTTTATTAGAGAAACCATGAGTCATAATTTAGACTTTGTATCTGAACCCAAATCCAAATGATGACTTCTGCTTTACAAAATACCTTTTAAAATCTAATCCAGCATCCTCTAGACCTAGAGACTCAGAGGCTGACCTGCACAGAGTTTAAGTGTGGCAGTTCCAGCTAGCTCCTGCCGCATCTGAAGTTTCATTTAAAATTCCCTGAAAGATCTGTAAAAATTAGAAAGAGCTTTGATTGATGGACACGTTTACGTACCTCGTAATTTCCTTAAGTTTTCTCACAGTCCTCGGCAATATTTCCTTAACGTGATGGAGATCAGGGGGTAGATACTGATACTGCCTCTGGGAATTTCTGTGAAGTTACAGGATGGCATTGAAACTGTGAAACAGCAGGCTTTAACCAAACAGACCATCCATCAGTACAAAGCAGTAAAGAGTGCCTGGAATCCATTCAGAACGTCCTTGGGGCAGAGTCCAAGAGCTGTTTCTTTCCCTCTGAATTTTAAATCTCATAAGTAATGCCTGACATTTCTTCAGTAATTTCTTAAATTATAGGATCATGGCAAAACAGTGGGACACTCAAGAATTACTCAGCTAGCAACCCATGTGGGGGGAGGATTGGGTTCTTTGGAATAATGACTCTGTATTATGAAGCCATGAGTTCCGTCAGCACCCTCTGAAACCTTTGGGTCCCAGCAATACTTTCTCTTGAGAATTACAGCCTCTGAGTTTGAAGGTCCCAGAGTAAAATCTCAAACTAAAACTTCCAGAATGTTCCCAGAGAATCATGAACAACTTTTTTTTTTTTTTATTACATTGTGTTTATTTAGTTATCTGGGTTGGCAGACCATGCCAAGACACTGATGTGGGGGTCAAAGGGCAACCTTCAGGACTCAGCTCTCTTCTTCCCCTGCATAGGTTTGGGGGGTTGAACTCAGGTTGACAAACTTGGTAGCAGGTGTCTATACCTGCTGAGTCATCTCACAGGCCCCACGGACAGTATTTTTTATCTTACTTATTTATGAAGGCTATGTAAAATTTTAAAGTGGCATCACAGGGAAAGAAAAATTATGAATGTCCAACATAAGTGAATTCAAGATGAAAGAATATGGCAGAATTAAAAAAAAAAAACAAAAAAAAGAAAAAAGGAAGACATGGTTTTAAGCTCTGGTTCCTCCGCACAGCGTGGGGCAATTTTTCTACTTCCCTGCTATATCTATAATATGGGGTAACTACATACCTTGCAGGAGTGTTGTGAAACTTG
Source organism: Peromyscus californicus insignis (assembly GCF_007827085.1). Lineage (NCBI taxonomy): Eukaryota > Metazoa > Chordata > Mammalia > Rodentia > Cricetidae > Peromyscus > Peromyscus californicus. The sequence continues at coordinate 17,960,750 of NW_026294491.1, read as the reverse complement.
AGTTATTAAAAAAAAAAAAAGATTTTCAAACCTGCTTGCACAATGGCTAACATAAATGTTTGACTTAACAGGGGCTGGAGATTCAACTCAGTAGTTTAAAGCCTAAACTGCTCTTGTAGGGTGCGGTAGTTTGAAAGAAAATGGCCCCCAAAGGGAGTGGCACTATGAGGAGGTGTGGCTTTGTTGGAGTGGGTGTGGCCTTGTTGGGGGCTGGCTTTGAGGTCTCCTATGCTCAAGATACCGCCAGTGTGTTAGTCTACTTCCTGTTGCCTGCATGTCAACATGTAGCAGCTCCTTCTCCAGCACCATGTCTGCCTGCAATGCCGCTATGTTCCCTGCCATGATGATAATGGACTAAACCTCTAAAACTGTAGGCCACCACCTCAATTAGATGTTTTCCTTTATAAGACTTGCTGCGGTCATGGTATCTCTTCACAGCCATAGAAACCCTCACTAAGACAGAGAAGAACTTAGTTCAGTTCCTGGCACCCATGTCAGATGCTCACAATGGTCTGTAACTTCAGCTCCAGGGGATCTGACAACTTTTCCTGGCCTTTATGTATACATTAAAAATAATAATAATAATAATAAAATTGACTTAAAAACACTCATTTTCCCTAGGATAAAAAGCACATGTTATTTCTCTCTGTGCCTGGACAGACAGGGCAGTCAGTCATTGTTGGTATTCCTCGTTTCATGACAGCCACTCATTAAAGAATGCCTTTGGGGTTTTAGGAGATGGCTCGGTGGGTAAAATCTCACTGTACATGCCTATGAGTACCTGAGTTCAGATCCCCAGAACCTAAGTAAGACATCCTGCTTCCCATAGTGAGTTCCAGGGCAGCCAGGGCTAAACAGAGAGACCTTGTCCCACAAAAATGCCATATATATTTAATGCACAATGAAGGAAAGTTCCTTTCAAGACCAGGAGCTTGAGCCGGGCGGTGGTGGTGCACGCCTTTAATCCCAGCACTAGGGAGGCAGAGGCGGGCAGATCTCTGTGAGTTTGAGGCCAGCCTGGTCTACAGAGTGAGTTCCAAGAAAGGCTCAAAGCTATACAGAGAAACCCTGTCTTGAAAAACCATTAAAAAAAAAAAAAAAAAAGACCAGGAGCTGAAATGGAATGATCAAAGGAGCGCTGATAAATTGAAGGCATTAAAAAAGAAACTGTTCTGTGTCAACATACAGTGCAAAAGGGATGGGATGGAAGCCTAGTGTGTTGATGGGAAGACAGTCTCGGGCATCATGGCCCAAAGAACCTGTGGCAAAGCTTTGCTTTGTTCAAGAAGACTCGGGACTGGGTGGGCCTTATGAGTGAAGACTGTAAGAGCCTTCATAATGTTCATGGGAAAACCAAGAATTGCTGAGACAGACCTGCCTGGGTTAGCATGCACAGACTTTCACGTTGTCAAGAATGTACGAGAAGGGAAACGAGGGAGGAGAGATCTAGCAAGAATTCTGTAGAGAGTGGGCAGCAAGGACATCTCAGCGGTGGAGCCATGATGGGCACGGACAAGTCAAACTTACTGCTTTTCAGATTTTAAAAAAAGATACGGTTACTTTTTTGTTTTACCGGAGCTGATGGTGAATAATTGCACCCTGTCCCGGCCTCTGCTGAAAGGAGATAACCATTAACTCATTATGCTGACAGGCAGGTTTCAGACAGCCATATTCAGTGTTTTGATGAAGAATTTCCCCTGACCATCAGAAGGACATTAGTGCTCTGTCTCGGTTGTGCAGTATGGGATCTGACTACAGGCGAACTAATGATGACGTGAGATTTCTAAGGATGCTTTTAGAGGGTCGGTCATAGAAATAGGATCCTACCTCCCCTTACCTTCCTTTGCTAAATAAAATGAGGAATCTTTCAATGGCTTCGGATTGCTCTTGAGTGGAGGTTCTAGTTAAGGAAGGAGAGAGGGCTTGCCTCTGAGATGCCTGGTCTGATTTGAACCATCACACCATTAAACAAACATGGATAATTCTACCAGAGTCTGACTTCTTTGGACTCCCCTGTTCTTCTCTTTTACATATGATGTTTTCAATAATCTAAGTACAAATATATCTAGATGCAGTTTTCACTGTTTCCAGAAAGGTTAGCTGGGAATCACAGGACCAATCATGCACATGAACATACATCACGTGAAAACTGTGCCCCTCAGTTCTAATACCTGGAAGGAGACGGCACTAAGAGAAGAGTTTGGTTTTCTAAGTGTTTACTTCCTTGTTTTTAAAATTCAATCTTTCTCTTCCTGTTGTTTACACTGGTAAGATATCCTCCCATGATTTAAAAATGACGTGGTGCTCACGACCTGTGTAAAATTCCTCTGCATAATCGAGGTGTCATGGGAACAGATGTTTGATGAACCTGCTTGTACTTTACAAGCCTTCATCTTATACAGGCAATTAAATTCTCTCTAGATTTTGATCATTTTCACTTATTAAGTGATACATCTGCAAGAATGAGATTATTAGTTGGATGTAAATGAACTCTATGAATAAATAAATATGTAGCAATAATATATTATTAACATCATTAAAATATGATAGAAAGACATGGGGCATACCAGATTCTTAAGACAAAATAAAAAAATCTGGTCTTGTGCTGGCATGACATAGACCCTCAGAAAGTAAAATAAGAATATAGTGAAGCTGAAAAATGCCTGTTTGGTGCATGAGCTGCCTTTGTAAATAGAAATACCTTACATCTTGGAAAAAACAATTTTACTTGAACATGGTGGCCTTCAGCTGCTTCAGGGCTGCATGACCAGATAGATGCACGCACATTATTGAAAAGCTGCTCAAAATAGCTAAGAAATGGAACCAGCCTAGAGGCGCATCAACTGATGAACAGATGAAGAAAATGTGGTACAGATACACAAGGGAATTTTATTCAACCATAAAGAAAAATGAAATAGTGACTCTTTCAGGAAAATGGATAGAACTGAAAAATATGTTAAGCAAAAGATTTGAAAGACAGATATCACATGTTTTGGAGCATAGGTTTATATAAATTTGGATAGGGTAGGAATAGATCAAAACACAGGGACCATGAGGGGAATAGAGAGAAGGCTCAATAATTAAGAATGCTTGCTCCTCTTCCAAAGAACCCGAGAGCCATTCCCAGTAGCCATGTCAGATAATCTAATACTTCATGTATATCCAACTCCAGGGAATCTAGTGCCCTCTTCTGGCCACCACTAAAACCTGCACTCATATACATAGCTACACAGACACAGACACAGACACAGACACACACACACACACACACACACACACACACACACACACACACACACGTGCATGCACACACACACACACACACACACACAAATTAAAAATAAAATGAATCTTTTAAAAGGTATAAAAATTTTAGAAAAAGAAGAGGGACTATGAGAGGAGTAAAGGATATCTTAAGGAAAGAAGAAAGAGAAAATTTTAAAAAGGCAATAGAATGCACAAACATAATGGCAGATGGGAGCAAACCATAAATATTTTTGTCTATCTTTAAAAAATTACATTAATTTTTTTTTAGTTTGTCTGAAATATCTCAATCCAAAAATAATAGAAGGATATTCCTGTGTATTCTCCTATCAAGATTTGCTCTTATCAAATAAATCATTTTGAGATCTACTTATAGAAACAAATATGGACATAAATACATCAAAAGGTCTCCACTAGGGTTTGAGCAGGAGAATTGGAGTCATTTCATTATGTTCACCTATTGTAACCTGTCTCAAATTTTTTCAGTGTTACTTCTTAACTTAAATTTGTCCATTTTTTAAAGTCTAAAATGCCAGCAGTAGTGGATGTAGTATGTATAACATCAGTAAGTCAGTCTACTTCCACATCCACTTCTTTTGTCTTAATTTATCCTGCCATGATTTTTTGAGAGGATTATTGTCAATTCTGCATAAGCATGGGCCAAACTCTAGTTAGTCATTGATAATTTAACCAGTAGAAGTTTCCACGGATCTTTACCCAAATAGAATCAGTTCAAAGGGTTGACTGAGCCAATCAGTTGATCTAGAGCAGTGGTTCTCAACCTGTGGGCATTTACCGCTTTGAGACTCAAACAACCCTTTCACAGAGATCACCCTAAGACCATTAGAAAACACAGATATTTACATTATGATTCATAACAGTAGCAAAATTGCAGTTATGAAGTAGCAATGAAAATAATTTTGTGGTTGGAAGTCACAACACGAAGAACCGTATTAAAGGGTTGCAGCATTGGGAAGGTTGAGAACCATTGTTCTAGACAGAGACATGGGAATTATTCCATAACTAGAGGGTTCTGAAATGAAAATGCACAGTGTAGGCGCTAGGAACCAAACCCAGGTCCTCTGTAAGAGTGTTCTTAATCACTGAGCCATCTCTCCAAGCCCCAAAGCATCACTTTTTACCTGAAGTTAATGGCTTGCTATTGCAGGATGATGTTGGTGCCTGGACAACCAGGCATTTCTTCTGTCTCAGAACACATCTGTGGCAAAGGATACAGCTGAAAAAGAAAACTCAAGCACTTTCTCATTTCTCCAGAAAGCTTTGCTTTTTTGAATTCTTTTTTAAATCGGTTTTGCAAAAGCGCCCTCAGCTTCTTCTATAGAGAGAGTCATCGTCACTATATCATGGTCTCAAACCACAAACGTCAGCTCCAAGGCTAAGGTTCTGATGGAGATCCAGGCTGCATTTGGCAATGAGTCCACCTTGATTGGGAAGTCCCAGCTCACTAAGCTGAGTAGAGGTGATCCAGTTTTTGCTTTTATGATTATTTTGGCCCAGGGAAGCTGTTCTTCAAAAGCAAACCATTTGTCATACAACTTCCCTCTTGACTATGGGAGGGATGTGTTTCTGCTCTGAGCATCTGCTGTCACTAGAACACTCTGGAATGGGCCTCAGAATAAACTAAGGACAATAAGGTGAACAAACAGACCTACAGGAGAGCCTTCAGGGTCTTAAAGCTCTGAGGTCTTGGCATCTGCTCATCCACAGAGGGAATTCTTATCATCAGAGTAAACACAACACTGACTTCCCCAGTCCTGTCTCTGCATTTTTGAGAGACTTTCTCAATGTATGCCTTGATCTGTGTGCATGTTTCCACACCCTAGGTCAAAGTCTTTCTTCATAAGTTAAAAATAAGATGAGGGGCTGGAGAGATGACACAGTGGTTAAGAGCCCTGGCTGTTCTCCCAGAGGACCTGGGTTCAATTCCCAGAACCCACACTGTGGCTCACAACCATCTATAACTCCAATTCCATGGGATCTAATGCTTTCTTCTGGCCTCTATGGGCTCTACACAGATGTGGTAAGAAGACATACATACCAGTCAAACATCTATACACATAAAATAAATTTTTTTAAAAAACTGGATCTTTTGGCTGAGCTTGGTGGTGCACATCTTTAATCCCAGCACTTGGGAGGCAGAGGCAAGTGGATCTCTGCGAGTTCAAGGTCAGGCTGGTCTACATAGTGAGTTCTAGAGCAGCCAGAGATATATAAAGAGAATCTGTCTCAATGCGAGCGCACACACACACACACACGCACACATACACACACACGTACACACACATAATAATAATAATAATTTTTGAAAAGAAAATAGTAGATGCTTTTTAAGGACTGTTATCTAAATGGTAAAGAAATGGACAATTTTCTTTCTTCTTTAGTTCTGGAAAACTTTAGAAGTCTTTTCTAGGCATCCTTATTGCTAGCACACAAGAAGGGGTTGAGGGAGAATGGCTATGCTCTTAAGACCTGAGTGAAATTCTCCAGCTTGCCACTTGAGGGCAGGAGATCAAGCCTGCAGTGAAGCTGGTTCCAGGCTGATGAGAAATGTCCCTCTTGCTCTGGATAAACTCAGGCCTGTGTGTTGTAAAAGAAAAAAAAAAAAAAAAAGACATCAACAATGCCAGTGGCTAGCCATTAGGACGACACTGGCCCCTGCAGAATTCGGAATTGTGAATGCCAAAGGCCATGGCTGCCTTGTACCTGAAGTCAGTATTACCCATCCTTAAGAAGGTGGTTCTCAAGCCGGGCGGTGGTGGCGCACGCCTTTAATCCCAGCACTCGGGAGGCAGAGCCAGGTGGATCTCTGTGAGTTCGAGGCCAGCCTGGGCTACCAAGTGAGTTCCAGGAAAGGGGCAAAGCTACACAGAAAAACCCTGTCTCGAAAAACCAAAAAAAAAAAAAGAAGGTGGTTCTCATTTTTCACACAGCGACAGCAATAGTGGCAACAACTGGACTCGAGAGAAGTTAGGTGAGCCAAAACAGCAATGCAGATCCACCTTTCTCTAGGAATGCGAGATATTAGTATACCTTAGAGGAGACGACAGTGAAGTTTTCATTTGAAAGCCACCACACACAAATCAGGAGGGATTCAGACCTCTTCCTTCTGGCAGACTGGTAGCCAGTCAACGGCTGCCTTAGCTGCCACACCTAACTCAGTGTCCGCTCATAGCGCCTCGGTTAAAATCTGCAGACCTTTTGAGTTGATCCCGTCTGAGCAACCACGGGCTTGTTGCGAAGCATGTTTTCATTTTCAGCAAACTTTGAGAAGTGAGAGTCTCCAGGAGATAAAGACAGAAACAAACAGAATCTTGAAGGTGGCCTTTGTGGCATCTTCCAGATATGAATGAACTCTCAGGAGATGCTCTGACCTCAGCTCTGCTGAACCCCCGACTCCAGTGAGGAAGAAGTTTCCATCCTTAAGAAGGGCCACTTAGGACAAAATGTTAGATGTGGTATATTTCAGTAAAGACCCTGGCCCGTGCCTGCCTCTGAAGTGGATTACCTTACTTTCTATAGAGAATCCCTCATAACTGATCCAAGTTCCTTGAAGCCCAGTCATTTCTTATTAGCTGGTATCTTCCATAATATCTAATAAACTACAACTATTAGATTATACACATCTACTATTCATGCATGTATATCTTATTAAATTGATGTTATTTTATAAAGTAATAACAAAAATGTACTGTATTTATTGAGGAAGCCACTTCCTGGTTTCCTGTATTGCTAACAATGTTAACTAGCAAAATAGGAAAAAAAAAAGAATGCATACCACTGTTTCTATCCCAAGAATGCTGCTTCATGTACATATAGCAGAAAGCAGAAGGTTAAGTCTTACAATGCCTTCTTGTCTAGTTGGACAGACACAATCAGAGGAGAGTAAATTATAAATGAACAGATTGTCCCAACAACAACAGTTTGCCCCTGTGAGCATCAACGCCTTAAAACACGTCAAATAGACACAAATATTATTAATTGCATAACACAGATACTTACAAATTTTATACATATTGTAGTATATGTGCCTGCAAGTACTTGCATTTGTATTACATGTATATCTAGATGTAACTTTTTTCTGCATCCTAAAGAGAAGTTATTGAGCTGACTGTCATTTGATAACACAAAACCCTGACCAGGAAGGTGTCTATAGGCGGCACTGGGTGTCGGGATGTAACTAGCCATTCAGTTTGCCTTTTTATAGATTTTAATCCCATTTCTGTGTCAGCTGCTCAGCATCGTTTTATACTGATGATCCTAGAATTCTTCCTCAGGACTCCAAAGCCCCCTGTTCTCACTCATTAGTTTCAGGATTTTGCTTTGCTTTGCCCTGATGCACACAGAACCCAATGTTTACTCACAGGCTCCACCACTGACCTTCACCCCCAGCTCTCTCTCACTTTGTATTTTTCATTTGGAGAGACTCACACTGTCTAAGCTGCCCTTAAACTCAGCCCATAGCCCAGACAGTCCTTGAAGTTGAGATCCTCCTGCCTCAGCCTGTGGCCTAGCTGAGATTACAGTCCTACGCTACCATGCCTCTTTCTGATTGCTGATTCCTCATTTCTGATCTGCTAAAGACAAATAGTATGTGTGTGTGTGTGTGTGTGTGTGTGTGTGTGCGCATATGTACATGCATTTATGAGTCTATGTATGTGTGTATATGTGTCTATAAGTCTTGTATACGTGTGGACATGTGTCTAAATCTATATGTGTGCACATGTGTGTACATGTATATGTATGTATGAGTATACATATGTTTTGTATGTGCATGTATGTGTACATATACGTATGTGTATGAGTCTATGTATGTGTATTTGTCTGTCTGTCGGTGTGTATATATGTGTGTACATGTGTATAAGTATGTGTGGGAGCATGTCTGCCTGTGTTCATATGTGTATGTACATGTGTATGTACGTATGGGTATGTGTGTGTGTGTGTGTCTGTCTGTCTATCTGTCACATTCATACATACCAGCACTAGACTCTCCTGAGAACCAAGCTCAGGAGCGTTAGCGATTAGGCTCTCTTTTTAAGAGTTTTCCTTCCTTCCCTGGCTCCTCATGAGCCTCCCAACAATTTCTGTGGTGAGTCAAGCAGCTGCCTATGAATGAGAAGTTAAAGTGTTACGGAGTAAAAAATTCTTGGAAGCCAGCCAGATTTCAAGACCAACTGCTCTCCTTCTCCCAGACCTCATGACCGTGGGGCGCCACATGACCACAAAGCTAGAGTATATGGTATTGTGCCTACGTCAATACCAGGTGCTAATTTGGGCTTACAAGTTTTTAGAGAGAAAATTTAAAAGCCAATAACAACGTGACAAAGTGGTGAAGGATGAATTAACTCATACCCTTGCCATTCTGTAGAGACGGGGGCTGAAAACCACAGTGACTGGCCTGTTCTTGCCCCACCCTCACTCGCTCTCGTCACATTATTTCTCTGTGGCTGTGTTCTCTTTGGCCTTCCATCCTGACACCCAGCCCCTCCGTCTTCTCTTGCCTCCCACACCCGGAAGCTCACGGGGGACTCAGGCACCTTCTTTGGGAACTACAGCAACCTCTTCCAGCTCCCAAATGTGTAGGTGTATATTCCAACTGGCTTCTTGACACACCTGGCTCTTCAGCAACTACCTCTTACCACAACTAACTATTTTTATTAGTTATGTCAACACCCAAAGCGGTGGTCTCCCTATGGCGTTTCATGTGTGTGTCATTACACTTTGCTCTAATTCATCCACCTTTCTCATTGCCCTCCCCAGTGCCCAGCTCTATCTGGTTCCCTTCCTTTGCATAGATGCTTTTCCATAACTAAATTCCTTTCTGCCCCTCCATATCCCTGCTGGAGTCTCATTCCTTGGAGGCCAGTCTTAATTACTTATTTACTGATATCTTCCATCACACCTAGTAAACTGTAACGATCAGAGCTATACACGTGTAAGTATCAATAGTAATGGCTGTATAGTTAGCTGAATGTATGCTAATTATAAATAACAATGGTAATACAGTATGATATTTGTGTGCTGTTCTGTAAGCACTTCAATATCCGTGAGCATAATTTAAAAATATAGCAAGAACCAAAATTGGAGATTGTTCCCTTTTCTGGCTGGCAGTCACTGGCTTCCTTTGGATACTAACGTCCAGTGTCCCTGTAGACCCCTCTCCTCCTGTTAGTCTGAGGAATACAGGCAACATTGATGGTGGAATCAGACAACGTAGGACACCTGCTCATCAGAATATAGCAGACCAGCACAAATGATAACAAACTTTGCACTGTGCAGAGAGAAGAACCAGGGACATCATCCCTAGAAACCACTGTGACACCGTTTGTGCCCCTGGATCAAGCCATATCGAAAGAACCGCACAGAACACTCATGTTAAATGAAGTAGCACATTTCTTTTTCCCACAGAACTCATTTGGACGGCTTTCCCCTGTCTGCAGAGGCTTTCCCGATGGAGATGGATCGCTGAGGCTCAGCAGCTGTGTCTCAGCTGAGGTCTTGCAATCAGGCCTTCCCGTCAGGGTCAGTGCTCAGTCCTGTGCTTTGTTCCACATGGAAGTTAAACGATAAAAGGACTAAAGAACCATGAGTTTTCCTCTCCTTCCCTCCCCGTATAATTTTACTCCACAACAGGAAATGACGCAACACCAACCATCCCTTGGCCACACTCAAAACAAACGCTCAGAAAACAACTTTCAGAATAAATCTCCTAGCGGATTTTAAACATTTATTATTGCCTCAAGTTTATTTATGTCTGTCAAATTCTGATAGTGTTGACTATTTTGCTTATCCACAGATTGGGCGACTATGATCCCCTATGATCCTCCCTCACAGTAGCACAGGCCTTCAAGTTTCCTTCGAGAGCCAGGTCATGCGTCACGGGACAAGGCCAGGACCTACTCAAGCAGAGAAGATTTTCATGCATACAGAACACTGGAACAGAGAGGTGGAGCGGGTCTAAGTTTGCTAATGTACCCTGACTCAGTAGCCCAGCAGCAGAAGGTTCTGGAAACACATCTTTGGAGCTGGAGTTTCAGATCTCTGTCCCAGGCAGGAAGTGGCCTTCAGTGAATTCAAGACGCTCGCTCATTCTCTGCCCAAATGTCAGTGACAGTGAGGGTCCAGAAGAAATACAAACCTGGAGACTGATGGGAAACCCCGGTCACCGCAGCTGGCAGGAAGAGAGCTGTCTGTTGGGTCATTGTGCTTGTAAATCCACACGCGTGTGTGAGACTGAGAGGTCTCTCAGTTTGGGGGATTGAATTTTTTGTTTGATATCTGTCTGTCATACACATATACATACACATATCCATAAATACACACATGTGTACGTGCACACACGTACACACACATAATATATTTACATAAATACACATACACATGTACATATACTTACATGCATACACACACACACACACACACACACACACACACACATCCATGATTCTTGTTTCCTGGATTTGATATTTGCAGATTTACCTATATGTTAGATTGTTGCCCTTACATCAATACCCACATGCTTTCACAAGCGTTGAGATAAGCGTGAGTTAAGCGTGAGTTGAGTGGCTCTCTCTCACTATCACCTGAGAGCAGCAGGGCTCGAGATTCAGCCTTCAGGTCAGCTGTCACAGAGAGCAGGAATCCTTGCTGTCCCCTTGGTCATGCTTTTTATACCTTTGTTATTTGGGCTGGTCATTTGCATATTTAAAGCATCTCCCACCTGGGGCCTGAGAGATGGCTCAACAGTTAAAAGCAAGCATTGCTCTTGCAGAGAACTCAAGGTTCAGTCACCAGCACCCATGTAGGGTGGCTCTCAATCACCTGTTACCACAGCTCCAGGGGATCCAACACCCTGTTCTGGCCTCCACAGATGTTTACACACATGTAAACGCACACATAGAAACACACATACACATAAATGCAAATAAAATAAAGTAATATAATGAAGTATTCTATGATATTTTAGCATGCAAAAGCTAGATGTGATTTATAGGGAAAAAAAAGTACATGTACTGGAGACACTTCCTTAAGATCTGGGTGATGTTAAAGAGTTACAGTGTATATTAAATGTTAAAGACTCACAGTATATATTAAATTCATTATTATATAAAGCAAGCTTCCATAGTGATCACAAGACAGACATAATCCAGCCAAAAGCTCACAGAGGCCCAGCACTGAGTTTTCCTAGGAGCGATAATTCCACATTTGCCAGTGCGCATTCTCGGGACAGAGTGCAGTTAAGAGGAGTAATGAGGCCTGAGTGCAGAAACACACACAATCTGTGCATGTTTATGGTACAGTGGCATATTTCCTCCTTTCCTACGTATTTGCTTATTTTAATGAACAAATACAAATTACATGTGTTTATCGTGTTTGTTTTCAATACATAACCAGAAAATAGTTAACATGAGCACATGTACATATCTGTCGTCCCTCAGCATTTTTCAAGAGATGAGAGCATTTAAAGATTTTTCTCTGTTATCCATTTTCTAAAAAATGAAACACATGAGCCAGTGAAATGGCTCAGTAAGTAAGGTGCTTGCCACCAAGGCTGACAGCATGTGTTCAGTCCCTGGAACCCACATGGTTGAAGGAGAGAACCAACTCCAGCAGGTTGTCCTCTGACCTCCACACTGGCACAGTGGCACGTGTGTGCCCACACACATGTACATGCATCAGACACTCACACAAAACTTAAGCAATGCCATCCATCATTGCTAACTGTAATCACCTTGTATGTATAGATTTGTAGATTGTAATTGACATTGTGCGTGATGGGTCTTGCTTTAAAATCCACCTTTTTTTTTTTTTTTTCAGAGACAAGGCATGCATGATATCCTTTCTATAGTCAAAGGGAAGCTCCCAAAATAAATAGGTGGACAGAAAACTCAGCGTCTTCTCCATCCACTTCTAGCAAAGGAGCGATTATACAACACTCTTTCCTGAGCATTCTTGGGATGGGCAGGAAAGAAGCTCCAATTGGCTACTAAGCCTTTCATTTGTCCCAGGAACAACACCCACTGGGCATCGACAGACACTGCCTGTTAGGGACTTGACAGAAAGTCACGAGGACTGTGCCTTGTTTCTCAGAACCTAGAACTGACCTCAGACTCTCCTCCTGACATGTGTCACTTTGTGCCCATTCCTTACCTCCCAAATTTAAGCCAGACATTTCTGTTCAAAATCTGAAGGATTACAGTTACATCAACCAGAACTGAACTGTCAGAATCAGAAACTACATACATGCATGGCACCCCTGCTAGAGAAAGCATGGTGTGGGACAGTTTGAGGCTAAACAAAAGAGTTCCAGGTAATGTTAATATCTTCAGAAATCTCATAATGACCAAAGGGAGTGAGCCTAGCTAAAACTGACTTTCAACCTCAAAGGACGTTAATCCATTTGATATTGAGCTAACTCAGCATTCCATTAAAAGTAATAGAATGAGCAGGAGTAGCCACAGCCTGGGCATGCACAGAGCTGAGCACTCAGGATTATTTTTATAGGCTTATTTACTTGGCTTTGGATAACTGGACCTTGAGTGTATGTCTTGAATTAAGTAGAAGATGCCTAGTAATTGCTGATGTCATCCTAAGCTAAAGCCTCAGCCTCAGGTAAAGATTGATGACCACGTATCTCATTGTGACTTTGGGTTGTTCCCATAATTTTTCCTCCCAAATTGCTCATAATGAAAAGAAGAAGTCCATCATGTCAGCAGGGTCCCTGAGCATGGCATGAATGCAGTTGAAGGCTGGTGGGGGAGAAAGCAGAAAGCACATCTGGACAAACTGTGGATTGAACACACATCTTTATTTCTGTCTTCTCTGAAATCCCATAAACGACCAAGTTTCAACGCCAGCAGCTCACAAGTCTTCTCTATGCTGACGGACTTGAAAGGCTTTTCTAGTTCCTCATTCTTTGTGAGAAGAGAAAAGCTAGCTACCAGAAACATGCAGAAAGTCTGTAACACGGAAAAGAGGGAAGAGGAAGCAGAAATAACCCATCAGAGACTGCCTTAGTTAGGGGTTTCTATTGCTGTGAAGAGACACCATGACCACGACAACTCTTATAAAGGAAAAGCATTTAATCAGGGCTGCCTTACAGGTTCAGAGGTTTAGTCCATTATCATCATGGTGGGAATCATAGCGGCAAAGCACAGGCAGACATAGTGCTGGAGAAGGAGCTGAGAGTTCTATCTCTTGATCAGTAGGCAGCAAGGCACAAAACACCGGGCCTGGCTTAAGTTTCTGAAACCTCAAAGCCCATCCCTCCATGACACACTTCCTCTGACACAGCCACACCTATTCCAACAAGGCCACACTTCCTAATAGTGCCACTCCTATGAGCCTATGGTGGCCACTTTCTTTCAAACCACCACAGCGACAAATACCTGTCTCTGATAGAACACTCTGACCAGAAGCAAATTGGGGATGAAAGAGTTTGTTTCATCTTACAGGTTACAGGCCATCATCTAGGGAAGCCAGGGCAGGAACTCAAAGCAGGTGATTGAAACAATAACCATGAAGAGATGCTGCCTACTGGCTTGCTTCTTCTGGCTGGCTCAGCTACCTCTCTTACCTGCCCAGGGGTGGTACCCACACCACAGTGGGCAGGGTCCTCCCACATCAATCACAAATGAAGAAAGCGTCCCACAGACCTATCTTATGGGGGCAGTTCCTCAACTGGGGTTCACTCTCCCCAAGTGACTCTAGTTTGTGTCGATTTGGCAAGGGCCAACAAGCATAGAAAAAGTGTGATAACTGTGATAAGCCAGACTTGATAGTGTAGTGCATGCCTCTAGCCTAGTGGTTGGGACACTGAAGCAGAATGGCATAATCCAGGCTAGCCTGGGCTGCATAGAGAACCTGTCTCAAAACCAACAAGATTATTGTTATTACCTCAGAGATAGGAGTAGCTACCCCATTCTGACACAAGATGAAGGAAGTTTAGAGAAATAATAGAAAAAAAAATAACACAGTACCTAACACATTTCATGGTAGCCTGAAGGATATGGTTCAGCCACACACTCAAGGTGTAATAGCAGATCCTTAAATCCTTTCCAGTTCAATCATCTATATATAACCTTGGCCCCCAAATCTTGAAAGTTGAAAATCCACAGCTCAGGGCCAAGGTCAAAGATAAATGGTTCACAGACTTAATTTGGGAAGAGAGCCAAATAACGTGACTTAGGAGGAATACTTTCTTTGTATCAGAATTTTACAGGTCCATTGCTTGTTCAGACTCAGCACAGTGAAACTGCAATTGCCTCCTCAGCCTCTTCCTCCTACAGCTTTTTTCGGGAGGTTTCAGCACATCCACTAATTGGGGTACAGGCCCCCTCTCCAGGGCAAGGAATGCCTTTGGCAATGCTGGCATCTCCTTGAGACAACTCTGCCAATCTTCAGCCTAAAAGAAGGTAAGGATTAAAAGCTTCCACAGTGTAAGGCTCTGACTAGCCAGTTTGTCCTTGCATTTGCTAATGACCAAAATGTGTGAAGTGTTTTACAGAAAAGGGAATAAAGGTGTATTTTCCAAGAAGTATTTCTTTCTTTTCTCTTCAGGCCTCTACATATTCTAGGGATCAAAAAAGGTCCCATATTTTGTTTCCACTAGAAGTGAATTCTCAGGCTGAACAATGGCTTGGACATAGGTGATGAGAAAACTTACATTTCACTTTATTTTTTCTGGTTTCAGTCTTTACATCCACTCTCCGCTGTGTCTTTGTTGTATATCCCTTGGCCTAATTTTTCCTGTCATTCTTTCTCCAGCTCCCGCCCCAACATCCGTGCTCTTTGTTCTCAAATCCATCTGAAGTTGGGGTCTCCTCCAACCCTACCCCCTTTTCCTCCCACCAGTAGGCAGCAAAAGCACCATCAGCACACCTCGGGGACAGGGGCGGCTTGCTGAAGTATTTCAGGAACTCAGGGTAAAAATCAAGAATTAGGGTGCAGTTGAGTAGGAAGGGGTAACTCTTTGTGTGTGTGTGTGTGTGTGTGTGTGTGTGTGTGTGTGTGTGTGTGTGTGTGTTTTAAAGATTTCTTTACTTATCATGTATACACACCCCAGAAGAGGGAACCAGATCTCATTACAGATGGTTGTGAGCCACCATGTGGTTGCTGGGAATTGAACTCAGGACCTCTAGAAGAGCAGCCAATGCTCTTAACCTCTGAGCCATCTGTCCAGCCCCCTGGGAAGGGGTAACTTCTGGTGCTACACAGCATAGTAGGATAACTATGCTTGACAACATTAATTCTATATTTCAAAATAACAAAGAAGATCTTGAATGTTCCCAACACAAAGAAAAGATAAATGTTTGAGGAGATAGATATTGTAATTACCTGTGACAACATCCAATTCTACATTTCAAAACAACCAAGAGGGTTTCCTATGTTCTCAGAAGAGACAAACATCTGAGGTGGTAGATGACTAATCACCCTGACGTGATTATTAAATCTTCCTCATATGCATTGAAATATCATATCCTATCCTATAAATATAGGCCATTATTAGTTAACTAAAATATTTTAAATCAGAGAAACAGTAAAAGAAGTCCATACTGGGCTTGCCCTGGGACTTCAGAGCTGTCTCCAAGAAAGTCAGCTCCTACGCAAACTAGCCAATCAGGATACCCAGGAGTATGAAGGGTAGATAAAAGACAGATGTTCATGGAGCAGGGGAGATGACCCTACAGCAAAGCACTTGTCACATGGACATCAAGACCTGATTTTGGATTCCCAGAACTCATGTAAAACTGGACACCATCTGCAACATATCTGCATATATCTGCAATACCAGTGCTCCTACAGGTAGCTGGGATCTTCACTCCTACTCTAGAAATGGGAGTCCCTAGAGGTTCACAGGCCAGTCAGCCTGGCGTACACAGTAGTGAACAACAAAGAGACCTTGTCCTAAACAAGGTGGAAGGCAAAGGGCCTCAAAATGCACACTGTGGCACACATGTACCCCACTAACACATACAAATATGCATGCACACACACACACACAAAGAAAGAGAGAGAGAGAGAGAGAGAGAGAGAGAGATTAAAAAATAAAACAGTAGTTGATCACATACACTGTGGTGATATTGTGTTCCCCAAAATATTATGCACCCTAATAAACTTATCTGGTGTCGGAGAACAGAACAGTCACTAGATATAGAGGCCAGAAAATGGTGGCACACATGCCTTTAATCCTAGCATTCCAGAGGCAGAGATCCATCTGGATCTCTGTGAGTTCAAAGCCACACTAGAAACAGCCAGGCATGGTAACAAGAGCCTTTAATCCCAGGAAGTGATGGCAGGAAGCAGAAAGGTATTTAAGGTGTGAGGACAAGGAACTAGAGCCTGGTTAAGCTTTTAGGCTTTTGAGCAACAGTTCAGCTGAGATCCATTCAGATATGAGGACTCAGAGGCTTCCAGTCTGAGGAAACAGGATCAGTTGAGGAATTGGCAAGGTGAGGTAGCTGTGGCTTGTTCTGCTTCTCTGATCTTCCAGCGTTCACCCCAATACCTGGGTCCAGGTTTGTTTTTATTAATAAGACCTGTTAAGATTCGTGCTACAATACACCTTGGTTGAGGGAGGTCGTCAGTTGATGACGTGTTTACAAGATACTGTATCCTCAATCCAGCTGTAGATGGCTACCATGGGGCCTTCTTCCTATCTGGAGGATGTGCCTTCTGACTTGCCTGATCTCAAAAGGCTACAGTGACATACAACAGCCTTTGAAAGTGTTCATGCAGACAACAAAGGGAATAGTTCATTAAATGGGGAAACAGCCTTCTAGATCAGTATGTTGTGAGAAAGACTATGAAGTCACCTGTAGACAGGAGTCGGGTACTCACAAAAATTACTGGTCCTGTGGGAGGATCAGAAGTGGGGACCAGAAGGGAATGAAGTGAGAAGGTCCTGTAGTTAGGACAGTTGCTCCTCAGCCCTGGCACTCACAGAAACCCAGTATCATCTTGTGTCTCACTGTAAAAATCTGAACTTTTAAAATACTAGACAGGGAAATGTTTTTTCTAAACTTAAACCCATCTAATCTACCACATTGTACAGAATCATGATTTTTAAAAATCATTCCCAGAAAAAAAATAGATCTTTAAGAAATGAATGCTATCATTAAAATTTAGACGGTCATCTGGGAGACATTTCCCCAATTCCAGATACCTCAAACATAACCTCTGCATGCTTACATATGCACGTCACCATTCTCAATGACAGTAGGAGTTAAAAATTCATCAGATTAGTTAGGTCATTATTTTAAAATTTTTTCATTTCATTATTTACTTATGTGTGTACTTGTGCATCTGTGTGTAGGTGTATGCTCATGAGTATAGGTGACTGTGGAGACCAGAAGGGGCATCAAATCCTCTAGACTTTGACTTAGAGGTGGTTGTGAGCCTCCAGATGTGAGTGCTGCAAACTGAACAGATGTCCTCCGTAGGAGCGGCAAGTGTTCTAAAACCCCTGAGCTGTCTTTCCAGCCCCTATATAAGATTTTTTTTTTTTTTTTTTTTTTTTTTTTTTTTTTTTTTTTTTTTTTTTTTTTTTTTTTTTTATTTATTTATTATGTATACAGTGTTCTGTCTGCACATATCCCTGCAAGCCAGAAGAGGGCACCAGATCTCACTACAGATGGTTGTGAGCCACCATGTGGTTGCTGGGAATTGAACTCAGGACCTTTGGAAGAACAAGCAGTGCTCTTAACCTCTGAGCCATCTCTCCAGCCCCCTATATAAGATTTTTAAACACCAGTCTTTTTGTTTATCTCCTCCATATCAAACACATTTATTTCATAATCCTTTGGAACACAATATCCTAACCTAACCAAAGACTGTTGAGGGTTTTTTTTTCTTTTTTTAAGGACGTATTTCATTTTTAACTGTGTGTACTCATGTGTCTAAGTGAGGGTATGTGCACATAAGCACATAAAGAAAATATTTATATTAGCATCAGTCCAGTGGAGACTTATATGAACTGACAGCAAGATCAGCTTTATGTAACCATGACAACTGTCAGCATCAAGTCAGTCTAAGTGTCCGGCAGCATTCTGAAATTGAGTGCTCAGAGTGCTCAGGAGGATTTAGGACATAAGTGTGCAGCCAAGTCTTAGGACATTATTGGTGGTTTGCCTCAGCAAGTATTTGGCAGACACTGTTTCACTGGATATGATTGTCAGGGCCCTTCATTTACACTGAACTTTAAAATTAAGCTAATGTTTTCATTGGGCCTTATGCCTCAGAGATCATGAAAGGGGAAGATTGGCTGGCAAAAGATAAAATTCAAACACGAAGCAAAATCTTAAAGTGAATGGCCTTGAAATCACCTAACAAAGAGGGTTATACATATTTAAAACAGTTTAAAGGTCAAAAATTCAGACTCTCAAATTATTTCTAACTAGCAAAAAAATTGGACCACAGAAGGGATCTTAGCTCTCAAGATTAAACCCAGCAGATGCTCCTGAATAGTTCTACATAATGGATCTGGGCTGTGGTATCCATTTTCTCTGTAAGAATTTGATTGACATCCCACTGGACATGTTAGTAGGCTGTTTTCTAGAATCTCCACACACAGGTTCCAGGAGTGCTCCAAGTTGACTGTGTTCTGCTCAAACCAGCTTATGTCTCTTTGCTCAAAATTAGAATTATTCACAACTACATTTTTTATACAGACTGATGAATACAGGTACAGAAAAGGAAGTGTTCCATTCTTACGTAGACCTAACTAGTTACTGCAGAAAGAGTTGATGAAAATAAATCATAAAGAAAACCTGAGTTAGGTGTGGATGCTCTATAGCTATGAAAGAATGGGATGGGGACAAAAATTAGGGACGAGTCTGCCTTCCAACAGCTTCACATTGTCCTTGGCTGTTCGATCTGTCTTTAAAAACTGAAATCAGTAGCAGCAGCAGAATAAGCATGATGAGCCTGGTTTATATGGGGGAGAAGGCTGAGTCCTGGGGTCCCCACACCTGCTCTGGGAGGAAACACTGGTATTCAGTCAAGAGCTGCCAGGCCACAAAGATGCCAGGAGGAACCTGATACTCCATATGTTAACCTAAAGCACAAGACACTGGGATGCTGGCTTAGTCAATAAATGCTGTCTCACAAGCATGAGAAGCTGAGTTTAATCCCGGCAACTATGGAAAGAGCCAATCACGGCAGTGCACTTCTAACTCAAGAGCTGGCCAACCAGAGACAGGAGCATCCTTGAAGCTCCCTGACCAGCCAGTCTAGCTGCATCAGTGAGCTTTGGGTCCTAGGAATAGACCCTGTCTCAGAACACAAGATGGATGGCTCCAGACAAGGAGACTCAAGGATGATCTCTGCCCTACACACACACACACACACACACACACACACACACACACACACACACACACACAAAGAGTACCCACATACACATGAACACACTCATATCCTCCACACAGACATGTGCAAACATGAAAAAAGTACATTTTAAAAATTACTTTAAAATAAGAGATTGGTGTGCAGTCCAAATATCTACAATGCATATTGTGTGATTCTGTTTTTAATTTATTGACAGATTTACTGACCAATAGCAATCACTTCAAATAACAGGGTTTCTGTTTTTGTTTTTCAAATGAACCAATGTTCAGTATAATAACAATTCTACCAGAGTCTTCATAGTCTGGACACTATTGTTTAAAACAACATAGAAAGCATCCCCCTCGGCTTCAACATACCATCACTGGAATCCATCACCAAGTTTGTATCTCAGTGAACCAACAGGACAATTGCTCTTCTACTTCCCTTTCTGTTACTGTGATAAAACTCTGACCAGAGCAACTTAGAGGAGGGGAGGGCTTACCTTGGAGCTCATAGTCCATCTCCAATGGATGTGAGGGTAGGAACTCAAGCAGGGACTTGAAAGAAAACCGCAGAAGAATACTGCTGCTGCTGCAGCTGGTGCTGGCTGGCTGGCTCGTTGTCTTGCTCACACATAAGCTTGCGCTTAGCTAGCTTTCTTATATGACTCAAGACCATTAGCCTAGGGATGGTGCCGCCCACAGTGGGCTGGGCCCATCGATATCAATTAATAATCAAGACAAACCTCCACAGATGCACCCACAGGTTATTTGATCTAGGTAATTTCTCGAAAGAGACTTTCTCTCAGACGACTCCAGGCTGTGTCAAGCTAACAATTAAAGCTCACTAGGACAAAGCCCATGGAAAAATTCGCCACTGTAGAGTGCTCTTCTGCAGTTTGATCTCACGGAGACTTTGACGTCTGTTTTCCAAATGAGATAAGTGAGCTTATTACACTACATTTTGTTATCTAAATTGAACTATACTATATAAATATCTGAAGGAGTTATATGGCAAATTTCAAAATCTGTTAATCATTTGTAACAATGCCACTAAACACCATATTTGTACATTTGTTTTTCATGATATTTAGTTTATATATTCGAAAATGAGTTTCTGAAAAGTTGCCCGTGGCCACTTTCTGTGCTAGAGGAGACAGATGGAGCCAGGACTTGGCCTTTGGACTCTCAATCTTCAAGCCAGCTCTCACAGATGAAGTATCAGGAGTTCCATAAATGCCTACTTCAGTGCCTACTCTTCTAAGACCCCTAAGTTCCTCAGATCCATGTTTCATTACTAAAACTTGCCTATACAATTTTTCAATTTTTAAATCACTGATTATAATATGCAAAGTTATGCAAATTTTATTTCAAACAGAAAGGGCTACATAGTCATTACTGATAAGAAGGTAACTACATAAAGAATGTAAAGTAAGTGAGTTTGAGATTTTTATTTTTGACTTGCTCATACAAACACCTAATGTGGGCCTTACGTCAGCACTGAGAAAAAGTATCTCAGAGAAAAAGTATTTCAGATGTTAGCATGGTCCTTAAGGACCACATGGTCTGGGTAAGAAGAAACAGTTAAATCACTATAACAATATGTCATATCAGTTCTACTGTAAATGCAATGCTAAATCCTGTAGAAACAAAATGATGCCTCAAGAGAGTAACTCTGGGGGGTGGGCACCCCACAAGAGAAACCTTTTGGTATTGGCCTTTCTAACTGCTGGTGTTTAGTACTATTGCAAAGCAGATGATTTAGCTATTTGGATCACTGTATAAAGTCACATTTCTTCCCCTCTCTCTCCATAATACATTTGCTACAGCCTGCTCCTAGGTGGACTCTTGCAGCCCAGCCACCACCACTCTTAACATCCTTTGGCATAATGAATTTGAACTAGTTCTTACTAAGGGAAAAAAAAATGGGTCTGGGGGTTCCAGGTGGAGAGGGGTAGTCTTACATTTGAATGATAGGGTAAGTTTTTTGTTTGTTTGTTTTTTTTTTAAGCTACATAGAAGAGTAATTTTGACATAGGCAAGCATAGGAGAATGTTTTCCTGTGGACCCTACACTACCCAGTGACACGGCTCTGGGATGTTCCCTTTTAGCAACATGCAGAAGTTAACTCCCACCAAACATTTCTTCCTCTGCATGTCTGAAAAACAGGAATCAGCCAATTCCAATAGGAACAGTATAGCTTGTTTTGAAGAAGTCTTTGGAAAAGCATTCCCTGCCATTTGTCAAGGCTGCTAACTCCCAGAGCTGTACAAGGAGAAACTCCAGTGTGGTGCCTCACACGTGGCCAGGAGCTGCTCTGCTTTGCCCCCTGCACAAGATCAGAGACTCCAGGTAGGATTCTAAGAGTTAATATCTCCAACCCAACTATGAACGGTAAACATCTTTTTTTAATGTAAACTGGCAGCAAAATATCTCAGTGGGTAAGGGGATTTGCCACCATGCCTGATAACCTGAGTTCAATCCCTGAGATTCACATGGAAGGAAGAGAAAACCAAGACCTGCAAGACACGCACGCACGCGCGTGCGTGCGCACACAAACACAAACACAAACACACACACACACACACACACATGCACGTGCACACACAAACACAGTTTTGAATTTTTTGATGAAAATGAATGATGTCTTCTATTTACCCTTAAAAGGATCATTTTTAAGCTTTCATGGGATGTATCAGCATTAAAGGGCAATTATAGGATGTATTCTACAGACTGAAATTACAGGTATGAACAGGAAAAAAAATAGCAATTGCTGATTCCATACTTAGACTATGTCATTTCCCGCTGAGAACTTATATAACACTCTGTCTCCTTTGGGGAAAAAGAAAGTGCACTTTCTTGATAAAACTGATGCTTAGGGACAGGAAGACCTTTGCAAAGACACCTTGCCCTTCGAGTCTGAGCACTCTTGAAACCAGAAGCGTCCTTCTGTGCAGCACAACACACCCACCAGATTGGGACAGGACTTTAAACAAGAAATATGTACACGCAGCCCTTGTCAGGGCAGTCTTCCATTGCTGTGGGGCTGCTCTAGGTGAGCCCCTGCTTAAATTCTGCCCCCAACCCTAGCCAAACACAAGGAAAGCACCTAAAAGTACCGACAGCTGAGCAGACCTTTCAGCACACATAATCATGGTTCATGATTGTCCTCACAGGTGCAGGCAAAGGCAGGTCTTTGGAATAGTGCCACTATCCATTTAAATGCTCAAAGCCATTTCTGGAACATGAAGGTGTATGATCTAGGTGCTGCGCATCATGTCAGAACCGAAACTCACCAATGTGGCGAGGCAGAAGGGGAGACCAAAGCCAGTTGGTTGGCTTCAGGGAGCTGAAGCCACTGCCTAACTAAGTTCTTCTCTTCCTGAGTGGTTGCCATGGTACCACACAGAGAGAATCACAGATGGAAGGCAGGAGAGAACAAATTTGTGACTTTCTGTCTTGACCCTTCCACGGCGATGAAATCACGGCCCTCATTCTGGGATGGCACAGAATCGCTGCCAGTGTCTTGAAAAAGTCCGCAGAATTTGGGAGAAAATTGTCAAGCAGTCAGTAGGAGGGTATATTTTAAATTCTTTCAGGGCAGTTGGAGGGGGCAAGCAAGATGGATCAGTGGGTAAAAGTCCTTGTCACTAAGCCTGATGCGTTGTTTAATCCCCAGGACCTGCATGGTAGAAGAGAACCAACTCCTGCAAGTTCTCTTCTGACCTAAAACACACACACACACACACACACACACACACACACACACACACACACACTCACACACACTCACACACACACACACACACACACACACACACACACATACCATGGCACTCACTCACAAGAGAGGAGATAGGGACATACACACACATACACACACCCACACCCACACCCACACCCACACCCACACACACACACCATGGCAGTCACTCACAAGAGGGGAGACAAGGACATACACACATACTCATACACAAAAGAAAATAAATAAATAAGAGTGAGCTTTATTAGTTTCAAATATTGTGCACATCCAATTCAGATTTACATGAGTATGAAAAACAAACCCAATTAAAATGAAGAATGGGCCCTGCATTGTAATATACAGGAAACACACATTCATTTTGATGCATAGACATCAATCACTCTATTCTATGACACAGGCAGTTTGACTCAGTGAAAAGTGCAAAAATGCACATACTGTTTGTTGAGCGTTTAGAACACAGCAGAAGTTTGACACGCATTTTTTTTCTGTTATTTCTGACTGCAACTCTTTCAGATGCAGTGTAAGATTATCCCACTTTACAAATAGAGACGGAGTTAGAAGAGAGTAACCTTTACCTTAGGATCACACCACTGCAAGAGGGGACGGCCCCGCCCCTGCCCGCACCCCTGCCCTCCAGCTGCAAGGCCCTAAGCCAGTGGTTCCCCAACCTTTCTAACACTGCAGCCCCTTAACACAATTCCCGTGTTGTGCTGACCCCCAATGATAAAATCATTTAATTGCTATTTCCTAACTGTAATTTTGCAACTGTTATGAATAGTATTGTAAGTATCTGATATGCAGGGTCTCTGATATGCGACCCCTGTGAAAGGGTCCTTTGACCTTAAAGGGGTCACAGGTTCAGAACCAGTGCCCTGAGCCCTTTCTAACTGTACAAGCTGTACACTGGTAGGCATCGAGGGCTGAGTCCTCTTCATCCAAATTTCTGCCCACAGCCAGCGCTTCCTTTCAATCTCACTGAGACCAGATAAGGTTTCAGTGAATCATGAACAGCTGATAAGTTGAAAATGTGGGCTCAGAATTGAAAAGAGCTAAACAAAAGTATTCATAGTTTGGTTAAATGCACTCGGGATTCTAACCAGCTCGCTCTGTTTCTAAAAGAGATCTTTTTTTGTCTCTTGCTAGAGCCATCACAAGGAATCTCTAAGGACCAGCCTTGTGTTGTTACTGTCACTGTTGGTTGATATGACAAATGTCTACAGCGCTCATCTTTCCTTATTCTCCCAGTCACGTTATCATGGGGACTGTGACCCCGCATTGATGAGACCGGTCTTTTTTTAAAGGAATGAAGCAAGAAGCCAATGGGTAATAACCAAGAAACTTAACAACTTCAACACACCAAGAGACATGGAGAAGAGAGATTTTTTCCTCTAAGCTGAAGAAATTCTCACTTTTAAGATCCATTGTCAAGCGGCTCCACCTCAGAGCGCAGCTCGGCCCATGCCTAGGAGACACAGGCATCAGCTGTGGTCTTTTCTCTTTCCTCTCACTCCCCTGGCACTGCAGGGGAGCTGTCACTGATCCCATACTCTCTGGTGGTCTAGATTTGCAGAGAGATACCAGAAGAGAATTTAATCAGCCAGCACACATGCAGCTCAGGGACTCTCAATTATTTGCCCCGAGAGCTTCAGAAGCAGAAGATTGACAACGTGTATGTTGTTTCTGTTGGCCCAGCAAGAACTCATTATCTCAGAGCACAATCGTTGATGTTCATGGCTTAAAACATACAAACAAGGGTGTGGTGATTTTTCATCTCTAATAGGGTTGCTGTACAGAGCTCTGATTTCCCCTCTCCACTGAATTGTCAGATGGAAAGTCAACACAAAGTGTATAATGGAGGTGCCTTTTTCTTTTCTTTCTTCCTCTCCTTCTGCCAAACTTGCCTTTGCTTCTAATTCTCAGAAGTATCAATTAACAATGCCTGATTTTAATAGAGCACTTGCAAGCACGGGGATCATGCTGTAAAAATTAGTTGTCTGGCGCTGATTTCCTGTAGACATCGTCACTCAATGTTCCAGTCTCTCCAGAGCCACCACTAGCCTTCCCCAAGATTCAAGACAGGCAAGATGTGAGTAACCTGCCCACATGGTCTGCAGGTGTATGGGTGATTCGGAATATAAATTCTTAGGAAGAAAATGATCAGTTTAGGCTTTAGTCAAAATTCTTGGGAAACTTTCAGAGATCTGAATTTAGTGATTTAATTAAACAAGGTGGGAGTGATGATTTCCCACAACGATGATACCTAAAGCCCAATCCCTTGTTTAATGCCAAACTTTGGAAATGGTGCCCATTTTACAAGTCAAGGAGGATCATGCGTCACCATTTGATGTGGCCAGACAATGTCAGGCCTGGTGGTAAAAGCCTTCTCTGCCCCAGGAGGCTGAATCAAAAGGACAGAAAATTCAGGGCTACAGAGCAAGTTCAAGGCTAACATGGACAGCTTAATGGGCATTGTCTCGAAATAAAAATTAAAAACGTGTGGGGACATAGCTCAGTGGTAGACCACTTGCCTGGCACAGGTGAGGCTGGATCTTCAAACCCCAAAACTACAAGACCAAGAAAGGAGGAGATTCCAAATGGTGTTGCAAATGCCACAGATGACACTTTTAAATCTTTAGATCTGAGTATTTGGTAACAGTATTTACTTTAGAATAAGGGAACATGAGTTTCTGGTGTGTCCCTGACACTTTTGAGTTGGACACACTCCAGGCCAAAGTTTTTCTGCAGCGACATCATGAAGATCATCTCTAAGGTTCTTTGATTTTAAAACAGAGTTTAGAAGAATTCATACAAAGATGAGAAACTCTACCTCCCCAAAAAAATATTTTCATATATATATATAAATATATGTGTGTGTATGTGTGTTTAGTGAATACAGAACACCTGGTATTCTAGGTTAGTAAGCGTGCACTGTGCAACATGGCAGCCATTTGACACAGTAACCATTGGGTATTTGAGATGTAATGTATCAAAGACACATTGGACTGCCATGACTTAGAAGGAAGAATAGATGCAAACCAGCTCACTTGTAATTTTGTACTGATTGCCTATGGATATGACACTGTGTATGAACAGCAGAGTAGACAAAAATGCATCATTAAAATTCATTTCCCTTTTTTTTTTATTGTTGCTGATGGGGCTACCAGAACACTTTCAGCTATCTACATGGCTTATATTTCCTTGCCATCAAGTAGTACCAATGTAGGTCTTGGTTGCTTAGCAACAAATAAAACAGAAAGGTCTCCAGTCCTTAAGAAGTCAAATTCAAATAGAAACCAGGGAAGAATAAGAGCAAACAGACAGATAAATAATTAATTTCAAATTGGTTTTTAAATGTATAAAGATAAAAAAAATGAGAAATCATAGTAACATGTTTTTCTTCAGATGGGTAGATTGGAAAGTCCTTTAACAGAGATGGCATTGAATTGAGACCAGAGTGAGTCATGGTCGCTGTATAGGACTCTGGAAAAAGAGTGGCGTGAACACAGGGAGGACAAGCTTGAAGATCCCAAGGTGGGGCCAGTCTTGGAACATTTATGTGTACTGATCCTTGAAACATTAAAGTTTATAAAATATTACCAGAAGCATTAACTGGCTTGCATAATGGATTGATGGTTTGGACACTGCCCCAAGTCATTATTTCATCTAATTGTCACAGTCACTCTTAGAATGCCACATTGTCCACTCTACAGAGAACTGTATAGCTCAGTACTTGAGGGACCTGCCTGCAGAAGGCCAGCATATAGGAAGCAGTGGGGTTAGAGGGTCTCTGTCTACATACAAATCTAGAATGCCTTCTGTCTGTCTGTCCTCTTCCTGTCTTCACCCAAGCACACACTAAGTGTCTTAATCAATGTTCTATTGCTGTGAAGGGACATCATGACCACAGCAACTCATAAAAGAAAGCGTTTAATTGGGACTTACTTAACAGTTTCAGAAGTTTAGGTGATTGTCATCATGGCAGGGAACATGGCAGCATGCAGGCAGACATGGTGCTAGAAAAGTCATTGAGAGGTCTACATCTGGATCCATGGGCAGCAGAAAGAGAGAGACTGGGCCTGGCTTGAGCTTTTGAAGCCTCCAAGGCCATCCCCAGTGACAACTTCCTCCAACAAGACCACACCTAATCCAACAAAGACACACCTCCTAATCCCTCTCAAGTAGTGCTGCTCCCTAATGACCAAGCATTCAAATATATGAGCCTATGGGGGCCATTCTCATTGAAACCACCACACTAAGTGAACAAGACTTCTCAGCAGATTTGTGATGTCTCTGCCAATCTTTTCCTGAGCTTCTCCCCACACTGAGGGGAGAGCTGGGTGAACACTCAAGCTCAGCTTGCTTCTAGTCAGTTACAAAAACCATTCATTTCCTACATCACACAACTGAACAATGGGTTGGTTGTTGGTTCCCAGCTAACTCTGCAGCAGAAGACACTCATGACTGAAGCTATCTACTGTGTGAACTTTTCCTGGGAAGAGAACAAACAAATGTCTGTTCACCCTAGACATGCAACAAATGATAGATTAAAGAAGTGACTCCACTCAGGTCTAGCCTGGTAAATGACGGGGCTAGCAGTGGTTACCTACAAGAGCATGGGAAACTGCTGGGCAGAGACAGCACTGAAGAAAAGTCTTCCCCAGAAACTGTTAACCATCTACATATCCTTGGGAAAGGGTGAGGCCTCGTAAACCTGGGCCTCTTCCTCGACGGATGATTGATAGGCCCACTCAAATGCAGGCTCCTGTGAGTCACCACAACTCCCTAGCTCTCGAGAGAGAGAACAGCAGCTACATCAGCCTTCCCAACACTACCTAACAGATTTTCCATTCTCCAACCCATTGTTTCCCTGAACCACAAGAGGGAAGTTTCTTTTCCCTGTCTCCCCCTGCTCCTCTGGGAAGAGTAGATGTTAGCTAAATTCCCCTGGGCTCCAGGGGGAAGTTGCCTTTTGTTTCCTAATAATTAGCTGCAGAGTTAAGTACTCTTGAGAGAAGAAACTAAAAATATTTGAGACCTAAGGCCTGGGAATCCGTACATTTCTTCAGATTCACGGAGGTCAGAGCATCCAGTGGCCTGCAGGTCCCAGAAGCACTCGATCTGTAGTTACCCCAGTGCCCACCTAGCTCACGGCCTCCCCACAGCTCCCTGGGTAGTTCTTGTGCCTGGAAGCCAAGGCAAGGTGGTCTTTGTAGATGATAGCGTCACAGTCTTCAGTCTATAAGATTTCCAAAGAAATTATTTTCCTGGTCCCAATGACTTGCCCTTCAGTCGCTGGCTTTTTGGAGTGGCAGGCAATCACTGTCACTCCCTGGACCACAAAAGGGAGGGTGAGTTTGTACAAATGCAGCCAGCACCATCAGTGATTCTCAAATTAGGGACACTCAGTCTCCCTCGGGCAACACATCATTGTTCATTTTAGCAAGACGGGATGAAACATTCACTCGGTTCCTTGTCTCTCCCTCTTAAATATTGAAGATTAATTTTATTCATTACAGTCTTCCGATGTTTAGTAAGCATTCTGTTTATGGTTCAATACGACATTAGGGAGAAAGCTTAGCAGTGCAAGTTTGGAAGGCAAAGAGACTTGAGTTTACATCATCTCAGCTCTCTGGCTTACAGGTTGCATTATACTGAACCACAAAACCTTGACCCTCACTAAGTCTCAGTTGTGTGGGAAAAGGGCATAAGAACACGTGCATTAGGGACTGATGTCAAATTAAAGGATGGGTGGAAAGCATCCAGCCCAGAATCGCATGGTAAGATCTCAACCCCTGAAGGCTATGCATCTGTAGGTTCAACCATACTTTTACATGACTATATTATGCTCTGGTCCTAGAGCAACTGAGGCATGGCACTGCCAGCCTGATATGGCCCTCAGGCATCATTAATTAAAGTGATTATTTATCCTTTGTTTCATCTCTTGTTATAGTTACCTTCAGCTGTCAACTTGACACAAACCCAGACTTGCCTCAAAAGAAGGGACCTTAGTTGTTAATTAATATAGGAGGGCCCAGTCCACAATGGGTGTTACCATCCTTAGGCAGATGGACCTTGGCTGTAGAAAAATGGTAGCGAACATGAGCCTGAAAGGGAGCCAGCAAGCAGCATCCCTCCATGATCTATTATGCTTTAAGCTCCTGTCTCCAGGTTCCTGCTTGAGTTCCTGCCTTGACTGTCCTCAGTGATGGACCAGTACATGGAAGGATAAGCCAAATAAACCCTTTCTTCCCCCCAAGTCATTTACAGTGAGTGTTTTATCACAGCAAGATAGAAAAGCAAGATAGAACACCTTATATCTGATACGTTTCTGTAAATTAGATCCTCCTTACCCAATAACCCAGCCAAATCACATTTCCAACACCTGTCATCAAAGGGCAAACACTGAACCATCTCTCATGACAAAGAAAGGCTCCTTTCACTGGGAAAATCTCCAGGTGCTCTCATCAACTGAAGCCACTTCAACTAAGTAGAATCACGGACTGGAGAACTGGCTCAGCAGTTAGAGCACTGGCCACTCTTGAAGATGGGTTCAGGTCCCAGCACTCACATGGCAGCTCCCAAATGACTGTAACAACTCCAGTTCCAGAGAATCCAGTGCCCTCCTCTGGTCTCCCTGGGTACCTGCACACTAGTGTGCAGACACATACACACACACACATATACATATACATAAGTAAAAATATAAAATAAGTATTTTAAGTGGAATCATTAGTCTGCTAAAAGGTCCATAGAGAATATTCTACTACCTTTAAGTATAAGAATCTTGGGCCTTTAGATGCGGCTCTTTCTCCACAGATAGAGTACACACTTTCAAGGTCTCAGGTGATGAACTTATAGTAATGAAGCCATGAAGACTGGCTGCTTCTGGGAAATCTCTGGCTGCTTCAGAGGTGGTACCCTGTCAGTCAGAGGAAATATTTGAGAAATAAGACATGATTAGAAATGAGGATGGGTAGGAAATGCCATAGAAGTACAGCCTCGAGCATTGTATGACTGAACACAAACTAATTCCTTAGTATCGACTATTTCTGAGGATTTTCATAGGCTTCCATAATAGCCAGAGAAAAGGAAGAAAGAGAGAGAGAAAGAAAGAAAGAAAGAAAGAAAGGAAGGAAGGAAGGAAGGAAGGAAGGAAGGAAGGAAGGAAGGAAGGAAGGAAGGAAGAGGGAGGGACAGAGGGACGGAGGCAGTGCAGGAGGGAAGGAGGGACAAAGGAAGGGAGGGAGAAAAAGGCAAAAAAAGAAAAGAAAAGCTTAAGAAAGAAGTCTGAGAGCATGCTTCTCCTCTAATCGGATGAGTGGCCCCAGTGAGTGTGTTTTCCTGTCTTGAGGAAGTGTGTGAATTTGTCCAGACTCCAAAAACACCTACTTTATTCAAAGTGACTGATACAACCTTTGGTCATCTGCCAAAATGTTTCTCTTGCCTCTTTCCATTCTATAACATAGTCCATCCATCAACTGCAAGTGGCCTTCTGTAACTTCTCCCAAAGTTTTCAAGAAGCATTTGACTGTAGTTAGAGATTTGAGAGGGAGTGAAAAGCTTTTAGTACAGTTGGAATTAGATTGGAGAAGGGGCTGGGGTTAGAGAAACCCTTCAAAATGAATATCAAGCGTGGTAGTTCTCAACGTGTGGGTCACAACACCTTTGAGTCAGTTTGTAACAATGAAAACACATCCCCCACATCAGATACTTACATTATGATTCATAACAGCAACAAAAATATGGTTATGAAATAGCAACAAAAATAATCTTATGGTTTGGGGTCACCACAACATGAGGAACTATATTAAAGGGTTGCAGCATTAGGAAGGTTGAGAACCACTGATCAAGAGCAACCATATAAGATGCTTGGACATGGGGTCACACTTGGGCCCTCATCTAAGTCTTCATGTCACTTGGGAAATTTAATTAGATGTGTTCTATAAGCTTCAGGGGGGCCTAGAATCCCTTCTCTTGGACTGCCTGCTGGGTCTTTTCTCACTGGTGTCTCCCAGTGGAGGCAGCTGTCTCAATTTCTGTGGAATTCTGCAAGCTCTCCTTTGCAAAAGCATTCTCTCTTTGCTAAAGCATTCACTTATATCCCATGCATAAATGTATAGGCGTCTACTTACAGTTATACTAGTAACATTTTTTGGAAACCAATATTCTTTAGTACAGCCTTTAACAGGGCAACACGGACCCTGGGGACTATATCTAAAGACCCACCTGACTCACAGGAACAAAAATCAGTCCACTTAGAATGGAGACTGCTTCTTCTGGTAGGACCTCTGGGCTACATTTTCAGCCTACAGCTCTTAGTGTCAAAGAACATGGGCCTCTAATTTCATTTTAAGAAAGTTGTTCTTCTTGTTTCTATGTCTGTCTTTATGCTTCTTTTTCTTTTCAGGTTGATCGGCTCAGGGCCAAGTGATTTCATTGGTAAGTTCCTTAGTTAAATCCTCCTATCAGATTTAGTTTCCAGATCCTGGAGGAGTGTCCATCTTGGATACATAGGAAGTGCTCAGCTGACCTGGCTTATCAACCTTGTCTGCCTTCCAGGTAGCTTTGGTGTCTTTTCATCTCACACCTTTGTATCTATGTTTAAAAAGATCTTGAAATAGTTTTCAAGGAGATCCACAGCGGGGGGTGGGGGGGGGCAGTGACAAAGGCCGAGAATGTGATTTCAAATGTGGAAGAAACATTCAGTTTCACTAGTCCAACCTTTTCATTCTCCTGTGGAAGATGATGGGGCCACAGACAGCGTGACTATCTAATGACACTGTACCTAAGAGGTGCCACTGAAATGAGTACCCCCAAATCTCATGATTCTCACTAGCAAACATTCTTTTCACAGTCCCATTGACCCACGGCAGGGATACCTCAGATTCTTATGCCAAGTTTAGACCTCAGGGATCCCTGTCATAGAAAATTTGGTAGATTGAGCACTGTAAACTGAAAGGACCCCTCCCCTTGGCATGAAAGGACCTGTGGTCACAAGCAGCTGTGGCCCTCCAGAAAGTGGTCAGCAACATCTCAGAGCTCCTGTTTTCTAATTGGTTAAGTGATTCTTAAACCAGCTCTCACATCCTCTTTACTTGTGAAAAGAAAGGCTAGGAAGAAAGGGGTACTGATGTGGGAGATGTTGAGCCTACTGATTTTCATATTCCATCAATCTAAAAGACAAAACATAAAGCACACTGGGTACCGGAGGTACCCACCAAGTGATGAGAATACATCCATCTCACAGATGTGCTAATTAGGCTAACATCAGCTTTTGTAAGGGGTAAGTATGCTGTGCTGTTTTGAGGTTGATCACCTACCCCACTTGTTTGCCTGAAAGTCTCACATTACAGAGAAACTTTAATCAAGCCAAATAGACAGTTGGTCACCCTAAAATACAATGCTTGCCCCCAAACTACAGTTTGGATCACTGAGACATTATATCCATTATAGGAAGTTAAAAATGCTTTTGAAGTTGAGGAGACTGGAGGGATGGCTCAGTGGTTAAGAGAACTTCCTGCTCTCACAGGGGACCTGAGTTCAGTTCCCAGCACCCAGCCAGCATCTCATAACCACCAGGGGATCCAGTGCCACCATACTCTGGCCTTCTCAGGCACCTACACACAGATGTACATCAAAGCATAAATAAAAAGTAAAAATAAAAACTAAACAAATATTCAAAATGTTTGAAATTTAGAATCAGTTGACACAGGGAAAGTTCACAAGGCTCCATCTCTAAATGCAGAGTGTAGATATGACAGGATGAAAGGATAGATTATTAAATCTACTTTTAAAGAGCAACTACTTGTTTGAGATATCATTACATTGCTATAGATTTTAGTTTATTGATACAAAATTAAAGTTAATTTGGTTATACTGTATATATATTTCTACTCTTGTTTAAGGTATTATGTTTATGCAACTCATTTAAAATTGCAACATATAATTAAGAAATACAGATTAATAATTAGTCATCTATGATAATCAAATTTATAGTCATATTAGTTAAGTTTTCTCAGTATACATAGATATATTTCAATTTGGTAGATAATCTTCAAACACTTCAAAGACCTACAGAATATGGCATTTAAAATGTTTTAAGAGCTTAGACTTTTCTGGACATTCAGACATGTCTGCTCTTGGCAGCACCAATCTATTTATTTTAGAGAAGATGATGGGCATCAAAGAAACTCCATGTGGAGTTTGCTTTCTTTATGTTAAAAGTTAGCCATTTGGGCAAGAAACTGTTCTTGCCTAGGCTGCTTGACAATTTGTTATATAAATTGGACATATAGAACCCATAGGAAAATGATCACTGAATTTGCCAAAATAAGGTGAAATGGTCCTTCAGGTTCCTGCTTCACAGAGAAGACTGCCAGACATTCTGCAGGACACAGGGAGAAGCAACTGATTAACTTTGCCAATAGGTGAGACAATCCTTCAAAATTTCCTGCTTCACTGAAAAGTCTGCCAGAGACTCTAGGCCTGTAGGCTGAAGATGGATGCCCCAATGTTGCAGAGGAACTTTGGATGACTGTCCAGGCAGCCAGATGTCTCTGTCATTTCTAGAATTGTGGAAGCTACTTGCAATGCACTTCCTGTTTACTTAGGTAATATTATATCCTTCTGGGGTCTTTGATGTAATTGAAGACTAGATGGTTATAATTTTCCTTGGTTATGATAAAAGATAAATTTGATATGAAACTTTAGACTCACAAATATAGGATAGATGATAGAATATTTTCTTTAATTTTGCCAAATACAAATAGACTAGATATTGTAACTGCAATTCTTGCTTGATAACTGTTCTATTATATGTAATTTTACTATGTTAAAGTTAAAACGTTCCTTTTTGATTAGACAGTAAAGGGGAAGTGCTGTGGGATGTCTTTCTGTATGCTGTGAATGTGTGTTGCTCTGATTGGTTGATAAATAAAGCTGCATTGGCCTATGGCAGGGCAGGACAAGGTTAGGCAATGCGTTCAAACTGAAGATGAAATGAAGAAGAGTGGAGTCAGGGGAAACACCAGCCTGCTGCCCAAGGAGCAACAAGATGCCAGCAGACCAGTAATGCCACGGCCACGTGGCAACATATAGATTAATAGAAATGGGTTGAATTAAGTTATAAGAGCTAGCTAATAAGAAGACAGACCCATAGGCCATACGGTTTGTAAATAATATAAGCATTTGTGTGTTTACTTGGGACCAACTGGCTGTGGGATGCAGGTGGGAGAGATTCGTCCTAACTGAGAAACCAGACAAGACTGGAGAAACTTCCAGCTACAATAGTTGATACAAGAAAAAGCTCACAAGGCCCCACCCCTAAATGAAGAGTTTCAGGATATCAGTGGTTGCTGAGAGATGGAGAATCAGTCTTCTCCAGGAATGAGCCACCAAAAGGTTATCCAATCCCAAGCAGTCAGCCCTAAATATGTGTGTATGTGTGTGTGTGTGTGTGTGTGTGTGTGTGCACATTCATATGTAACAATAATAATTAAAGAATAAGAGGCCGTAAATTTGAGAGGAATTGTGGAGATACAGAAGAAGTTGGAAGGGAGGGAGAAACATTAAATATAGTACTTATATATAAAATTCTCAAAAATAATTTTTAAAAAACACTTCGGGGGCTGGAGAGTTGGCTCAGCAGTTAGGAGCACTGACTGCTGCTCTTCCAGAGGTCCTGAGTTCAATTCCCAGCAACCAGTTGTGGTGGCTCACAACCATCTATAGTGGGATCTGATGCCCTCCTCTGGAATAAAGTCATACGTGCAGATAGAGCACTCATATACATAAAATTTAAAAAATAAATCTTTTTTTACAAAGCACTTCAAATACATGTATTAAAACAAAATAAAGTAGAAATTAGTCACTACCCCCCTGTAAATTTCACCTCACTTCTCTGAGTTCAGGTGCCTGTGATAAATGTGGGTCAAGGCTTTAAAATACATATTTCTGTCTGTGGTGGCCATCAGTTTCCTTCCTACTTCAGAGAACATGGTTCAGGGCAGAAACTCATGATCACAGTCAAGTGGACAAGAGAAGAGGCAAGGCAGAAAGATTCAAAACATCACACAATGCTATTAGAGCTGCTCTGTACCAGCCAACCAAACCACAGCTTGCATCAGGGCCATGTGGCACACAGGTTACAAGGCTTTTGGGAGCCCAGTAGCCAACCTATCATTTTATGCTATGTCCCCCAAATCTAAGATTTACAGAGAGCCACAGCCACTGATTTTGGACAATGCAAAACAACCTCCTACATCTGCTGCTAAATACACCCCATCAAACTCTAGGACCTTAAAATGTATTGTTTCAACTCTCCTCACTTTAGTTTTTCTGGTCAAGGCTTAATGTGTGAGTGCTCTTGACCAAGAGGAGAAGGAATGCCATACTCCATACTCTAATCCATTCTGCTGAAGAACTGGAGTCAGGAGTGGTTGTGATCTGCCAGGTGAGTGCTGGCAACTAAGCCTGGGTCCGCTGTAAGAGTAGAAAATGTTCTTAACCAGAGAGCCGTTGCTCCAGCCACTCCATGATCCTTTCAGATCACACACACTTATGCCCACATGGAGCTAAACATACTTTTAAATTCTGAGGAGGTATACAAGCAAGGGAAAATGACAGGTGTAGGCCATTTACTAAAATAATCAAGAGTGCCACCCGGTGATTCTGTACATTCACATCTCCTTAAAAGCAATGATTCCTACATACCAGAGTGGATTGTGGGCTGCAGTGGCAGGGGGGGGCGGGGGGGGGGAGTAATGGCAGTGCAAAGAAAGCCCTGTCGGACTATGCAAATAATTGATGAATCTAAAAGACCAGAAGAAGCATACTACTCATCTATAAGAGTAAACCTAGTAACTAATTCACCTCACATTTTGTCATCCTGCATATGTCTGTGGTGTGTCTTGAAAAACAAAAAAAAAAGATGTTCTGTTATGTTTTATTTTTAAAAATAGTATTGAGCAATTTCTCTGAATGAAGCATGTACACGTTCTGGGATTGTTCATTCATTGTCTCTGGGCAACTTGACATGGGCAGCACTGGCTACACAGTCTGTGTTCTGTGCACAAAGTCTTAAGCATGTTACAAACTTGACCAGTGTGGTTCACAGGTAGACTCACAGCCACTACCCTTGTTGAACCAAGAAGAGGGAGGTTCAGAGACTTGCCCACAGTCATCAGTAAATTCCAGGATCATAATGACAACTCAGACCATCTAGCCATAGTCATCACTGCTCCCTCTTCGAACCTATACCATCATCTGTTCCCAGACACCTTCAAGCCTCCTGAGCATCTCAGTGGACTGTCCACCTGAAGGGTTCTTTCCGGCCAGCATCATCTCATCCTTTCCCTTGAATCTTCCATACAAAATTCATCATGATTTGCAATGACATCATTCACTAACCAGTTTGTTCCTTTCAGATGCCTCGGTGTTAATAAAGAATATTATTTCCACAAGCATTATTTCCACAAGCGCCTTCTCTGTCTTCTCTGTAGTATCCCTGATACCCAGCACAGCACTTGATTCACAGTAAAAAAAAAAATCAGTTAAATACTGCATGGGTAAGTGGGTAGATGGAGAGCTAGGTGGACAGTAAAGAATTCTCTATCCAGTCTGGATGAGTCGCCTCCGTGAGATGGCATTCCACTGAACTGAAGATATGAATAGGTTTAGGTTCAGAAAATAGCACTATGTTCTTAACCACAGAGCCATTGCTCCAGCCACTCCATGATCCTTTCAGATCACGCACACTTATGCTCACATGGAGCTAAACATACTTTTAAATTCTGAGGAGGTATACAAGCAAGGGAACATGGTCCTAGAAAAATCCATGACTGGATCTAATCTTAAGACATTTTACACATCCATCTTCCAGCAAGTGGCAGTAGCCACTTTGCAATCACCAATATGAAAGACAAAATGCTACCTAGACATTCACCATGCAACTAACAGATTCAAGTGTAGACATGAGAGGGCTCAGCTGACAGAGGACCAGCTTTACAGCCTCTCCCTCCCTCCCTGGTTCCAGATTCCTGACTCTAAACTTTATGCAACCTATATCGAAAAGTTTGGAACTGTATTGGGCAATTAGGTGTCCAATTATTTCTGTCAACCTCCAAAATGATAGTGAAACTAGAAAAAGTATTAATCTTCAAAGCCTTAGCACATAATTAACTTATACAAACTTCTAAATGAAGAGATACCAGCCTAAAGAGCTGTAGTGAGCAGAAATGATTGCTATTAATCACTGGTGATACAGACCCCCTCTGAGGTCACAGCTTCTTTTCCCAGTCCCAAATGTTAAAGAGGGTGTTCTCTTAAGCATATAGCCTGCTCTTGAAACACTCTCCAAAGCGTGCCATGATGCCTAGATAAATGCCAATGTATCCATAAAGCGACATCAATCAACTGGTAACTTAATTGCCAGAGTCTTGGAAGGAAACAGACAGGGTACTTCAGTTGGGTAATTTGAAGAGAATATAGCAAAGGAGTTTGTTGATGGAATTATTATGACCAAACCACAGCACAGGTTATCATCATACCCCAAGACTAGCAACAGTTAGAGGTTTCTGGAGCTCCAGACATAAAAAGGCAAGAGGGGGTTGCTGGTTATGAGAACCACATTCCTAAATGGTCAGCTGTGGGCAGTAAGTTACACAGGCATGGCACATGATTGTGGCCTTCTTAAGGAGGAAGCTGGCTGCCTATGGCAACCATGGACATGACAAAGACCATCATCCACTGATAACACTCCAACTGAAATCCAAAAGGCAGAGAGCATCTTTTCAGGATACAGATCATGGAGGGAAGGTGAGAGATGGGTCGTGAAAACAGGCATCTTCTGTGGAACCCCTCAAGTAGTTGAAAGGAAAGTGTCACTAGGGTGACCAACCTGTGCCAGGTTACCAATACTTGATTAGTATAACACCTAAAGTCCTGTGAGCTGGATGACTGGTCATCCTAAGTGTTGCTCAGCTTATGCCTCCAAAATGGTCATCAGTGTTCATGGCAGGTCTACTGGAGTTCTTCTCACTGGGCCTAGAAGAAGCCAAGATATCAGAGGGGGAAATATAGGTGGAGGCACCACTTCTTTAAGAGGGAATCTAATCAACCTCCATTCTGCTTGTAACATGGAGCCCTGAGCCAGGAGTGCTAGGGCCACCTCAGCCCTGTGTTCCCATGCCAACTTGAGCCTCTAGTTATGAGCATTGTCCTCCTGCAAAATGAGAACCTGCAAACGGGCTGATGTTTGCTAAAACACCGACATGAGAGACCAGAAGAACTCTTAGTTTACACTGTACCGCCTGTCTTTCTTGTGAGATTCACAAAGTGCACAGATAGTCTACAGTTTCTGAAAAGTTGGAGGGTAAAGAAATGTGTTTGAATCAACTCAACCCAGTCAGCTGAGCACAAATCTTTGGTCCTAACCCCATGTCGTACCCTATAGAACCACACAGAAGTGACAGTCCACAGAATGGACTTTGGAAAGTGCTAGAGAAGATGACCTCTATAGCCCCTTCCAACCCTGCATTTTGCGACTCTGTGACCAGAGGTATGTGTATATACATGGGATCTACATAACTATCTGTCAGTTAAGGACAATTTAACCCTATGGTAATCAATATTCCGCAGACAGCTGGCTCACCATTCAGGATGGAGTCTGTGGCCACTGAGTTAACTACCACGGGTGTAGAGAGAGCAAGCTTCGGGGATGTAATAGCTGAAACTCATCCAAATTTCTTTTTTTAATGTATGGAGGTTACTGACATTTCACAAGACCCTGTTAATTGCCTTTCCAGAATCATGATTATGACAGGAGGTCCATACCAGCTGCTCCTAAATATAATGAGACTAATTTACAAATGTTCCCATGATGCACTGATTCTGAAGGAGCTCACTGTCAGGGGAAAGTTTCTCCTGCCCTCAGCTAATGACCTCCTTATACCATGAAGTAGAAAGACGGATAGATCTTGCAGTTTGATCCCTGTTCCTTTAACTGCAGGACTCATGGTGATCACAGGATCTGAAGTGCTGATAGGTGTAAAGAAATCATATTTTTTAACAGACTGGGAAGGAATTTGTTAAGGAAAACTGGCCACTGCTCAAATGTGCACAGGAAACGGACAGCACGGGAAGTATTTAGAAAAGAATCAAGGGAGTAACCACAAAATGTGTGTTTATGTAGCCAGCAGGGTCACAGGCACAATGGGATCCAGTGTGGCAATGTGTGGCTGTAAATACCCAGCCAGTAAAGGGGGGAACAAGAAATACTAGGAAAAAAAATGAAAATTACTGTTTCCATGCTGTTTTGCCACCCCAAGTCTGTAGTTTACAATTGTTGACAATATTCATGATTGTAAATCTTGCTGCAGCCCAGCCTGAGAAGATGACAGACTTCTCAACACCCAACACCTGAGTGTTGACTGAGAATCCTGCACACCCCCTGGGGTGGCTCTCCTGGTCCTGTCTCCACGCTGTCAGGACATCTGTATATTAGAATACCCAAGTTGTCACATCCCCAAATTCAACTGCGCAAGCCTCTAGGCTGTGAAAGATAACAGCATGTGTGAGAAGGCAGCTTCGGGAGTAAGACGATGCATTTGGCACAAAACAAGTTTGTTTTGTGGAGTGTGGAGTGATGCTGTTTTCCTTATGCTGTGACTCACCCACCCCTGGAATACAAAGGAATGATAATAACACCCAGCCAAGGGAAAAAGATGATGATGATGATGATGATGATGAGGATGATGATGCTCAAATCCTCTGCCGTTCTACTGACCTATACAGCATCAAAGATCTCAGAGAAGAAAGCACAACACAGAGAGATGCAGGCAGTGAGCTATAGGCGTTAACTCTGT
Organism: Peromyscus californicus insignis; assembly: GCF_007827085.1. NCBI lineage: Eukaryota > Metazoa > Chordata > Mammalia > Rodentia > Cricetidae > Peromyscus > Peromyscus californicus. Next base: position 17,920,518 of record NW_026294491.1, on the reverse strand, counting down.
CACCAAGAGGGACCGTCCGTACATTGTACATTGTCGTTACTTCGTTTACTTCGTTGCCAGAACATGATAAAGAGAACAAAGGAATTCAAAATGATACATTGAGCTCTTTTTCCCCTCTCATTTTTCTACTTTGGGAAAGAAAGGAGCAGAGAGGAAAGCAGGGGGTGGAGCTGGGAAGAAGGCCCAGTGAAGAAAGTGCCTGGCTCACTGGCGTGAGGATCTGAGTTCCATCCCCCCAAGCCCTGCAAAAACATCCAGGCGCATCAGCACAAGTTTGTCACACCAGCCCTGGGAAGGTTGAGACAAGAGGATCCCTCTGGCTGACTAGTAAGCTCAGGGCCAGCAAGAGATCCTGTCTCAAAGGAGGTGAACAGCATTCCTGAGGATGACATCCAAGGTTGTCACTTGGTGTCAATGTGTGTGCACACATATGCCAGCAGGTACACACGTGAGAAGTTGAAGAAGAGTCGTAAAGTACACGTGGAGAAAGGAATGAGGCAGTTTTCTAATCAGACGGCCAAGCTGCATCCCTAGACTGGTACTCTACTGACCTCATGCCTTGAGTGCTTTGGACAAACACAAGATGTTCTTCAGTAGTTTCAATCCACTCCAAGGTCAAGAAATAGAATGAAGTCTTGTGAAACTAGACATGTTGACACAAATGGACGAAAACATTGGTGTGGAAATCAAGTGGGCCTGAAAGTTTCCTCTTAGGTCCAGACTGATCTTGGCCAAATGACTGACGTACCTTCTGCTTCAGAGGTTGCATGGAAGGCATAGGTGTCCCCTCCCACATCCTTCTCTAACGTCAATTCAGAGTTGAGAAGTATTTAAACTGAATGGTCAAGCCAAACTAAATTTTGAGACAGGATCTCCTCAGACAGCAAACCAATCAACATGCTGTGGTTCCTGTTAGCCTAAAACCAAACTCAGCAGCACGAGAAAACTCCAGGGTCTCCACTCAGATTTTCTGCTTCCAAATTCATTAAGCTAACTTAATACTTGTGCATACAAGGATGGAGAGGTTGCTCTGTGGTTAACAGCACCTGTCTCTCTTGCAGAGGATCTGAGTTCAGTTCTGAGCACCTACAAGGTGGCTCATAACCATCTATGTTTCTAAGGATTCAGACACCCTCTTCTGGTCTCCATGGGCACCAGGCATACCTGTGATGCACAAACTTAAATGCAGGCAAGACACCCATACACTATGCTATTGGGGGAGGAGGGGACAAATGTCATCCGAGAATAGAGGAGGAAATGCTCACACAGCCTGAGAAATCAAGACAGCAGTACTGTTGCATCAGAATACTGTGAAATCCAAACCCACCCTTCTGATGTGGCATCCAAACATTCGCTCTGTGGACCAGAACTCAAAATCGATGATGTCGGTCAGCTATTTTTGTCAGTCTCTTTCCTCTGAGTTTTTTTTTTTTTTTAATGCGGTGGATTCCATATGAAAGCTTCCTTTGGTGCCTTTGTAAAAAGACATTGCCTGACAAACACAGAACAGTCTGGTGACATGTTTTTATAGGACACATCACCAAAGCCTTATTATGAAGCGGGAAGCATTAGGATTTTGAATATAGATTTTTAAATAAATAGAACGGTAATGATGGGCTCCCGACAATAGTGAAATTAGAGGTCCCAGCATTTTTCTAGCAGATGGCACCCTGCCTTGTATTATCATGTTCCTGTTAGCAGCAGTCTTCATTATACGGAGATATTTTTCATTGTGAGATCTTCGTCAAGGATTAAGAGAAGGATATAAACGCAGTCATTTGGAAGATCTTATTGTTGGAAAGTGCTCATTTGCCTCTAACTGGGTATCATTTCTCTGTGGCTTAAAAAAAAATGTTTCCCTGCTGTTTTTTTAACAGCGGGGGGATTACAACATTGTTGTTAAAGTTGTTGATTCTGACTAGCCTTCATTAGGCACAAAAACCCACAAAGAATCAATCAATACTTTGTGGTTTTCGAAAGGAGCATTCAAGGTGGGTACTATTAACATGTTCTTTGTATCCAAACAGTATTAGCCCCAGAGAAATAATGAGGAAAAAAATATGAAAAGAAAATGGGAACTACTCTTTCTATGCTAATAATGCTTTCCATTAAATAAAGCAATTCAAGTCAATAATGTGCTGATTACTTACAGGCTAGTACAATATTAAAAAAAAAAATCCCTTACATAACAAGCCGCGGTGTTTAATGAGATTTTCTACACAATAATATTCAGTATTTAATAGAGCTATTCACTGCCTGTGGCACCTGTCCATCATGACCCAAGTTCTCTACTTGTCTGTGCACCACACGGCTGACAGCCATTTGGTTCTATAGTATTAGGACTTCTTAGTGTTCCTTCGGCATGGCTTACTGGTCTTTCAAAGCCTCATACAATTCAGTGAGCACGTTAGATGCTTGGTAAATGCACCTAGGAAAGTGAATTCTCTCATCATATTTCTTCTCAGAGCGGTCTGTAGTGGATGTGAATACATAGAAACTCTATCCACAGAAATTGGACTGCGGCAACAAACCGATTCTATTAATCATCTTTAAGGTTTTGCTGAAAAAGACCTACCTTAAGGGAAACCTGGTTTTATTTATCATGAAGTCATGTAACTCCATTTTGTAAGAACACCCCATATTCGCATGAAACAAAGCATTTGCACATGGGGGCTTGTTTGCTTCTTTGAACACATTGGTGTTCCAAAATCCACCAAAGACAGGAAGCACATTGAAGACAGAGGGTCCAGCTCTGTGAACCCACAGCCCCAGCAATAAGCCATTGTTCAGGGTCACCTCTGTTCAAGGGTCACGTGCCTCCCACACAGTTTCTGGAAATAGCTTTGCTTCATGTAAAGTTATGCACTGAGGTTACAAAACATTTGCAGAGAAGTATAAAATGCCAGTGTCAACTGAAGATGACTTTTAAAAGAAGATAAAGAGTTCTTGGATTGTAATGTGAGTCGACGGAAAGTGATTTACTTTACAAAAAAAAATGAAGTTTACACAAAGCTGGTGCATAAATCAAGATCTCCTCTCTCATGAATAATTTGAGTCACCTAGGATAATTTATAGCCTTTGTCATGAAAACAATTTAAAGTCCCATTCTGCGTTAGCATATCTTCTGTTGAAGCCAACACAGATCCCATCCTGCCGCAAAAAAAAAAAATCTGTCTGAATAGCAAAATTTTAAAAAAAAATCTTTTCTGGAGTAAGGTCACAGACCCTTTAAACATCAATGATTTTGCTTGTCTAGTTGTTGGTGTGGGGGCGGTGCATGTATATGTGCGAAGGTTCTGAGGACGACAGGAGAGGGCATCATAGTCCCCGGAGCTAGAGTTACAGGATGTTATATGATGAGTGATGTGGGCACTGGGAACCTACCTTGGGTTCTCCGGAAGAGCAGTAAGCACCCTTAGCTTTGTCCACTTCTCCAGCCCCTGAGATTGCTGTTTCCCTTGTTCTCCAGATCTTTTGTTGCGTCCGCCTCGACCAGCAAGGAAGGCGCAGCACCAGGCTCTTCTCCAAGCAGTTTATTCAGGAACCTTGAGACAATCTTCTGATCCCGGGGAAAGCCATCTTCTTCTCTCTCGGGGAAAGCCAGCCCACGCCCTTTATAGCCACTGGGCAATCAACCCCGTAGTGCCACGTGGACAATGCCGATAGGGTCAGACATACGCAAGCAAGCCAGATTAGGTCCAGGTGCACAGAAGCAAGCCAGATCCTAGCCTTAGCCAAATAAGAAGCACCTGTCATCGGGAAGGCGGAAGCCGGATGCCGGCGCCATCTTTGCGGCGCGGCCGTACACGGCTCTCTACAATCTTTACCAGTTTTGATGTTTGCAGGACCCCTGTCGCACACCACTCTCTTACGTGGAGGTCTCACACAGCCAGTGGTCGCTCCATCTAAAGGAGCAAACAGCCTGTTGAGGGCAAGGAGGAAGAGTTCAAAATTCAAGCTTTCTAACTAAGGAGAAGTTCTCATGGGACAGGATTCCAGTTACTCCAAACAGAAGCATCAGTTAAGGGTTTCATCTCTTCACCAATAATCCTTTCAAATTTGCGATGCCACAAGAACTATGTACCTCATCCTGGCATCCAAGCCTCTCAGCAGAGGCAGCAAGCACCATCTGTGTTCATTTTCCCACCATGGTGCAGGTGGATGACCAATTCCTCAGGGGGGCTCAGTCCCTCCCGAGGCTCCCTTCAGCCTTGCGCAAACCTTCATCTCTCTGCCTCTTCACAGCATTACCGTTCCTTACCCACAGTCCCCTTATGTCTCTCTTCATACCCGTCTCTTCTTCAAAGGACACCAGTCAAATGGTGGGGTTACAGTCCAGCTCTGATGGTATTCTTTTATGCATCTAGCACCTTCAAAGACATTTTCTCTGGAATACTGCTACATTCTGACACCCTCAGGGTTGGAATTTTGTGTGGCTAAGGATGGGAAGCAAGATTTATCCCATAACACTCAGGGGAGTGGGGAGTTGACAGTTTAGCTTTTCTTGGTCCTGTGACCGCTCACTGCCTATGACTGAATTGGAGCATCACACTCCGGTGACTTTGTGTGACTTCTGATGAATCTCTGTTGCCATGACACAGTGACTTCTCAAAAATTATGTGTATGAGGCATGGGTGAGGGATGGAGGTATGCACATGAATGCAGATGCCTGAAGAAACCAGAAGAGGGTGTTGGATCCCTTGCAGCTAGAGTTGAGGCTATGGTGAGGCACCTAAGGGTGAGACACCCAAACTTCAGTCCTCTGCAAAAGCAGTTCATGCTTTTAGCTACTGAGCCATCTTTCCAGTTCCTACATAGTGACTTCTTACCCTTCCAAACTGCCAAAATAAGAAATCAAACAAGGATATTCTAAATAGATTCTAAATGACTGCTTTGTGTGTGTGTGTGTGTGTGTGTGTGTGTGTGTGTGTTTTCTTCATATGGACAATGCCTTAGGGTTTTTATTGCTGTGAAGAGACATCATGACTATAGCAACTCTTACAAAGAAGACATTTGGGGTGGCTCACTTAGAGTTTCAGAGGTTCGGTCCCTTATCATCATGATGGGAGCATGGTGGCATGCAGGCAGAGTTGGTGCTGGAGCTGAAAGTGCTACATCTTGCAGGCCACAGGAAGTCAACTGACTGTCCCACTGAGTGATGGTTGAGAAAAGAGACCTCAAAGCCCGCCAACACACAGTGACACACTTCCTCCAACAAGACCAAACCTACTCCACACCTCCTAACAGTGCCACTCCCTTTGGGGGCCATTTTCTTTCAAACCACCACAGACAACAAAGCTGCAGCCCCTTTTTCTGAAATCAAGCATCAGTAAACCAATGGCAGTTTTACCAAAGCCATTGGTGCAGAACTCTTCGGCGCATTCAAGGGGCGGATTGCAAGCGAAACTTCAGAGGACGTTGAGAAGGAACAATCTGTCAGAAGATGGAAATGAGAAAGAAATCAGAGTGCAACACAGATGTCTACAGGGTGAGCTGTGAACTGCAGCATTTACCTGTAATCAGGTCGCAGGAGACTGAGTGAAGTTCACAAGTTAGAGAGCACTCCAGGCTATGTGGCATGTTTGAGGCCCAGCCTGGGCTACACAGTGAAACCGTGCATACATATATAAGCAAACTATCCCAGACCTCATAAGTGAAGGAACCACTGACAATCTTAAAGTATATATAATATGTATGTGTGTGACTTATATGTGTATACACACCATGTAAATATATATATATATATATATATATATAATAAAGTACAAGGAAATTAGTTAAGAATTAAATAAGCAAGACAGTAACAAGGAACATTGGGGGTGAGGAAGGACATCCAAGGTCAAGAAAATGCTAGAACGTTGTGAGAAAGAGTCAGTAAAGAAGACAGCCCATGTCCTTCCTTAATGGAACATTCAGAAAAGCATGGCCATCAGCAGGGATGAAGACAATTATAGACACCTCTCCTGGGTTCACAGTGCCAGGCCAGGCCAACATTCCCATCGGATGCCTCTCTGACACCACACAGACATGCTTCTGGTCTGCTGTGAAAAGGGGATCCTTGGGGAACCTGGCTAGTTTTCAAAAAATCATTTTGCTGAAAAATTAAGCAAAGAGTTGATGCCCCAGACTTACCAACTCATTTAAGACCATTTCTTCTTAACTACGTGCATGTTAACAGCAGTTAGTGCTGGAAGAGATTTGCTAGACATTTTTAAGATTTGGGGATAGTTTTTGTTAACATTCATTTTATTTCTCATGTTGCCATTTTAAGGAATATTTAGTATGTCAAAAACATGATGACTCATTAGAGAAAGTACTAGCCACAAAGCATGAGGACCTGAGTTCAGATTTCCCAGAACCCACTTGAAGCCAAGACACCGTAGCACACAGATATGATCCTAGCCTTCCTTCAACATGGGAAGCAGAGAGGAGATTCCTGGGAGCCTATGAGCCAGCTAGTCTGGCATACACAACAGTGAACAAGATATCCTAACTCAACCAAGATGGAGGTGAAGGCCAGACCAGTACCCAAGGCTGTCCTCTGAGTGCCACACATGGACCATATTTGAATCATGCCAGGGCTTTACAACAGATATTGGCTGAAGAAAATTCCTTTGTAAAGTGTGTGTTATATAAGCTTATAAAATATTTAGTCCACATTGAGAGAAACGTGTAGTTCCTGATTGTAGGACCTATTGAGAAACACAACCATCATCGGATGGAGAGTGTTGGATCAAAGGACCCTTGGTCATGTGAGACAACCAACACCGGTGGAAACACATACTTCTTGAGTCATGCTGGCTACTAATCAGAGGAATCAGCAATGAGCTGAAGGAAAACGTCACACCCAGCCGATCGCTGCAGTGTGGGTCATGTTGTCACCCATCATTCTCCGTGTAATTAGTCCCAAACTGGCATTGATTGAAAGAGCCTGGCTCCCTCTCCCTTGCACGACTGCCTGGGTACTGAGTGGAGTCTTCCAGAGGGAGTGGAGCAGGGTGTGATTTCAATCCCACTGTGGTTTTAAATGTTGCTACATGATAGAGCTTGAACAGGTGGAGCCCGTGTTGTGAGTCTTTTAGAAGCCTATCAGACAGGCACAGCAAGCAAACATTGCTCCTGGGGAACAGCACACACTGTCTCGTAAGCCACCCTGAGTGTTGTGATAGTGGAATGTCACCAGGGTGGCGCCAGCATGTGGCCCTCGCAAAGCAAAAGTCCAACTTTCTTCCCACTTAGACTTAAGCATCTACTCACGTCCAAATTCCCAAATGCTTTCCTCTCCTGAGGTGAAAGGACCCAAAAAGAATCGGAGACAGACCCACAACTGTGAAGAGAGCGCTCCACTGCCAAGCCAAGTGCTGGCTTGTTCTGTGTGGATTTTGATTTGGCTTCCCTCCAAGATACAAGCTGTTCTTCTTACTCTGAGAGAGATAAGAGAAAAACAAATTATACTCTGGGAAAGTTAAATAACCACACAAAATGTAACAACGTGGCTGAAGAAACGTCAGCAGGCAGGAATTGATTTATCTGCTCAGCAAAAGATACTGAGACGAGTGGTCTGCAAACCGGGAACCACGGAGCCTCCGGTGGTGGAAATGAGAGAGCTCCCCACCCTGCAGCAGAAGAGAATTTCCTGGATAAGGAAGGATGACTTGGTGGGTGAAACGCTCACTGCATAAGCCTGAAGACAGCTTGGTCACTCAGACCCCACAAGATGGAAGGGAGAACCAATGCCTGATCCTCTGATCTCCACACACTTGAAGTGGCATGCCATTATGCATGCTTATGCACACTCATGCACGCGCACACACACACACACACACACACACACACACACACACACACACAATTATTTTTTAAAAAGAAGTTATCCAACCAATGTGGTTTCAGCCTAACCTAGCATCCTGGCTTCTACTTCTACCAGGGTGATCCTTGTTTTGGTTTTGGGTTGGGTCGTGTTCTTTCATTTTCAACAGAAGATCTTCACGATGTATTGCAGTATGCCCAGCTGCTTTTTTTAGCTTGAGTTCTGATGATAGAATTCGGGCCCCAAGGGCCAACTCTTTACTAATAGCCATCTCCCCAACCTCTCCTCAGAAGCTGTTAAATAAAAATTATATATAAATATATATAATATTTTTATTGTATATGGTTTAAAATAGGACTGTGTGAGTTTTACTTCTCAACAAACTTACTCAATTAATGGCTGATCTTTGGACTATGATGCAGCCCAAGACCCCCTGCAGTTAGGAAATGTCAAGAGCCAACAGAGAAAACAGAGCCTGAGTCCCAGAAAAAGACATTCACCCGTGCTAGCTAGCGTGGAAACCCAGAGCAGTCAGAGAGAGGAGACACTGGCTCTCTGTACTAGCATCAGCTCAAAGGGTGAGGATATTAACGTCCGCAGTATAAACACAGACATACAACGATACATGGAGGCAGAGAGCAAGGCTCTGTTTTTAAAAAGCATTCTGTTGCTTCCTTAGGAAGCATATAGCTAGAATTATGATAACTCTGTTTGCTTTAGGTTCAATTCAGAAACGCTCTGCTGTAAAATTGCTTTACATCAGATTTGAAAAACATAAGCAGACTTTTACCAAATATAGATGCCAGGATCATAAACTGAAAATAGAAGCCAGAAGCCAGATGCTGGAAACCCAGGGAACATTAACATTGTATTACACTTGGCATTGAAAAAAAAAAAAAGAATCCACAGTGATTTACTGACTTTACAGAAAAATGAAGAATTAGCTGGAAACATACTCAAACTATCAAAAATATGTGCTTTTTGGCAATAAGCAAAGAAAGAAGATTTATTTAATGTTAGAGGGGTTAGCAGCAGAGAGCTAAAAGGGAAAACAACAATATCACATATTAACTTTGTTCTTAAACATCCACATTTAATGTATCAACTCTGGCTGCTGTCATATGCCTTGGCAATTCAATAAAGTTAGTGAAATGGAAAATTGAAATTTTTTATTGTGATTTTTCCAATTTCTCTACTAGTGCAATGGTTTAATAATAAACCATTTTGTATATATACTGTCAGGGTACTCATTAAAATGAGTGGGCTATCATTTTTTTTCTTTCTATTCCTGCCTATCAACGACTTTATTTACCAGGGCTTATCACGTAGAACACATGGTTCAGCTAACCATTTATGTGGTACTTTTTGTGCAAGCAAATATCGTCTATTCCTAAGACCGGGTTTTTAAGCCTACAGGGATCTCTAAATAGTCTCACATTGTATATCTCACATTATATATGAAACAACTGAGCCTTGGTCGAGTTTAGCAACTTCTCCAAAGCCAACAGCTAATCCGTGGTACAGTAGGTGTCCAGCTTCCAGAATGTTCTAACATAACAGACCCTGTTATCATCTTGATGTTATTTTAATAATAGCTGTTTAACAGGTCTGTATATTCTTGTCTGGCCAAAAAAAAAAAAAAGTTGAGGGAGTGGCCAACAAGCTTTAATTCAGCCTTATTGATGGATTTTTCAGTTTGCTAAGGGATGAAACTCCATTGAAAACACCCCTAAGTGGGCCTGGATACCCTTCCATTGGCTCTGCGCATCTGCCTCAGTCTCTTAATGCTCACATCAGTCACAGCAAATATCGACTCCCTAATTTGTAAGACAGTATCTTCATAAAGCCGGACCTGCTCCTTGCTGCTCTCTGCAGAGTTAATCTCCTTCTAATCTGGTGCCTTCCATTAAGTTGCTCATATCATTAATTTATTTCCCTTTGAAACGACAATCTAGGCATGTGTTCTTTGGCACCAACCCTCCATAAAACATTTATATCAACCATTAACCCTCCTTAGGCAACCGGCTTGATCAGAAGGAGAACAAATTGGAGCTGAAACACCCTGGGGTGGATTCAACTCTCAGTTCAGTTGCCAATAAACCATGTTGCTTTGAGTTGATCATCCATCTCCTCACATGTTTTTCTCTGTGTGCAATGGAAGCGGTCAATCTCATGACCTCTGAGACCTAAAACTCTGTGCTTCCAAATGGATCATCTTTAAACCAACCTTAATACCGATTATACTTATACTAGTCTTCCATTCACGTTCCTACTCTCCTCACATATTCCGGTCCTAGTGCTGAGGCAAGTAAATAAAGCCACAGTATAGTGTGGTATCTTCCTTTCCTACACTATGAACTCCATAAAAGGTTAGCTCACTTTTGTAGGTGCCTGGTATAATTGACTGTCTATAAATGTTTGATGCCTGGACAGATAGATGAATGACTGCCATTACATAATAAGATGAGCCTAAGTGGACGAGATTACACTGTCTTTGAAAATAGCCAGAGATTGTTGCCCTGGGCCTCATCAGAAAAGGTACTACTTATTTGGAATTGTGTGTGTGTGTGTGTGTGTGTGTGTGTGTGTGTGTGGTAATGTACTTCAAATCACATATTCTTCCCAAACTCTTCTTATTCCTTCTCCACTACAAGCCTTTGACGATCCAGATCCATTGCCCAGCTTCCCCTACAACCCCAAGCCTGTTCATTGCATTTATGAAATCTTCTACTCATGTTACGTGACTTCAAAACACTGGTCAAATTGAAGCATATGTCCTGTAACAAAGCAAGGTATTTTTTATGTGGAAAAAGACATAGAACAAGTTATCTGTGAAAATTAACTTCTGGATCTTTATCATTTTCCTCTTTGTTCACTTCATATTTTCATCCCTGAAAGAATCACGCAGTCCAGGTAACTCCATCTTTCTTCCTATCTGATGACCAGTTTGTAATGAATGTATCTACCTCAATCTGGAAGGGTGAAGAGGCCTTGATATTTCAGTTGCAGTTCCAAGTTCAGTGTAGTCATTGTGTTTTCCTGGTTCCTTTTATACACACAATAGGGGTGTGTCTTCAGGGTGCCCCTGCCTGCATGCAAATGATCTCTGCATTACTTTAACAGATGCTTTGTCAGGTTTTAATCGTCAGCCACACTGCGTGATATGAAAGGAGCCCAGAATGCTGACTCCCAGTGGGATGTCCTGCACTCTTCTGACACTTCTCTTCCTGGATATATCTGCTGCTCTCAGACAAGCCCATTTCTCTGGCTTCCCTCCATGCAGGGTACTTTTCAGACAATAAAAATTTCTTGATTGCTATCTAATAACTTTCCCACAGTCGTGGCTCCGTATTGGCATAAACACTCTAGATTAACACATACATAACGTTAATATTTTCTAACTTGCTTTTTAAATAGCCATCACAATCCTAATGATGCCATTCATCCATTGTAATTATACCCATTATTACAGATATGATTTCTTCGTGGGGATCTTCGTTATTATAAGTAGTATTTTATATTTGCATTATAAATTCTAGCAATAAGACGAAATTGTGAGGACCAACCCTAACGTGTCTGCCATTTGCTTCATCCAAGGACCACACACTCAAGCATGGGCACATTTATATCTACATAACTGTCAAAAGACTCAACTAACCCCTCGCTCTGAAAATATTACCGCCATGTTCATAAAAATAATAACAAACGATTATTGTTTATTTTCCACATGACAATGACTTCACTACCACAAAGTGTCACAAGGTATATTGCTCCATTGGTGTTTGCAATGAGGCTATGATAGAGGAGCCTCACATAGCCCCATTTTACTGCTAGGAAAACCAAGGTCTACTGGACTAAAGAGATGGCTCAGCAGTTAACGGCACTTGCTGTTCTTCCAAAGAATGGGAGTTATTGTCTCCAGCAACAACTTCAATGCCTCACAACTGCCTGTAACTCTAGCTCCATGGTATCCAGTGCCCTCTTCTGGCCTCTGCAGGCACCCACATACTACACACACACACACACACACACACACACACACACACACACACACACACACATAAAAATTTGAAACTAAATATTTTTAAAACAAGAAAACCAAGGTTTTGCAGGGAAAATAACTATACAAGATTCTACAGGGAAAAGTTAAACATTCTGGAAATGGAGCCCAGATGTATTCATCCCTTGCCATCAGGTTTTGAGAATGCTGCCGAGTCCACTGCTTTGCGAAACCCTGGAGCTTTCTGTCTTTGAAGAATTGTTCTCTAAGCTCATGTTAGCAGATCACCCCGACGTGCTATCTTAAAACTTAAAGCAGGTGAAGAGTGCAAATTGAAATCTCTGTGAGAGAAATTCAGGCTATCAGAGTTATAATGAATCATTATGACTCGGGAATTAGCAAATATGGTAAATCGAATTGGAATATCATTTAAGGATTACGCATTTATCAGCATTGTATTCTAACTGTGAATTTGCTAATGTTGACTGATTAATCTTGGAGTTAATAAGCTTAATCTCTGTGCACCTTAGCAGCCTTTTCTCTGGTATATAAGGTTTAAAGTTTAATTTCTTTTCACAAAGATTAATCAAAGATTTTCCAGCTGTCAAAAGACAACAGACCTGAAATCCTATTAAAACTAAATTTAGCCACAAAGATTTTGATAATGTCATATTATATCCTATCTCTCCATGAGTTTATTTATGTAAAAAAGCAAATGCACAAAATGTGTTATTCTTCAATTATTTTCCATTTGTTGTAGTCTAGTACATAAATAGTCACAAGAATGATATGCTGTGCCAAAGTTTAAAGGTTCTGTGAATCTTCTGAAAAAAAAATGTTCAACATATTATCTCAATAATGATAGCTTACATTTCAGAAGATTTATTGTTTTCATTACATAAGCCTGAAATTACATGCCTTAAGAATGATAATACTTATGCTTTTAAATTTGCATCATGAACTATAAAAGTTTAAATATAAATTAACTTCCTTGAATATAAAATTTTACCCAAACTGTCTTTAGAACAAAGCATGACATCTTAGTTAGGGTTATTTCTGCTGTGGTGAAACATCATGACCAAAGCAGCTTGGAATGGAAATGGTTTATTTGGCTCACACTTCCACATCAATCTTCATCACTGAAGGAAGTCAGGGCAGGGACCCCAGAAGGGCAGGATCCTAGAGGCAGGAGCTGAGAGAGAGGCCATGGAGGGGTGCTGCTTACTGACTTTCTCAGCCTTACCACCAGCCTAGGGGTGGCACCACCCACAATGGGTTAAGCCCTCCCCCGCCAATCACTAACTAAGAAAATGCTCTACAGCTGGATCTTAGAAAGGCATTTTCTCAGTTAAGGTTCCCTCCTTTCAGATACCTCTAGCTTGTGTCAACTTGACATAAAACTTAGCCAGGACAAACGGATTGTGTTCATCTTCAGGAGTGACTGTCTTGTCAATATCAACGACTTACTAAAGGCTGAGCATAGTTAAGACCCAGTGAGACACACATGACCAACTATGGCTTCAAATAGCTCACCTTTCAGGCTGATTTGTTTGAGGTTTTTTAACACTAGTGATAATAAAACAGGAGCTGGGGAGCTGCTGGTCAGTGTTCAGTCAGTACAATCGTTGCTGTGTGAACATGATGACTTGAGTTCAATCCCCAGCATCTATGCTAGAAAAGGTGGGTGTGGCAGCACATCCCTGCAACCCTAGTGCTGGCAACGGCAGAGAAGTGGGCATCTCTGGGCTATCTAGCCAGTCCATCCATCTAGCCTAATTGGTTTCAGGTTAAATGAGAGACACTCACTCCGAAAATATAATGGAGAATGATTGAGGAAGAAATGCAATGTCAACACACCCAGCCTTCACACACACACACACACACACACACACACACACACACACACACACACACACACAAAAGGCAGGGGACAAAAGTAATAAAATGTAGCTATTTCATTATGTCTAGATTTGAGAATGGTCAAGCATTTCTTCGTGTGTGTGTATTTTCTCTTTTTTTATTCTAAATTTTTTTCATTTTACTTGTCAACCACAGTTCCTCTGCCCTCCCCTCCCCGTGTCCCACCCCACCTTCCCCCACCACACCCCCCCCATCCACTCCTCAGAGAGGGTAAGGCCTCCTATGGGAGTCAACAAAGTCTGCCATATCAAGTTAAGGCAGAACCAAACCCCTCCCCCTTGCATGAAGGCTGAGCAAGGTATCCTACCATAGGAAATGGGCTTTAAAAAGCCAGTTCATGCACCAAGGACAAATCCTGGTTCCACTGCCAGGGGCCCTACAAATAGACCAAGCCACACAACTGTCACCCACATTCAGAGTACCTAGTTCAGTCCCATGCAGGTTCCCCATCCGTCAGTCCAGAGTATGTGAGCTCCAACTAGCTTGGGTCACCTGTCTCTGTGGGTTTCCCCATCACGATCTTGACAACCCCCACCCCTTGCTCATACAATCCTTCCTCCCTCTCTTCAACTGGATTGCAGGAGCTCAGCCAAGTGCCTAGCTGTGGATCTCTGCATCTGCTTCCATCAGTCACTAGATGAAGGTTCTATGATGACAATCAGGGTAGTCATCAATCTGACTACAGGGGAAGGCCAGCTTAGGCACCCTCTCCACTATTGCTAGGAGTCTTAGCTGGGGTCATCCTTGTGGACTCCTGGGAGTTTCCCTAGCACCAGGTTTCTCCTCAACCCCATAATGGCTCCTTCTATCAAGATATCTCTTTCATTGCTCTCCCTCTCCATCCCTCCCCCTACTGAGAATGGTCAAGTATCTCTTAATGTATTTTGTAATATAAAAAACCCAAGTAGCAATAACTTACCTTTCACTTGGAATTCTATTTCAGGCTTTCTGGAGCACACAGCACTGAAATCCCTGATGACCAATGGTGTCCAGTGTGCTGCTGTAATACTGGTTGGCCATGTTGTGTGTTTTCCTTGGGAAAATGTTTAAGTCTTTTCACCCACTTTTTTAATTAAGTGGAGTTTTCCCTTGCTATTGCCTGTGAGCTTGCCATGTACCGTCATTGTTATTTTGAAGTACATTCCTTCTACACCTAATCTGTCGAGAGTTTTTAATGAAAGGATGCAGAATGCTGCCAAAGGCTTTTCTCTGTCTCTTGAGATGTCTGTATGACTTCTTTCTCCATTGTGTCAACATGGGCTTCACATTTATTGTTTTCACCTATTTGCAACATCCTGGCATCTCAGAGTGAACTCCAACTTGATGGTGATGTGAAATCCCTCTGCCAGCCTTTGGGTGTGAAACATTCCCTAAAGGCTAATGTTGTTGAACACTAATATGGTCCCCAGCTGGTGGCTATCTTTCTAACGTCCATGGGACATTTTAGTTGTGAAATATAGCTCATGTTAGAGTGGCAGATGTCAGCCACTCTGGGTGGACTTTAAAGGCTATATCCATCCTTAGATCCACCTGAGCCCTCCGCTTCCTGATCTGCCAGAATGTGCATAGCTACAAACGTAAACTCCCGCCATTACAGACAAAGCTGCCCTGGCCACCCTGCCTTTCCTGCCATGGTGGACTGCCTGCCCTAAAACTGTGAGCCAAAATAAATCCTTCTTATCCTTCTTTCCTTAAGTTGCTTCTGCAAGGCGTTGCGTTACAGAGACAAGAAACACAACCAGTGTACCCACTACAGTGATGCTGAATTCAATTCGTTAGAATTTTATTGGGAATTCTGGCATAGGTGTTCATCAAGGAAACTGGCCTATAATGTTCTTTTCCCATACTGTCCTTATCACACTTTGATCTGTGACTGGTGCTGGCCCTCAGACAATACTCATGCAAATGCAAATCTAAACCACAAAGGGATCTTGTCTTTCATTTTGTTACTATGTATTTGTTACTATGTTCATTTGACTATGTATCAAAGACAGACACTAAGTGTTTGATAAGGGCAAGGAGAAAGGGACTTGAATAGTGTTGATAGTACTAATTGGTGCATTCACTATAAAAATAATATGGAAGGCAGCTTACCACTGGACCACCAATGTTGCAACTTGATAGACCCTGGCTGGTTGATAGACATGGGAGGTCTGTCTTTTTCTGAAGAGAAAGGAGAAGGAGTGGATGGGGGAAGGGGGGTTAAGGGAGGGACTAGGAGGAGAGGAGGGAGGGAGGGTAAATTGTGATGGAGCTGGGGAAAAATTATTAATTAGTTAATTAAAATAAATTTAAAAAACAAAAATAGTATGGAGACTCCTCAAAAATAAAAATAAAAATACAGGGCTGGAGAGATGGCTCGGTAGTTAAGAGCACTTGCTGTTCTTGCAGAGGACCCAGGTTCACGTCCCAGCATCTACATGGTGGCTCACAAGCATCTGTAACTCCAGTTCCAGGGGATCTACTGCCATCTTCTGGCCTCCTTCGGCATAGCATGTACCTCATGCACATACATACAGACAGGCAAACACTCATAAAAATAAGTGTTTTAATTAAAACATATCTCCCCTATGTTCTAACCATGTCTAGGTGAGGCCAATGTTGAAAATGGATATTCACACCCCTCTGCTCATTATAGTATTAGTCACAACAGCCAAGATATGGCAGTAAACTATGTACCATTAACAAATGAATAGAAAAGCCATATAGACACAATGTTGCATATAATGAAACACTACTTATTCACAAAAAAAAAAATAAGGAAATCCTGTCATTATAACATAATATATTAAACCAGAGGGCATTATAGTAAGCAATATAAGCCAGACACAGAACAAAAATAGTGTTACGTGTCACTTAGATGTTGTTACACTTTTAATATTTAATGTCAACCATAGGCTCATTCATTGGGAGTTTGATTATCAGCAGTTGGGTCTTGTGGAATATTAGTTGAAGATGTGTTGCATTTGCTAATGCTGTGGAGTATTTGTTTAATGATGCGAAGATGCATAGCATTTTTTTTAATATTTACAGTCTTCTTTATTTAATACAACAAACACATAACATATGTTATGTAAGAGGTCCTCTTGTAAGAGGTCCCGTCACAAAGGATAGACAGGAAACATCTATTCTGTCAGAATCAAGTAAGGCTCTTATTTCAAAATGGGTTTGCTAGCTACACCTGGAATATGAACAAGGCTGCTGCAAAGTAAAACAAGCAAAAATCCCTGCACTGAAGGAGTCTATCACGGGGCCAGTTTAGTAAATTCACGGTTAGGAATGTTTACGTTCTCACATATCCAATTCATCGGGGGTCTTATGAAATGTGAGGTTCTTCTGTTGTTTTTTTTTTTTTAAACCTGCCCTTCTTTTTTTCTTAGGAAAGTTATGAGTTCTAAAACCAGGAATTAGTGAAGTGTGGAAGCTTTAGTGCCAGAGTTTAGAGGGTGCTGGAACTACACCAAGATGGTAACAGCAAGATGGCTGTGGGGAAGAGCTTAGGTTCCAAGTTCCTTCCCAGCAGAGCATTTTTTTTTTTTTATGTTGCATTTGTTTAACTCTGTGAAGCTTTGCTACTTTGTCTGACTAAAACACCTGATTGCTCTAATAGAGAGCTGAACAGCTGACAGCGAGGCAGGAGAGAGAAAGAGACCTGGCTGGATGACAGAGAGAAGAGATAGAAGGAGACAAAGAGAAAAGGGGGAGCAAGAAAAAGAGGAGAGGAGGATGCTGGGGCCAGTCACCTGGCCAAAGTTGGGCTTGGGGGGAACAATTAGACCTCATCAGTGGAGTAATTCCTTGATGGACTCATAATATAGTGACATTCTTAAAAGATTGTGGAAAGGAGGTTGTGACTGTTGATCAGGGATGTGATTGGATCTGGAATCAACTATGGGACATGCCTCTGGGCTATGAGAGTATTTCTTGGAGGGATCAACGGAGCGGGGCGGGGGGGGGGGGGGAGGCCCATCCCCAGGGTATGTGGCACCAGACATAAAGCTGTTGCTTTTGCATGCCTGCCTTCGCTGCCTGCTAGTAAGGACATCTACCCTAAGGCTGCGATCCTTCATCGGTACCAGAACTCAGCTTCTACAGCCTTCCCCCCAGGGATTAAAGACCTATGGTTCTCCAGGAATCCCCAGGTCTTCATCTCCAGATCAGGACAACTGGGGCATCTAGTCTCAAGGATGAAACAGCGAGTAGGTGGCCATTACTGGACTACCCAACCTGAACTGTGGAAGCCACTCCAATAAATCCCCTTCCTAGTTTGTATTCATTCTATTAGTTTGTTTTGTAGGAGGAGAACACTCACTAACATGTCATGAGTAAGGCCTACCTGGAGGAAGCGCATCACTAGGGATTGTCATTGGGGCCTATGTCCTGCCCACCTCATTCCTGTGTGCTTTCTCTGCTTCCAGTCTACCAGGATGTGACAGGCTTCTCTCTGCCATGTGCTCGTTGTCATGATGGACTGAAACCTTGGAACCTGTTTTGGAAATTAAATACTCCCTCCCTCAAGTTGTGTTTCTCAGATATTTCATCCCAATGACAATAAGATCGGACCAAAAATGTCATTAAAAGCTGAACTTGGGGCTGAAGAGATGGCTCCGTGCTTAAGAGCACTGGCTGTTCTTCAGAAGACACAGGTTCAGTTCTCAGCAGCCACATGGTGGGACTCCATCTGTGACTCCAGTTCCCAGAGAATTCAAGCCCCTCTTTTGACCTCTGTAGGTACTGTATACATGTGGTTACACAGACATTCATTGAGACAAAATGAACCATAGACAGAAAATAAAAATAAATAAATCCCAAATTTAAATAAATATGAACTCATAATCAGAAAATAGAACAGTAGTTGTCAGGGAATATGGAGTTGGGGAATGGAGAGATATTAGTTGTACCTCTCTCCCGGTTATAAGATGAATAAATTCAGGGAATATGATATTTAATGTGATGGCTATAATTAATAATATTCTACTTCATACTTAAAATTTGCTTTTAAAAAAGTGAGTCAGAAAAATGTAACTATGAGGTGATGGGTGTTAATCAACGTGATTGTAGTAATCATTTCAGAGTGTATATGTCACATTGTGTGCTTGATTGTATAAATTCTATTTGTCGATTTTGCTTCAATAAAACAGAGGAAAAATAATAATGAACGTGTGAGGCCTTGCATTCAATTGCCAACAATGAACAAAATAAAACATGCAGTGCACACATTATTCATCACCATGCTTTACACCATTAAGAAATGTGTAACGAGTCACTGACCTCAGAAGGAACCATATGCTCTAAGGACTGCAGATAATTAACTTGTTAAATTTTTTCTTTAAAATTAACTGTTGGTCATGTTGTGAGCCATTTGGCCATGGTTGAATAGAGCTGAGAAATAATGATGCTTACAACACAAAATCCTATGCATTGAATTCTTTAGTTAAAATGAGCTCAGAGTTCCCATTAGCAGACCTAAATCAGGGCATCACCAAAGCAAATAGGTAACAGTATATGTGTCCATACTCTTGTTTTCTTGGTTTTATGTCTAATGTTAACTCTAAGAATAGACCACATAAAATTATCTATCTGTAACTTGAAAGAAATTCATCAGTACCAATAATTTTTCAGGTTTCATACTCAAACTTCGATTGACCATGTTTGTGAACCAGTCAGTACTTAGAGCAAGATTACACATCACTATAGCAAACTGTGAACTGATCAAACCCTGATACTTTTTTTTGGAGGCCATTCCAAAGTGGTGGGATTAGAGAAAGTGGCAGGGAACCAATTTTCTAAAGAAAGTAGAAGAACAAAAGATGACATTTTGACAATACACATGGCTATCATGTGTCTACTCTAAATACATTCTTTATGTAGACCCATGCTCAAGTCATCTCTGAGATGCCAATGATTTCCCAGTTGTCCAGTAATCCAAATTTAACAGTTTTTATTTACATGTGTCAAGTTTCTTTGTTGAAATAATCTTGAGCTCTGAGATAAATCATTCATTCATAAAGAATCAATTTCAGAGAATAATAGAAATAGCTAGCTTACATTTGTTTCAAGGTTTTCACTCCTCCCAAGACACATACAATATTTCATTTCCCAATGCACTTGGGACCATGTGGCTGGTGTTGACCAGTGAAATGTGATCGGAATTAACGGGCCTCACTTTTCAAAGATGAAGAGTTAAAATGACCCTTACAATCCCCCTGTTCCATTGCAGCAACCAAGGAGGAGATCTTGGCTGAGATTTCTGAGCCCCAAGATGAAAAGATCTCAGGTTGACCAGTCACTTCAAGGAATCTCACTACTGAGAGAAGTCTCTCAGACCCACTGGGTCTTTGCATGAGCAAGAAACAAATTTTTACTGTACAACTGCGCTGTGTCCATTTCTTGGTCAGAATTGGATTTATCCTGGCTGATACCTCCTCCTAAAATACAGGCAGAGACAACTGATTATTCCCTTCAAGACATTGCTTAGTAAATTACTATAAGGCTACTTTAAAACCACACAGGAAAAAAAATGAATTAAAATAGTCCAAAATGACCTTAGGAATTAGAATATTTTTTTCAATTCTCCAGAAATTTCTACTGTATAGATTTTTCACAAAATAAAAACAGAAAAGTTAGGTATCCACCTCACCCTCAACATACATTCTTTCCAGAAAAGATTTGATCAGTCGGAATAGGGTTTGGATTTGGTTTGTTTGTTTGTGTTTTAAGGATGTGTTATTGCCATAGTCACTGTTCTATTGCTGTGAAGAGACACCATGACCAAGGCAACTCGTAAAAGAAAGCATTTCATCTGGGACTTGCTTACAGTTTCAGAGGTTTCACACATTATCATCGTGGAGGGGAGAGCATGGCTGCACTCAGAGCATTGGAGAAGTGGCTGAGAGCTACATCTGATCTGCAGGCCAAGAGAGAGAGATTGGGCTTGGTATGGTCATTTTAAACCTCACAGCATACCCCCAGTGACACACTTCCTCCAACAAGGCCACACTTTCTTTTTCTTTTTTTTTCTGAAGGCTTTCATAAAAATTTCCATTTTATTTTAAAATATATCACTGTTGTAAAATTTCTAAATATCTAAGTGATTTGTTAAGTTTATTACGATTTGTTACAACTCACTGTTTGATCTCACCCAAACCCATTCTTGCAGGAAAATATTTTTCTAAGATGCCCCAAAACCCTTGTATAATCTAAAACATTCAAAACAGTCCAATGGTGATATGGACACATAATAGCATGACACTATAATTACATTAAAAATTATCACATTTTCTTTTATATATGATCATGAAAAAGCACACTTTATAGAAATAAAATAGATACTATGTTTTAACTCTTGCAAATAATTTTCTATTATTGTCATTAACCAATATTTGAACTAGAATCCTCTACCATAAAACTGTTAATCTACTTATCTATCAGTGTATCAATACACACATACATAGTTTGAATTAAAGGTTTATATTAATAGCTTTCATTCAAACACAATACACACACACACACACACACACACACACATATATATATATATATATATATATATATATATATATATATATATGTATATATAAAGGCCACACTTTCTAATCCTTCTAATTCTTTCAAATAGTGCCACTCCCTGGTGACTATAGGGGCCGTTTCTTGTTCAAACCACCAATTATTTTTTGTTTGAGGATGAAAATTTGTACCAGAATCTGATATTTAATGTTTAAAAAAATTCAGCCTTGTGTCTAAAATACATGTAGAGAGGATCAGATTAAAACCTTTGGAGGTTGGGGCTTGAGAGATGGGTCAACAGTTAAGAAGCACTTAGTGAACCTCTGGGGCTCGGTTCCCACATAGTCACCAATCGCAACCATCTATAACTCCAGTTCTAGGAAAACAGGTCCTGCCCTCTATAGGTGGTACCATTCCTTACCCAGTTGGTCTTAGTTTATATAAGCAAGCTAGCTAAAATGACCCTATGAGTGAGCCATCAAGCAGTATTCCTCCATAGTTTCTCCTTCAAGTTCCTGTTTGAGTTCCTGTCCCGACTTCCCTTCGTGATAAACTACCACCTGGAAATTGAAATAAACCCTTTCTTGCCCAAAGCAGCTTTGGGTCCGAGTGTTTTACCACAGCCACAGAATAAAACTGGCACAGCATGAGCATGGCAAGCTGACAGGGACAGGGTCAAGAATGAGCATCAGCCCTTGGGGTCAAGATGAGTGAATTATTTACAGCAATGGTGAGAGACCACAGACATTCTCTCAAGGTCTTGTTCCCACACTAAGAGAGTTGAATCATCAGTGCAATGATGCCACATTTTCAGAGAAGCGGTCTGATTGTAACACAAGCCTTTTGAAGCACTAACACCACACCCTCTCCCCGTGATGTCAGTGGAGAAAGAGACTAGAAGCATATTAATACATTAGGCAGAAAGGCCACCAGCTCCCTCCGCAATTATCCCATCCCAGGAAATACTAGAATACCGGGAGAGAAAGGATCAGATTTTTAACTTACTGGTACTTAGACGTGTTTATAGGTCCATCTGTTCAGGCTTAGGTTAGCTCCCAAGGTCAAATATCCCTCTTGTATTGACATTCGCAGGTTAAGTCTCCAGAATTCCACATGGCCACTGCAGTAAATCATGGATTCCACCCTCGCAAGGCACAAAGCATGTTGTAGGCTGAAAATTAAAACACCAGCACCATAAAATAATGTATTAGGCACCACGGACTGAGGGAGTGATGCAAAGAAAGCCTTTAGAATCAAAGGCTTGTCTCTTTTTATGGAGAGGAAAATAGATGATGCCCACATGTGCACAAACCATCTGCTCAGACTTTCTGGAGATAAGAATCTGACCACTCGGTGTTTTCTTTGGTAATTAAAAAATAAATTTAAAAAACTATACAATTTTTCAAACTTTGTTAATATGAAAATGAAATACCTGAGTTTGGCTATAGAATTTTCAAACTGCATTTGTACAAACTATAAATAAATTTCCAAATGCCTTTTGGCACATTTCCAATCTACTGCAGCTGCCAGGGTTAAGAGAGAAAAAAAAATATCAAAGTTACAGAGGTAACAGAGGTAAGACCATAACCAAATCCCACCAGTTTTCTCTGCTAAGTCAGGGCATAGCCCCTAATGTTTGCTAGCTTATGGGGAATGATTGTAAGAAATGCAGCTGATGTGCTTAACACCCAAGTCTAGGGCAAGAAATTGGAATGCATAGGGAAACACAGGAACTGGGGTGACTTCCAGAATAAATAGGAGTGTTCTAGAAGTAATGAGGGAAAACATTCGATGTATCTTAACTGGTGAGCTTCAAGGCAACTCTACTAATCTTTGTTTAATGAGCACATACCTTCCAAGAACCCTAAGGTCTCCAACCACAGAGAGGTCGTGGGTAACAGGATCATATCCACTTCACACCTGTTCCTGTTCTATTTGGTCCTATTTGAACAAGTACCTCCAGAAATTAGGCTTCCTTGAGATATTTCTACCAGACCATTAGACATTATTGCTGATTAGTAACAGTCATCCACGTTGACCAGTCTGAGTGATTCGGTCTTCCTGTCTAACTCTTATTTATGTCTTTCATTATGACCATCTGCGAGCATCCCACAAAATAATATCTTCGAATGTTCACATTCTTGTTGGGAAAACAGTACCTGGCAGTGTCTTAGTAGTGACCTAACCTCTGAAAGTCCCAAGGAGAAGTAGAAGATACTCTAGAATGTCTCCTTTCACAAAGTAGAGCCAATCTCTAGAGGCAATCGTGTTTTTTTCATGGCCACCATGTTGGATAGGGACACTTGGGAAATCTTAGTCAAGAATGTTCTACTTTTTCTAAAGCATATTCAGCAAGCAAAGTAGCACTTTCCCCAAGCTCCCTGAAGTGCCATGTCGCAGGTGGGTACAGATAGAGGGCAGGTGAGAAGGCCTGACAGCTTCCCTCAGCTCTGCGGGGCTCCAGTGGCATGATGATCAGCAAGTCCTCGGGCATCCTTCTCCGAGTCTCCACTTCCTTCCTACACTGAACTTTAGCTGATTTTCCTTTCAACCTCAAGTTTTTCCCAAATGGTGATACTCATCTAAGGACGGGTTGATATCTAAACAACATCTTTAGATGTTGATATCAACATCTAAAGCTATGTTGATATTCATCATGATGTGACATGCAGGGCTGAGCATGTTGGTTTTGAGAGCGCAGATTAGGGAAATTCTGAGAGCTAGGCAAAACCTGGGATAAATGTTTTTATGTGTGAAAGAGAAATGGGAATAATGTGACCAGGTTTCAATGTCATTTCAAATGCCACATCTTCTGGGTATATTCCACAGTAAGGTAGATATAAACAAGCATGAACATGATAAGCTAATTATAGATTATTGGAAATCTATAATAATTGAAAATAAGAGCAGAGTACCCAAAATCCCTAAAGAGATCCCCCAAATCATTTTATTTTCAATTTCCAATCTCCTTTGCTGTGGTGGTTTTTATATTTGAGTGCATGGTCCATAACTGATGGACTGTTTAGAAAGAATTAGGAAGTATGGCTTTGTTAAAGGAGGTGTGTGACTGGGGATGGGATTTGGAGTTTCAGAAGCCCATGCCAGGCCCAGTCTCTGTGTCTCTGTCTATGTGTCTCTGTCTCTGTCTCTGTCTCTGTCTCTGTCTCTCTCTCTCTCTCTCTCTCTCTCTCTCTCTCTCTCTCTCTCTCTCTCTCCTCTTCTCTTCTCTCTGACTGCTGCTCCAGATGAGCCGTTAAGTTCTCAGCTACTGCTCCAGTGCCGTTCCTGTTTGCCTGATGCCATACTCCCCACAATGATAGCCATTGACTAACCCTTTGAGTGTGTAGGAAAGTTCCCAATTAAGTGCTCTCTTTTATAAGTTGCGTTGGTTGTAGTGTCTTTTCATAGTAATAGAACAGTGACTAAAACATAAGCTGAATATAATGGAAGACTAACCCTTGAAATTGTGGAATGATCAAAAAGCAAAAGAGAAAAGAAGGTCATAGAAACATCCAGAAACTTACTAGCTATTCTGTAATCAAAGAGGAGTATTGAATGATTGGTTGGTTGGTTGGTTGGTTGGTTGGTTGGCTGGTTGGTTGGTTGATTGATATCATTCTTTTATTAGGAGGGATGTTATGTTCCAGTTATTTTCATTCCTGTATTTGTAAATCGGTGGTTTCCAAACTTCGCTGAGAAGAGATTCTATCACTTTGAAATTCTCATTAACCATCTCCAATATGTGTATTCATTAACTCATCAACCAAATCTCTTATTGAATTTGCCAGTGTACATTATAAAACACATATGGATAAAACTGCTTTAAAATCATTTAATGAGGACATAAATCATATTTTTTTAATCTCTGGTTCTTTCCTGCTTCATACTCCCTTTAGTGCATCTCAAAGTACAACAATATAAACTTAAAACAAGGATCACTGTTGTTGATTTAAATCTGTGTTTCAAATGTCTTATTTCAGTGGAAAGGGATTCCTGACTTCTCACTAGACCATGTTAGACAGCTCTTCAGTGCTGTGCATTCCAAGTATGGCTCTGAATACAGGAGACAAGTCTACTTCACCAATATCCTATTGGTGTTCATTTTTGTCTTAGTGTTAGCTTCCCCACAAAACACCCTTAGATCCTTTCTTACTTTGTGACCTCCAATGTAGTTAAAACTACGAAATATAGTTTTCAATTCCTTAAGTGGACATCACGTAAACATCAGTGAGATACAACATGATAGAAATGAATGACACATAGAAACCACATTATCTGCACCCATGCCAGTGTGATAAACCCCCCAGCCTTCCCCTCAGATAGCTGCCAAAGTGAAAACTAAAGGTCAGCTGACCCTTGGCTAGTGAGGCTGCTGGTGCCCTGGTGTACATTTCTGTGAATGCCCTGGTGCATATTTGTGAACACTATCTTTTGTAATAAGACATATAAATAGAAGCCCTGCTATTTCTTCCCCATAGTCTGCTTTGGAGATCCAGAATACAGATCCTTGTGGGAGATAAACAAGGCAGTTACCTGAAGCATCTCACCTCTGTGCATGGTGGGTCAGGGTTATGGGCTAGGCACACAGATGCATGTGAGTCCTTCGGTGTGACCAGTAGGAACTTCCGGGGAGCTTCTGGGGTGAGCTTCGTTGGAAAATTCCACTTCTCACCATGATGACTGGCTCATTCTTTGTCCTCTGAGCACCAGCTATTCATGACCTCAGGGAACACCACCATCAGAAGCTGTACAATGTATTAACGTGTTCACAGTGAGTACTTCTTCTAGTCTTGGGTCAAGATAAGATTAGTCTTAAAGATTCGGTTATCCTGGGAGGTGCTGTCAAGACTTGCTTGATGATTAAAGGTCACACCATTGTGCCACTCAGCTGCCCCTGGAACCTTTAAATGTTCAGGGATCCTTCTGCCTGCTACAGTCTGGATGCTAAGGAAAACAGTTGAGCTCCTTGCTGTTTGCTTGTTTGTTTGTTTTTTAATCTTTGTAACTTGTCTTGTACCACCAAGGCTGACATCACAAAACACCAGAGACGAGGTATTCAAAACTGATGTCTCTTCACAAAGGGTCCTGCTATTATGGCCTTCTTCAGTCTTCATAAAGGCTTTATCTCCAAATATAGCCACACTTAGGGGGCTTAGATGCAGGAATGTTGGAGACACACATTCAGCCTGAAGCATAATTTACATGATTTTTGACAAGTATTGGAGTACCTTCTCTGTAACTGGTGCCATAACCAGATTATTGCTCTCTGTGGTGGCTTGAGAGAAAATGGCCCCCAAAGGGAGTAGCATTATTACGAGGTGTGGCCTTGTTGCAGAAGGTATGGCCTTGTTAGAGGAAGTGTGTCACTGTGGAGGCGAGCTTTGAGGTTTTGTATATGCTCAAGCTACACTCAGTATCTTAGACCCCTTCCTGTTGTCTGTAAGTCAAGGCCAGAGGGCACCAACAGACCAAGGGAGGGATTACAAGGCCAGCGTGGCAAACCAATGAATGCATGGGGGTAACTTACCAGAACATGAGTGACTCCAAGCAGCTGCACAACTAGAAAGTTCTCTAATTAGGCAACTTACAAGTAGGTGTACTACTGGGGAATTCTCACAGACCACACATGCCAATGGAGTCACTGAAGAGTCTCAGGGACAGTTGTCACTTAACCACCAGAGAGTCTTACTCAAAGCAATGCTTGGCTGTTGACATAACTCTGAAGAAGAGAGGGGGTGTCTGGACCTCATGAGCCTCCTCCAGCCACACTGAAACTCCATGAGGGAAAGTGAGCAGGCCCAGGCTCCTGGGGCTTTTATGTTCACAATCACAGTCACTCTGATTCAAGATGGCATGGGTGTGTCACATCTAGTCCAGATGTGGAAAACATCTGTGTCAAAATGAGAATGGGACTGGGGGTATAGATCAGTGGTAGAGTACTTGCCTGGCATGAGCTACCACCAAACAAACAAATGTGTGGAGGGGGATTAAAGTGCATTGGGAAGGCACAGGGATGTGGGCTCTTTCAGAACAGGGCAAGGCATGGCCTTTCTGAATGGATGGCCCTAGACACCAAGAAGCAGAGGCATGAGGGCTGAAGAGGCTGGAGGTACCAGAGAGACTATGGCAAGGTATGAGAGGGGACAGTGGTATAAAAGGATGCAGAGGCCAATGCCAGCTTTGTGTCATGTTGGGGAGCAATGGGAGGCTGATGCCTGTTCCTGAGGGCAGAGGGTCAACATGAGCTAATGCATATAGTTTTAAGAGGTCACCCAATCAGACATCCAACCTGTAACTGGAGAACAGACAGCATGAAGCCAAGGATAACTATGAAGATAGCCCAACACAGAACCACAGACTCACCTGAAATGTTTTGAGAGTTTGGGGGTATCTCTGTTGTGTGGCTCCTGAGAGGAACTTTGTGGGAAACACCTGTGGCATTGGGGGAGGGTTGGACACACCCACCTGCCTGCTGCATGAGTAACTGACCGCCGCCAGGACGTGAGCAAGTGTAAGTAGGCTAAAGGAAGGGGTAAAGGCCTTTCCTACATAGCCAAGTGATCCAGGGAGGTTGAAAAGACAGTGGTCATCGTGAGGCTGGGATTTCAAATTCCCTCTGAAGGCGGAGTCACCAGGATGACACCTGATGAAAATTGTAGTGGGTTGGACAAGGCCAGTTTGGGCTCCAATACATCAAAACCCTGACCCAAAAAAAAAAAAATTAGTAAGTATTAAGAAGATGAGATGAAATGTGTAACATGCGTATGACATCAGATCAGGATACATATGATGTCATATAAGAAGGCCTCAGTCTCCAAACTGCTGGAATTCTGGGATGCACCACTTCAACCGGCAATAATTCTTACAGGGGTGTCACTGCTACTACAATAACAGATGCACAGGAGGTCCTCATTATACAAGTGAAAACAGTAAAACCAAAGAGCAAGTGCGAGGTTGAGATAATTTGGGAATCTTCAACGATGGTAGCTGTGCTTGCTCATAAACTTTTATACCCGCTGTTAAAAGCTCTTCAGATTGATTATCTTGCTTCTTATTCCCACCTTTCCCTCATATGGGGAAAGGTCTAAAAATGAAGGGGTGTATCTTATCTGAATAGGTATCACTACCCCAGGCTGATCATGGAGCAGAGGATATACATGGGTGTCCATTTCTATTGGTTTTTCTTTCTTTTTTTTTTTTTAAAGATTTATTTTTTATTTTTATTTTTATTTTTTTTTTTTTTTTTTTTTGGTTTTTCGAGACAGGGTTTCTCTGTGTAGCTTTGCGCCTTTCCTGGAACTCACTTGGTAGTCCAGGCTGGCCTCGAACTCACAGAGATCCGCCTGGCTCTGCCTCCCGAGTGCTGGGATTAAAGGCGTGCGCCACCACCGCCCGGCTTAAGATTTATTTTTTAAGAGGACATACATTTGAAAGAGAATGAAAAGGGGTATACGGGAGTGTTTAGAGAGTGAAAAAAGAAGGCAGAAATGTTGTAATTATATTAATCTCAAAAATTAAAACATAAATTTAAAAGACGTACTTTAAAAAAATGTGTGTGTGTGTGTGTGTGTGTGTGTGTGTGTGTGTGTGTATGTGCGCGCACATGCGCACGCGCACCTGCTGTGAGTTTTTGTGCATCAGGGTGAAAGTACGCTTCAAAGGCCAGAAAAGGGCCTGGGGCCCGCTGGAGTTAAGACTAAAGGTTGGGTCAGCCACCTGATGATGGTGTTGAGGACTGAACCCCCAGATCCTCCGCAAGAGCAGTAAGCACTTGACCTCTGAGCCATCTCTCTAGTCCCTAGTTTATTACTTAAAATCAATTTGTTTGTTGGTTTGACCTCTCCCTGAAAGGTCGCTATGCATAAGGTTGCCATAGCAATGGGCAGTGCTGAGTAGGGCTACCCCACAGGACCCCAAGTCGCAGAGCCTGATGTGGAATCACTGGACCTTTCTCTCCTCCAAGGGAAATGTGGTCCTTAATACCACCAAAATTTTCCAATCCAGACTCACTTTGGAAGGAACTATGTACCTGCCTGGTCCTCCCTCCCCGCCCCCACGCCAGCGATTCCACAAATAGGCAGTGGAGACACTAACCTAAGGTGATGTCCCAGGGCCGCAGGGAAGGGTTGCAAGCTCTTGAGCTTACTGGGTCCGAGTCTGGGCATATGGGGCCCAGAAAGGACTTGGGACATGGGGGGGGGGGGGGCGTCAGAGGAGAGGTACCAGGTCAGATGGGGCCAAGACCCAGGGTTTCCTTGGTTTGTAGCTGGCAGGGAGGAGGGGTGGCAAAGGCAGATGATATTAAGAAGCCTCTGCGGTTTGAGACTTGGAGTCTCTGTACCACCGGGGTGCAGAGCGGGCAGGTTGGTGTGGTCATGGTCTCTGCCCTCAGCCCCACCCACAGCCACTGCAGTCTAGAGCCCACCCCATACTCCTCACACCCTCGCTCATTCCTTCACACCCCACGCACCCCCACCCACCCCCAAGCACACCTAGAACCTCCTAGAACCCCAGGCAGCCTCTTGTATCCCATGCACCCCTGAGGCCCAGCCTGGTCTTGTTGGGTGCACAGGCTGCCAGCAGGCTTTGTGAAACCTCCTTTCAGGGTCACCAGAGCCCCCACAGGGGGACTGTTGGGATTCCAGGGATGAAATCATCTTCCCTGGGAAGGGATTAGAGACTGGATCACACATGGGCTTCTGGCACTGGGCACAGAGCCTGCAAGCCTGTGGCTCCATTTGTCCGGCGTTCACGTGACCTGTGCCTTGCTGTGAAGTTCCTTCTGATGTCAGGAGAAGGAGTAGGTGCCGGGACTCATCAAAAGTTAGGAGTCCACTGGGGATGTAGCTCAGCTGGTACATTGCTAGCATAGCACACAAGACCACCTGGTTGGGGCATCACCAAGACGTAAGCCAAGCATGGCAGTGCACACCTGCAAAGTCTCCAATACTGGGCATAAAGGCAGAAAGAACAAAAAAAAATCAAATACATTATCAGTTACACAGGGAGACTGAAGCCAGTCTGGGTGCATGAGACCCTGTCTCAAAAAAAAAAAAAAAAAAAAAAAAAAAGACATAAAACTGAAGTGGCATTTAAAGAATTTTTTTTAACTTGTGAATATTATCTTGTGTGTGTATGTACACATCTGTGGGCATGGGGATGGGCTTGCTATTTGTCTGAAGGACAACCTCAACTGTCAATCATCTCCTTCCACTTGGTTGGAGACAATGTCTTTCAATCTTATTTGTAATTGCATAGACTGAGATATCTCCACCTCCCACCTCCTCTTAGGAGCCCTGGGATTGCAGATGTATTCAACAGCATCCCACTTCATATGGGCTCAAGGGATTCAAACTCAGGTCCTGGACATTGGTGCTGCAAGCTCTTTACCTACTGAACCATCATCTCTCCGGTCCTGAAACATGAAAATTTTCAAATACGGACAATATAAACTCTCTGTTCGAATGCGGTTTGTAGCATCCATGAATTTTAAGAAAATTGGCCATGATTGGTTTTATAAAAGAATGAAGAAGTTCAGCAGGTGTGTCGTTGTTAAATTAGCAGAGTTGACCTCTTAGTCACCTGTGTTTTTATGGGTGGCATCACTAGGAGCTGTTGGTATTGGAATACCCACCAATTACCTCGATGGTGGTGGTGGTGTCAGCTGGTTGGGGACATAACCCAGTGTAGACCCTTTTTATAGCTGTTTTGGGCATATGTGGTCTCTGCCCCCTTCACATGCTCCTACTCTAGTCTCTGGCTGACAGGCAGTTTGAGAGAAAGGAAAAATGGTCCAGCCTTCCCCATTAAAATATTCACATCCTGGCAATTTAAAACTTGTAGCATTTTTTTTTAACCACCTGCCAGACTCAGGAAGAAATATAGAGATTAACAAATAAAAGATTTGTAAAATGTTTCCTGAATCTAAAATTCCATAAATATGCTAAATAGTAATAATCCACCCATTGTTAAATTTATGGTGCCTCTTCTGCTGTGCACATGAGACGATTTAGATGCATGCTTCTTGTCAATTAAACAATGAGTTTGAAGTAAAATAATGAGTCCCGTTCACACCCTATGGAAGTTGGGGATAAACTCCCATAAGGCAG
Source organism: Peromyscus californicus insignis (assembly GCF_007827085.1). Lineage (NCBI taxonomy): Eukaryota > Metazoa > Chordata > Mammalia > Rodentia > Cricetidae > Peromyscus > Peromyscus californicus. The sequence continues at coordinate 17,889,173 of NW_026294491.1, read as the reverse complement.
CAGGGTTGGGAAGCCTGAAGTAAGTAACACTGCAAAAAAAGCTTGAAGGAGTACCATTTGCCTTGCAGATGGAAAACCGGACTTGGGAACCAGGGCAACGACACCGTAGTCAGTCCTGACGCATGCACCTGCTGCGTGCCTGGACTCTAAATGTTCCTTCGCGTTAAGGGGAAGCCAGCAGGGAAGCCATGCAGGTTTGTGGGACAACCCAACAGCTCTCCCACTTAATCTGTGAAATATGCCTCTTGGTATTTTAGAGCTAAAGTTCAATCTGTGGTTTTGCTTATAGGCAAGGAAGAAAATCTTTGTAGTTACTCTGATAAATTATTCATTCTTCCAATAGCATGGGTTTGGTTTTTAAGCATCCTTAATGCCAGCTATTATTTTAATATCCTGAAGATAATTGCCTTGTTCCCAGTGGATGGAGTGACACGTTAACATAACATTTTTTCTCTTAGCTTGTTTTTAATAGTGAAGTGTGTGACTGTTGGCTGGTGCGGCACAAGGAAGCCTGTTTCTTGGGGGCTCGCTTGAGGTGTAAATACTGACATGACTCATCTTCTCTGATTTAGGAGCAACCCAAGACTCTTCCCCAGCATCCTGGGCTGTGTGGGAAACTGTGACATTGAGAGTATTTCCTAGACATTGTCCTTTGAGTGGCCTTTGCTTTTCATTTCCTCGACTGGGGTTCTTCAGTTCAACAGCTGCTGAGACCCAGCCCAGCACCCCAGGCCTTCCTCTCTGCCACCCTTCTTACCTATGTCTTAAACTATACCATGCCTTCCTTGTAGGGGCTTTCCAGCGGGTTGGCATGAGTAAGAGCTCAGGAAGGAACAAATGACTCCACGTCTGTGGGACGGCTGTGACCCACACAACATGGTGCTGCATCACCTCACTAAATGTCTCCGACAGCTTCGTGGGGTGGATTACGCTGTTTCTGTCTCACCAAACAAAAGCCAAGGCCCAAGGAAAGCTTTAGTGCCAAGAACAGAGCCAAGGCCGTATAGTGATTCTGCATCAGAATGAGAAGAGTTGCCATTCTAAACTGAAGCTTGGCTGAGTTCTCCCATTCACCAACTGGTCACCGCATTACCTGTGAGCTCCTGAAATCCTCCATACCTCTGGCTTCTTTCCTCAAGTTTTGGGATAAGCAACCTCTCAGTGATGGAAGCGGGTGTTCCAGAATGTTGGTTACCAAACACACAAGCTTGTCCTATGTGGTGGTTTGAATGAGAATGGTTCCCATAGGATCAGGTACATGGAGTGGTTGATCAATAGTTGGTGAAACTATCTGGGAAGAATCAAGAGGTGTGGCCTTGTTGGAGGAGATATGCCACTGGGGTGGGGGTTGAAGTTTCAACAGCCCATGCCATTACCATTTCTCTCTCCTTCCTTCTCTCCCTCCCTCCCTCCCTCCCTCCCTCCCTCTGACTCTCTGTCTCATGGCTGTAGATCAAATGTAAACTCTCAGCTACTGCTCCAGTGTCGTACCTGCCTGCCTGCTGCCATGCTCCCACCGTGATGGTCAAGTCCCTCTGGATCTAGGAACTCCAAAAAATATTCTCTTTTCTAAGCTGCCTTGATCACAGTGTCTTTGCAGAGATAGATATGTAACTAGGACATCCTACAGGATTCTAGAACATGTCTTCCTTGCCCTTCTTCCCCCCAACACACACCCATTACCTTCTATTCTTCCTAGTTCCAGGCAGATCTCACCTCCTTCCTGGGCTTCCTTCTGCTATTTGATGTCATCCCAACCCTCATGACCCCTCAAGGCACCGATTGTGAAGGGAAGTTGTCCTCATTGGGTCTCGGTCCACATGGGTTGGCTGAGTTATCTTCTCCTGCTCACTGGTCCTCCGATCATGGCAGAGGCTGCATAAGTCCAGATCCCATTTGACTTGCCTGTTTTCATTATTGTGGTCCCAGGACCCAGTGCAGTGACAAATGACACACAGTTACTGACTGATGTATGTTTGGATGAATTGTCTTTTATAAGGAACTTGTGTGAGGGGGCCGATATATCGTTCTTGCTGGGAATAACCTGACTGGGTCCCCATTAACCTCACACCAATGGACAGTATGAGATTACATTATGAATGAAAATCTGAGAGCGGTGATGGAGAACACAGGACTGGCCTCAGACACTCAGAATGATAGAGAAGGCTTTGTCTAGAAGATGTTTCAAGGTCAGTTAATGGTATAGGTCATTGTTTTATTGATAAAGAATCCAAAATTTAAAAAAAATAGACTGAAGGTATCTTTGGGACCTGTCAGCTGTAGCAGCCCCCCTTCCTAGTCATGGAAAACCATGTTCCTGTTTATGGCAAAGCTGTCACCATTTCCTTGGTGTCTGATTCTGATTCACGTTGGTAACATTCTTCACTGTAAAATATAAAGGTCCTAAATAATACGACCCAAGCCTCCATACTTCTAAACCACTGCTCTTTCTGCAAATTTCTTCAGAATGCTCAGGCACCATACAGTCATCAACAGAGTTGTCAAACAATGATGCTCTCTTACAAAAATAAAAATCTTAGGTTGCCCACACCAGTCCTAGGTTTGGGCACCAAAACATTCTGCTATAAATGTCCATTTATAAATTTATTCTGTCCTCCATAAGCCTCAGTACTATATTTCCCTTCATTAAAAAAAATGAAACAAACTGGCCTCCAACTCAGTTTGTAGCTGAGGATGACCTTGAACTTCTGATCCATCTGCATTTACCTCCCCTGTGCTGGGATTACAGGTGTGCACCGCAACACCCAGTTTTATGTCATACTTGGGATGGAACCTGGGTTTCCTTAATCCTAGGAAAGCATTCTATCAACTGAAGTATAACTCCAGCTTTTCAGTTACTATTTTAATCATCAAGCAGCCTTTTAATATCTATCATAGTTTACCAATTCTTTTTTAATTAATTTAATATATTTTATGTGTATGAATGTTTTATTTTCATGTATGTATATGCACCACACATGTGCCTGGTGCCCTCAGAGTTCATAAGATGGTGTCAGATCCTCTGGAACTGGAGTTACAAACAGTTGTGAGCCACTGTATAGGTGTTGGGACTTGAACTCTAAACCTCTGGAAGGCTGGGTGGTGGTGGCATGGCACATGCCTTTAATCCCAGCACTTGGGAGGCAGAGACAGGCGAATCTCTGTGAGTTCGAGACCAGCCTGGTCTACAGAGTGAGATCCAGGAAAGACGCAAAGCTACACAGAGAAACCCTGTCTTGAATAAATAAATAAATAAATAAATAAATAAATAAATAAATAAATAAATAAAATCTCTGGAAGATCAGCAAGTGCTCTGTGGTAGTTTGAATGTAATTGGCTCCCATAAGCTCATTGGAAGTGACACTATTAGGAGGTGTGGCTTTGTTGAAGTGGGTATGGCTTGTTGGAGGAAGTGTCACTGTGGAGATGGGCTTTGAGGTCTCATATATGCTCAAGCCATCATACCCAGAGTATCAGTTCACTTCCTGTTGCCTTCAGATCAAGATGTAAGAACTCTCAGCTCCTGCTCCAGCACCGTGTCAACTTGCATGCCATCAGGTCATACCACGATGATAATAGACTGAACTTATGAAAATGTAATTCACTCCAATTAAATGTTTTTCCTTTATAAAAGTTGCTGTAGTCATGGTGTCTCTTCACAGCAATAGAAACCCCAACTAAGAAACTAAGACATGCTCTTAACCAATGAGCCCTCTCTCCAGTCCCCACTTAACAATTCTTAAATGCTCAGATGGCTAAATAGGAAACTTACATTACTGAGCACTTTAATACTGGTATAATGGATTTGAGGTATATTTCCAAGGTTGATTGATGTTTTGAATTCCAAAATGTTGGCAGTTCATGTTTAAGGATGAACATAATAATTTTTCTCCTCTAACTTAGAAATCAATTCTTTCTAGAACACTACCTCCATAAACAAAAGGCTCTTAAACTATAGAGAACGTCACAGTCATCTGGAAGGCTTCTGAAAATTCTAGATTGCTCAGATCCACACTGCACTGTTCTGAGTTAATAGGTCTGGGATCGCACCCAGATGACTGCCTCTTTAGCAAACACCTTTACTGACCTCTCAATCAAATGGCTGATGATCTCACCCCAGGGTCCTCTGCTAAATTTAATATGCTTTTAATTTTTCCTGTTTACTTCTAAGAGGGTTATTTTAGAAAGAAAAAAATACATGAGAAGAAGTTCAATGTATTTGAATCTAGCAAATAGCAGAGATGATCGAATTCATTTATTAGATGTAACAAGTATGTGTCCTTATGGTACAAGCTAATAAAAGCTATATGCGTGTGTGTGTGTGTGTGTGTGTGTGTGTGTGTGTGTGTGTGTGTAGGCACTTCAGAGAACAAACACATACACATGTGTGCTGGTTAGTTTTAACTGTCAACTTGACACAACCTAGAGTCACCTGGGAAGAGCCTTAGTGAGGAATTAGCTAGATCAGATTGGCCTGTGGGTCTGTATTGGGTATTGGAGGCATTATCTTGATTCTTAATTGATGTTGGAAGGACGCAGCCCACTGAGGGTGGCACCATGGCATATGCTGATCCCAGGACTATATTACCGTTAACAAGGATGCATTCATCTTTCTTTGCTCTTGACTGTGGATGTGATATGACAGCTGCTTGAGTTCCTGCCTCAACACCCCTGAAATGATGGGCTGTAATCTGGAATTGTCAGCCACATAGACCCTGTCCTCCCCTTTGTTGCTTTTTGTCCAGTATTTTATCACAGCAATAGGAATTGAACTAGAACATGATGTTATAAAGTCACAAAGTAGCCGCGGGGTGACAGACCTAAATGAACAACATTTACAAGGTTTCTTTTCTACAGAAAAAAAAAATACCAATTAGCAATAAGAGTTGAGCGTGAAGTTCTCTGAGATAGCAGTGAGTTTCCTCAGCCTCCAGATGTATCTGCTCCATATACTAGAGATATAAAATAAACATCCAGGCAACCCACAAGGACAAATCTGCAGATCCAGCCAAGGGTGCCCACTTAAAGTTCAATCTCCAGAGCACAGCAGTGGGGCCACGGTGTATTTGCATCTTCTGTAATGTTCTGTTTGCTAATTCTGGCAACTCAGAAGGTGAACATCGGCATTGGATGGCAACCATATCCAGAACCAAGGGGTGCTCAGCACTTACTTTGGAAGCTGGTAAGTGCCCTTGAGATGCTCCTGAGAAAAGTGCGCAGTCTGTGGTTGAAGCTCTTGGGGACAGAGGCTCCTCTGCAGAAGTGGGCAGCTGAGCCAGAACTACAGCTTGTGGGTAGGTGGCCCATAGGGTGACTTAGAAAAGAATTTGAAATGAGCCTAGAGGAACAACATTGAGCTGGATCATGTATAGAGAACATCTGAAGCTTTGGGAGGAAGACCCAAGCTCTTGGATCTCCAGGGTAGTATTACCTGCAGAATATGCAGACATGATCATGGGCAGCTTTAACAAGCAAACAAGGGCCAGATGGTTGATGGTGGCATTTCCTGCAGAGTGTGCAAAAACGATGGGCAGATTAAACAAACAAAGGCCTACCTGAAGAGTTTAGAGTGCCCATGTTGGAAACAGCATATGCTCTTGAACGCGTCAGTTAGTGGAGAGGACAAGATTGAAGGGGAGACTGCAGAGGACCCAGCTTCAGCCACAAGGCCTGGCACCAGCTCCTCTATTTACAAGCAGGGGGAGCTTCGACCTGCAGGCCACTGTCTCCTGTGCAGTAAACTGGGAATAATCACAGAAGCTGCGGAAGAGTCATTACTACTCAGTGTCTACTTCTAACTGGTGATAGGATTTTGTGATCCAACAGAAACTTTGTAGCCTATTGTTCACTTGTATCTGTAGCAAACCCAGTAGCTATATCCACACTACACACACACAAACACATGCACATAGACAGGCACACACACATGAATACACATACACACACACACATACACATACATGCACACACAGAGACACAAACACACACCTGCGTTTGCGTGAATTGCACAGTGCTTGTCATTGCGTGAGACTGCAAAACTATTGAATTAATGATATGCAAAGCTAACAGGGCCTCTATCATTATGGGAGGGGCAAGGTCTCTGCTAGCAGTCATCATGAAGAACTGTGGAAGAGGGAAGAGAAAGAAGAGAGTGAAAACCGTGGTGGAGCACTCGCCTTTAATCCCAGCAGTTGGGAGGCTGAGACAGGCAGATCTCTGTGAGTTCCAGGACAGCTAGAGCAGTTACACAGAAAACCCTGTCTCACAAACAGAGAGAGAGAGAGAGAGAGAGAGAGAGAGAGAGAGAGAGAGAGAGAGAGAGAGAGAGAGAGAGCAAGTTGGAACTTGGGGCACATGCCTGGCATCCAAGCACCCAAGTTCTCAGGAGGCAGAGCAGGAGAATAGGGAGTTCAAGGCCAGTCCAGCCTGCCTAAGATCCCCGTTCAAAAAATCAAAACGCAATCATAAAATGAGAGTGGAAACAAGTTAGCAAAATAATGTTTGTATACCTAACTGAGGCATTTAAAATAAGTATATTCAAATTTTGGTCTCTAAGAGAGAATACTACAGCTAGTCCAATAATTTACTCTAATCCAAAGTCAACCACCCTGTTTTTAAAAACTGATACGTGTTACTTTTGATCACAGATGATTCATCTGATTTGCTTTATTGTGTCTGATTATTTAATTGAATTGGCATGCAGTTATTACTCACCCAAGCCTTTGACCATTGAAGGAATGTGAGTTTATCAGCGATAATTGTCAAAGTATCTAGGCTTCTGCAACGTGCCAAGCAGTGTTGACAATGATATCTTCGGGGTCACAGTCCCAGGCGGCCCTCCCCACAAGCTTCCTGATTCGGACCAGTCACTGTGTGTGCTGGTTGCTTTCTGTTACTGTGATAAACACCATGACCAAAAGCTACTTAGAGGAGGAAAGGGTTTATTTGGCTTCCACCCTCCAGGTCACAGCCCATCATTAAGGAAAGCAGGGCAGAGCTCAAGCAGGAACCCAAAGCAGAAACCATGGAGGAATGATGTGTAGCTGAAGTTTTCCTGTGCTCATCCGGCACCAAGGTCCCACAACCACTTATAAAATTCCTGTGTCCTGTCTGGTCCTGTAACCGCTCAGACCCAAGAAAACACACAGAGGCTTATATTAATTAAAACTGCTTGGCCATTAGCTCAGGCCTACCACTGACCAGTTCCTACACTTAAACTCAGTCCATTTCTGTTAATCTATAAATCTCCACCTTTTCCATGGCTTTACCTGTGTGCCATTACGTGCTGCTCCCTGGATGGCAGGCTGAAGTCTCCTGACTCAGTCTTCCTCTTCCCAGAATTCTCCTTATTTGCTTATCCCACCTATACTTTGTGCCTGGCTACTGGCCAACCAGTGTTTTATTTATCAACCAAACAGAGCAACACATAGTCACAGCATACAGAACAACATTCCACAGCAATGCTGTCTGCTGGCTCATGCTTACACAGAACAATATGGCATGCCTGGAGAGAGTGCCACCCACAGTAGCCTAGGCGCTCCCACATCAATCAAGACAATGCCCACAGACAATGTCTACAGGCCAATGTGGAGGTAATTCAGTTGAGCTTCCCTCTTACCAGATGACTCTGGGCTATGTCAGAATAACAATAAAACTGACAAGCACTTCTCCAAATCTCCCTTTATCCTGTCTGTAAGGGAGAAGCAGTGCCATTCCTTACCTCCAAGGCTATGAGCTGTCTTCAGGAAGGTGCCCAGCTAAGTGCTGCTTACAGTTTCGTGACCTCAGCCCATGGTACTGTGGTTGGCATGTGACTTCCTCAATCTCCCCATAAAGAATTTAGTTCAGGAAAACATCTAACAATGTGGAAGCTATTTATGATCTTCAGCCACATCTTCATGTATTGATTTACACAGCCAGAGATACTCGGAGCACTTTCTAAACCATTAGAATGCAGGCTTGCCATTCCAAGGAGGGTGTGTTTCTTTCTTCTACACATCTACCTTCAATTTTTATGTAGGGGAAGGCATGGTACCTCTCTGAAGAGTTTTTGGGTTTATGCTGTCTGTTAAAGAATCTGAAACTAATTCATAGACACTAACTCATACAGAAAAAACTAAAGGTCAATGTAAGGTAACTTGTGGTTTGTGTATATAGTTGGTGCTAAGCACCTCCAAGGCATCTCCCACGTTTTAAAGGTGGTAGACTCTCAGGGCTGGTAAGATGGCACCTCAGGCTAAAAATCACTTCCGGTAAACCTAACCACCTGAATGTGACCTGGGTGTGATTCCCAGAACACACGCAAAGGTAGAAGGACTCCACACATTTATCCTCTGAACCCCACACATCTTCCAGTATCTGCCATACATACATATATGTAGGGGTGGCACAAAGGTTTCCTAATGAGATCTGAGCTTGCTTTACCCAGCAGGGCTGCGTTAAGGGATGGCTTGCCCACGTGTATGGTTACCAGGTGATTGGAAGGGTCTGCACTTGGCTGTGTTAGGGGGAGGTCTTTTGCCCCACCCCTTGGCATTCCTATAAAAAGCTCTTTTGGAGAAGCAGAAGGGGTCAGTGGATATTGATCTAGGTTCTCCCGAAGATGTCCTGTGTTTCTGTCTCTTCTCCACACTCTCTTTCTATATAAATATTTCTTATCTCTTTATTCTCAAGAGTACCCTGGAGAAAATGTGGGAGCTGGCCTCCCATGTGTGTGTGTGTGTGTGTGTGTGTGTGTGTGTGTGTTATATACAATGTTATTGTATTTGTATATAATGTAAACAAATTATATATTTACTTATAATTATATATAATGTAAACAATTTTTTTAATTTAAAAAAAATGGTAGACTCCATTTGAGTGAACTTAATGTATAACAAAGATCAACGTGTTTTAAGACTGAAGCATTGATAAGCATCTGCCACACACATATTTTTAATGAAAATAAATTTTTTCATACAATATATTCTGATCATGATTTCCCCTCCCTCTTCTTCTCCCTGATTCTCTCCATCTCCCCACCCTTTCAACTCCATGACTTCTTTCTCTCTCTCTTAAGAAAACAAACAGGAAGATAAAAACAAACAAAAGAAGCAAAGAGCACAAGAATTTCATACACACATAGATACATTCATGCACTTGTGTGCCTGCACACGCGCGCGCACACACACACGCACACACATGCACACACACACACACACACACACACACACACACACACACACACACACACGCGCCACGCACCTTAAAAACTCAAAATTTGGGCTATAGAGATGGCTCAGCTGTTAAGAGCACTGGCTGCTCTTCCAGAGGACCTGGGTTCAATTCCCAGCACCCACATGGCAGCTCACAACTGTCTATAACTCCAGTTGCAGGGGATCTGACACCTTCACACAGGCATACACGCAGGAAAACACCCATGCCCATAAAATAAAAATAAATTCTTTAAAAAACTCAAAATTAGAAATCATAACATACAAGCAAAACACCTGTAAAGTAAAAAATGCCCAAACAAAGCAATATGAGACAAAAAAAAAATCTTCAAGTTTGTTTTGTGTTGATCATCTACTGCTGGGCATGGGGCCTGCTCTGAAGAGTGGTTTGTATACCCAGTGAGACTCCCTTGGAGAAAACTAATTTTTCCTTTGTGAGCAGTTTTCATTTAGAGATAGCTTCTTGGTTAAAGATGGGAACTCTTGTCTAGCTCCCCATCTCAGTACTGGGACCTCACCTGGTTTGGCCCTGTCCAGGCCCTATGCACTCTGCCACAGCCTCTATGACTTCATGTGCGTGCCAGTCCTGTTATGTCTAGAAGACACTGTTTCCTTGATGTCCTCCACCCCCTCTGGCTCTTACAATCTTTCCTCCTCGTCTTCGACATAATTCCCTATCCCTGAAGGGAGGGGTTTGATGAAGACATCCCATTTAGGACTGCGTGTTCCGAGGTCTCTAACTCTCTACACATTGTCTGCTTGTAGATCTCTGTATTTGTTCTCATCTACTGTAGGAAGAATCTTCTCCAATAGTGGATGAGCAAGACAATGATCTATGGGTACAGAAGAATGTCATTAGGAGTCATTTTATTGCTATGTCCCTTTCACAGAACAGTAGTATTTGTTTTCCCCCTCAGTCCCTGACCTATCTAGCCTCAGGTTCTTGGTCACTCAAGCTGTGTCAGGCATCTCACACAGTGAGCCTTAAAACCAACCAGATAATAATTGGTTGCTACCACAACTTTTGTGCGACACACCAGTATATCACGCAGGCAGGTCGTCATTGTAGATGGAAGGGTTTGTATCAGGGTTGGTGTTTACCTTGCTCCTCTAGTAGCATGCAGAGTTCCTTCCAGTAGTAGTAAAGGTTCTAGTTAGGCACCAGCTTGACTTCTCTGTGTCCAGTGAGATACCTAAGTGTTGTCTTAGGCAAATGGATCTTGCCATCAGCTTGTGGAGAGCAACCAGTAGCTTTAGCAATTGCCTTAATTGTTTGGGGGTTCCTATGGGGCTCCTTTAGCCAGCAACTCAATTAGACACTGGAGGTTTTAATTTTCTTTATCCATTCATCTGACATCTAGGCTGTTTACAGTTCCTGGCTATTATGAATAGAGCATCAATGAACATGGATGACCAAGTGTCTCTGTAGTAAGATATAGATAGAGTCCTTTGGATGTATTCCCAAAAGTGGTGTACCTGGATCTTAAGGTAGATCTATTGCCAGCTTCCTGAGAAATCATCACACTGGTTTCCACAGTGGCTGTACTAGTTTGCACTCCCACCAACAATGGAAGAGTCCTTATTCCATATCCTCACCAGCATGAACTGTTACTTGTTTTATTGATCTTAGCCATTCTAAAAGATGTGAGTAGTTTTGATTTGCATTTTCCTGATGACTAAGGATGTTTAACATTTCTTCAAGTGTTTCTTAACCATTTGAGTTTCCTCTTTTGATAATTCTCTGTTTAGAACTGCACCCTGTTTTTTAAATTGATTTATTTTTTAATCTAGATTTTTAGTTTTCTATGTATTTTGGATATTATCCCTCTATCAGATATGTAGTTGGTAAAAAGAAAAAATCTTTTCCCATTCTGTAGACTGCCATTTTTTTTTCCAAATGAAGGTATCCTTTGCCTTACAGAAGCTTTTCAGTTTCATGAGGTCCCATTTATTAATTGTTGATCCTAGTGCCTGTGCTAATGATGTTCTATCCAGAAAGTCTTTTCCTGTGCCAATGAGTTCAAGACTATTCCTCACTTCTCTTCTATCAGGTTCAGCATATCTGGGTTTATGTTGAAGTCTTTGAATCACTTGGAGTTGAGTTTAGTGCAGGATGGTAGATATGGATCTATATGCATTCTTCTACATGCAGCCATCCAGTTTGACCAGCAACATATTGAAGATTCTGGGGGTTTTTTTCCAATGTGTATTCTGGTATTCTGGCTTCTTTGTCAAAAATCTGGTGTCCATGGATATATGGATTCATGTCTGGGCCTTTAATTTGATTCCATTGATTGATGTGTCTGTTTCTATGCCATAATTGGTGTTATTACTATAACTGTGGTACAACTTAACAGTGGGGATGGTAATATGCAATGAGTCTTTCTCTGTACCGCAAGTTCCCAAATAATGACACAGAGATTTATTATTAATTATGAAAGCTTGGCCTTAGCTTAGGCTTGTGCCACTAGCTCTTATAACTTATATTAGCCCATTTATTTTATCTACATTCTGTTGCATGGCTCATTGCCTCATCAGCTCATTCTGCTTCCTCTGCATCTGGCTGGCAGCTCCACCTTCTTCTTCCCAGAGTCCTCTCCCTGCCCTGAAGTCCTGTCTAGACCTCCTGTCTAGCTATTGGCCATTCAGTTTTTTATTACACCAATCACAGAAATACATTTTTCACACAGTGTACAAATATTCTACAACAGTGATACCTCCAGCAGTTCTTTTATTTTTCAGGATTGCTCTAGCTATTCCATTTTTGGCTTTTTTTTTTAAGTGTGAAGCTGAAAATTGTCCTTTTAGTTTTGTGAAGAATTGTGTTGGAATTCTGATAGAGGTTGTGTAGAATCTGTAGATTGCTTTTTATAGGATGGCCATTTTCATATTAATCCTACTGATGAATAAGCATGAAAGATCTTTTCATCTTTTGATATCATCTTTGATGTTTTCTTCAATGTCTTAATTTTTATTATGAAAGTTTTCATTTTCTTAGTTTGAGTTATCCCAATGTATATACTGAGGTTATTGTCAGAGGTATTGTTTCCCTGACTTCAGTCTGTTGGTCAATTGTATATAGGAGGACTACTGATTTTGTTAATTTTGTACTGTGCCACTTTGCTGAAAGTGGCTGTAGAAGTTTCTGATGAAGTTCTTAGGGTCTTCTGTGTATAAAATCCTTTCTACTTGTATTCCCGTGATCTCCTTCAGGTGTCTTATTGCTCTGACTAAGACTTCCATTATTATATTGACTAGGTATGGAGAAAGTAGACAACCTTGTCTTGTTCCTGCTTTGCTTTTCTCTCTGTTTGGGTTGATGTTGAATGTAGGTCTGCTGCAAATCACCTTTATTATGTTGAGGTATGTCCCTTACATCCCCAGTTTCTCCAGAACTTTCATCATGAAGTGATGTTGGATTTCATGAAAGACTTTTTCTGTATCTAATGAGATGCTCATGTGTTTTTTGTCTTTCAGTCTGTTTATGTGGTGGATTACATTTATCAATTTATATATGTTGAACCATCCCTGCATCTCTGGGATGAATCCTACTTGATCATGCTAAATGATCTTTTTGATATATTCTTAGATTCAATTTGCAGGTGTTTTACTGAAAAGTTTTTTATCTATGATCATAAGGAAAATTGGTCTACAGTTTTCTTTCTTAGTTGGCTCTTCCTGTGGTTTAAGTATCAGGGTAATTGTAGCCTTATATAAAAAATTAAGCAATGTCCCTTTTGTTTCTATATTGTGGAAGTTTTTTAGGAATATTGGTTGTTAATTATTCTTTGAACCCATAGGTCTGGGTATTCTGTGATTCATTTTCATTAAATTCTGTAGATGTAACCAACGGTCTTATTAAATAAGAAACACAGAGCCAATTCAGAGAAGAAAGCCAAGAGGTCAGAGCTAAGAGCCTCACCCTTCCTGATTCAGGGATCCTCTCCAGCCAAGAGAGCTCTCCGAAAAAGGGACCTACTTCCTGTGTGTCTGTCTTTAAAGTCTTCCTGTTCTGCCTTCTCATTGGTTGTAAACCCAAACATGTGACTGCCTCGTCACTGCCTGAATGTACCGCCCTCCAGGTCCTTAAAGGCGTGCGCCACCGCCGCCATGCACTTGCTATGACTCTAATAGCTCTGACCCCCAGACAACTTTATTTATTAACATACAATTAAAATCACATTTCAGTACAAGTAAAATACCACCACAAAATTCTAAAAAGTTTATAAGTTCCTTATTAATTTCTGTTTTGATCCATTTTTCATTCAGTAGTGAACTGATTAGCTTCTATGAGTTTGTAAAATTTCTATTGTTTCTGTTGTTTGTGATATCCAGCTTTAATCAATGATGGTCAGATAGGATACAGGGTGTTATTCCCATCTTCTTGTATCTGTTGAGACTTGCTTTGTGTCCAAGTATGTGGTCAATTTTGGAAAAAGTTCCATAAGGTGCTAAGATGAAAGTATATTCTTTTGTGTTTGGGTGAGATGTTCTGCAAATATTTGTGAGGTTTGTTTAATTTACAACATAATTTAACTCCAGCACTTCCTCTGTTTAGCTTTTGTTTGGATGACCTTTCTGGTGGTGAGAGCTGGGTATTGAAGTCTCTCACTATCACTGTGTGAGGGTCAATATGTGATTTTTAGTCACAGCAATGTTTCTTTTATTAACTTGAACACCCTTGTGTTTAGTGTAGATATGTTTAGAATTGTATCCTCTTGGTGGATTTTTCCTTTAATGACTATGTAGTATCTGTTCCTATCTCTTGTAATTAGTTTTGGATTAAAGTCTATTTTGTGGGATATTAAAATGGCTATACCTGCTTACTTCTTGGGTTGATTTGCCTGAAATATCTTCTTCCACCCTTTTACCCTGAGGTTGTGTTTATCTTTGATGGTAAGTTGTATTTCTTGGATACAGCAGAAAGATGGATCCTGTTTTGTAATCCAATCTGCCATTCTGTCTTTTTATTGGGGAATTGAGCCCATTAATATTGAGATTTATCAATGAGGGGTGTTTGTTGATTTTCATTATTTTGTTGTGGGGGATTGGGTATTTTCCCTCTCTTTTGATTTGCAAGTCTGAGATTATTTATTTCTTGTGTTTTCTTGGGTGTGGTTAACCTCTTCAGGTTGAAGTTGTCCTTTTACCACCTCCTGTAGAGCTAGATGTATAGTTAGATACTGCCTAAATTTGGTTTTACCATGGAATAGTTTCTCCTTCTATGACTATTAGGAATGATAGTTTTGCAGGGTATAGTAGTCTAGGTTGGCATCTGTGGTCTCTTAAAGTTTGAAAAGCTTCATGTTATAGCAGGCCCGGTCTTCTTCAGGGTCTTTGAAATATCTTATTCCTTTCATGGAATATTCTTTCCCTGGATCCTGAATAACCTTATTCCAAGTCACCTCCTCAACAAACTCTTTACTGACGATCCAGTCCCACTCATTTGTTTTTCTGTTTTTTTTTTTTTTTTTTTTTTTTGGTTAGTCTACAAAACCATGGGTCTCTATAGACTTTAGCACATACTTGTCACTTCTAGCCTCCCACTTATGTTGTCATTTGATTAATTCTTACCCTCCTCTCTACTGGACCAGAAGTCCCTGAAGCCAGAGGTCACACTGGTAAGCCTCCTTTTATCTTCCCATCATGCCTTACAGAACCAAGCATCTAATACCTACCCAACAGACAATAGATCAGTCAATTGGATGAGGAAAACCAAAATCAGAAGGTCTTATGGGGCCAATGTACAACAAAGCAATTTTTTAATTTTGGGAGTCAGATTTGCCTTTCAGAATTGGATTAAAAATTTGAAACTCTCTCTTATTAAAAGTTGAAGTACACAATTTTTATAATTAATTTTTAAAGGGTCCATGGAGCCTAGGTTAAGAATTAAATATTAAGAACATCTAATTGTACTTGGGAATGAATATCACAAAAATTAATTACTATAAGTAGCAGTATTTTAATGTTTATGTGCTGAGGGTAATCAATTATACGTTGCCTTTGGAATATTTTTCAACCCTCCATAGGGGGAAAGGAACTATCTATAAATGTTATATATTTTATTTATATTCAGGAAAGAATTTAAGGCCTGCAGAGAAAGACTAATAAAAACACATACTGCAGTATAATATAAAATATATTCCAAAAAGGTAAAAAAAAAAATCAGTCTAAGGAAAAAACTAAGGCTAAGAATACAAGATAGGGCCAGGGGAGAGATTCATATTCAAAATTTATGACAAGAAATTCAACACCCTTGCTGGAAGACAGTAACAAATTTTATTCTCAGGTTTTCAGCCGCCAATGTAGAGGAGAAAAAAAATCAGCTATGCCTTACAGAGGGTCATATTTTATATATGCGTCTGTATGAATACATGTATGTGTAATTTAATAGAAAATGCTTAAAGAAGGGGCCAGTATGCCATGCTAAAAAGTAGGGAGGCGATATTTCCAACCTGCTTGGGCATAACCTCTGCTCCTGAGCTTAGAACAAGACATAAACATGCTAAGAATGACCAGAATTTGAGGGATTTATAATTAACAGTTCATGATTTTCTGTAATTTTTGTCAGCAATAGATATTTGGAAAGAGTCTTCATTAAGCTAGGAGAGTCAGACATCTGGGTGTTCCCCAACAACCAGGGATCTCCACATCTCCATTTATTACAGCCCCATCTTTTAGGATTTTCATTTATTTTGTGTGTATGTGCATGTGTGAGAGCATGCACACACAAGGTGCAACACGTGTGTGTGTGTGTGTGTGTGTGTGTGTGTGTGTGTGTGTGTGTGTGTGTGGTCAGAGGACACAATTCCACTTTGTCCTGCATGCAGGTACACTCTATTTATTTAATGAAAGGCTTGGGGGCTCTTGCTCCCCCTTAAAAGAACACATACCTAGGATGCTTACTCTCAGGACCTCATCTGAGCCTTCTCAATCAAGCCTCTCTGCTTCAGAGAGCTAGTACAGTCACTACCCTCTCCTGATGGAGGATGGGACACTGAATGAATCACACCAACAGGTTTCTTTCTTTCTTAAGTGGAATGTGTTTCTCCCCGGCTCCTTTGTCCTAAATTCAGATCAGACTTCATTTCTTGTTTCAAAGACTGTGGTTCGGACTCTCATAATCCCAAGAGTGCACTCAGGACCCGTACTTGTCCCCTTTAATAAATGTGTGTTCGCTAGGGACTCAGAAGGTCTGCATCTTGGATGTAACTAGGCAAAAGTAACTTATGCAACATTTTAGTTTTTGCCTTGTTATTGAGATCCTTATTCAGTTGCTAGGATTCTGTCACCATATGGAAGTGGAGACAATTATATTACATTTGGTGGCAAGGGTGGTGGGAGCGAGGAAATAAAAAGACATTCCCCAGCACAGCGTTCACAATCCAGAGACTTCAGCACTTTAGAAATCGTTCTCCGCCTTTCTCTCCCCAACGTGTCTCCGCCCTGAGCCCTCCCTTTTCACCTTCCAGTGTCTCCAACCCGGTGTGAGCGCAATGACGAAGATGGTCGCGCTAGGGCTGGAGAGGATGATGTTCAGAAGTAGCACATCTTACATAATAAAGCTGAGTGTTCCTGCATAAGAGAAGATTTTGTTTTAAAAAAGAAAAACTCTACTACTCCCGTCTACCTAGTATCTGAGTGGCAAAGGAAGTTCTCCCTGCCTTGATTTCTTAGGTCCACCCAAAGCCATTAGTGGCCTTGCATGGTCTCAGAACCACACCGTCTTTGGATAGTTTAAGCTTGAGACTGTAAGTGGACCTTTCTCACTGCACCTATAATACCTGCGTTTAGTTTCCATAAAACATCTGAGTTGATTACCTACTGCCTGCCAGACACTGGTGGGAAGGGATGACTTGCCTCCAACGTCCCCTGCCTTCACTTAACCTGCAGACTAGTGGGGAGAAAAAGAAAAGAATGGCACAAATTAACATGGAATGGAATTGATTTCAAGTATGTTATGGGAGGGGACGGCGATAGAGATGTAGCACACTTCAGAGTGCTTGCCTAGCACGCAAACGGCCCAGGTTCTGTTCCCCAGCACCTCACAAGCTGGATGTGGTGGTATATGACTGTTATCCCAGCACTGTGGAGTTGGAAGCAATGTGTGTCAGAAGTTCAAGGCCATCCCCCAATATATAGTGAGTTTGTGGCCAGCCTGGGATACATAAGATGTTGTCTTAATTAGAAAAAGAAAAGAAAACAAGTACTTCAGAAGGGATAGAAGATCCCGGAACATGAGATACAAATGGCACACAAGCATCTCCAGATCCAGAGGGTAGGCAGAGGGCCTGGTGCATTGAGGTTTATAAGACAAGCATCTAGCAGGAGAGAGCATGCGCAGTATAAGAGCAGAGAGGGAGGGCTGAGCTGCCTGATTCCAGATGTACTCAAGGGCCATTGCCATGGAAACCTCTCCAGCCATATGCAGTAACCTGCCATGCCAGGACTAGTGAGAAGGTTGGGACTTTATGCTCTTGTTTTTTCTTGGTGGGAGAATTGTGCTTAGTTACCTCTGTTTTCTATTCTGAAAATATATTTCTGGCTACAACCTGGACAATGAGTGAGCAAAGGACAAAAGTTATATAATGCAGTTGAATGTTTTCAGTGGAGAGATGATGGACCCTGGGCTTGTCAGGGGAAGCAGGTGAGATAGGTGGGTGAGTTTTACAAAGTGATTAGAGTCAAGGGGCTTGGGGAAGGTACTGATGGGGCCATCTTCAGCAGCAGTTATGTGGAGACAATGAGGAAGTGTCAGAAACCAGCGACAAGTGCTGAGTTCAAGGCTGGGTATGTTGATGACACCACAAACCGTCACAAGCAGGAAGGAGATTGTACTCTGGGTGTGGAATTGGTTTAAGCTGACAGGATTTGGGGGCATGATGATGTCACAAGACATCATGCACAGACACTGGATTGTATTATGGTCATATTATGGGTGTGGAGTTTGTCAAAGAGGATAAGAACTTATAAACTTATGAGTCATCTTCCCACTCCTGAGTCTGGTGATGGAGATGATTAGAGAGAGAGATTGTAAAATGAGTCAACAAGAAGTCTGGGACAAAAGTCTACAGGAAGTCAAACCCACAATGGCCCTGTATGAGAGGGGGACCCAATAAAGAAGGAAATAACCACAGAATTAGAAGGAGATCCAAGAAATGACTGTGTCATAATGGGCTGGGGAAAAGGGTTTCTGAGAGGTGGGAGTGGTCAAACTCTTCAGATAAAGAGGATGGATATACAGGGTTGTTTTTTGGGGGGGTGTATGGTGACTCACACTCAGTACTTGGAAAACAGAACCAAGAAAACTGCAAATTCTAGGCCTTATCCAGTCAAATAAAGAAAGGAAGGGAGGAAAAAAGAAAGAAAGAAAGAAGAAAGAGAGAGAGAAAGAAAGAAAGAGAGAGAGAGAAATAACACTTTGTATATGTTGGGAAACTTTGGAGTTATTATTTATTTTTCTCTTGAGCTAAGGTAGAGAAGACTGATCGGTAGATAATTGCTTTTGAAATAAAAATAATTGTAAAGCAACATGTACCAAAACTACAGCTGTAATTCATTCTGCCTATGGTTCTTTTCTGTTTTATAATACTTTTTACCTAATCAGTTTTACATGTATCTTAACCTGTACTCAGGAAAGAAGCATGACGTAAACATGTGACAGGTTGGTGACCATGAGAAAAGGAGAGAAAGTGGGTGGTGTGTGAGCAAGGAACAGTGTGGGGTTGTGTGGTCTCAACTGCAAAGAAAATGTGACCCTGGATTCCAGGGACCTTGGCACAGCCCCACCTCTTCTGCTATCAGTGACCTATTTGTGCCTAGTGTAAATAAGCCAAGGACTGTCCACAAAACACTGTTGACGCCTCTCCTGTTGGTTGGCGTTGCTGTGTGGGGGAAGGTTCCCACAGGCTGACATGTGGAAGAACACATGCTCAGAGACTTCTGTGGGGTGAGTGGCAGTCTGTGTTCCCTCCCTGCTCCTGATGCAACTCGGACATTTGAACCCTCCCAGAGAGACAGTGCAGCGGAGGTCAGTGTCCCAGCACAGTGACCAGGTGGTAAGACAGACGTGAGACTGAAGCATAAGGAGCTGATGATGGGAGGTAAGAACATGGAGGTGAGCCCTGGTGCTTGGTTCTGTGTTTGGGATCTGAAGTGAAAGTGAGAGGTTGGGGACAGGCAGCTGGACAGACATATGGGTAGGTATGCATTTGTTCAGTCTAAGAACAGTGTGCTGTCTTACACTTGGTGGCACTTATGGACAGGAGGCAGGGGGATATTTTTCTGTTCCTCGTGGGAGATCTATCATAAGCATATTGGGCCATACGATATATGTCCAGGATAATCTCAAATGCATTTACTAATGTGATTTACTAAGTTCAGCACTTTTCCTCATAGGTACACTTTTTTTTTCTGTTGTCGTTTTTGAGACAGGGTTTCTTTGTGTAGCCCTGGCTATCCTCGAACTCATTATGTAGACCAGGGTAGCCTGGAACTCAGAGATCCTCCTGCCTCTGCCTCCCAAGTGCTAGGATTAAAGGCATGCACCACCACGACCCAGCACAGTATGTACACTTTTAACATGACCTTTATGTAAAGGTCAAACCAATTTGTATTCAGAACAGAGAAATAAGATAGCATGCCCCCAAAAGTATTCATTTTGTTTTTTTTTAATCCTCTCTCTTTTCATTCTTTTTGTCTAACCAACTTGAACAGTCTTACTGTTACCACTTAAGAATCAGAATATATTTTCTAAATAGTATCCTGAACTATATCTTCAGAGTCTTCCATGGTGCTTTTGAAAAATCAAGGAATTACCTACATTATATCATGCCCACAATGCTTAAGCAGACTGTGACCTCCATGGAGGTTAGAAATGTGAATCAATAGGGTGTCTCCAGTCAGGCTATAAACTTCTTGAGAGCAAGGGCTTTGCTGGGTTAAAACCATCCCAAACAAAACCAGAGACCATAAATACAATTGTCATAGAAAAATGCTTAGGGTGTCCTTGGTTTGCAAAGGAGGACCCAGCCAAGGGTTTAAGAAGATACCAGAAGGAAGTGGTAATGAACGGGGGTAGAGGTAAAGATAGACACAACAGATGAAAGAATGTTGTTAACATAGGCTTGAGAGAAAGGAACCAACCTTTCCAGGTGGTGGTGGCAGTGTGGAGAGATAAAATTAGTGACACCACAGAGGTCCTGGGTAAAGTGGTTTGTTCCTTTTGATCTCAGCTCCTGGGAAGCTCTATTGGATGAAAGCTTTGGGCTGGTTCTGTGGGGGATATGTTGGGAGCTATTAGAATTCTCAAACAGAAGGACTTTGAGGCATAGGAAGAACACCCAGATCACATAGAAAACTGAGAAATAATGGAGCTTGAGAACTGGAAGGGAGATGGTAGATGAGGATGAGCTCTGACAATGACCTTGGGTATGTAATGGGAAATCCAACCTCTATGTACAAGGTGGCCATGTTTCAATTTCATGCATGGAAAATGAAGAGGTACCATTTGGAACGGAGAATAAAGATGGCACAGCCTTTAAGCCAGAGAGAGTGATAATTCCACTATTTAGGTGTAGAAAGAAAGGGAAATTCTTCAGAAGAGGGTGAAGATGGGGATCTGGCCCCCATAAAGATATCAATGACTCTCAATTTGACTGAAATTGCTGCCAGGTGGAGAGCCTGTCAACAGCCCATGCCCGAGGGAAGGGGAATGGGAAGTGAATGTTAGATGAGTGTTCTGGGAGAAGGGCACGAGGTTCCGCAGGAGCCAAGAGAAACATGTGGGTTTGGGGAAGAGACCTTCCCTGGGATGCCTTTCATTGATTCGATCATCTCGTGAGATCTTTTCCCTTTTTCTTCCTCCCCCTTTGGAACAGCCCCACGAAGTGGCTGAGCGGCTGTGAGCACCATCTCAGAGCTGGGACACAACTCATCTTTCCAGCTCAATGCCCCATTTACTAATGAGCATTGACTGACCTGGAGTTCCTACAGACTCTCC
Organism: Peromyscus californicus insignis; assembly: GCF_007827085.1. NCBI lineage: Eukaryota > Metazoa > Chordata > Mammalia > Rodentia > Cricetidae > Peromyscus > Peromyscus californicus. The sequence continues at coordinate 17,867,960 of NW_026294491.1, read as the reverse complement.
TCGGGACTGAGAGAGGGATCTCCTCGGGGGATCCTCGTGGGCCTGAGGAGAGAGCTCAGTGGGTAAACACTTGCTGTGCAGACATGAATCCCCACACGAAAAGCTAGCTCTGGTGCTGTGTGCTTATAACCCAGCACTGAGGGAGCAGAGACAAGAAGATCCCTATGGCCCACTGTCTGGCTGGCCAGCACGGCCTACTTGGTGAGCCCCAGGCCAGTGAGGGATCCTGTCTCAAAGAAACAAGGTGGATGATCCCTGAGGAACCAGAGCCAAAGTTGTCCTCTGGCCTCCATACATATGCATCACACACACACACACACACACACACACACACACACACACACACACACACACACCACATACACACACAGAGACCCCACTTCCTGTCTGTTTGTTATGAAGACCCAGAGAAGGGGAAGAGACAAATGATTTACTAATTGAATATTTCTGGCTTAAATTTATGATGCTGCTGAGCCAAGCTTCAAGTTCATCTCTAGGAATAACACCCTTTTTATAGAAATAATCACTGCCTCTATGAAAAAGTGCTATTTTATCTTTCAATTTTCACATAGTTATTTTATACTTCTAAATAATCCATTTTATCTCAATGTCCCTGTACATGAAAAAAAAATCCAGCAGGATGAAATACTTGATGAAATACTTGCTTTCTCTAGAGAATGTGATAAAGTGACATGATTTCTTCTGAAGGATATTAAAAATTTATGCTTTCCCTTTCCCCAAAGTACCAAGAAATTCAAATACAAATTCTACTTTCAGCTGTTTTGACTACATTACCAGCGTGTGTGTGCATGTATGTATGTGTGCGTGTATGTGTGTGTCTCTCTGTGTGTGTATGTGTATTCTCCTTTTTATTCTCAATGATGCTTTCTGATTTTTACCCCTATCTAACTAATTTCTATTTTGGAAACCACATCAAAACCTTAAGGTAGAGTGTCAGGGTACAAACACACTAAGCACCTATTAAAAGAAAACTGAGATCAGTTAGCTCTAACAATTTATTCTAGCCTCGTTTTTTATTCCCAGCACTACATAAGAAAAAAAAATGAAGAAAGAAATGAAAAGAGGTTCTCCGACCTGACAGCATTCTGGGCCAGATATGTCCAGAAGATCACATCCTTCTGCATAGATAAGTTATATTATAACCAGAGAAAAGAAACCTGGTTGGCTGCAGCTGGCACATGCCTTACATGACCATATTTTGGCAACACTCGGCCTCTGATTGGCTGGATGGCTGAGGGCTGTGGTTGGCTGGAACGGCAAAGACGCTCTTAGGTGTGCTTGTGGTCTGTTTGCATATCCCCTTCCAGCACAGGTCACCATAGCAGGGCGCACTTTGGGCCAGCCATGAAAATACAGAGGCTAGTTCAGTGCGGCAGCCCCTGTAGGAATAACTGGACAGCTCTCCACTCCTACTGAGTAGCTGAGGGCATCGTTTCCACCCGAAAGGTGAGGGAACTGAGCACCAGCGATCAAGTTGAAGCATGAATGATGCTGGTAGAGGATAGAAGTCGGCTGGCACAGATTGGCTGGGCATGCACAAAGCCCTGGGTTCTATCCCCACCATAAAAACCAGGCAGGCTGCTGTTGGGGCTTGCCTGTAATCCTAGCACTGGGGATGTAGAGGCATGAGGGTCCAACATGTAAGGTCATCCTCAGCTACATAACAAGCATTGAGGCCAGCCCAAGCTACATGATTTAAAAAAAAAAAAATCCCTGTGTAGAATTCACTCTGATACCCTGCTTCCAAGGGAGGCCCCTTTGCTCCAACTCTCACCCCCTCTTGCTCTAACTCTTTGGAAGATTTCCAAATGGCATGCCCTGGCTGAGTGGTTCTCGTGCTGACGAAGACTAATCACCGACATATGGAACTAATATTGTTTCCGAAGTTTCTCCTCATGCTTCCATCTCCTTCCTAGGTTTTACGACAAAGAGGCACCTAGAAGTATGCCCTTCATCGGGCTGTCTTCAGTAATGAAAATGGAATCGAAGCTTATTCTCCCCTTTTGCAGGGTAAGTACTAATTTGAGTAACTGAATTAGCTTTGCACTCCACAGTATTTAACCAAAAAAAAAAAAAAAAAAAAAGTAGAAATGTTGCTTGTGCTTTGTAAAGATGGCATGCCTTATGAATAACACCCAGATTTGTCTTAAGGGTGTTTGCATTTAAAAAGAAAAGAAGAATGTTCCATTTTTAAACATTACATTGTGGGTTTTTATAAATTGCAGTTGAACATGTTTCCTCTGATCTAGAATTTGAGTCATTTTGACCTACATAGGAGTTGAGATCATGAAAATAACATGAGTCTTCCTTGCATATTTTATACACAAGTAGAGTTTTGTGCATAAAACTGACATGTGGTCTCTGAAAAGTCATGACCACATGACAAGGAAGATTTAGAAATGGACAGATTGCTGCTCCGTAGCATTGTCTTTCTTCCCAGATGCCCTAGCTTGGTGTATCCACCCCTCTTGGCCTCAGCACTGGCTGTCTTTAACTGGAAAATGCATGATTACTCTGCAAGCAGCTAGAACAAAGATCGGCCCAAATGGGAGAAATTAGCTTTTGAAGAAAGGGCAATGTTGGTGGGTTGTTTTTTTTTGGTTTTTGGTTTTTTCCCCCAGAGTGACTCTGCTTTGTCTACCTACAAAATCATGTGTTAATTTCCGTCCACATATGTTTTATTTTTATTTCTATATTTAGTGTTCCAATGCATAGTTTAAAGAAGAGCCTTCTGTGTGTAACTATAAATATTGGAAACATTTGAGTTATTCCAGGCTTGGGGAAGTGAACATACCTGAATGTGTGTGAGGACTGAATTACAGATAACTCTTAAACAAATGTAGCTTTTATTACGTTTTACTACATAGAGTAACTTCAACAAAACATTTCAAAGTAAAAGTCCTTAAGGGGACCCTTTGCAATAAATCATACGAACATTCCATTATTAGCATATAGATTGGATGTATAGAGGAGCTCGGAAAAGGCCAAGGTTCCCTGAAAATGGTTTATTCTGTGTCAGAAAATTATACATAATGCTGAAATTACATGTTTAAAACACCATATCTTATCTACCCATAAATACAACATTTGCAAAGCAAAAGTAAACATAAGCCTGTAAACAAATGATCGGAAGATTTTTAATGTGCCAGGGTCCTATATTAACTATATGTCACTGTGTGTGCATAAATAACTTAAAGAGTAGGTAAGGGGGTGTTTGCCCCTACATCTCAGATTCTGGGGCTTGCACTAATGAATCAGGATCCTATTTACACTATTAATCCCCAAAGTAATTGCTTATTTGAAGAAGCTCTGTCTTGGCAGTTTCTGTTAATTAAATCCATTTGCAGTGTATGCACACTCTTGAAATTCTCCAGTCCTGTTTTTCATAAGCCAAATTCAAATAGGTTCATGTCATAATGTCTTTTATTAAGGCATCGACCTTTCGGTTTTAAGGACATCTCAGAATGGCTATGTACACAAAAACTGCTAAATCAAATTCCCCTATATTTTAGAAAAGTCAACCTATTAAACGTTATTATGTGAAATGTTCTCTTCAAGACGATAGGTAGAGGTTTATGCCGAACACATGTCTGATTTCTAATGTTTCAGTAAGTGCCATTTATTCTGTGGGTTTTTTTTTCCAGCTTTGACTCTGCAAGTCTATTTTTAACTGTCCCTGTGCCTTCAGGATTTCAAGCAAGCTTCTCAGGGTTCGTGTATTTAAATATATTTTTATGAATTCTTTGAGAATGTCACACACGCTTGTAATGTATTTAGATCATATTCAACCCCTCCTCCCCATTACCCCCATCTTTTTCCAACTTCATATACATTTTTTTTCTTTTATAGATTATAGATAGGGGAAAGAGATGGGGAGAGGAAGAGAGAGGATGTGGGGGATGAAGTGGCATGGTAAATGGGGACTTCAGAGGAAAAATAAGAAAGTACAAGAACAAGTATTCTTTTTTTTTTTATTTTAACAACCCACTGAGCCCAACATGTGCTGCCCATATACTCCTGGGTTTGGCACCTCCATTGGAGTGTGGTTGGCCTACTGGGGGCCACACTCTTAAAGAAAACTGACTCTCCCTCCCCCAGCAGTCATCAACTGTCAATAACCCCTCAGCTAGGGCTTGGGGGCCTCATGAGCCCCTCCCATTCCATGCTGGAATGCTGACTGGCTTGATCTTGTACAGGTCTTCTGCAGACAACCACAGCCGCTGTGAGTCCATGATTGTATCTGTCCTGTGGTCACAGGGCTCCAGACCTTATCACAACTGACTCCATGATGGAAGTACCATTCAGGCCATAAAAACTCAGCATGTAGATAGTACCACCTGCCAAAACGAAAACAAAGACCTAATCCATCCAAGCCCATAGTTCCAAAGAAGTTTCTAAGTGTGCTAACCTTGCATTTTGGGTTTTGTGGCTCCATTTCTGACTAACTGTTCTTGTTAGCTGAACCATATCAAGCCAGAACATGGTTTTTGTGCTTAAAAGCTCACCCTGAGAAAGGCTAAGTGCTACCCTGCGATCCCAAACACCTAGTGTAGTCACCCAGCTGACTTTCTATTGGCTTAAACCCATGTCCGAGCAGTCTTATTTGGTGAACACCCCACAATACTGTCATGTCCAGATGACCCTGTTTCCACTCTGTTACTCCATGGCCCCTGACTCTTACAACTTTCCCATTCCCTTTATCCCCTCCCCAAATGGTTCCTGAAAAGGTGCATTTAAAAGATTGATCTGGTCTACCCAACTGGAACACCACAAAAATATGAAGCTAATTCTCATGCTGAAGGGTGAAGTATAAGAATTCACAAAGTTGAGGGGGGGGGGTGTTTTAAAGGGTAGAGTTTCCAGAGAGCTTTCAAGTATTTGACTGAGAAGTTGGGAAATAAATTCTATAGTCCGTCTACACTACAGAAATGTTTCTGCCCACCCTCACTTGGAAGCTTGAAAAACATACTCAAGGGGCAAGAGCAGAATTTTTTAAAGAGGGGGAAAAGTAGCAACCAGGATGGAGGCAGCATCTGCAAAGTGCCCAGGGGCGGCAATCAGAGTGTGGAAGAGTAGACATGGGCAACAGGGAAAACAGATTTGAACCCAGTGTGGAATCGTACCTAATAAAACTATCTGGAATTAGCTATTGCATGCCTATCTAGCTCATTGTGTGCCTAGGCATAATACAGTGTACCTAGGTGTATTCCTCTTTGCAAGGAAAACATAGAGAGCGGAATCCAGACACATGTGGGTTCAAATTCCAACGTAAGAGTATACACAAATCAAAGGGGGTGTGTAACATACTGTCTCGGTTACTTTTCCTGTTGCTGTGATGAAATGCCCTGACAAAGGCAGGAAAGGGAAGATTTGTTTTAGCTTACAGTTCAAGGTACAGCCCATTGTGGTGGGATACTGAGGAGAAAAGGAACTTGAAGCAGTTGGCCACATTGCATCCACAACGAGGAAATAGAGAGGGATGGATGCAAGTTAATATTCAGCTTGCTTTTTCTACTTTGTGTAGACCAGGACTCCTGCACAGGGAATGAATGGGTTTGCTCACAATAAAGATATGTTGTCCCACATTAGTTAATGTAATCGAGATAATCCCCCACAGGCATGCCTACAGGCCCATCCTCAGATAATTCTAGATCCTGTCAAGCTGACAATTAACACTAGCTATCACACAATCCAAACTGGAAAAATAATAAAAAGACAAAGATGGAAAGAAGGGGTACCCTAAAATCGGAGGGAGCCTTACAGTAGCTTTACCCTAGTTAGTCCTAAAGAACTGTTACCATCTTAACACAGGATTATACTGAAGGTCTAGAAAGGAAAGAAAGTTTGCTATCCTGAAAAACTCAGGTTTCTTAAAAGAAAATAAATTGTATTCAATTAAGTCTAATTCATTAAGCAATGATCTATGTAAAACTTAATACTAATGGTTTCCTAAGAAGATCCAAGTTTCTTTCTTGCTGGAATCACCCTAAGGAATCATTTTCTCTCACTCAGAGAAAGTACTTGTGTTACCATTTGTATAAATTTTTAATATTGAATAAAATATTAGTGTTTAGCTTAATATTGATTCTAAGCATAATAGTCCTCCATAATGACACACTAATTGGTTAGAATTAAATCAGACAGATTCAAGAACCCTGAGACTATACCAACTAATACTTGTAATTTTTTTTCATTAGTTTCCAGAATTCCAATTAAAATGGAGTTAATCTGTTGAGTAAAAGATCATGGGACAATATAAGTTCTATGCAGTATGTCATGGACAGCCACTTCCTTCCAGCTCCTCCATCTTCACTGTGGAATAGTGGAGTGGAATGGGGGAGGGAGAGGAAAAAGGAGCAGTGAAATTCATATGTCAATTTCATCCATGGAGTAAGAAACTCTGAAACTCTGAAGTCCAAATACACTGAGCAATTCATATGCATTGAGATGGTGTACATGCACTGAAGCAGTATGCACATATTGAGGTACTTTACTGAATTAAGGTGGTCTACTATTTTGGGGTAGTCTACATGTGTTGAAGCAGTGTGCATGCATTAAGGGAGTCTACAGTATTTAGTTGGTCTATATGTGTTGAGACAGTTTACATGCATTGACATGATTTACTGCCTTGATGTGGTCTACATGCATTGAGGAAGTGTACATGCATTGAAGTGATCTATATGCATTGATGTGGTCTGTATGCATTGAGGTAGGATACATACATTGAGTTGGTCTGCATTCATTGAGGTAGTCTGCATGCATTGATGCACAATGCACGCATTAAGGTGATCTGCTGCATTGAGGCAATCCATATGCACTAAGGTAGTCTTCTGCGTTGAAATCATCCATATACTTTAAGTTGGTCTCTGGGCACTGAGCTCTTAGCTTACCACCATGATATCTTAGATATCCTCCTTAGACTTCCTGGAGCCACAGTGTTCCCTTCAGTAATATTAGTCCAATAGTCCTTTAGGAAGCAAGACAGTGCTCAGTGGGTGGGTACCTTTGACCCCCAGTGATACTTCATAAGGACAAGAATCTTGATTGCAACCATTAAAGAATACACAGTTGGTAGCTAGTGATTGAGTACAAACCTCAGATGCTGCTCCTTAGACCACAGGTCCCCACAACAAAGCCTCCTCAGGCCAAGAGGTCAAGGTAGCAAGGCTTAGAAACACTGAACTAAAGACACGCGTGGAATTAGCATGGTGTCTGACACAATCACTCCTCATAAAAATACCGGGACAGGCTGATGTTCTTGTTACCATAATGGAGTTGAGAAGGAAGAAAATCATACACACGGTGTTAGCCCTGAACACTGCAAACAAAATAGCCAGCCCTTTCGGGGACATCATGCTGACCAGCCACGTACCTGCTTGAGGTGGCCTGTTTTTAGGTGATGACCCATTTAATGCGTAACTGTTCTAGCAGGCCTGAGGATAGATGGTATCAAAGTTCACCATCTATCATATGATGCCTGTGTTCTCAGAAACTGGAATAAAATAGGAAAAGACAGAGTAAGCATTTGGTACATTTTAACTTCTGCTACTAATGGGTCAGGAGTCTTTTGGTGGTCATGTTTGTTTTAAGAAATAGACAGCTGTCTGGACAAATGGAGTTCAGTAAAGTTATCTTCTGCCTAGTGTAAGATCTCATTAACTAGTCTCATGATACATGGCTATTACAATCTCAAACCAAGTTGAATACAACCACAAAAAAATGTTTGGCTTAGTGTTACGCAATTTTAAATAGAGATGATTCTTTCCTAACACAAGAAAGGGTCTAAAGACCTGAGCTTACATTTCGGTGTTGGAACCAGTGAGCTCTGTGACCTTGAATAATTTACATAACTCCTCTGAATTGTTTCCTTGCCTCTTTAATGAGTAGATCATTACCTCATAGGAGTGTTGGGAGAATGAAATGAGACATAAAGCATTTGGCAGATGTTACACAGTTAATAAATGATAATGGCCATTGATTTCATTTTTTTTTTCCTTTGGCTCAAAAGCAATTCTGGATGTCTTGCATTGGCATGGTGGCTGTTGTGACCTTCATCTGTCATTGTAAAGGATGACTGTGATGCTTAGAGACATTTCTTTATGAAAATAAGCTCAAACAGCATCCCCTGTCTTCATAAATAAGACCTTCAATTTAGCCAGGCGTAGTGGCACATGGCTTTAATCCCAGCACTTGGGAGGCAGAAGCAGGCTGATCTCTGTGAGCTCAAGGCCAATCTGGTCTACATGATGTGTTCCAGGACAGTCAGAGCTACGTTAGGGAGACCCTGTCTCAAAAAAAAAAAAAAAAAAAATACCCTTCACTTCACTTAAGTTGATTTGAAAAGGAAGTGCCAATCATAGTGGCACACATTTCTAATGCCACCACTTAAGAGGCTGAGGCAGGAGAATAATGAATTTGAAGGCAGTTTGGGGAACACAGGGGGTTATTGCCTGTTTCTAATTTTTTTTTAAGGGAGTAGGTAGGGGAAGAAGAGGAGGAAGAGAACATGCGTATTAAACATGTAATTTCCCAGTGAGAATTTTTCTAAGAAAAAAAGGTGGATTTCCAAAATTAAAGAATAAATGATGTGCCTCTCTTTATGGCATATTTAATATAGCTGATAATCCCCTTCTTAATTAGCCATGTAATTATAACTCAACGGAAAATTTCCCTGATGAATGTGGTAACCTACTTCAGAGAGGAAATCGGCACCCTGTGGCCACCCCTACCTCGAACTGTGACACTTTTTCAACCCTAATTTGTTCTTAACCTGAAAAGTCTCAGGAGAGATGAGGAGCAAGCTATTCATAATCTAACATTCCAAGGCCTGGGTGTGGGTTAAATTCACCTGTCACTGGTGTGCTCCATTTCCCATTTCCTTTATTCCTCGGAGACTATTTAATCCTTTTGTGTTCTTACCACCTGTACGCTCTAAGTCTGAAAATGAAAACAAGACTAAGCCATCCGTGAAGACATAAAGTAATCATTTACCAGTTCTTCTTAACTAAGCAAGAGTCCCTCATCTCTATCTCTCCCAAAGCAAAGGCCTGAACAGCAGTATAAAAGACGGCCTTGACATGATGCGGCACTTCTTTCTTTTTTTATTATTGTTAATAATTTTTTATTCACTTTACATACCAGTCACAGATCCCCCTCTTCCCTCCTCCCACCCCTCCAGCCTTACACACACACACACACACACACACACACACACACACACACACACACACAGCCCACCCCCCCCCATTCCCTCCTACAAGAAGGTAAGGCCTCCCATGGAGAGTCAGCAGAACCTGGTACATTCAGTAGAGGTAGGTCCAAGCCCCTCCCCCAGCCTCAAGGCTGTGTGAGGTGTCCCATCATGGGTAGTGGACTCCAAAAAGCCTGCTCATGCACCAGGGATGGAGCCTGATCCTACTGCCAGGGGACCCCTTAAGCAGATCAAGCTACACAACTGTCTCGCTTATGCAGAGGGCCTAGTCCAGTCCCGTGGAGGCTCCATAGCTGTTGGTCTAAACTTCATGAGTTCCCATTAGTTGGGTTTGGTTGTCTCTGTAGGTTTCCCCATCATGATCTTGATGTCCCTTGCTCATAGAATCCCTCTTTTCTCTCTTCGACTGGACTCCTAGGATTCAGCCTGGTGTTTGGCTATGAATCTATGCATATGCTTCCATCAGTTACTGGAGAAAGGCTCTATGATGACAGTTAGCATGTTCACCGATCTGATTACTGTAAACCAGTTCAGGCACCCTCTACACTATTGCTAGTAGTCTAAGCTGGGGTCATCCTTGTGGATTCCTGGGAACTTCCCTAGCACCCGGTTTCTCCCTATCCCCATGGTCTCCCTCTATCATGGTATCTCTTTCATTGCTCTCCCACTCCATCCCTGTTCCAGCTCAACCACCCCATTCCCTGTTCCCTTATGTTCTTATCCCCCATCCCCTACCCTCCATTGCCCCCCCACCCTCAGTTTACTCTTGGAGATCTCATCTATTTCCCCTTCCCAGGGCGATCCATACTAGGGTTCTCCTTGTTAGCTAGCTTCTCTGGAGCTGTGGGTTATAGTCTGGTTATTAGGGCACTTATTTTTACACAAGATTAAGGGAAGGAATTTTTTTAATCTACTCTAGCAATAGATGCTTGAAGTTCCCAAACACAAATGGTGTTTCTATTTCTATTTCTTTGGTTAGTTTTTGGTTGGGTTTTTGTTTGTTTGTTTTTATTTTGAGACAGAGTCTCATGTAGCCTAGGCTGGCCTCAAACTCATTATGTTGTTAAGAATGATCTGGAACTTGTGACTTTTTCTTTCCTCTACTTCCCCAATGTGCCACCACGCCCAGTTTTAGGCAGTGCTAATGACTGAACCCAAAGCTTCTAGAATGCTACTCTTTTGTTTTGGTTTGGTTTGGCTTTTCATTTTTACCATGTGTTTTATCCGTAGTTATAAATGTGTTCAAACTTAGTACCTGGTTCTGCGAAAAGGCATTGATACATCATTGAATTCTCACTCATGACAAATTCTACACTTTTGTACCATTACAATATTTGAATGCGTTTTCATCTCATTGCAAAGTCTTATCTTTGGTTAATTTCTGCCTCGGACCCCTTCAGGGTAGGCAGACACAGAATTATTTGTGCTAATTCATTTCATTGATGTGTGGGCCACCATTTCGGTCACCGCAACCTCTTTTCGGTGCTCATCATTTCCTTCTTTGACTCCAAACCCTCCAGCAGTTCCCTCGTTCATACAGAGTCAGCAGCTCTGACCTCCCTCAGCTCTTTTCATCTGGCTCTCTCCTCCCCCATTCTGTTCCATTCCAGCCCCTCTGGAGCCTTTGAGTTCTTCCTGCCTCGGGACCTTTGCACTTCCGTGGACTGTATCTGTGACATTGTTCCCCAGGAATCCACGTGACTTGATCGCAGAGTCTTTATTCTAGATGTTCTCAACTTCTAGTCTTTGTCCAAATGTTGTCTTCTCCAGAAGACCTTTGTCCTCCCCTCTCCCTGAACATGCACTCTCTCCCTGCGCTTTTTCCCTTCCTGATTTATTCCTCTGGCTGGTATTTGTCACCCTCTGATAAACTTTCTAATTAACTCCCTTTTCCTGTCTCCCTTCTTAGCACATGAACTCAAAGAGGGCATTGATTTCTGTGGGTTTTGCCCATTGAATCCCAACCGCTGCACTCACTGATGGATATTAGTCACGTGGTTTATACCTTTATTAACCTTATTTCTCTACCCTCGAAGATTTGTTTTGCTGCTTACTGATTTTTTTGTCCTGGTATTCTACCTTTGTCGTGGTTCCATTATGCTAAAAACCCCCAAGTTGCTTAAGTTACCCTAAACAGAAAGAGTAACGCAAGAGGTGGTACCAAACCTGATCTCAAATTGGGCTTTACTACAGAGCCATAGGGACAAAGACAGAGCGGTACTGGTGCAAAAACAGACACTTTAACAGTTCAACCAGGAAAATGTTGTTCCCTTCTAGATTTAGGAAATAGAAGGAATTTCATTTTTCTTGCTTTTACCCCTGTTGAGTTTAACAGGGCAAGTTTGCATTTCAGCCATGCTCCTCTCCCTAGTATTTTTCCTATCAAGCAAGGACACAGTTATCACCTAAATGATAAGTTAGTTAGGACAAATTAGATTCCTGATGAGAATACTCACAAGTGAGTCATAATGGGCAGGGAGGGGGTGTAGGGTGTAAACATCAACTCTCCAAATAGTTAAATGAAAGAAAACATGAAGATAAGTTTCGTTTAAAGCTGAGAATATTTTTCCTCCACACATAGAACAAATATTGGGCACTTAAAACCTGATCCAAGAAAATATCTACCTTCCCACAACAAGAAAGCTATAAATATAGCTCATGACCAAAGATCACTCACGGTTTATTCTTAATGATAGCACATGATACGTTGGGGAGACTAGCAGACATCTCCGGCCAGCTGTTCATCATTTTGCAGTAGAAGAGGAAGAATTTTTGTATCTATGTCCTCCATTAAATGACTCAAGGAGAGAAACATTTATGGTGTTTTATCATTTAGCAAAAGGACCTTGGAAATATTAAAGATGTGGTGAGTGGATTCCAGATTTGCTGAAGTCAATCTTCTTGATAATAAGCTTCCGTTTAGAACAACGAGAAAGGCATTCCAGCCTATGCTGCTCAGTCCTCTCTTGTGCCCTCGAGTGGTGTTTCTAAGCATGAGGGAAAAAAGGCAGATTTATCTCAGAAAGCCTACAACATTTTGAGCAGCTCCACAGTTATATAACCTTGATTCGCCTCCCTGATGCTGGCCCTGCCCTGTAGGTTGGCACTACAGGTCTGTTTAATGCAAATATGCAGAGATCCACTACCCCCAATTTCACATAACTCTCCACCTCAATCTGTAACTTGCAATAAAGCAAAGCCCAGAGCACGTTAATATATCTTCTACCTAATTAAAGAAAACCTCAACCTCTATTCCCTTTGCAATACTGTGTCCCGACAAGTGAGCGAGCTTATGCCCTTTGAAAGAAGCCTTTGGGAAATGTCCCTAGGGATATGAACAGCTAAGAACTTTGTCTCAGAAAATGGTGGAGTGAGCCAGGAAAGTGTTTTAACATAACCAGTCTCTCCTGTGAAGCTTTGAAGGGTTCTGAAGACACCATTAAAAATTAAATAAAAAGCCTCGGCTTGCATTTGTGCATGCTTCAATAGGCAAAAAGTTATATTTAATGCAGAGGGTGTTGAATCTGAATTAGTACAAATATTATTAATTTAATGTTCATACTGCATTTTATGGTTTATAAACTGGTTTGCCATAATTTTATACATTTTCCTCACAGCAGCACTATAAAATATATCAGCATTTTATTTTTTCCGCTTGATGGATGAGGCAAGCCTTAATAAGTGATTCATTTCTTTCCTGTGCATATTGGTTAACTGGTAAATGATTAATTTATGTCTACATGAACTTCATCACTCAGAGTATTTATTTAAGTGTGAGTTGGTATTTATTTTGCCTGCAAAGCATCACAGTATCCAATTATATATGCATGCTTTAAAGGCAGTAAAGCAGCCACCAAAGGCTAATGCAACATTAAGTCAGATTTTAAATCCATAGTAAATTCTAAGTTAAGGTATTTAAATCAGCCACCCTCCTTTCTCCCCACTCAGGTTCATATGGGTGAGAAATGGCTCCTCCATTAAATGGCAAAGTGGCACCTGGGTAATCACCAAGGAAAGATGCATTGAGATTTTTCAGAGTTCAAATATTAACTAAAGAAAGAACCCAAAGACTGATCCATTGCACCCAGTGAGGGCAGAAGAGCAATTGAATCCTTTCATTTGTATCTGCCTGCAGAATGGTTTTGCGAGTGTGAGGATCTGATTTTTCTCCCTTCCTTCCTCTTTTAGGGATCTTCATCATCTTCACACCCATAAAATTGCTCTTTCTGTGGTCTTTCTTTAGCTTCCTATGGCCCTGATAAAATTTCCTGACAGAAGCAGCTTACAGGAGGAAAGGGTCATTTTAGCTCACAGTTCAAGTTGCCACCCATTGTGGTGGGAAAGGCAAAGGTGGCATGAGCTTGAAGCAGCTGGTCACGTGACACCCACAATTAGGAAGTAGAGAGGGAGGCATGCCTGCTATTCCTAGTTTTCATAGTCCTGGATCCCAGGCAGGGAACGGTGCCACCCACAGTTAAGACGGGTGTTCCCATATCAACCCAGCCATCACCCACAGGCGTCCCAGAGGTCCACTCCCCAGCTGACCATAGGTTCTATAGGGTTGACAATGAACGATGTCGAGAAGTGTGGATAACCGTGTACAGGTGATGTGCTGAGATTTCCTTTAAGAAAGTAAAGGTTCTTTGTACCACCCTCAGCATCACTCACTCTTCAGCATCATCCAGGGCCGTTGAGTTAAAACCTTTCCCAGTGTATGAGGTGCCCAGAATCCAGGATTTTCAAAATGCTCCCTCCCTGAGCACTTATTCAGCTGATGGGTCTTCTACCATGCTGCTCCAGATAACCCTATCACAATGCTTCTACCGTGATGCCCTTGTCATATGTCATGATGCCCCGAAATAGTGTTCCTACCACGAAGTCCCTCTCATGTTGCCCCTACCATGACACCCCTGAAATGATGCTCCCATCATGCTACAACTTCAGTCCTACAATTTAGAATGGAGAATCCCCAGAAAGCTAAGCACTCTTGTTGCGTCAATTAGAAATGTGCTTTCTTTACATGGTAACGTGTGATGTTTTTGTCCTTCATCTACAGACCTCAGTGCTCTTCAACTGAGCCAATAAAACTAACAAGATTTTCTTTTAATGTGTGCCAAAGAGTCCCTGTCCTCATCTCACCTGCAAGAATTTCTCAAAAATTCTAAATATTGACATCCTGTGAGCCGTCAAAGGGAGCTGACGGAAAACACATTGTGTGGGCAGAATACTTAAAACTCTTCCAGGATTCAGAAATTCTCTCTCAAATTTAAGATACTCTTGGAATCACTAAGTACTTCAAATTCAGGAAGTGCTCTGAGGTGGATTTAATGGAAATAGTTTTACTTTTTATGATTTCTGTACATATGGAAATAGAAAAATCCATCATCTTATGTACACCAATGAGATGGCCTGGTATCACATTTCTTAGTTCATGTGCTTTGCTATGGAGCCTTTCAATCATAGCAGAGAAAAATCTTAAAACAAGAGGCATTAATAGAAAGAAATGTCACTGAAATCTCCTCTGTGGGCTTTTGCTTAAGGATTAAATATAGCAACAACAAAAGGAGTCCAGAGTGTAGCTTCCTAACTCAGAATTAGCTGACCGGGTTTTTCTGGATTATTTTTATACAACAATGACTACACATATATAGATTATATGTATGGAAAGAGAAAATATGGACTCTCTAGTCATTTTACTCTGTTATAAAAAAAACAGAAAAAGACATACATGCAATGAAAATAAACGTTCCAAATATAAACATATAAAGTATAGAAATCCCATGTTTTCAAAAATCCCCTTCAGCTGGCAAGAAGGCTGATAAGATATTCTCCCAGCTCTCTAGCTATCCCAGCGTTCCTTGTGAAACAAGCTGAAAATTGTTGACAGAGCTTGCTCCTCTCATGTACTTTTATTCAACATGTATTGCAGGCTCCAAATTGGACATATCATTTCCCTTTGGGAACTCCATGTCTTTACCCAGCCTTACAAGAGAGTTGGGAGCTTACACACTTTCCAGTATACCAGTGAAGTGAATGGGTGGAGAAGCCGATGAGATTTCTCCTGTGCCCTCCTTCTCCATCGACTGTCTCATAACATGGGACGCAAGCGGGCGTGGTTCCCGGTTCTCGGGTGCTGCGCTTGGTCTCCAGGGTCTCAGTTTTGCAATACAGGGACCCATCAATATGGCCTTCTCTGTTCCCTTGCCATCTTTGTACATAATTCAGATAGCTTTTGCCAAAAGGAAACTTTTCAACGGCTTTTTTTTCTAATTTATCTATTTTTAAGTTTCCATAAAAGTATGGCGTTGATTGTGTTTGCCTTTCTCTTTGTCCTGGCTCCTTTTCTCACGAGTCCCCTTCATTTCCTAGACACTTTCCCCTGTATTTTCATGTCCCATATGCATACATGATTTTAGGTGTCTATATAAATTCTGGGAACCACGAATGAGAAACTGTGACGTGCATCATTCTGAAACTGACGATTTGCTCAACATTCTTATGTGGAAATGTTGAAAACTAACGGCGGTCACAAGTGAGAACCCTGTATTCTCTTTGAAGGCGAGCTGATATTGAATCAGGTCGCCATGATTTATCAGAACAGCGCATGGAGAATGTGCTGACCCTCGTTTGGCTACCTGATAGAGAGTAGAATGTTTACACAACTATTACCTAGAATTTCCCTTTCAGCTTAACACTCCCGTGTTTAATCCATCCATGTGTAACTTAAAAGTCCTCATGAGTAAACATTCCTATCCCTCAGAAGTTGGTGTATTCCTTAGTGGAGGGGGGAGATTCAAAAAGTTAGGTAAGAATAGTATCTTAATGTAGAAAGAAGACCAAGAGAGGGTAATATCAGGTGATGAGGAGGGATGGAGAGTAAGCAAAAAGATATATGGGACATGGAAAAGGGACAGAGTCCAGTCTAGGAAGGGCTACAAGGGAGACAGGAGTAGAGGAGCTGCAGGAGAGGGAGGAAAGAGACCCACAGAACACAATCAGTTCAAGAATGTCATGATGGCGTCTAATACATCATACGCTGATTTTGAAAAGATAGTCTACAAAATCTATCGTATCTTTCTAGAAGTTGAAAGAGTAAGATCCTAGCCTAATATAAGAATCCCTCCATGGGGGGAAGGCAGAAAAGAGAGAGAGAGAGAGAGAGAGAGAGAGAGAGAGAGAGAGAGAGAGAGAGAGAGAGAGAGAGAGAACAGCATTAACCTCTCATGACTCTAAAATACTGGCTGTTTCTGCCTTCCATCTTATCCCCAGGCTCTGGACTCGGACTGTGGAACCTATTCATTGATTACAGTTCTCCCTCTCGTGTGATTACATCTGCTGCTGAGTAGAAAAACACACCAATGAGTCGGTGCCACTCGTTAGCTTAATGCCGCTTCTCTGTCAATAACGTGCTGGCATTCTGCTGTAGAGATAAATGTGCTGTAACCAGCGAGATCATTGCAGATGACATAGCTCTCAGACTCTGTCATATGGAGAAGGAAGTCTTGTTTCTGGAACATGAGGCCAGAGAGCTATTTCTCATTCTTTTTGCTCGTAAAATATAATCTTCCCCATATATGCTATCCATCCAACAGAAAAAAAAAAGAGTATTTGTAGGCAGTTACCACCAGTTCAACACTGTCCTTCGAGAAGCAGGTTCACCTAGCCCGTAACAAGGCATGTTTAGCTCCTCCAGTCTCGTCAACTGGACAATCTCTACTTAGAGTCCATCATCCACAACACAGGACAGACCCAGGAGAACTGAACTGGGAATGAATCCTTTGGCTAATAGACAGTAAATACCCCTTCTAGTGACTGCTTCTTTAAAAAATAATAATAATAATAATAATAATTCAAATCCCATGGCCAGAAAAATAGGTATTCTGTGAATGACCCTATTGTTTCCTTAGACACATAGCAAAACTTTGTATATGTACACACAAATAAATGAAGTGGTTACCAAGACGTGATTCAGTTAGTGGAGTGTTTCTGTAGCATGTGGGAGGCCTTGGCTTTGATTACCAGAGCCATGTAAACTGGACGTGTTAGCTCTTGCCTCTAGTCCCAACACTTGGGAGGTAGAGACAGGACTTCCAAGGTTTCAGCCTGGGCTACATGAGACTGAGACCCTACATAATAAATAAACGAATAAACAAACAGAGTCTACTGAACAGTCCTTATTTAACTAGTTCAGCAGAGGTCCTAAGCCTGCCTGATGGGAACTGGTGGCAGAGGAGAGAGGACACAATGTTGAGAGGCTCTGGGAGCTCCTCAAGTGAAGTGTCGTGGGTTCTGCTCATGCATATCAGACGTTAAGAATATCGTGCTTCATGTTACGTATAAAGAGAGTTCTGGAAATTGCTTCTCCATTTCCAGAAACAATAGTCACCAAATGGTCTACATTTGGCCACTTTTATTTGATTCAATAAGATCATCCTTAAGCTCACAGGTAAATTATTTTGCCTACACTGGCCTAAAAGTCTAAGAAGATATCATCAGAGGTTGAAGTTTTTACCCCCTGCATCCTTACCTCACGTCAGTGTGTGGCACCCCTCCTCGCGTTGAAGACATCCATGCTAACGTATAGCTCAAGCCCATCGCCCATATGTCCCCGGGACTCCTCTTACACAAGGCACACAACACTAACTCTGCTTATAGTTTCTCCTCCTTATCACACTAGGCTTAAACTCTGAGCTTGTCAGGGCCTCCCAGGCTCCAGGTTTCTTCTCTATGCATCCCCCACAACTCTGACAGCATCACCCTGGTCTTTGATGCTATTTCACTCAATCACAAAGCCCAAACGATGAGGCATGGGGCTCCAGCTCGGCAGCAGACTGCTTTCTGGGGATACACAAGGCCCTGGGGTTGGGGTTCTGATGTTTTTAATGATTAAATCCCCAAACAACATTTTCAATATCCCTGCAGGAATGAAGTATTCATTCAAAACAAAAGCAGAAAGAAGCCTCCGTCCAGAAGCGAGGAGAGGGGATGGTTTTTCTCTCTTGGGTGCTATTCTGAATAGAGACAGGAAGCTGAGCTTAATGACCTCATGGTGACCTGGAAGCTGTGAAATTTTGTGATCATTGATGCTCCTAGCATCCCATCCTCATCCAATGCTAACATCTAATCTGCTCTAAGCTATGAGCGTGTTTAACAGATGAAAACATCTTCACAGAGGATTCCGCTTGTTTTCTCGGCAATGATTTCCTTAGCCATCATTTACATTTACAGTCAGGGAAGTCACTATCATATCCATAGGAAGCTATAAAGGAAAAATCACCAGTCATTCTGTGTAATGATTCACAATCTGTCTTCAACTCTTGCCTTTATCACTGTTTTAGAAATATTTAGGCATGGTTAACGGATTCATGTGCTACATTTTTTTCCCCTAAGAACCTACGATAATTCCTGCTTTCTACACTCTGATTGTTTCTATTTAAACACGGCCTTTTTAACATCAGTGGCCCTTCTACTTCCAAATGAGACTGCCTTCCATAGAGCAGACAGCATCTGTCAAGGCGATGTGGGGAAGATCAGCAGAGGCTGTGTTAGCCAGTGCCAGCCCTTCTCAATTAATCCACCAGGACTGAGTTCGCGTACTAAGCCTGTGATGCCACTTGGAACACAGAAGTTGGGTTATTCATCTTCATGATGTTGAGTCAGCTGTTTCTTTACGGGTTTGTTTTTACTATGTGTGTGTGAGTGTATCTCAAACTGCCTATGCATTTGTGTAGTGCCCACAGAGGCCAGAAGAGGGTGTTGGATCCCCTGCAGCATGACTCGGCAGGTGGTTGTGGGGTGGCTTCCCATTGCAGGTGCAGTGAATCCAATTTGGGTCTTCTGCAAGATCAGTCAGTATTCTCAACTGCTGAGGCCTCTTCCCAGGCCCTGGGCTGTTTCAGAATCTGTGGGAAAGTTCAGTGGTTGTTTCTACAACCCAGAATGAATTACAGAATCCATATGCATCTGTCTGAGTTCTAGTATTACTGTTTGTTAGATTATTGCTATTAATGAGGCTATGAGCAGAGTGTCCCACAAAAACGGCCCAACCTGTGGCTGGGGAGATGGCTCAGCTGGTAAAGTCCTTGTCATACAATCACAAAGACCTGAGTTCAGATCCCCACGAATCCACATGCAAAGATGGGCGTGTGGGTGCATGCCTGTCAACCCAGCACTAACAGAAGAGGTGGAAACCACGGGCACATTCAGGCTCACTGCCCAGCCAGTTGATCCAAATATGTCGTGTCTGGATTCAGTGAAAAGACTCATGTCTCTAAAAGACAAGATAGTACAGACGTTGACCTCTGACCTCCACATGCACACATACACATGCACCTGCGCACACAAAGATGCGTACACCTGAACAACTACACACACACACACACACACACCTTACCCTGACCATTACATGTACTATTCTTATTGAATCATTGTAACAATTATTTGAAGTGTTACCACATGAAAACAGTGGACCATGTGTATAGTCTGGGATTCTGTTTTCTCTGATCCTGACTTTGACTGCTCATGAACATTTCCACAAGCAGTTGTCCAGTATTCAGCGTATTATTTTGTGGCTGTTGTCTGTTCCACCTGTAGTTTGGATGCTAGGGAACAAACACAGCAAGCCATAGCATTAATCTTCAGTTGTAAAAGCCCCATTTGTATTGTGACACACATACCAATATAAAGCAGGCAGGAAAAAAAAAATGCTTCGCAAGCTCCTTTCTGAGCTTGGTATTGTTGAAGAATAATGGGCTCTTACATTATTTGGTGACATCTTGGAAGGGCAGAAAGAATTCTACTCAGGTCAGAAATGATTCCAACATTACCTACTGGACTATTTTTAAACAAAAATTAGTTCCTTGGGTAAGTATGTATCCTTGAACTTAGCACAGTTGCTAAAAGTGATAAAATATTGAATTAATGTTCGGTACATATCCTAATGGAATTATCAACAAATACCTAACATTAAATAGAGAAAATACACGATAGAATTCATAGTTCCGTCTCTTAAATAAACACAGGACTACTGGGCAGAATAATGAGTTTCAGCCCTGCAGGAGGTGGCATCTGTCCTTACTGAATATAAACAGCTACCCACCGTTCACATCACCTAAACCTTGTGTGCTCAAAATGAGGAGTAGAGAGAGTTCAATGGTTAAGAGCATATACTGCTCTTGCGGAAGACCCTGGCTCAGTTCCCAGAACCCAGGTTGGGTGCTTCACAATCACCTGTAACTCAAGTTCCAGAGGATCTGCAACATCTGGCCTCCACAGGCACCTGCACTTATATGTACATGCACATACACACATACATACATACATTTACACACACACACACACACACACACACGCACACACACACAATGTAAAAATGAAACAAATCCAAAAGAAGTACTAAAAGGCATTTCTAATGCAGTATAGCTGTCACCACCAACTCTCTGTGGGGACACAGACGTACACACAAAGCCCTCAAACCAATATTAAGTAATACAAGCATTGCTGACCTTTATGACATCATGCTAAGTGACAGTACCACAGGCTCACCATAGGCTGGCCCCTCAGACATATAGAGCAGGAGATGAAACGGGAAACCAAGTCTCCAGGTGGTGGTGGTACTGGTGGTGGTGGTGGTGGTGGTGGTATTTTCAGTTGATCTTACATCTATCAATCAGGCAGTGGCCCAGTTTTTTTTCCTTGCTGATGTCAAAACTGAGATGACTTAGCCCAGCATGGTGGTCCATGCCTGTATTCACAGCACATGAGAAGTAGAGTAAAAAGAATGGAGAGTTGGAGGCCATCCTGGAAGCCATGTTCAAAGGAAAACAATGATGTGGGTTGATCAGCTGGAAGCCCTGTAGTGCCCTCCAGCAGTCACCCTGAGGTCAGAGGATTTAGTCTAAGAACATCCTCATTCTTTTTCCCCAGCTCCTCAAAGTACATAATACAAGTCACCCTCTGACTAATCAGAAATAAAGGGTTGGTGAGCAACTCTCAACCTGATGACTGGAGATTAGAAGAAAGCCCGGAGGCCACGACTGTCCTACATCCTCTCCTGACATCTGTCATGAGCTAGAAACTTCATGAACAGGAGGAGGAGTTCTAGCCTAGTTAATAGGACGTCCAGCATTTCAGACATGATGTGTCTCTGTAGACCCCACTTACTGCTCTTCAACTTAAGCCTTGCCACTAACGAACTGCTGACTTCCTCCATGATAAGCTCCTGTCTGTTCCCCTCTCTCCCTTCAGTTTTTCTCATCAGCATCTCAATCGCTTTCCTTAGAACATTCTCTGAGTCGCTTTAATGTTGGAAAACATGGGGTATTGTCCAAAAAGCACTCTCGTAAAACACCAGCAGCAATAACTTCCTTTTAGCTCGGTCTACGGCTGAAGTTGGCATTCGTGGCTGCTCCATCAGACCAAACGTTCCTCACTTGTCTAGTGAGAGTCACACATGCCCCACCCAGTGGCTTCAGGGTTAGGATTCGTCTTTTGGAATTTCTTTCTGTGAATATTAGCTCATTTAATCTGATTAAGACTGATAGTTTTTTTTTAAGACACTGTTTCCTTCCCCCTTTTAAAAAATCAGACCCCAGTTGCTACACCTTCTTCCTCCTCCCCAACTCTTTCCCAAAGACAGAGGACAATGGGCCAGTAAATCTCACTCTCGCTGGAAACTTCAGTTCATTCATTGTCCTAACTGCCAGTTTGGGAACATAAGGCGTATCCTACTTTTAAAATCAAAACACTCAAAATCTGGTAATTTGGGTATATTCCTATTTTCAGACTTAAGAATTATCTCTATCTGGAGACAAAATTCCTATTTATACACTAGCCACTACCATTTTGAATTGAATCAGGCCACGTGTCACACCCATGTGGCACTCCTCCACAGTAGCTTCCTGTGGCCATAGTTGGCATCCTCCGTCTTTCTAGAACCATCGTTAGAATCTGTCTGGGGAAAGGCAGAGAACCTCAGAGAGCCTGTTTCCCTGTGGTCAATGGATGGAGTTATATATGAACTAGTTATAAGAGAAAGAGGAGGGCTCAGCCCAGCTGTTTAACAAAATTGGAAGAAAACTGGGTGAGGGTTTGAAGAAAGAGGGCTGAGAGAGAAGATTCAACTCAGGCCCTTGAGGTCTTGCTCCTCTGGGTTCCAAAGAAGAAAAATCCTCTGCAGGTCCAAATTCTCTCAGGCCATGACCTCTCTTCTATGAGCCCAGTATGACCCGGACTTCTTCCTTCGGGAAGCTTCTTTGGAAACTGAAGGCAAACAGGAATTTCGCTGGGGTTACTTTTGAAGATCCAGAGAAAGTCCTGATGGCCACACCTCGCATTCAATAAAAGCCTGGTCAACAACAGAGGTCCTTCAAAATCACTGTTTGTTCCAGGGTGAAATCATTTCTAAAGAATGGAGACTGTTTACCCACAGGGACCAAATTCCCACCAGCCAGATCATGAAGGCGTGGAGCACGGGAGCTGTCCTCCTAACACCCACCAGGCGGATCATGAAGGCATGGAGCACGAAAGCTGTCCTCCACACTCTCCTTACTCATCTTAGTGTTCCCTATCATTCTCAAGCCCAACATCTTTGTCCCTGACACAATCATGCAGAGATTTATTTTAGTTTCTGCCTCGCCTGGACTATCATACTTCGGGATTTTCACAAAACCCATCCACACTATGGAAGCCTCTAGTTAAGACTCCTACATCCCCTTGGGGGTCAACTGATCCCCATGTCTGAAACAATCACACTGCTTCACTCCTTTGCCCAGGACCCTGTTTGATTTTGATTTTTTTTTCTAAAAAGTGCCATTATTGTCCACTTCATTATTACCACTCCAGCATCACTTAGAACCAGGGATTTGTTCCTATTTGTACCTAAATGATGTAGACACCCAGAAGTTTCCCCATAAACAGATGTTCCAGCCATTACGTGAAAATGGAGCGTAAAGCAGAAAAGCACATTCCCAGGGAAGAGGATCCAGAGCCCTGGCGGGGACTGCTTCATCTCACTCTCAACTGTCTTTCACTAGTGACTCCTGTGTGAAATCACGGGAGAACTTGGTTGACCGTCCCCTTTGTTTGGGTGTTTACACTACAATCAGAATTATCCTGATCAACTGAAAAAATCAAATCAAATCACTTGATGGGAATGGCAGGATGGCTCAGCCCAAAGGTTCTTGCTGCCGAGCTGTAAGAAGACCTGAGTGTGAGCCTCAGGACCCGTGTGTGACCGAAGAAATAAACCAGCTTCTGGAAGTTTCCCCCTGACCTCTGTGTGTGCAAAGCGGCATATGTATGCCCCCCCGAAAAACAATAAATGAATAAATAAATAAATAAATAAATAAATAAATGATGAAAACTTTAAATCACTTGACATACAAACGTAGAAAGTTTAAACAAAATTACTCATGGTGCCAACACCAGAAGAAGCTAGTACTAAAAGGTCGATGATTTTTTTTTTAAGGATGTTTGGAATTTTTGCCAACTTCTCTATCTTTTCCAGGCATTTTCTCTCTCACATTCTGCACCGTAGAATCCTCTAGTCTGTTCTCTGAACTTTTAAAAATCTGTTCTCATAAATTTGTCATAGTTGCCTGATTTTTTTTCCAGATATAGCTCATCACTGTTTCAAAAGGAAAAAAAAAAATCTGTTTAGCGTTCTTTAAAATTCCTGTTTCTTCTGGGTGGCCGACTACTTCTTACCTGAGGAGTGAGAATTTGATTTTCTTTTTAAAAATCAGTTCCTCTTTTTATTTGCTCACGTTTGGGGAGGAGGAAATTGCCAACAGCAAGTCGAGGGGCCCTCAGAAATCCCGAGTTCAGCAGAAAATCAGTTCCAGAATCCATGGATAGAGGCTTTCTCATCAAAATGCTTGTCCCGTTACTCCAACGCTATACTGTAATACACTGTGAGAACTGAGGTGCTGGGGGCGGGGCGGGGGCGGGGCTCACCGGTAGAGGATGCACCATGCATACTGCCCTCGGTTCCATCCCCAACATCTTATTAGAAAATCATTTTGTCGAGGCTGAGAGGCGCTCAGCAGTAAAGGGCATTTGCTGCCCTTGCAGAGAATCTGGGTTTGGTTCCCAGCACCATGTCAAGCCGCTCACCAAGGCCTGTAACTCTTACCCCAGGGGAATCCAACACCCAAATCTGGTTCCTCTATACAGGTGGTGTGCGTAAACTCACACAGGGTAACACACACACACACACACACACACACACACACACACACACACACACACACACATATATATTTTTAAAAAGAAAACCTATTTTGTGCCAAATACTGTCTCAAGCAGTTGAGACGCTGAAATGAAAGCAAAGAGTACACCACCCAAGAAAAGTTCATAATTTTGCACATATTTGTAGAGCACCTATTATGTTCCATGCATTATGCTAGGTACATAAACTGGAAGGAATATAATTTCAGCAAGAGTCTGCACACTCTGGCTTATAGAATGCTGAATCATCTAGGGGTAGAGCAATAATGGTTCAGTGATTAAGAGCACTTGTTGCTCTTCCAGAGGACCGGGATTCAGTTCCCAGCACCAACATAGTGGCTCACAGCTATCAACCATCTATAACTCAGTTCTAGGGGAGCAGATGCCTCTTCTGGTCTCTGTCATCACCAAGCATGCATGAGATGCACAGAAATGCCTGCAGGCAAAATAGTTACACATAAAATAAATAAATATTTTTTTAAAAAAATGCTGGGTCATTGTATTGTCTAGGGTTTTTTGGTTTTTTTGTTTGTTTGTTTATTTGTTTGTTTTGGTTTTTTGAGACAGGGTTTCTCTTTATAGTTTTGGTCCCTGACCTTGATCTTGCTCTATAGAACAGGCTAGCCTCAAACTCACAGAGATCTGCCTGGCTCCGCCTCCCAAGTGCTGGGGTGAAAGGCATGTGCCACCACCGCCCAGTGTATTGGCTAGTTTTATGTCAATTTGACATAAGCTAGAATCATCTGAGAGGAGGGAGCCTCAATTAAGAAAATGCCTCCATAAGATCAGGCTGTAGGCAAGCCTGTAGGACATTTTCTTAATTAGTGATTGATGAGGAAGGTCCAGCCCATTGTGGGTGGTGCCATCCCTAGGCTGGTGGTCCTGGATTCTCTATAAGAGAGCAGGCTGAGAAAACCACGAGAAGCAAGCCAATAAGCAGCACTCCTCCATGACCTCTGCTTCAGCTCCTGCCTCCAGGTCCCTACAGTTTGAGTTTCTGTTCTGACTTCCTTTGATGATGAGCTGCAATGTGGAAGTATAAGCTGAATAAACCCTTTCCTAAGTTTCTTTGGCCAAGGTGTTTCATCATAACAATAAAAACACTGACTGAGACCAGTTGGTACCAGGATAGTGAAGGATGCTGTGACAGACCTGACCATGTTGTTTTGGGGAGGATTGTGGCAGGACTTTGGAACTTTGGGCTAGAAGAGCCATTGAGTGTTGAGAGCTCAGTGAGCTGTTCTGAGGGAGCTTGGGAGATAAGAATGTTGAGAGCGGTACAGACAATGGAGGCCTGGCTTGTGAAGTTCCAGAGGGAAGCAAAGACTCCGCCCTCCACCGGGCCACTTGTGTGAAGAATCTGTGGTGTCTGGCCAGCTGGAGCTGACGAATCAGCTGTGATTAACAAGAGACCAGAACCACAAAAGTGAAAACTCTGCTTTGCTGGGATAACCAATGCTGGTCAGCTGGAGCTGAAGAATCAGCTGTGGTTAAGAAGAAACCCGCGTCATTGAGGTGAAATCTTCTGGGAAGTGTTTCCTGAGAGTCAGCACATGCAAGCTGTGTTCCAAAGGTGGCCAAGGTTGTACCTCGTATTGGCAGCTGAACTTGGTAGTGTAAAGAGTCTCTCTGGTGGTGCTGGTTTTGAAGGCATGAAGGGGTCTTGTAGAGCAGCTGAGGCTTGGCATTGTGAAACACCAGGAGAGGCCATTGGTGAAGGTGCAGCCTCGGAAGGGCAGTTGAAGGCCCGGGATTGAAGGGGTCATGCTGAGAAGTTGAGGCTTGGCACCATGAGGAGAGGCTATTGGTGAAAGTGCAGCCCAGTTGCAGCAGAAGACTCTGGCATTTTGGAGATGCCAATACCATGAGATGACCACCAAGAACAGCAGCAGCCTTGGAACAGAAGCAGCAGAAGCTTGAAAGACAAGCTGTGTGTGTCACAGAGAGTGAAGCCAGAGAAGTGACCCAAGCCTCTTGGAGGAGCCCAGAAGACTGTGAGTGAATCCCAGATAGTTGGACATTGAGTTATTCATACTGTTGGAATTTGATTTTGCTATGTTCAGATTGTGACTGTGCCCTGGCTCTTCCCTCTTGAAGTGAGAAGGTATTTAATTTAATTTTGATTTTTACAGGAGCCCACAGCTGAAAGACTTGAACTTTTATAACAGATTTTGGATTTTTAGAGAAATTGGATATTTATAACAGACTAAAGTTTTAATGTGCTTGAATTTGTAAGGACTGTGGGACTTTTTAAAGATATTAATGTTTTATTGTGACACCAATATTAACATGCTATCTTGGAGATAAATGAGAAAGGAAAGTCCTAACTGGAAAATGATGTGTTTGTATGTCAAGTTGACAAGGGGTCAGTTGTGCTGGCTGGTTTTTTTGCAACTTGACACAAGCCAGAGTCACATGAGAGGAGGGTACCTCAATTGAAAAAATGCCTCCATATGATCTGACTGTAGGCAGGCCTGTAAGGCATTTTCTTCATTAGTGAGTGATGGGGGAGGGCCCAGCCCATTGTGAGTGGGGCCATCCCTGGGCTGATGGTCCTGAGTTCTATAAGACTTTGGGGAGCAAGCCAGTAAGCAGCACCCCTCCATGGCCTCTGCTCAGCTCCTGCCTCCAGGTTCCTGCCCTGCTTGAGTTCCTGTCCTGACTTCCTCTGATGATGAACAGTGACAGGGGAGTGTGAGCCGAATAAACCCTTTCCTCCCCAGGAATTTTATCACAGCAGTAGTAACCCCAACTAAGACAGCCATGCTGTTTATCTGTAAACCTGAGATAATCATTTCCACCTAAAGGACTATGAATAGGTAAAGAAAAATAAACCATTCTGGATCCTAGCAGCACAAAAAGGAGCAACTGGGGTTGGGGATTTAGCTCAGTTGTAGAACGCTTGCCTAGCAAGCACAAGGCCCTGGGTTTGGTCCTCAGCTCCGGAAAAAAAAAAAAAAAAGGAGCAATTATATTTCCTATTCTTGAGGTACTTGAAGTCTAGTAGATAATATACATAAAACAAATTGTTTCAGCAGTACTTACTGATCCCCTTAAATGCTGTGCAAGAGTAAAATGTAATGCCCTTGGCTTAAGTTGAAAATATCATAGGTCAAAAGGCATTCGAGGCTGGGGAGATGGGGAGATGGCTCAGTCAGTAAAAGGCTTGCTGCACTAGAATGGGGATCTGAGTTCAATCCCCAACACCTCCATAAAATCCAGGTTGTGACAGCAGTGTTGGTAACCCCGGAACTGGGGAGCTAGGGACTGGTAGAACCCCGGGGCTTCATGGCCAGGCAGCTGAGCTCAATCAGTGAACTCCATGTTCAGTGAGAGAGTCTGTCTCAAAACATGAGATGGAGACCAGTGGTGGAAGACACTAGATGCTGAACCCTGTCTTCCACGGGCACACACGCGTGTGCATACACACACACACACACACACATGAATCTCACGGCTTCCCAACTCAGTACTGTACAGCATGGTGCTTGACCTCCAAGACCTCAGGCAGTTGGGCTCCTTGTTGTCGATGTCTGCCATTGTAAAAGAATGCCATGCTGAATGTTGCTAGCCCAAAAGAACACCAAGATTTAAAAAAAAAAAAAAAAGTAGTTTCTTTAAATATATTTATCACTTTCACATCAACTTAAAGACCAAAGATCCAAACTTCTGAAATGATGCCTTCTTTCTCCTGTATGCTCGGATTTCCCTACATGCCTGGCACCCTTAACATATAGTGCCTATTGAGCAAGGACAAGCTCAACCAATGCTAAATGGATGGGCAATTAGATGTCCTGGAAGTAGCTTGCTTTTCCTGAAGTTGTGAAGTTATCCCCCAAACACGGAAGTTTCATTTGTAAGTCATTTAAACTCTCTGTTAAGATTTATGAGGGGAGGGGCTGGAGAGACAACTTAGCCATTAAGAGCATCTGTTGCTCTTCCAGAAGACCTAGGTTCTGTTTCCAGCACCCACATGGTAGGCCACAACGTCTGTGACTCCAGTTCCAGGGGATCCAATGCCCTCTTCTGTTCCTGAGGGCACCAGGCCTGGAAGCAGTACAGACATACAAATAGACAAAACACTCATACACATAAATATAGATATGTACTAAATATAGATATAGATAATATAAAGTTAGGGGACGGAGCAGATAGTATCCCTAGTTTTCCAAAGAAGGTTGAAGTTGCATCGCTGTGTAAAAAGAAAAAAAAAATCACGAGTTGATGTTTTCCCTATGCGTGAAATTAGTACAGCTTCTTGCCCAGAAATAAGTATCAATTTGGCAAGTGGGGAAATGTTTGCATATTTTCCTCTGAACGAACTGACTTCATAAAAAGGGAAGGAGCTGGAGTTTCTGGTTTCTGGGGCCCTGGAAGCTAAGAGCTG
Source organism: Peromyscus californicus insignis (assembly GCF_007827085.1). Classification (NCBI taxonomy): domain Eukaryota; kingdom Metazoa; phylum Chordata; class Mammalia; order Rodentia; family Cricetidae; genus Peromyscus; species Peromyscus californicus. The sequence goes on along the minus strand of NW_026294491.1, from coordinate 17,839,113 downwards.
AAAGTATAAACAATGACTAACACATTAGTCACCATCCACAGCTGTTCCCTAGCAGGACAAGGGATAACAGCCTTGAAGAATCAGGCTTGGCAAGACAAAGAACGTATCTGAAAGAGTGAGTGTCAGGTAGATGGCCCTGGAAAAGCATGTGGCCCGGGGGATTTTACTCTGTGTTGTTCGGATAGATACCCATGAACCGATTTTGATTAGTTTTTAATTGTCTTCCTTCATAAAAGCTGAACAGAGGAGACAATTTTCCAGAAACTTGACTCATTTCTCACATGGCCCCTAGAGGGCAGCAGTGGCCCAAAGCACGGGCCAAGACCGAAATCTTTGGCGCCAATCTGCCCCCTCCAATCAAGTTGTCAGTGATGTGTTTGTTTCTATTAGGGTCTATCTAGGGGAACCATTAAATATTAGAAAACAATGTAGTGAGTGCATTTTACAAAGTTTGGAGGGAGTTATGTTTTTTTGTTTTGTTTTGTTTTTGTTTTTCTGTATAGGAACTGTACACACATAGCCTAGGTCAATGGTTCTTAACCCTTTCTCAGGGGTCCCCTAAGACCATCAGAAAACGCAGGCATTTACATTACGATTCATAACAGTAGCAAAACTACAGTCACGAAGGAGCAACAACAATAATTTTATGGTTGTGGGGGGGGGGGTCACCCCAACATGAGGAACTATATGAAAGGGTCTTGGCACTAGAGGGTTGAGGACCACTGCTCTAAGTGATCCTGTTCCTGTGGGTTTTGTGCATGTAGAGAACAGAGGTGTGAGATGGCTGAGGAGGGTGACAGGATGTGTCAAAGTCCCTGCCCTTTGTGGAGAAATCGAAACAACCCCCAGGTCTTACCAAGCAGCCTTTCCTTCAGACTCTCACCCTGCAGTTACCAAGTGCGTAAGAGTTGGTTGGCTGGCACATTTGGTACGGCGGACTGCAAAGTACTTTAGGTGGCTCACAATTTAGAAACGGAAGCGGAATGGTTCGATACAGGAAGGATGACCATTCAATTTACAGACTGTAGTAGCAATGTTCATCTCAGAAACACTCCTTTCACACACTTGGATTTCTTCAGGAGCAGCACAGCTCTGAAATACTCTTCCTGCCGTGGTAGGACACAGGGCTTGGTGCTGAGGAGGTGGTAGCCAGCCAGAGCTGCGGGCATCCCAGACAGACGAAGGAAGGAGAACCTGAGTGTGTGCTTTCTGAATGTTGAGGACTTTCTTAGTTAATGTTGCTCTTTAAATATTTCATTGCACCCAGAGACATTTTTTTGTGCAAAGAGTGCAACTTTGAAAAGGCAGCAAGGTTACCTCCAGAGCTTCCCATAATCCCTGTGAATTTCTCTTCCGGGATCTCTCCTGCTGTGTTCAGGTTGTTTGCCAAGTAGACTCCTTTCTTCTCTTTCATGTAATGAGTTAAGGGCAAGACGGAAGCCACAAGAACTCAAGGAAGGGGTGCGCGGTGTCAGAACTGTGACTTGGTCCCTATGGGGTGAGCCAGGTGGGGTTCTATACAGAATGCAGGGCAAGGAAAACCATCTACCCACACAGCAGTGCATGGCTCCGAGGACCTTCTTGCCACAGCTTTTCCTCAAATCCAGTGGTATGTCCTGTCCCCACATGGTGGCTTGTCTGAGCTTGTCACTCACTGAATATGACATGTATGGCTAGATATTACATGTGTGGGAAGCTACTTCAGAGCAGCCACTGTTTTCCGAGCTGCCATCCAGAACTACGGCGGCCAGAACTTCATATGTGTGCTAGGAAATGATCGCAATTGTAACAAGCTGGCTGGGCAGTGTCTATGATGGTCTAGTGCTAGGTTGGGAATGACAGCCCCTAGTCCCTTGGAACTGGTGGCTATTTTTCAGTTAGGGAGGGTCAGATTGGACGTCACCAGATAAGCAGACCCCTTTAAATTTGGTCCCAACAAAGCGCTCTACGATGCTGTCCTCATGGCAGCTCCGTAATCTGACTCCAGATTAATTTTCTTCCCTATGTCTCATTTTAATCATCTGCACAACAGGTCAACCACAAAAGGAGTGAGGGCAGGTCCTTTAAAAGCATTGTTTGTGTTCGTTGCATTTAATAATGTTGCAAGAAGATATTAATAGAATAGTGGCCCGTCCTGCTTAGAGCCCATAGTATATGAAAGTATTCTCACCTCATACAATGTATTTGAACCAGGTGGGTGTCGTGATGTCTGTCTTTCAGAATTCAAGAGCTCGGGCAAGTTTCCAAGGACCACAGAACCTGCAAGCTACTGAGTTGCTTCCCAGGCAAACTTTCTCACTCTGGACCCAGGCAGGTCTGGATGAGATCGTGTTGACTACACCATTGTGTTAACTTTATTACATGAAGTAGCCTGTTAGGTAGTTTATATGGTAGTGTAAAATATTTACAATGGTGCCATTGTCGTGTGCCGGGCAATGTAGCCAATGCATAGTTAGTAGAGATTGACTTTTGTAGAGGAGAGAGTGGAGCCTCAGAGAGGCTTCATAGGCTGTCCAAATTTTACAGCTCCTAATGGTGGAGCCCCCTTCCATACAGATGAGTCCAGAGCCACAGAAAACCCCTTCTTTCTAATACCGCCGTTCTTCTCCGGGCTTTCCTCCTCTGACTGGCCTCTTTTTAAGCCCCAGTGGGCATTTCTGTGATGGCTGCTGTCTCAGCACGCCATTCCATTGAATGCAAAGTTTCTAACCTGTTTCTGCTGAAAGTGAAACCTCTCTATTCTGAAGTTCATTTACATAAACTCTGCATCCTGTTCCCACTGAACCAACTGCAGTCACCCCAGAAGTCCCAGGCCCCTTGGAAAATGACAGTTTCATAACTGCTTTTTTTTAGTGGGTTGGAGTTTAGGGAACAAAAGGTTGGGTACAGTACAGGTGGTTCTGGAGACCCGACAGTGGGTGGTGGTGACCCTACCCACTTCCCAAGCCCAAGTCATTGTGGAGTTAAGGAAGCATTATATAATGAATGAGTTTGCCAGAGACCACCATCCTTCCTGGCCAGAATGGTGGTGGAGAAACTTCTGGGTGGGACAATAGATATGAGAGGCAGAAACCCATGGAGCAGCAGCCAAGGATGCCACTCACTGGCACCAAAGGGGGGGGGTGGTGATAGGCAAATGGCTGCAGAGCACACCAGTCAACCACAACACAAATTATGACTTGAAATGTAGTTTCATAGAAATAAGAAAATTGGGGGTATGCCGTGAGACTATGATCCAAGAGGAATTATCATTCAAACTCTACTCTGAGCATTTTGTTTCTTTTTGTTGTTTTTTGAGACAACATCTCTCTGTAGTTTAGCCCTGGATATCCTGGAACTCATTATGTAGAGCAGGCTGGCCTCGAATTCACAAAGATCTGCTTGCCTCTGCCTCCCTGGGATTAAAGACAGGTGCCATTCCACCCGGCTTCTCTAGTCATTGCTATTACATTTCCCAGTCCAACTATATAGTCCAAACTCTCAAGTGGTGGCTGTGAACACAACCTTTGAGAAGAAACCCAGTCATTCAGTTTTGTCCCCGTGAGAAGCTGATTTACAACTGGCAAAAACCACATCTGATTACAGGCGTCCGACTCTTGTGGTGTGACTCATGTAAACACACCATTTGATTGAATTCCCAGCACGATCAATAGGGGTTTCTAGTTGCTACATCAATTGCCTTCCACAGAAAGTCTACGGAAGCATCATTTAATTCGATTTCTTACTTGCTACTTCTGACACTTAAGAAACGCCATCATACCCCTTTACGTGTGGTAATGAAATCATGGGTATATTACCAAGATTAGAACTCACAAGGATGTCTGCCCTTCTGATTTTCTTCCTGCTAAAATTGGCAGGGTTCTTACAGTGCCACCTGTGAGGGTTCTGTGAGATGAGGAATTTCAAAACTTTCCACACCTTTCTATACCTACCAATCACCCCGTCAGAACAAATTGGTTTTTCTAGTCTCTGTTTATCATCGCAGCATTTTGGAGCCTAATAGCTAATTTCTGAGACTATTAACACATCTACCTATAATGAGTGTTCAATATGTGCGGGAAACATGTTAAATGTGTAGAAACTTGTTTAATCTTCCAAGAAACACTCTGAAGTTTCTTTCCATGACACAACTGTGGAAACCAAGGCACAGCATATTGATGGAAGAGGATAGAGTCAAGACTGGATTCTAGTACTGATTTAATCCTAATCCTACTGGAGGTAGAAGGATCAGAGTTCAAGGCCATCCTCAGTTACATAAAGACCTTGAGGCCAGCACTGAATACAAAGTTGGAGGAAGAGGAAGATTTTAGCATGGTAAAGTTGTTACCAATTTATAAAACCAGTGGATGAATGATGGATGGATGGATGGATGGATGGATGGGTAGATGGATGGATGGGTAGATGGGTGGATGGGTGGGTGGGTGGATGGGTGGGTGGATGGATAGACTGATAATAAGTGGATAGATAGAAGGATGGATGGATAATGGATAGATGGATAGACTGATAGATGGATAAAAGGATAGATGGATGATGGATGGATGGATGGATCATTGGCTAATAAGTGAATAGATAAAATGATAGATGGATGGATGAATAGATGGATGAATGGATTGATGGATCAATGGATAATGAATGGACAGATAGGATAGATGGATGAAAGGATGGATGATGGGTTATGGCTGATGGCTGAATGGACAGTGGATACATATATTTAAAAATACAGCAACAGCTATTTTTATTCATTTATTTGACAGGTATCAAAATAAGCCCAGGCAGGTAGACTATCTCTACCTGCTTGACTGAAAAGTGGTAGGGACAATATCAGCACTTGAGTGTGACACATACCCCCTGCTAAGTGCTGTGAGGCCTGAGCTAGTCAGCCTTTTATGTGTTTCCATTTTGTTTCAGCATTTAGAACCCAGGCTGAGAGACATTACCAGCAATATCATCCCTTTGTCCAGCTACATGTAAAGTATTCAGCAGTCACATTTTCATCATCTCACTGTCTCAGTTCCGGCTCACTGGCAGAGCTTTTGAAGTGACCTAGAGTGAACATTGCTTGCATGGCAACCACCATCTGGCATTGTTCCTCTGGGGGTAGTTATAGATCCTGTGGGCTTCGCAAACTTCTCCCACATCTCTCGAAAAAGATTCCCCCCTGCCCCCAGCAAATGCTATACTATGCTGCACTCGGGCTGGATGCAGGAGAATTAGAAGTTCAAGGCCATCTTCGATTACACAGAGAGCCCAACTTTAGTCTTGGGTATGTGAGATCCCGACTCCCAAAAACAAGCGCACCATACTGTAAGTGCCCAGTCTGAAAGCAAGAGCCGTGCCTGTGTGGTAGGGGGCCTTCCACTCGGAAGAGCATAGGTCTGGTCTGCCTTCCCTCTGCTTTAAACCAGCACGTGAATCAAAGATGGGTGATGAGTTTCATCAGCTGCTGGTGGAGAGATACTGGGATGGTCATGTGGTTTTCTCTTCTGTTAAGGCAGTCTTTATTGGTTTTTTGAGCAGGAGTCCTGCTGATCTCACAGCCTTCCAACCATATATATGTTCTACTGAAGTAAGCACACCCACACTATTGGGTTTTTAAGTTGTATTTATTATTACTAATTGTGTGTGTGTGTGTGTGTGTGTGTGTGTGTGTGTGTGTGTGTGTGTGTGTAAGACAGAGATAGAGGGAGGGATGGAGAGATGGGAGAGGGAGGGAAGGAGAGAAGGGGAGAGAAAGAATTGCGATGTATATGTCTGTAACACCTTCAGGGCTCCTGTTTTCCTCCCACTGAGTTCCAAGAATTGAACTTACACCATCAGGTTGTATAGCAAGCGCCTTTACCCACTCTGGAGGCCACATTACTGTTATTTGGATGCTAACTCAGCCTCACATTGTTCGGCAACCCCTTGCTCTAGATATACTCTTATATAGATTGTGCGTTCTGTTTGCTACCATTTTGTTTCGGATTTGTGAGTTTGTGTGTTGTGATAACCTGGTCAGATTTTATCAAGAGTGAGTTGAGTCTTAATCTTGAGTTATTGACCCCAGGTATTATATTATATAATGTGTGTGTGTTTGTGTTTGTTGTATCTAAGATGTATAAGTAATCCTCCTGAATTTGAGTGCAATTTTCAAAACTAACCTTGCAGAAGGGGGCTGGGGAGATGGCTCCATAGATAATGTTCTTGACATGCAAGCATGAAGACATGTAAAAGCTGTGCACTGCAGCAGGCCACTGCTGGGGGACGGTGAAGACAGGAGGGCCTTGGGTGTTTGCTGGCCAGTCAGTGTAACCTTGCCAATGAGTTCCGGGCTCAGCGGGAGACCTGTCTCAGAAAATAAGGTAGACTGAGAATAATGGAGGAAGATACCTAACGTCACCCTCCGGCCTCCATAGGCATGCAGCCCCGTGTAGACGGATTTGTGCTATGTAAGGAGAGCTGGCAATTATCTGCGGTATGGAGTAACCTAGGACAGCTACTCTTTGAATAATTGACCACAGTGACCCATATGTCTTTCCGATCCCAAGGAGCCATCCTTGCTACATGTGTCACATAGTTGGTCCAGGCTGGGCAGTGTTCTTACGTTATTTACTCTCATGTTCACAGTATGCTCAGCTGAACATTATAGATCAATGGTCGACATGTTAACCATTGAGATCCCCCTGTGGATATGGATGGGCACCTCAACACATACTATTGCCCTAGAATAAATGCATAATTTGGTACTTTCATATGTAAATGCCACCCCCCAAGAAGTCCTGCCAGGAGAAATATAACTTTAAGAAAAAGATCAAATAAGAAGTGTCTCCTGAGCTGGCTGGGTGCTCAGAAGCTAATGGGTTAGTGCCCTCTGGAGCTGACTGCCTCTCGTTCAGCAAGTCTATCAAACTTTGGGAATTGCTCCTTGACTAGGCTATCTTACCTACTATTCACCGCTAAATTATTTGGATAATTCAAAAGGAGAATTTTATCTGCTTTCCTTCTATCCTGTTGTTTTTCTCTCTCTACTCACCCTTTCCATTCAAAAATTGCCAGGTTCACAAGTAAAAAAGACCACCACTGATATAAACAACGAATAATCTTTACTACATGTGTGGAACACTACATAGAATATTTGAATGTAATTGAGTGTCTTCTGAGTTATTTGGAGACCCTAAACTCAAACCAAATGAGCCACTTAGAAGTCATTAATGAAACTTTCATCTTCGTTTAGTAATGAGTATCCAGAAGACATCTGTCCTTGTTGAACACATATTTTATGTTTTCCGTGAGTATGAAGTGCTTTGGAAACCACTCTCTCTCCCATCTTTCTAGGATTCTTTTAGAAGGAAAGTGGCATGCTCTGGAATGCTTCTCAGGCATAAGCTCTTCTCTGCAGTCCAAGCACTTTCATTTGACTGGTGAGTCGACTGTGTCCTGGCAAGGGACACAGTGCACCCCAGCGAGTTCTCCTACGGGGACCCCAAACAGTCCAGCTAAGTGTCATCAACCATGTACATGCCAGTGGTCAGGCCCCACCACACCCTGTCTTGGGATTCAAGAATTGAAATCAAAATCAAAAGTCAGTTGAACACTGACTTTTAGTTTCCTGTGAGTGTCTCACTTATACAAATACCTTTAGCTACTCCAGGGCCAAGAAACCAGAGGAAAAATACAAGAGACGTGGTGTCTTTACCAAGGACATTGTATTGGCGCAGAATAGGAAGAAATATCATTTTTTTTTTTTTTTTTTTTTTTTTTTTTTTTTTTTTTTTGGTTTTTCGAGACAGGGTTTCTCTGTGTAGCTTTGCGCCTTTCCTGGAACTCACTTGGTAGTCCAGGCTGGCCTCGAACTCACAGAGATCCGCCTGGCTCTGCCTCCCGAGTGCTGGGATTAAAGGCGTGCGCCACCACCGCCCGGCCAGAAATATCATTTTTAAGCCAATGGTCTGCACACATTTGTATAGCTGGCTCTCCCACCAGGTAGATATGGATATTTAAACATCGAGAGATATTCTTTATTTGAATAATTAAGAATAACTGGCATAACCTCTGGGAGCCCAGCTCCCTACCTCACCCATGTTGCCCATTGTAGATAAATTGTACTTCATAGCCACTCCATCTGGTGAAGCAGGCTGTTTGGGCTGTACGGCTTTTCCTTTGTATCAATCTGTTATCGCTGGCATTAGGTGAAGCACCGCCATCTCCTCTTGCCTCCTAGGAAGTAAAGCGATGACTTCATCTCTTCAGGAAATAGGAAGGAATGAACTCCATGCAAGGTAGCTCCTTTGTCTTGGTGGCAAGGAAGTAATATCATTCAGGGACACCTGATCAGTAGGTGTTAGCCACTTGACAAAGACCATGAGGGACTTCGAGTTCTTACCTTGTAAATACCAGAGCCCTTCGACTCTCACTGGCTTCAGATGCAAACTATGATGCACTGTAGACTTCTGGCAAGTGGCTTTGCCTTTCTGAATCTAGGCTTGCTCATCTATAAAATAGGAATTTTAATGCTACCTTCCCATAAAGCCACTATGAGGAGTTCATGACTGTCAAAGTCTTGGGCCCCACACCTAACACATAGTAGATGCTTACTAAATGTTAGCTGGTAGAACAGATATAAAATCATGCATGCTAATGACATGTCAATCTTTGTCAAATGTGTTTTTAGATCTCAAAGTGACCCTTCATGGGTAATGTATGTTGGCAGTGATTACAGCAAGACAAATGGACACTCTTCCTTTACATCCTCAGCTTTGTCAAATATGTGGCCTGTATATATGATTAGAGAAAAAAGGAATCCTGAAAAAAAAAAGTGTTGTTTATCATGACATTCAAAATGCTTGGGATCAGAAACCTTTCAGATTTTGGATTTTGTTGGAGTGTAGAATTTATTATACTGACATAATGAGCTATCTTGGGTATAGAAACAAGTCTAAACAGGAAATGCATTTGTATTTCATAAGCCTTACACATATAGCTGTAAGTTATTATATATTTTCATTGATTTTGTGCACAAAACAGTCTTCCAATATGAAAATTTCCACAGTGATAGCATGTCAGCACTCAAAAGTTGTTGGAATTTGCAGTATTTTGTATTTTCAGATTAGGGATGCTCAACTTAGGGTTAAAACTATGGCATCTTGGGAGACAGCTCAGTTGGTAAAGTGTTTGCAAGCATGAGGACCCAAAATCAACACGCAGAGTATGGTGTCCAGTGTTTTCCATCCCAGCACTGGGGAGCAGAAATAGGCAGATAGATCCCTAGGGCTCACTGAACAGTCTAACCTCATTCTAGTGGATGAGCCCTAGGTCTTACTGAGAGACCTTGACTCTACAAAACAAAGTAGACGGCTTCTGAAGAACACTCCTGGTCATGATCTCTGGCCTCCACGGGCATGTGTACCCACCTCCACACACACGTGTGCATGCATGTGTACACAAGGGCACAGAGACACTAAGATACAAAGAGAGAGACAGAAACAAAGAGTCCAAAAGATGAATGAATAGATAGATAGATAGATAGATAGATAGATAGATAGATAGATAGATAGATAGATAGATAGATAGAGGCTTTTCTGCCCATGGTGCTGTTTGAATTACTCTGGGCAAAGATGAAAACTGAAAGGAAACTTCCATGCCTCTCCTCCAAACCCTAGGTTCCTTAAGACCGATCCTGTAACACAAGTGTCCTGGCCCCTGGCCTCCTTGGCTTATATGTACAAGAGAAGAAATACAAAGTTGATCCTGACGCACTTAACTGATTATGTCACTCACAGAGATGCAGTTAACGGCTTGCCCATGAAGGGGAACTTACCAAGTGATAAATGACCTGTGAAATATTCAACATAAATCTTCTCAGAGCTAAGAAGAGCCCCTGGTGTTGTCTGTCCAAACTGATCTTCACAAGTCCCCAGGAGGAAGTCGGGCATCTGCACACTTGTGTTAGGAGCACGTTTGAAAGGCATTGCACCCATTGAAGACAAGCCTCACGGCTTAGTCTTTCTCTGGCCATGTTAGGTGTCCTTCAAGAGCACTAGTATTTCTTTGTGTACTCATTTTTTAAGGGAAATCTATTTAGAACTCAGTGTGCTTAAAAATATTTGTACTTGGCCGGGCGGTGGTGGCGCACGCCTTTAATCCCAGCACTCACTCGGGAGGCAGAGGCAGGCAGATCTCCGTGAGTTCAAGGCCAGCCTGGGCTACCAAGTGAGTCCCAGGAAAGGCACAAAGCTACACAGAGAAACCCTGTCTCGAAAAACCAAAAAATAAAAAATAAAAAAAAATAAAAAAATATTTGTACTTAAAAATATTTGCTTACACGAGGGCTAAGAGCAGGCATGGAATCTGAGGTTAGTCAGTGTGGTTCCCCTCTCACAGGAACAAGTCACTCGGCCTCTGGAAAACCTCACTTCTCAGTCTCTTGTGTTGGAGATAGTGTATTTCAATGTTGTTCTGTAGATCAAATGGCACATACATTAAACATACTAAGTGAGCAAGCGAGTGTGATATGAATACAGGCTATGGGTGGAATTGTTTTCCTAAAGTGAGGGGTTTTGTGCGCATGTATATACAGTGTACTTATTTTTCTGGTTTCTGCATTCAGACAGTTCCCTTCTGTGGGTGGAGAAACACACAGCAGCTGGACGTCAGTAACAGCAAGACTCCCGGAGCTGGAGTCACAGGCAGTTGTGAGCCAACTGATGGGTGTGCTGGGAACTGGACTCAGGTTCTCTGAGTGAGCAGCTGTGTGCTTTGAACCACTGCCGCCCCACACACGGCACTTCTCAATGGCCTCCTGAGCCCATTTTCATATTTCTAGATCTGTGCGCACCTTTACCTTCTACATCAACATTCTTCCGTTTACCATTAGCAACTGTTCAGTAAGGAATCACTCCTGCCTTCCTGTGGCTTTCGGACCACTACGGGTGCACACACACTGAATAAAATCACAGGACTACTTAATGGATGGCCAAAATGCAGCTGTTTTCTTTGTCTTTTTTTTCTCTCTTATTTCTGTTCCCTTTAATGTATGTTTAGGGATTTTTTTTTTGGTTGCTTTTGGTGGTGGTGGTGGTGGTGGTGGTGGTGGTGGTGGTGGGGCTGCAGTTGATCCTTGTTTGGTGATAATAACCAATTATTATGTATAACCGTCGGGCGAGAGAGCTTTACACATGCCATGGCACATGAATGTTATTTATTTTTAATCAGGTAAAACTGAAAAATAGCTTTAACATATTTTGTAATATTGACAGTGAATGTGCATGTCAGTTTGTCCCTGAAATAAATGTCCTTTACAGACACAGAACATTTTTTTTTTCCAAGACAGAACCATATTGTTAACTTTAAAAAGCTGACAACACACACTGGACTCAGATCTTTTCCGGTCTCTACTTCCATAATGGAGCAAAGGGCAGCTGGTTCCTGCCTCCTGGCCATGCTGAGCTAAATTAGTGAGGGCTAGCTTGGCCAGAGAGACTTTTGACTAGAAGAAGGATGTAGTTAGGACTTCTAGGCTTGCAAAATCACATATTTAACAAACTCATCCGACACCAACAGGAAACCCAAAAAACAATGCATAGAGAAAGAATATTATGCCACCCTCCATGTATACCATAATATGTGGTGTGGACTCAATCTTGTCTAGTTTCATTCACTGATATCTAGAAAAATAGAAATTGTGCTATGAATTTTGGCCTGAAAAAAAATTAAAAAGTACAGAATCTTTAATACATTGATCTTTAAGTGGGTAGCCACCCAAATCCCACGGTCAGCTTAGCCTATTATCTTTTTCTACAATTATCCTTTAAAATATGAGTTTGTCCACCCAACCAGTGTAGAATGGAGCAAAATACACACAGATCTACAAGAGTTGGTGATGCCGTCTACCTGCAGTTTTTAGGAAAACAGGGTAAGTGATGTTGTCTCCCACAAACCAGCGGAGCTCTGGTGTCCTCCAGAGCTCACCGCAGGAAGCAGCAAGAGTTGGGCACCTCTACGGTTGCAGGGTTGACTTGAAAAACACTTACAGCAAATTAATTTTATAGTAGGGCATCCCCCACACAGCTGGGTCACTCAGAACCAAGGGCTTTTATTCTTACTCAAGTGAATGTAGCTTCATACAAAACCCTTCTGTGGTGCTGGAGACAGAAAAGATGGTTTCATATGGCAGATGATATATCAGCTGCGCAAAAGTTGGGGACATGGCCCCAAGAGAGGAAGCTGGGAAATACCTGTCCTAGCTAGTCTGGCTAGCGCAACTTGTAGACATGTTGTTCCAACATTTGGATACTGGATAAAAGGGTATCTGCAGAAACGGGGTCCCGAGAGGTCGTTTCCTCTTGGGGCCATCAACACAGCATTATGGAAGTGCGCAGACTCGCATCTCTGCCCCCTTGTCACTAACCAAAGACGGGCCTGAGGATGGAGCAGTTCAGATCAACCCTATGGCTCTGAAAGCCTGGCATCCAGAGTGCGTTCGACAAAGCTGCTTGGAAAGGCTTATTAAATCCAGAACCCTGCCTTACCCTGCTCTAGAGCCCTGAACAATTCTTTAGAGGCATCAGTCGGTAGAGGCAACCTGCTCATGTGCTCTTAAGGTGCCACCAGCCACTTCGTCTCTTAAGGTGCCACAACGTTCTTGGCCATTGCAACAGCAGCTCTGTCAACCCAGCAATCTCCCCCAACAGCTGTTTTTCAAAAAAAAAAAAAAAAAAAAAAAAAAAAAAAAAAAAAAAAAGACAAACGAAAACACAAACCTTTGACCAAATGCAGCTGTTCTTTAAAAGTTGGCCCATTAGCCAGTGTATTTTCTCCCGCGTCTTCACTTCCCTGAAACGACTCCCTGGCACCTGCCACTCATTGTCCAGGCAAACTTCCATACCGCCAGCTGGGCATCAGATCTGGCATCCCATACCGATGGGTGAACAGTGGAAGCTTGCACGCCCCAGTGGTCCAAGCTGCCCACTGGAGGAGACATTTGCGCCTGCGCAAGAGGGAGGGGCGTTGGCTCCTCGGGCTGTCGGTTACAGACCGCTAAAATGAGGACTTAACACCACATGACTGAGAAAACCCTCTCCATGGGAATTTCATGTAAGTAATCCCACATTCCCACGGATATACTGAAAAAAAGATTCAGGCAATAGAAGCCCTGAGCACTTGTAATTGAGTTGATGATAGAGTTTTCCTTGGGGCGTGGGGGCAGTGGAGCTGTGCATATTTAGTTTGCAATTTGAAAATTATGACCCCAGAATGTTTTTTTTTATTTTATTCAACAATAAAGAGTAGGAGGATTGGCTCAGCAGCTGTGAGCCTTGCAGCTCTTGCAGAGGTCTAGAGTTCAGATCCCAGAACCCACTGTTGGGCAGCTCTCAACCACCTTCAAACTCCGGCTCAAGGGATCTGACTCCCTCTTCTGGCTTTTGCAAGCACCTGCACTCATGTGCGCATACGCCTAGGCGGACACACATAAGTACACATACTTAAACATAAAAATAAGTATTTAAAAAAAAAACAAAAATTAAGAGTATTCAACAAAAGAAAGACAACTCACCTATAAAATAACCTAAGACATGAACATATCTCTCAGCAAGAAGGAGATAAGTGTGGTCAGTTAACTCAGGTAGAGATGTTTGGCAGTGTTGTTAGTGTTAGTGTTAGGAAAATGCAAATTGAAACCCCAATGAGTTCTTCTCACCCCACTATTGAGCAGTAATTTTGTAAACAAACAAAGTGATGATACCAAATACTACTGGTGGAAATGTAAGACATACAGTCATTCTGGAAATAAAGTCTGACAGCTTATTTAACATTTGATTCTGGATTTGGCATTCTTAAGCATTCATCTCAAAGGGGGAAAAAAACAGCCACACAAAGACTTGTATGCAAATGTTTATGGAAGTGTTTTTTAATTGATGCAAAATATTGAAAGAACTTGAATGTCATTCCATGGGTGAGGGAACACACCCTGGTATGTCCATATAGTAGACCCTTAGTCAGCAATGAAAGAATTATGGATGCAGGCAACACCCTGGATGGACCTCCAGGGCAGTATGTGCAGTGAAAAAATTCAATCTGAAAATATTACACATTAATATTCCAAATAGTATGTCTCATAGTGGTAAAAGTCCAGAAATGGGGGGAAGATTAATGGTTGCAGGGGAATCATGAATGCCAAAGGGTCAGTAACAAATGGTTTTATTGGTAATTAAATAACACATATATGTAAATTGTGGTGCTTAAGCTTTTAACTATTATTTGTGTGTGTGTGTGTGTGTGTGTGTGTGTGTGTGTGTGTGTGTACACATAAGCACACACATGTGAGATGGCTGACCTAGAATGTTTTTGGTTGTTGGTGTTGTTTTGGCTGGGGGATGTTTTATTTTGTTTTTTTGGGGGGGCGGGGGTTGTTTTGTTTTGTGTTTTGGGGTGTTTATTATTGTTTTTTGTTCTTTCTGGCTTGGGTTTTTTTGGGGGGCAATGTAATTGGTAAAATACCTACTATAAAAATTCTAACAGTACTTTTGGGCAAAAAAACAAGTATTTGGAGAGAAAAAAATGTTGACTAATTGCCACTGAGGCACCAGTTCTTGTTATGTGAGGTGAACGGTATTGATTGTGTTAGCAAACAGCAGTTTTTGACCAGAAAGCCTGGTTCATCTGCAGGCTAGAGCACAGATGAGGTCTTGCATGATGCTGCATATCCACTTAGTTCCTCTTCTCTCTTAGTTCTCTCTTTCCTGCTGGTGGTTACAGCACATGCAGTATGCCCAGCCAGTCCTCCATCTTCACAAATCAGAAGTCATGTGTGTGAAGTATGGGGCTGCGCAACCCTGAATGTAGACGGCAGTGTCTTCTTGAGATCCCTGTTCTCGATTGGAAAAAATTTCCAACTGTTTTTCCTCTGCTATATCTGAAGTCACAGTTGCTAACAATCTCTTTTCCTGGAACTTCTTCCAATCATTTCCCCTCAGGTTTAGGTATTCCATGAGGCCCATTCCAAAAATGGCTAGTAGCCGTTCTGTGCCCACTTTGAAAGGATGGCCCTTTGGGAGCTCAGGAGAGAGGCAGGCAGAAGAACCCCCAAGAGTATGCACAGTAGTGTCTTCCTACTCTCAGCAGGATGGATGCCTGATGCTTCAGAAAAACATTGCCACTTATGCTTTTTATTGTTTGTGTGCGTGTGCAGGTGTGTGCACATGCTCACGTGGGGGAGGGGGTAATGAGTGGTACACATCTGTGCTCTTGCTTGTGAAGTCCAGAAGTCAACCTTAGGGTTGTGTCATAGGAGCTGCCCCTCCCCACCCCCATCCTGCTTTTTGAGGCCAGGTCTGTCACTGGGACTAGGGGCTGCTGAATCAGCTAGGCTTTGAACCAGTGAGCTCTAGGTGTCCTGCTGTCCCCCACCCCACCAGTATAGGAAATCACAGGGACATGCCAATATGCCAGGCTTTTTGCATGAGTGCTGAAGATCCAATTCGGGTGGGTCCCCGTGCTCATGTGGCAAGGACTTTGCTGAGCTATCTCACCATGCCCATCTTTTTAATGTATGACTGGGGAAGTGAAAGACACCAAAGAGGACCGGATGTCACAAAGACAGTTAGTGATAAGACCCGCCCCGGATGACCCAGGCACAAATGTCAGCAACTAACAACATGCAGCTATTCCCCGATGCATGTGGGGGCCACAATACATATTGCTTCCTGTTTCTTAGTTACTGCCCCATTCCTCAGTGCCCAGGGTGGCTTGAAAAAAAAAAAAAGTGACCTGTCTTGAAGTAGAACTGCTTGCTAACGGCGACAGGGTCAATGAATTTTCCCTAAAAAACACATCCATGGAGGGAATGTTTATTGGTTGAGTCTTTCAACATGGCGTCCCTTTAAAACAGACTGAGGGAAGTCTGTTCCTTGCCAAGCCAATGACCACATCCCTTCATGGATCCACCTTTCACGTCTCAGATACCAGACTTTGATTCCTCCTCTTTCTAGTATCAAAAAGTTAGGGCCTTGATGACCCCATGTCCAGCAACCGTGCATTAAAGATTGCCTAGACCGCACAGGTTGTCCACACTACATTTTCTTGTAAAAACATTTAATTTACCCAGCATGTTGGTGGTACAAGTTGGTGGGCAGTCAATGTGCCCAAGAGGTGGAGGCAGGGGGAGGCAGGAGTTCAAGGCCAGCCGTGGCAACATCGCAAGTTTGAGATCAGCTTTGGTTACAGGAGACTCTGAATCTAAGGGAGGGGCAGGGAATTACCAAAGGGACTGAAATCCATTCAGGAATTGTAGGGAGGAAGAGAAATCCATCTATAAAAACCAAAGGTGGTTTCCTGAGGTGGGGAAGGGAAGTATTACTGCAAGAGAAGTTTGTTTGTTGTTTTCTTTAGGGGAGACTTGGAAGGTAACACAAAGAAATCGCCCTTACATTAAAATAGACCTTCCCCGCCCTCCCGAAATCTTGGCACAGTGCCTTACCTAAGAACTGATTGAGGCCGAGGACGTAGCGTGGCCGTCTTTGTGTCCGCCTTGGTGCTCAGCCTTCACAAGGGTTTACAAACGTAACACATCCCTAGCTGAAGGCATTCACACCCTAATCCCCCAGCTGTCTTTTTGCAGGACTGGAGTGAGCGGATTACAGAGTTGAGCCTAACAGGCGGTTTAGAAGGCAGACTAAAAGTTCCCTGCAGGCAGGAGCCAAATTAGTTGAGTCCACTGCCGCCTCCTTAGAGTTTGGCGTGATGCTTGACATCCCTAGGCACCTAGGCGTTTCTTATGTGGATGCATGAAAAATAGCCATGATTTTGCCCTCAGAATTCGCAATTGGCTTGAAAGTCCAGAACGTCCCTGAGAAGGGCTGGCTGGCTTTGGTTTCCAAGAATCGACCCAGGAGAGACCGATATCGGCTTCAGATGTTACCCCCAACCTCTCCAAAAGAAGCTATAAAGCGCCTGGTTTCTGGGGTCTAGGGTAGCAGGGCGTCCACACACACACACACACACACACACACACACACACACACACACACACACACACACACACACACACACACACACACACCGCCTCCTTCAGGGACCCCTCAAGCCCAGAGGAGGGGAAGGTGACCAGGAGGGGGAGAGCCAGCCCGCACGTGCAGCGCCCAGGGGAGGAGGCTGGGCCAGTGCAGCGCTTAGTCAGCAGCTGGGCTTGGTTTTGAAACAAAAGCCAATGTCCTCCCTCCGAGTCTGCGGCCGGTCAGTTCCTAGGGGGAAGAAAGCTATGCTGCCCAGCCGGTTAGTGGCCCAACTTACTTTTCCTGAGCCCGGGACTGAGGGCCAGCGGATGTTCGGGAGTGGGTGGGATGCTGCGGGGAGGGGGCGCGGGGACAGCTCTCACACACCCTGCCCTGCTCTGGCGTCTGCTTGGCCCGAGACCGGGTCCCTGGGGGTGCCAGGCACACGCTCGTCCCGGCCAAGCACCCTGAAACCCAGGCCCCTCCGGTGTGCGTGCAGCCGAGGCACCTTCGCCACCTCGCGTCCCACAGCTCAGACACACCAGGCCCTGGTTTCATGAATGAAATCCAATCGTGTGGTTATAAATAGCCGCCAAGGCTGCTCACGTCACGGTGGAGAGAGGGAGCGATCGGAGGCCGCCACCGCCGTTGCTCGCTCCGTGCCGGGGCTCAGGGTTCCGCCCGGTGCCCCGCCTGGCCGGGGACCGGGGGCGGGAGGAGGGCAGGGCTGGAGGCAACAGCGACGCGGGGACGAGGCCCGTGGCCTGGGCCGGGACGCGGACTTGGAGGCGGCCGGGCGCGGCTGTGCCATGCTGCCTTTGTGCCACGCCGGGCGGGTGGCGCGCGGCGCGCAGGGTCCCCGCGTCCCCGCGAGCGCGCGCGGCGGGGGCCGCTGCTGAGCGGCGGAGGGAGCCGGGTCTCGCTCGGCTGCAGGGTAGGTGGTTGTGTGGTGCAGAGTCCCCAGTGCAGAGCCCCAGCTCCCGATCGCCCCGCGGGTGGTAGGTGGGGACCCCCGGCCCATGTGTCCCAGCGACATGTTGCGGGAGCAAGCTGATGGGAGGCAGGGGACAGTCCCCTCCCAGGCGCGTGAGCTGAAGAGACACCCGCCCCAGCCGCACCCCTAACTTGTAGCTGCTGAGAACACGTACAACAGGCACCTTCGGAGGCTGGCTGCACCGGGGCGGGTGCTGCCGCGCCCCCCGGGGAAGGCGCCTTTTCCTCGAAGGACCGTGGCGGGGGAACCCGGGACCCGAGAAGCGAGGTGCTCTGATCCCTTGGGCGCTCGCACTGCCGGGAGCGGTGCTTTCGGGTTCACGGCGACGCCCCTCGCCCTCCCCCCACCCCAAGCCCTGTGACCAGGGAGTCGGTTGTGAGTTGCTGTGACAACCGGTACACGCTGCCTGTGAGGGGCTTGCACACACCTGAACTTGTGTGGGGGCTTCAGCTTACTAGGTTAACAGCCAGGTATAGGGGGAGATGTACAGAAGAGATCCACACCCACCCACCACACCCCACACCCCCAAAAAACAAGCGGAAGAAAGGCAAGACTGTGTAAAAAATATATCATTCGATCCCACTGTTGGCCGTGCGGTTTCCATCCCGTCTCAAACTACTCAACGGAGGAGCAAAGTCAATATTTAGACTTGGACAAGCCAGAAAGTTAAGAGGGAGCGCCAAGCACAGGGTTTTGACTTGGCTTTGCACGTCAGCACACAAGCTGTGCCTTTGGAGCTGACTGTGTTGGGTGGGGAGGGGGGTGCATGAAGGTTGACGCATACACACCGGCACCGAAAGCTGGGGAACTCTAGAAAGTAGCAAGCAGGGGAGTCATCCTGACTTTGAACCTCCCTGGCCTGTGTTTTGGGGGAGCCGCTGAGCTCTTCTTGGGTGCTCAGCCTGGGGTTTCATTGGCTCTGGAGGTTCTCCACCGGGGTGCTGCAGCGCTGCCTACTATCGGAAACAAAGAAGAGACCCGAAACCATCCCAAGCTTCCAAAGGCGTTCCACTTTGCCAAGGGCAGATAGTAAGCCATCAACAGGCTCCTGAGTTCGCTTATGAACACTACTTTGAGATCGGTGTTGTGTTTCACCTTCTATGATAGTTTAGACGCCCTGTGAGAGCCGGTGGTTCCTACCATACAAACTCAAGCTTTTAGACTGTCAAGAACATCTGCAGGTTGCTCCACAGGTGGAGCGAGCAGTCAATTATTATATTAAACAAGGTTCCCCCAGAGATTCCTGGATTATATTTTAATGTTAATATGGGTACGGGTTTGACCCATCCCACCCCAGTGTGGAAGGTTTTGGACCACCATTAGGGGGTGGAGAGGGTTATCAGCCGTCTTGTAGGCTTATCTGCTCTTATCTTCCAAGATTGAGAAGGTAGTGGGCATTTCAAGACATAGGCTATGTGTAATCACAAAGAGGCACAGAAACACACAGAAACTAGTTGGTATTACTGAATTAGTACTGCCACAAAAAAAATAATAGAAGAACCCAGAATTGCTTGCTTTGGGTGATATTGTTTAAAAGTAACATTTTGAAGGAAAATCTCTCGCCCCCTTCACTGACTTCTGCATCCTAAAAAAGCTGGCATCACTGAGCCTCCCATCCATTTGCAGCTAAGTGCTTTTTCTGTACCATCCCCAAATGCTCAGAAATATACTTTTGTGGATGCTATGAAATGTTAACATAGCTATTTCAGGATACACTTGACCCAAAGAAATGCCAGTGTATGCATGGCATCAGCCAAAATCAGGTTGATGTGGAGAGAGACACAAAACATGCTAAAAAACCATGAGCTCCCTCGGGCTGCTGACTCGCAGTGAGATTTCAACAGTGTTTCTCTCTGTTCCCTAGGTAAGTCCAGCTGTGAGCGGGGACTTCTGTTCTTCACTTCCAGCGAGCCAGGTCAGTGTCTCTGTGCAAACCCACAAACACAGATGGATGGTGCGGCCTCTGGTGCTGAATGTGTGTTTTAGAACAGGTTTCTTAGTCTTGTATCTTGAAAGAATTGGGTTTCTACGTTGTTTATCGGAAACAACACGAGTTCATGGTTGGTTGAAATCATTCTATTTTTCTCTGTGAGGAAAACAATGCTCATGTGACCCTTGTGCCCCTCACTCCTTTCTGTGTGTTTTGGGTTTTTTGTTTGTTTGTTTGTTTGTTTTTACTTGAAAATCAAAATGGTGCTAGACAGTTGAGGATCCTGGGAATCTGTGTGTCAGTAATGGAGACTTGAGTCAACTTCATCTTAGCCTTCAGGACATAGAAGAAAACTCAACAGAATAATAGTGGATATTTGTTGAGTATGAGTCAAAATTTGGGTAGTATTTGGTTCATATATATACATACATGTACATATATGCCTATATAATCCTGTGGTATGCAACCACTTTTGATTAATTTTTAAAATATTATCTTACTCTAAAACATAAACTCCTACTTGAAAAATTCTTCTTCAACAGGGAGACTGAGGCCAAGAAAGGTTAAAGGATTTGTTGAACTCAATAGCTACAGATCACCCAGTGACACTCAATGGTACAACTGTTTCTGTAGAGTAGATCCCACTCTCTTAAGTAAAAGTAGGTACTTCCTGGCATGGATCTGTTAAAGATAAGAATTTTTATCATGGCGGGGGTCTGACTCTTAAAAAGTCTCCAAGCAGATTTAAGAGATAAGATGTTAGACATTTCCCATATGACAAAGTGCAGAATAAATCATGGTCGCACACGAAGGGCCAAAGGCTGACTGGGAGGTCCACAGGACTTTCATAAGACTTTCAGCTTTTTCTGTTCTGTGAGATTATTTTTAATTCCATGTACCAAGCACAAGTTTTCACCTACACAGATGATAAATGAGCACTTGGAAATAGGCAGGACATAGAAGTTCAAACCATCAGAGATTGTACTGCTGTTTCAGAGCCATGGAGTTACAGGACCGTGGAGGCAGAGACACCATTTCTTACAAGGCATCGCAGCTTCAAAGCCGTCACTCTGCAGAACATCTTCGATAAAACACTACAGTGTGACGTGGGGCTCTTCCAAACTTCTATGTGCCTGCAGTGTTCTGCTTACAGCAGATAGGTTTGGATACATAATAGATAAATCCCAGCCCAAGTTCTGAAAAGGGCCAGTATCTAAAGTTATGGACACTTTCAGTTTGCACCCGCATTGACAGCATCTCTTGCCTCTGTTTCCCCCCTTGCTCTTTTTTAAACAATAATTTGTAACAGTTGTTAATCCTTCTCGGGGAATTTAAGCGCAGAGTCATTAACAATGAAGTAGGGAACAGATTACTAAGGAGATCTCTAGATGCCATCTTTTTCATGTACCGACAGCCCCAGCTCACCTAATCGAATTATAAATGCACAGTGAGTTAAGGGGTATCTTTGATCAATTAAAAGGTAGTTACGTGCTATTCTATAAGAGCTTGGTCTATAAAAGCCGTTATATCCTAGACCATTACAAGACAGATCATGTTCCATGGTTTGTATTGGGGAGCTCCCATTACAGGCCAGGACCTCACCATTAACTGATATATGGCTAGCTGTGATAAATGATATGCCATAAAAAATAATCAATATGACAATCATGAATCTATAATTTATTTAAAGCAGTCAAATTACATAATGTTGGAGCCAAAAAGAACCTTAGAATTAGCATGCTCTCTCTAATGATAATTACTCAGTTAGCAGTCAGCTGTTTGCGTTTTTGGACACCAGCAGGCTTCGGTTACCGTGTGTGGCTTGCCTCTTGTAAAACAGCTAGAAACATTTGGAACCTTGCTGGCTTCCTTTGGTTAAACTGACTTGCAGAAAACACACAGACCTAAGCCTGGGAGATGGCGCGGTCTGGAAAGTGCTTGCGCTACAAACACGAGGCCCTGAATTGGATTCCCAGGACCTACCTTAAAAGAAAAAAGCTGAGCATGCTTGTCATTCCATCGCTGGGGAGGCAGGGACCAATGGTTCCCTGGGGCTCCATGGTCAGTCGGCCTAGATCAGCAGATCTCAGCCTAGTGAGAGATGCTGTCTGTAAAAAAAAAAAAAAAAGAAAGAAAGAAAGAAAAGGAAAAAAAAAATCAAGATGAACAGTGCCTGGGGAACAAGAGCCAGAGGAGAGGTTCTGTGGCCTCCATGTGCATTGCGCATGTGCACAAACAGACACACACACACACACACACACACACACACACACACACCTCTCACCCACAAATCCTCACCTCTCTGTTGGTATTGTGACAATAGAAGGCCTCCCTTTAGCTTCCCAAGGCTGGTGATTTGAATTTGCTCTTTGTTCCCACCTTCTTTGACCCACCAAGGCTCTTCATCAACCTCACAACACGAAAAAAAAAACTTGGAGAAGGAATTTGAAATAAGTTACAAATGGCTAAGGAACAACAAAACCAGGGAGGCAGGAGAGGGATGAGGTGTGGGAGTGGAAGGAGATGAGGGGGAGAGAGAAAGCTTGGAGGGTGCCGGGAGACAGCACCCAAATGGACGGAATGGCCACAGATTGGTGACCTGGGGATTGTTCTAGTCTGTAAATCGCATAAAGCCAGTGACTAACATAAAACCAGATGCTTCTCCCAGCCCCTCGGTTCCCTGGCCACCTTGGGGCAGAACTTGGGAAATGGGCCAGTCAAGACATGGGAAATGAAGGGCGAGCATGGCCTTGGTCTCCCCAGACGTCCGTGGCATTGCCTGTCTTCAGGTATTCCTTCTAGCTGTGACTCAGACACAGAGGTCCAAGAGGGTGAACCGCCCAGAGGTCCAGACAGAGCAATTGGCACTTCTCTACCCTGCTCTTGAGTTCATTCCGAGTACAGTGGCAAGATCCCAGTGCTGAAGTGTGTGGACCTCCGGCTCTATCTGTCGGTGGAGAAGTTTCCTTTGAATTCTTAGCCATTCATAAGGCAAAGTGAGTGCCCCTCCCCCAGCTCTAACAATGAGGACTTCTTCATTCTTCCAAGACGCCAAGCATTTGACTGCTCTACGACTGATACTTATTTTCATTATCAATTACAATTTTACAGAAGCAAAATGGGAGGAGAGAAGAAGGACAGGGACTACAAGACCGTCAGTCAAGGAGCTAATAGGAAACAGAGCTCGAATTGATTGGACTTTAGTCTGCCCAGGGATTTGAATGCACTCTTGATGAACTCCTGGAAAGGAGCACTTTGAACTATTGCATTCCAAGTTACTCTTGCAAGGGAAGAAACTATCTATGTGGGGTACAGCTAGCAAATACATAACTTGAGGCACCTGGCCATCTTGCCTGGACAAACCTGCTGACTGCAGGTCATTTCTCATGTATGTTGATGGAAGTCACAGACATAAACACTCCAGCCAATGAGGGTTGAATCATGGAGTCAGGAAAGTCCTTATAAGGTCACTTGTGTCAGCCTCACTCTGCGGACAGAGCCCTGGCTGGCATCAGGAAAGTGATGTAACTTGACCACTCTCATAGTTAATAAGTGACTTCTCCTGAACTCAGCCCAGGTCTCTCAATCCAACCCCGGGCTCCATCCCGTTACATAACACCACCTAGAAAGTGCCAAGGCTTCTGCACTCTCCAGCTTTGCCACAGTTCCAAATAGTGAGTCCAAACTACACACACATGCAACCTAAGTCATGTTCCGCAAAGAGTGATAAGGGGGTGCCAGTGGGATGCTGATACCGCGGGCACTAGGAGCAGCCCTCCTTATCAGCAGAGATGTCAACACAGAACGTTCCTTTTTCTCCTCATCAGAGCATAACTCTCTAAGCTCTGATCCCGTCCAAGCCGTCTCAGCTGAACGATCCATCCGGAGCTTCGTAATTTTGTCTCCGCTCTGGCTGCTACTAGCTGGGTGCTTTAGGTGAAGTATGCTTTGGACTTCACTCTCCTTGCCCGAAAACGGCAGCGGTATATAGCCTCGTCCTGCGGATTATGAGGATGTCCTGAAATCACAGGTACAGACCGCATTAGTGGGTGCTCACCAAGTTTAGCTGTCTTCTTGGCCTTCCTGGAATATCTCAACAGAAAGCACTGTAACGTATTTGGAAAGTTGTATTTTGTCACTTAGTTTACTGGTGCCAGTGTATCCCTGATGCTACAAGAACAGTTACCGCAATGTCTCCTCTAGTTATCCTTTGTGTAAAGTCAGAGTGAGTGTTCTCTCTCCTTCCCTCCCTCTTCTTCTCCCTCTGCCTCTGCCTCTGCCTCTCTCTCTCTCTCTCTCTCTCTCTCTCTCTCTCTCTCTCTCTCTCTCTCTCTCTCTCTCTCTCTCCCCCCCTCCCTCTTTCTCTTCTCTCTCTCTTTCCCTCTCTCTCTCCCTCCCTCTTTCTCTTCTCTCTCTCTTTCCCTCTCTCTCTCTCTCCCTCCCTCTCTCTCTCTCCCTCTCCCCGCTCCTTCTCTCTCCCCCGCCTCCCACCTCCGCCTTCTTCTCCCTTTCCCTCCTACCTCTCTGTCTCCTCCCAAGGCACATCCACAGTTGCATTTCTTTCTCCTGTGAGTCTCGAATCACGAGACTTTCTATGAACTCTTTCATTGGTTTAGACTCTGCCCTAAACTAGATCTGGGTCTCTCATTCCCTCCCAGACTGTTAGAACTGCTTGGTTCTAACATATTTTTTCACATGGACTTTGCATCTCCCAGAAACTGCAGTATTTCCCACCCAGTAACCAAGAGAGATATCCAGAGATGGTCATGGCTCACAGAAAACTTTTGCTTTCAATTTTGAAGCATGTCAGAGTTCCCTGCTTCCTTTTCAGTTAGCGGCGTGTTGAGTATTATGGTCTGCTGTTTTTGTTTTTGGTTTTTTTCCCTCTGTGCCGTGTGTTGCTGTTAGGTGAATAGATAAGAAAGCATAACACTGCAATTTCACCCTTCCCCCTCTGCCTGGCCTAATGATTAGCCTGGCCTAAATGACACCTCTGGGAAGCAGTTCAGCACACGCCTCTCCCCAGCTGCCACCTTGTCATGTGGCTCTTGCTGCTCTGCTCTGGACTTTTGGAACCGAGTCTTGGCAACACATCCTGTCTATCACACGGCAGAGGGAAGCTGCCGGGACTGCTTTTTACCTTCACTCATACCTGTTTTTTCCTTATGCATTAATAATTCAGTGGCCTCAAATGGACTTCTTTTTCTTGATGGCACAGTTACCGCTCAGTAGTTGACACGTGTGTAGTGCAAGATGGGTGTGGCCATTGTGTGTTTCCCTGGTACTACGAAGCAGCTAAGCTGGGGCCCTGTGCTTTCCAATCGCCAGTTGATGTATAGTCCCTAACTCTCATTACTAATCTCAGATGAGTTGAGCTTTGGTTTCAGTTCTTAACAAGGAGTTAATTTTGCTGAAACCTAGGCTCCAGTTTTATTAATGTGCATGAATGGGAATGGGAATTTCAGGGGAAAGTCTGATTCAGGAGCTCTGAGGTGGGACTTGGCATCAGAGTCTTTCAACAAGTCAGTGAGATTTGCAGGTAGTTACCTCAGGGTATCTCACGAGCTCGTACTGGACAGGCTGTGGCTGGACCCCTCGCCTAAGTTTGTCTGCTTGAGTCTTAAACATGGAGGAAGTGGAAACAGTGGTGTGTGGGGAGATAATTGTGTGAGCTACTCTCATGGCTGTGAGAAAACTCTTGACGGGGGCAACTTAAGGGAGGAAAGGTTTATATAGGCTTACAGTTTGTGGGGAAGGCGTTCCAGCCAGAGTGTGAGGCAGCTGATCACATCACATCTGCAGTCAGGAAGGAGAGCGAGACGGAGGCTGGTGCTCAGCTTGCTCTCTCCTTTTTATTCCGAGACCCCAGAGCAGGGGCTGGTGTCAGCCACCTCCACGATGAGTTTTCCCTCTGCAGTTAAACCTCTCCATAAACGTTCTTACAGGCATACCCAGATGCCTGTTCCCGTGGTGATCCTAAATCCACTCAAGTTAACAAGAAAGATTGACCACCACAAGAACTACTGCATATGTGTGCATCAATCTAAATATAAGAGCTTCCAGGGGTTGGAAATATAGCCTAGTGATAGAGTGTGAGCTTAACATGTCCAAGGCTCTGGGCCCAGTCCCCAGCATATGCATATATGCATACCCACACAAATGCTAATGACACCAAGACTGTAGAACAAACAATTAACAGGCAATAATAACATTCACCATACCTCTTATTATAACTCTTACATTAATGGTTGTTTCTCACTGAATGGTCCTGTCACACACACACACACACACACACACACACACACGAACTCTTCTGTCCACAGCCAACAGATGGTTAATCTGGAAGTGGAGTTCAGTTCCCACACAAGTGTTTTGTTGTCTTTCACAATGACGAGTTGGACAGAAGTGAAACCACAGAAGCAAAGGTCCAGGCTGCACCAAGCATTCGACGGTGTGAGGGAGTCTGTGCCCAAACGGGTGGACGTGTTTACACTCTGCAAAGACATTTCCTCGGATGAACTATTCACAATCTAACAGTGACGCACACAGCACGCTTTTTATGTTACTCTACAGAGCAGTAAAGTGAGCCCTGACTTGTGGTGGCCAGTTCCTGTGGTGTTAACGCTTCTGAGGTGACAGAGCTCAGAGATGCCACAGAAACATACTCTTCTGCAGCATTTCCACCCCACACCTAAGAATGCAGCAACTACCTCTACGGCATAAATTCCGCATATATATTTTTAGTTACTCTATTCTTACTGTGTGGGTGTTTTGCCTGCGTGTATGTCTGTGCCCCACGTGGGTGCCCAGTGCCCACAGAGGCCAGAAGAAGGCATCAGATTCTTTGGAACTGGAGTTACAAGGGGTTGTGAGCTGCCATGTGGGTGCTAGGGATCAAATTTGGGTCCTTGCCAAGGGTAGCCAGTGTTCTTCACTGCTGAGCCATCCCTCCAGCCCAGCATAGATTCTAATAAAATATAAAACAATCAGAAAATGATGGTTTTGAGGACTTAGTATAGTTTTATTTAACTGTGAGTTTCTACAACTTTTTTTTTTAATGCTGACATTTTTAATGGACTTGTCAAATTCTGCACTTTGCTCTTGTGAACTAGTGGGGCCTGGCCCCAGAACACTGAGAGTTCTGTGGTTCTCAACTTTGGCCTTACCTCGACTGGGATACCCTGAGGGACTTCCTCCCTCCGGTTTTAATCTTAGTTACAGATGTGTTCCATGTGGTTCCTAGGGATCTGAACTCAGGTCCTCACTGTACTAGCTAAGGTCTCTTGCTAGCCTACCCTGCACACTTTATAGTGCCTAGCTTCTTTTCCCCGGAGTTGTGTATGTAAGATCCATCCTTAATGAATATAGCAAGACTTCTTCCACGTTTAGTGGTGTAGAGTATTCTATTGTATGACTGGATCTCAATTTATTATTGGCTTATCCATTCTACATGTAATGAGTCATTTTCAGTGGCTGGTCCCTATGAACTGAAGTGCCAAGAACATTCTGGTATAGATAGTAGCATTATTCTAATCAAAACAAATCCCCCACTGACTCTGCTGGGCATCAGATTTCTTTCCTGACTTCTGTCCAGCCACCCTTCTCTCCTTCTCATATAGCATAGCCAAAGCCATTGGTCCCTTCATGGGAAAGTGCCTTTACCCCGCTAAGTCCTGAGGCCATGGCTTCTGTTGATCATAGACTGTCCTCCCGACTCTTGGCCATGCAGGGTTCCCAGCTGCCCCTCTCATCGGGGCGTCTGCCCGTATTCTAGAGAGCCATGATATCTGGCTTCACATCGCTAAGCAGGGAGAGAGTAACAGATAGTGTGGCAATGGAACCAAAGGCCAAGCTTGGCAGCTGGTCAGCAAGGCTCCTAGAGAGAGGCTTCAGCTCAGGGAAATGGTTTCCCGGCGTGTATCAAACAAAAATCAACAGTGGACTCCCTTGACTGGAAGTCCACCAAGCGCTCTGCCCTGACATGACTTGGTCTGGAGATAGCCTTGCCCTTCAGCTGTTCAGCAGGTGACCCCTGCCTTTAAGGTATCCTTTGGGGAAATTTATGGAGAGAGGAGAGGAGGGGTAGGGAAGAAGATAGAGGAAAAGAGAGCGAGATGTTTTTTTCATCTGCTTAGAAGTGAGCACATCCTAACCCTAACGGGCATAATGCCGCTTCCTCGGTGTTGAGCTGTTCAGCCATAGGGCGTCTTCAGCAAATGCCTAGGTTGCAGAGAATCGCCCTCTGACAGGTCTGGAGAAGGTTTGGAGAAGGTTTGCAGTGAACCAACTACAAAGCGCCATCCGCTCCTCGCCATCTTAGCACCGGTGTTGTTATTCTTCACTCCAAATTGGAATCCTGCTTTCTCCCAGAAGGGTTTCATGGCCCAGCCATCACCTTAAAGAACTGACCAGCCTTGTCATTATTAACCAAGTTTTCCCAGCCTGCTCTTTGCCACAGCTCGGCCACATGGTAACTCTGGAAGGTATCTGTAAAAAAAAAGGGGCTCCAAGTATAACGTACATGTAGAGTCCATGGAAAAGCATCTGAAGATCACAAGCGTGCATCAGGATACACCTTCTTAAACGGCATAGCCACAGAACTCCCAGCTAGACCAATCAAGAGCCAGAACGCCAGGCAGGCCTGAAAGTGGAGGCAAGAGATTCAAAAGGTTAAAGGTCATCCTCAGGTTCATGTCAGTCACAGACTAGCCTAGGTTATGTGATACCTTTTCTAAAACAAAAACAAGTTGAGGGAGGTAGGAATTTGACTCAGTTGCTAAAATACTTGCCATGTAAACATAAAGACCTGAGTTGAGATCTCCAAGATCCCCACAAAAAGCTGGGTGCCATGGTGCACCCCCATATTAGGATGGGGATCCTGCAATCCCCATATTGGGATGGGGTAGGGGTAGACAGGCAAATTCCTGGAACTCACTGACTTAGCCAGTCTTCCAACTCCAAGTTCAGTGAGAGACCCTGCCTCAAAATAGAAGATGGGAAGTGGCTGAGGAAGACACTGACCTCTGACCTCTGCATGCACACATAGGCACATGCACATACATATACCACTCACATAAAAATATTAAAAATAAAATTTTAAGAACCACCAAGAGTACCATCAACACTTGCCTGCACTTCCCACCCCACCACGGTTGAGGTGCTAAGCCCTTCACCAACAGACCCTAACTCTGCATTAGACTGCCACTTCACCTGAGCTAACTAATGCTGGTTTCAGGCACATCCCTGTCACCCATGGATCTGAAAACTCATAGAAAGTCACCCTTTCCCATATAATAATAGTGTGAAACCTGTGCATGAGTGTGCATCAGTATTTATATGCCTATGACCTCGGAAACACAGACATGCATACAGCATGCGGGTGGGAAGTCCAGAGTTGCTTCCCTCTTAACGAATGTCAGTTTCAGGCATAATGCATCGCTGACCCGTGATCAAAGTAGTGTAACGGTGGTTGATTCCTGCAGAATCCATTTGCTTTCTAACTCCTTCAATTTGTTCATTTCTGTTAGCATAAATATTTTCTTTGGATGCTCAAACTTTCAAAGCCAAGAATTCTTCCTCTTCTGCTAGAAATAGAATTGTATGTGTTTGTTCTGAGTGGCCTCGGCTGTCTTTTTATTTAGTTCAGTTTCCGTGTCTGGCATTCAGCAAAATATCATTTTGATTTCTGGTTGGTTTTAGGGTTTTCTCTTTTGCTTTTTTTCATTTGAAAGCCTGTGTCAAAGAAAAAAACATGTTGACCGCACTTTGCAAACATGTCTTTTTAAGCAACTAAGGCATCTTCAAAAATCATTTTTAGGGGTCTGGAGAGATGGCTCAGAGATTAGAAGTGCTTGCTACACTTTTTCTTGCAGGGGACCTGGGTTCAATTCCCAGCACCCATATGGCAGCTTACAACTGTCTGTAACTCCAGCTCCAGGAGCTCTGACACCCTCTTCCAGCCTCTGAAAGACCAGGCATACACAGGCAAGATACCCATACACAGAAAAATTAAAATTAAACATTAAAACAATAACAATATTTTTTAGGGGCTGGAGCAATGGCTTGGTGGGAAAAAACCATTTGCTATTCACACATGAGGACCTGAGTTTGTATCCCAGGACCCCCATGTGAAGCTGAGCATGGCCCTTTTTGCCTTCAACTCCAGTGCTGTGGCTATGAAAACAGAAAGGCTCACTGAGCTTGCTGGCCAGCAGCCTATCCTCAGGTTCAGTGAGACCCTGTCTAAAGGAAATAAGGGATAGAATAATAGAGCAGGACACACACACACACACACACACACACACACACACACACACACACACACCACTAATAATAGTAATAGTTTTATAACTGGCACACTAAGTATAATTCGCAATATGTGGTTACATTATACAGTCCTTATATTTTTAAAACCTGAATACTTTCCTTTATACAAGTAATGCACACTGAACACAGTGGCGCACACCTTTAATACCAGCACTGGTGGTGACAGATGCAGGTGGGTCTCTGGGAGTTCAAGGCCATCTTCGTCTACACAGTGAGCTCCAGGAGAGCCGGGGCTACATAATAAGACCCTGTTTCGAAAACACTCAAAATAAATAAAAGCCGTACTTTGTAAAGAGTGCTATCCTGCCATGGAAGAATGAAGTACTGACGTACTGATGCCAGCCACAACGTGGATTAACTTGAAAACATTTGCTGAGGGGAGGAAGACAAAGAGAGAAGAGCCTAGACTGCATGACTCCATTCATGAGAAATGTCACGAGCAGGCAAATTCACCAACAGAAGGATTAGTGGTGGTCAGAGCCGGGGCGAGTGACAGCTGGGATGAACTGACACGATGCTAGGGTTTCTTTAGGGGGTGATGGGCTGTCGCCGCATATGATGGTCATTGTCTAACTGGGAATATTAAATAAGTAAATAAACCATTAATTTTTTTTTTTTTTTTGGTTTTATTTCGAGACAGGGTTTCTGTGTGTAGTTTTGATGCCTGTCCTGGAACTTACTCTGTAGACCAGGCTGGCCTCGAACTCACAGAGATCCACCTGGCTCTGCCTCCCGGTGGTTGGTTTGAAGTCGCTGCTGGGATTAAAGGCGTGCGCCACCGCCGCCTAGCAAATTATACATTTTTAAAGGAGTAAGATTTACAGTATGTGAATTTGGTCCCAGTGTCTTTTTAAAGGCCACATAAATACACTGTTGAAGATGTAGAAACAAACAAACAAAAGGCAGAAAAATGTCGGGAACAGGGGACTGGGAGATGACTTGGTGAGTCACAGGTGCTTGCACACGAATGTGAGGACAGGAGCTGGAATCTCCAGAACCCATATTAAAAGCCAGGCAGGCCTGGTGACCCACCTGTGACCCTGGCACTTGGCAGACAGAGACAGGGATGGATCCCTTGGGACAAGCTGGCCTAGTCAGATTGGTGAACTCCAGGTTCATCAAGAGACCTTGCCCGGATAAATAAAGTAGAGAGCAATCACAAAAGACAGCAGATGTCAACCTCTGACCTACACACACACACACACACACACACACACACACACACACACACACACACACATACACACACACACACCATGCACACCCACACACACGTACCCACACACGTGCACATGGAAAGAAACGATAGGAAGGAGCCCTTGCTGTTTCATCCAGCAGCAGCTACTGCTGTCTGCTTATTCTTTCCCTTCCAGTACATTCTCTACATTATTGTTGCAATTGAAGAGGTTGATGTTGTTTTCCAAGATGACAGGGACATCATGTCTACATTACTACACTTTAAGTAGTCATGCGTGAGTATCGCCACTCACTAACAAGGCCGGAAGCCCAAGGAAGGTCCATTAAGTTGACATTAGGTCTTACATAATGGATGGGAAGAGCAGGAAGCAGGCAGGCTGCAATGGCTCCTCCTGCAGGAGGAAAGGAAGTCTGTCCCCGGGGAAAGACAGAGGGCCTGGTGGGCAGAGAGACACTCTGGTGGGTGCCAGGAAAGAGGGAGCCCGAGGGACAAGCACTCTGAGGGGCATGTTTTCCGAGTTGTGCTGTGAGGCTCACACATTCTGTAGAGCACACTTTTCTGGAATCCCTTGCCCGTTGTGGTGG
Organism: Peromyscus californicus insignis; assembly: GCF_007827085.1. Lineage (NCBI taxonomy): Eukaryota > Metazoa > Chordata > Mammalia > Rodentia > Cricetidae > Peromyscus > Peromyscus californicus. The sequence goes on along the minus strand of NW_026294491.1, from coordinate 17,807,114 downwards.
GCATGCCCCATCACTGAGACAGGGCTCCATACAAAGGAAGGATGAGGTCCCTGCTTTTAGACTATGCCTCCTTGGGCATTTGATAGAGCCCTACTATATTTGCTTTAGTTCCCTTGAATATTTGCTTTCCCTTTATACTTGCAGAAACACAACGTTTATCAACAGCCTGAGATCAGGCTTCCCGAGTATGAGGCATACAGAAGCGATTCAAATACTTTACAAGCATGATCTAATCTAATCTTCAAACAACCTTGTAGGGGGAAGTCTCTCGGTCTCGCCCGGGGCCCATGGTCTGGACAAATCTCTCCCACTCGCAGTCCTGCAGCTGCTTATAAAACAATCACTCAGAGGCTTATTTTAATTACAAACTGTGTGGCCTATGGCTCAGACTTCTTGCTAGCTCGATCTTACAACTTAACTCAACCCACGTCCACTGTTTTGCCACATGTCTTACCTGTTCTCTCACATCTTGCTTCTCCTGGCAGCAGCTCCTCTGACTCTGCCTCTCTCTCTCTCTCTCTCTCTCTCTCTCTCTCTCTCTCTCTCTCTCTCTCTCTCATCTCCCACCTGGCTCCATCCTGCCCTGCCATAGGCCAATGCAGCTTTATTTATTAACTAATGGGAGTAACACATACTCAGAACATTCAGAAAGACATCCCACAGCACTTTCCCTTTTCTGTCTAATCAAAATGGAAGGTTTTAACTTTAACACAGTGAAATTACATATAACAAAACAGTTATCAAGCAAGAATTACAGTTACAATCTCTAGTCTATTTGTATTTGGCAAAATTAAATACCCTATCATCTGTCCTGTCTTTGTGAGTCTAAAGTTTCATATATAATTTATCTTTTATGGTAACCAAGGAAAACTATAACGATCTAGTTTTCAATTACATCAAAGACCCCAGAAGGATATATTATCTGAGTAAACAGGAAGTGCATTGTAAGCAACTTCCAAAATTCTAGAAATGACAGAGACATGTGACTGTCTGGACAGTCACCCAAAGTTCCTCTGCAACATTGGGGCATCCATCTTCAGTCTACAAGCCTAGAGTCTTCGGCAGACTTTTCAGTGAAGCAGGAAATTTGAAGGATTGTCTCGCCTATTGGCAAAGTTCATCAGTCGCTTCTCTCTGTATCCTGCAGAATGTGTGGCAGCTTCTTCTGTGAAGCAGGAACCTGAAGGACCATCTTGCCTTGTTTTGGCAAAGTTCAGTGGTCACTTTTCTATGGGTCCTGTATGTCCAGTTTATATCACATACTGTCAAGCAATCCAGGCAAGAGCAGTGTCTTACCCAAATGGCTAACTTTTGCCACAAAGAAAGGAAACTCCATATGGAGTTTCTTTAGTGCCCATCACCTTCTCTAAAGTAGATTGGTGCTGCCAGGAGCAGACGTGTCTCAATGTCCAGAAAAGTCTGTTCTTAAAACATTTTAAATGCCATATTCTGTAGGTATTTGAAGATTACCTACCTAATTGAAATATATCTATGTGTACCTAGAAAACTTAACCAACATGACTATAAATTTGATTATCATAGATGACTATTAATCTGTATTTCTTAATTATATATTACAATTTTAAATGAATTGTATAAACATAATACCTTAAACAAGAATAGAAATATATATAGTATAACAAAATTAACTTTAAATTTGTATTAATAAACCAAATCCATACTAATGGTAAGATTAATAGTTGGTAATTAATAAATTTGGTAAGATTAATAATTCTTTTTTGAATTAAAGTAGATTCAATAGCCTACATTTTCATTCTATCATTTCTATATCCCCTTTTCTTTTTAGAATGAGATCCATGAATCTAATCTCCTTTGTTCAGATTTTTTTCTGACCATTATCCATAATAACTTGTAACCAACCCCTCTAAACAAATAACAGATATCCATAATCTATCTTTGGGAATGTGGACATAGTTCTCTAGACTACTTCCTGCTGATTGGAGGCATTGGTAACCTTATAGGAACCCTGAGAAAATTAGATTCTGGTCAAGTCCTGACTGGAGTAGTCTGTGAGGCTGGATCATCTCAGCCAGCAGTCTTGAAGGCTTTCTGGATACAGAACTCAGAGGAAACTGCAACAGAGGCACTCTAGAACATTGAATCATCTGGGCCATCTGCTCTCAATGGAGATTTTTCAGGGAGTCTTGTTTGATCAAACCGTATTAACCTGGAAGCAATCCACAGGTTCTCATCTTCTGTGAAAACAAAAGCAGGACCTCTTTTCCAAAGCAACATATCCTTAGACCCAAATTTTGAAGTCAAGATACCTTTAATATATATATTGGTTTAACTTAGTAGACCCTACAGTCAAATGTCTCTCTGCAGCTAAAAATCCCAAAGACAACACAATAATATGCAGTATCCAGACTCTCTGTGTAATTTCCATCTTCAGTGACTCTTAGCTCTGTTCCAGAATCTCTTAAGTTCTCTCAGGTTTTAGGTAGAAACTCTTGCCCCACATTGGGCACCACTTGTTATGATCAATCCATGTCAGTCTATTTAATGGGTAATTGGGATTTATTAAGATATAAATTGGGGAATACACTCATGAATACAAAACTGAGTAAACAGCTGGAATCCTCCTCTGATCTGTCTGGGAGTGAACGCACCTGGTCGTTCAGTGTCTGATCACACCAAGAAGAAGTATCTGACCCCCTCTCCTTATTCTTTTAAGAGTCATATATGAAGGCAAGAAGCACCATCTCCTTTGGGCCACATAGCCCAAGGTCATGGATGGAGCAAATAGCACTATACAACTTCTTGAGTGGGGCTATCCCCAATTTATAGAGGAAATGAAGGCTTGGTTTAAGAAATATGCCCATACCTTCTGTGGTGGTGCGTGCCTTTAATCCCAGCACTTGGGCAACAGAGGCAGAGGCAGGTGGATCGCTGTGAGCTCCAGGCCAGCCAAAACTACACAGTGAGACATATCTCGAAACAAAGAAATGGTCACAAGGAGGAGAGGAAGGAAGAGAGGGAAGGAAGGAGGGAGGGAGGGAATAGAGAAGGAAGGAAGGAAGGAAGGAAGGAAGGAAGGAAGGAAGGAAGGAAAGAAGGAAAGAAGGAAAGAAGGAAAGAAGGAAAGAAGGAAGAAAGGAAAATCCCCAAGATCACACAGCAAGCTTTTTTGTAAATTCACTCCCCTCTTGCTATCAATTTGGGTTGCTTTGTTGAGCGTGTGTGTGTGTGTGTGTGTGTGTAGTGTACATGTGTGTATATACATGTGTGGAACCCAGAAGTTGACAACAGTTGACTTCCTCCATCACGTTACTTTTTACTTTTTAAGTCGCATTACTCAGGGTCTCACCGGACTGGATGTAGAACTTGCAGATTCTGCTAGCGTGTCTGGTCAGGGAAGCCCCAGAGTTCCTCCTGCCTCCACTTTCCTAGTGCTGGGATTTTGGGCACTCACTGCTGAGCCCAGAGTTTTGGTAGGTGCCAGGGATCGAACACGGATCTTCCTGTCTATGCAGCAAACTCTCACCAAGAAAGCTAATTCCTCTGACCCTGACTTCTGTTATTCTTAATAAACACATGATAGATAATGTCTTCTAAAAGCGATGGACATTTATGGAGCTATTTCCTCAGCTGGATGTTTCAGGAAGCAGTCCCTTCATGTCATAAGAGTTCAGGTGGCAGTGGTTATAAAACTTTCCCTTTTGAGTCATTAATTTCTTTGTGATCGAAATATTTGGTCCATAGAATCTGCACTTTGTGTGTGGAGGGGGAGTTAATTTTCATGATCTCAGGTGTGCTAAACACACTTGAAGGAAGGTTTGCTGGCTTCTTTCGATTCGAAAACACCCAGGAAGCCTATCGACTCTGCTGCTTATCACTCAAGCCCCACGCCTGATGCTCGTTCACTTTCACTCTTACTCTGATGTTGAGTGGCTTTGATTTTTCAGCCCATGGGCTTCAATTACTCTTGCGAGCTTTTCCTTGGACCCGCTGTTTTCTCCCTGTGCACCGTGTGCCCTTTGATTTATTAAGGTTTGTTATCACTTTGACGTTTCTGTTAGGAATCGCCCTTTTTTTTTTTTTTTTTTTTTTTTGCTTTCCAAGAGATACATTTTGTACACACACAATGCCATTGCCTGATTCAGATTGATTCGGCTGCCTGGTTGTTTTTCCTGTCTCCTAACATATCCCAGGCTGGGCCCGAAACCCCCTCATCCGCCTCTCAGCACTGGGACTTGCTCTGCATGCCCCTGCCCGCACCTGGTTTACCCCGTCTCCTCTGGTCTGCCAAGTTGTTCTTTGCTCCCTTCAGAACAAACACGACCTGGGAGATGTGTTTTGACATCCAGCCTCTTGGTTATCTGCTACCCCATCACGGCCTTCAATTCTGTGTACAGAAGGACTTGTGAGGTGTCCGGCCTGCCCCTCACAAGTCCTGCCATGTTCCCATGTCTGCTATTTATTACCACCCAAGTTTTGTTTTGTTTTTGACATGGAGCCCCTTCTGTCATTCACAGGCTGCCTTTACTTCTCTTGTCTCATTTCCTGCCTGACCTCATTTGCTGTTTGCTTACACATAGTGTAGCTTCACTGGCATTGGTCACATCTTCAATTTTCTTTTCTTCTGTTATTTCTCATAGATAATCCAGGGTTTGTAACAGGCCTCATAGGTCTTCCTCCATCCATTAAAAAAAAAAAAGATGAAAGGAAGAAGAGAGAGAGAGAGAGAGAGAGAGAGAGAGAGAGAGAGAGAGAGAGAGAGGAAGGAAGGAAGGAAGGAAAGGAAGGAAGGAAGGAAGGAAGGAAGGAAGGAAGGAAGGAAGGAAGGAAGGAAGGAAGGAAGGAAGATTCTAATGGTTGAGGATTGAAGTATATGCTGTCCCCCTGGTTATCCTTAGCTCTGTCAGAGTCCCCAGCAGCCATCCAGTTCCAGCGAAGACAGAAGTTAATGAATATGTTACAGACGGAGAGAGACTCTGGAAGTGAGATACGGACACGAGTGAGCAGTGTGGCAGCTTGTTCACACTTGGAAAGCGCCCCTCACTCCACCCCTCCTTACCCTTGCATTACAGTGGCTCCCCTCACCGCATCTAGATAGAAAGGTCTGGGCAAGCAGGTAGGGGGACACTAGGATAGTACAGAAATCCCCGTCCCATGCTCACATCTCTATATCTGGCCATCTTCAGTAAGAGGCCATGGGGCTGCTCCATGCTGAGGGCAACATGTCCATCTCTCAGAGGCCCTCTAATGTCCCCGCAATCTATTTTTCCAGCCATGTTCCTAGTCATCCCAGTGCTCATGATTCTGACATGGTTATGTGTGATGAAGAACATGCTGCTTGCTCCTGGGACCAGTTCTTTCCCTTTGAAAATGGGCAGGCCACAGGCCACGAGTACATTTCTTGCTTGGCTCCCTGGAAGAGATTTGGCAAGTGCCCTTCAACTTCTGGCGTACAGCTACTCCTCACCCTCCTTTCCGATACTGTTGTTGAAGCCAGCTAATTGCGCTTTATGGCCTGGCTTCCATATCTGTTACCAGGCCTTCTCCATATCTCATTGGTGCCTATGCCTCTTCTTTCTCCTTTCTAGCCAGGTTCACCAGACTCACAAGAAGGGTTTGAAAACCCTTTGGATTGGGTGCTAATGCCTGAAAGGAAATGGGAACTTCACTGTAGCTCTCTATATAAATATTATTAAAGTTTATAAATGGGTGGTAGGTGTTGGGGCACAATAATCACCAAGTTCTTTTATTGTTCCCAACCAAATAATGCCCTTAGTGCCTCTTGCCTGTATTGGTTGGCACTCTTCCTTGTCCCTTGACTTCCCATTCTGTGAAGGGACCTGATCTTGATCCTCATTGTTCCCTGTGGCCTGGCTTCTTCCTCCAGATCATTGGCTGCATTGGTCCAGGAGGGTGGAGGGAACAGAGGTGGGGAACAGGATCCGGACGGCTGTGGGTTTGATGGAGACAGACCTCCAGGAGACAGACTTCAGTGAATCAGCTCAACTGTATTCCAGAGTGTAAGGAATATACAGGGTTGGGGAGCCTGGGGACAAAGCCTAATTTGCACTAAGTGGCATGCTCCTCTCACAAGGCTCCCAGCACGAGTCTTAGTTATCGGATGTGCAGTAGGGGAGTCTTCTAGCAGGAATCTGTGCCAAGGGTCGAGCTAAAGATACATCAGGCATCTGGCTTAGAGACAGCTTTCAGATAAGGTCAGTCCTCCGGGCCCAGGGACATTCTCCAGATAAGAGCAGGTAGAGAACAGGAAGTTTCTCTGGGGAGGGAGGGCGTCTCAATGTCTTCGAACTTCTGGAAAAATCTGCCAGGCCATGATAGGTTGCAACCTCTGACCTGCCAGCAAGGCCTTCCAACAGTTCCCGTGGTAATGGATGCCCTTCTTGCCAAGGGACAGTAGTGGGTGTGATGCCACCTGCCAAGTGCTGCTCTCATGATGGGCCACAATAGATGTCCCTTAAAGCATTCCTCTCACCCACCACAGTCTTAGCCACTTGCTACCCTCAAGGCCACTGGGCTTAATAATCAGTCAGCAGAGGCAGCTGCATGTGAGTTCTCTGCCAACCCCAGGCACAAGGTTTCCTAGGGAGAGTAGGGTGGTTGAACGTCTGTGCCCGACTCAACATTTACTGAAAGGTGCATGTGGGCAAGGTACTGGGAAAATATTTAAAGAGTAAAAGAAAAACCTTCTGACAGCAAAAAATGTGTAGTCTACCGCTAGAAATACGGCTCAGCAGCGTGCTTGCACAATGTGCATAAAGCCCTGGGTTCAATCCCCAGCACCACAGAAATCTGGCACTGGGGAGGTAGAGGCAGGAGGTTCAGAAGTTCAAGGTCACCGTTGGCTACATAACGAGGTGGAGGCCAACTTGAGATCCTATCTCCAAATAATAAGAAGAATGAATGTATGATCCCGGTGGGGTATAAGCAGAACACATAGAAATGTAATCATCTGTCTTACAAATTGGGATCCGATAAACACCCCAGGAGGCAGTGTACAAGGAAAGGCCTTTAAATTCATCGATGATCTTCCAAGACCCATCCAGGGCCCGCCAACTTGACTACCTCTGTGGATCCCACCCTAGTCAGAGAGACAATCCCTTTATCATGGTCCCTTTGCCCTTTCTTTTCTCCATTCTGGTGGCAGCCTTGTGATTCTCGTGGCACCTCTTGAAAGCCTGTCAGAACCTGCTGCTCTTCTGTGGGACTGCCATTCTTACAGCATTTGGAGTCACTCCGAAGTCCAGACTGTAACTCCAAACTCCCATGAGCTGTGGGGTAAAGAGATGACCTGGCCCATGCCTGCCCATCATCGCTCTGTCTTCTCCTGGTTCCATCTTCAGAGACCTCCTGACCTTTCTGCCTTGTGACTGGGAGCCTCTCAACTCTAGAAAGCAAGAAAATGGAGCCTCTTCACAGAGGCCTGGTCTGCAGGCCTAAACTCGAGCCTCTCTCTCTCTCTCTCTCTCACACACACACACACACACACACACACACACACACACACACACATACACACACACACACACACAGAGTCTTTCATGGTCTTCGAGGAACTCAGCACACCTGTATGCACTTGACTCTGAAGTCCAGGATAGCAACACATATTCTTGACCCAGTCGCTCCTATATATCCACAGGCCTGCATACATTTCTGTAGTTGGCCCAGAAGGAAAAAACAGTTTTAGTCAGTGGGTGAGGATGAGCTGTGGTGTAAGCAGAGCCATCCAAGGGAGCGTTACATGGCCTACTTGTAGGAGAAAGTAGGCCAGCCTATCTAGAATGGAGCACACAACCTAGTTGAGGTGGTCAGATCTAGTCTGGAGGGTCACAATTGGTGGGTGGGGCAGGGTCTCCCTGTCTAGCCTTGGCTGATCTCAAAGCTGAGATCCTCCTGCCTCGGCTTCCCAAGTGGTAGAATTTACAAGTGTACACTACCAAGTCCAGAATTTGTATATATCTTTTAAGGGTTTTTTTTTCATTTTTATTACTTTTATTTAGTGTGTGTGTGTGTGTGTGTGTGTGTGTGTGAGAGAGAGAGAGAGAGAGAGAGAGAGAGAGAGACAGAGACAGAGACAGAGACAGAGACAGAGACAGAGAGACTTACACATGTACATGTCATAGCCCAGTTGTAACAGTCAGAGGACAGTTTTTTTGGTTCTGTTATTTTATTTTATTTTCAAGACAGGGTTTCTCTGTGTAGCTTTGCTCCTTTCCTGGAACTCACTCTGTAGCCCAGGCTGGCCTTGAACTCACAAAGATCCGCCTGGCTCTGCCTCCCAAGTGCTGGGATTAAAGGCGTGTGCCGCCACCGCCGCCGCCGCCACCGCCACCGCCGCCGCCGCCACCGCCGCCGCCGCCGCCGCCACCACCACCACCACCACCACCCGGCTCAGAGGACAGTTTCTGAGAGTCTTTTCTCTCTTTCCATCATACACACCCCAGGAATTGAGCTCAGGTCATCAGGCTTGGCAGCCAGGCACCTTTACCCAGTGAGCCCTCTCTCAGGCTCCATCTTTTAAGCTTTTTTTTTTTTTCTTCTTCAGTGAAGGCAACTTAAGTGTAGCTGAGGTAGAAGAGAAAGTTTATGCCCATTGCTGACTTAAAACTCACTGACCTCGAGTTTTTTTTAAAAAAAAAAAAAAACAGAAAACATGGCCTTGCTGTTATCACAGAACTCAAGGAAGGGGCCGTGAGGGGATGTGTTAAAAAGCACCATTTCATTTCCAAAGGGCAGCCCTTTGTTTCCCGGTGCCCCTGGGGCCTCTGTCCAGCATCCTGTTATTTAAGTTTCTCATGAAAACACTTAATCGAACTTAAAAGGTTGTGATGGGACAGTTCTGCTGACTTGGATGACTTTATCCGAGAGATCACGTCTCAGCGGCCTTGACTGGAAGCTCTGGCCTGGCCCTGACTGCCCCTTTCCCAACTCCGAATGCATTCTCCACGGCAGTGAAGATACTTGCCTTATGTATAGAGCAGCCCCTGCCTGCCCAGATCACAACTGAGAGAGCAGCCCCATACCCTCTGCAGAAAGGAAAATGGGCCGCCGTCTGTCTGTCGTCACTATTATGCGGTTTCCGGTGCTTCCCTTTCGATCATGGCAATAGCAGAAAGTTTTCAATTCTTCTTCAGTGCAGACTCCTCCAATACCAGAATTGTATTCTTGGTTCTGCCACTATTTTTGCTCATCACCAACCTAAACGATGTCTTACGTTGTGGATTATTGGTTTCTCTCGGGAACAAGAAAAAATGGAGCTGTAGAAGCTACCTGTGCATGGATGGAGCTGGGGGCCTCAACTCCTGTTCTTAGGCAGGCTGCTCCCGGGGCCTCGGTCAGAATAACAAGTTCAAGAGAGACAGGGGAAGTGATGACGGGAGAGGCGGCACACCCCAATAATGGTTGTTCCAAATTAATGAAGGTGAAAGTTCTTTCACAAGTGATAGGCCCGCCCCACACTAAGATATGAATTTCTTAATGAGGGAGGAGTCTTGCGGCCTCGTCTGTGCATACTATGTGACCAGACAGAGAGCGAAAGAAATATGGGACCAGATGGCACAGTTAGACATGGCTTATGGAAGAGGTATATTGCACATTAGCACACAGCTGAACTCTAGAGCTATGTAATGTGACTGGGTAAATGAGATGGGCATTTGGGATGTATCAACTTTACCAGAAAGTAGAAATAAAGCTCAGACACTTCTGCTCCAAGCATCTGTCAGTCAGGGAATGGAGCAAACTGGTCCGTGGAGAAGAAGGGTAGCTGGGAAATCCTCTAGAGGTAATAGTATCTGAAAACAGTTTTAAGGAATAAATAGAATTTTCCAGATGAGCAAGAAGTCGAGGAGGGGCGGAAGAAGGGATAAAGCCTATAAAGGTGCCTAGTCAGGTCTCAAACCACACTTAGAATTGAAGGAAGCCACTGGGAGGCTAATGCATGCAGCACTGATGTCCACTGCCGCTGGAACAAATGACCCAACACTGAGTGAGATGAAGCAACATGCATTTACTAACCCTCAACGCTGGAGATCAAAGGTCTTCCAGCTTAAAGCACTGGTGGGCTCTGTTCCTTCCGGAGGCTGGGGAAGAGAATGGGCCTCACCCTTTCTCCTTTCCAGAGCTCACCTGCATTCCCGGCTCTCTGGCCCATTTCCTTCCTTTTGAAAGAAAGCATCTTCATAGTTCTCTCCAGCCTGGATCTGCTGCTTGCTTCTCCCACATTTAAAAAGCACACTCAAGAGTACATTGGGTCCAAAGAGTAGCCACTTCACAAAATCCTTCTGTAGCTCTTACGGGTCCCATGCCATGGAACAAATCACATTCAGAGGGACTAAGAAAAGGATTTCAGGCGCTGTTACTCTGCAAATGATAAATGCCGTGTAGGAGGCAGAGGGTGGTGGCGTGGAGGAAAGTTGCTGTGATCCGCCAACGTGGTGTGGAAAAGATCCATCATCCAAGGAAGGCTTGCGTGCCAATTTACATTGATTGTCAACCTGACAGGGTCTAGAACCACCCTCTGGGCATGGCTTGTGTGTAGATTAGGTCGATGTCGAAAGACCCACCTGAAAATGGAGGCAGGCACTGTTCTGGGCGAAAGTCTCAAACAGAATAGAAAGAGGAAAGTGAGCTGAGAACCAGCGTTCATTTCTTTCTCTCTCTCCCTTTGACTGCTGATGCAACGCGTCCAGCCGCCTCCAGCGCCTGCCGCCACGCCTGCCCCGCCATGACTGACTGTGCTCTCAAACTGTGATTCCGAACAAACCCCTTCTTCCTTGAGATGTTATTGTCAGGTGTTGGGTCACAGAAGTGATATTAGCGTAGGCATCGGAGTTCTGGAGATTTTCCTAACAGATGTGTTTCAGGTCATTGCCGCTACACAACAAGCCACCCCCAAAACTTGGTGTCTTTAGAACAATAAGATGCTTTCCCTGTTGGCCTCCCCTAGCTCATTCATAAGAGTACTTCCAACTGGAGGGTCAGTGAAGCTGGGAGATCTGCATAACCTTGGAGACGGCCAGGGTTATGGGTTCTTGAGCTCTCTGTTCAGCCAGGCCAGCAGCCTTAGCTGGTCTCCTCAGGGCAGTGTCCCAGCAGCATGGCTATGGGACTGCAGAACCCTGGAGCTTGAAGTCACATGACTGCAAGGTTCACCCGAGTTTGAGAGGAAGGGAAATGGATCACCCCTGCTTCTGGGGAGTGCTGTACTATCTCACATCGGGAGGCACTAGCGGTAAAGACAGTAGTGTTGCATGGGGTGCTGCACTCTGACATTTGAGATTAGAGAGGTAAGATGTTCGTCGGGACAGCAATACTCAAAGGAATTAATTAATGGAGTGTGATTTAAGTGCCATAGATTCTGAAGTGAGGAAGCTACAGGCTGGGGCACAGAACACCTAATCCTGCGGCTACAAAGCAGAGACAGTGGCAGATGGAGAGGAGCAGCCCGCGGTCCAGATCCTGCTAGTTAACAGCAGGGAAAGTGTGGGATGGCTACACCAATAACGTGGTTCTGGAGACCATGAGGACCATGACCACAGCATATAAGTCTGTCTCATGAGGAATGGACACGCAGGGCCCAGAGTCACTTCCTCTAACTCTTCCATCCCCAGCCACCAAATCTGCCTGTTGACTTGCCAGTCATAAAATAAACTCCCCATTTCTGACATCCAGACAGGGTGAGTAGAGGCTCCAAGGCATATTTTAATCCCTGGCTTCCGTGTCCTCCAAGTTTGTTGAAGTAGGAAATGCAGTAACAGGTCAGTTTACAGCTACCATTTCTGGCTTTCTTTTCTCCTCAGATATTTCTCTAAAGGCAAAAGAGTGCTCACACAGATGAGCAGGATTTATGACGGTGAAATATGTTAGCTCTGTTAAATGGATAACATTTATCACTCCCATTGTAAGTAAATAAAAATCAGAAAGCTGACGACGATCACCCAGATAGTCCTAAGAACTCACTCAACCATAGCATGTAGATATGAATAAACTGGAGCCCATTACAAGTAGAGAAGGATGAAATTGCTTGTTCTTGCCATTGCTTCCAGGACTGAGTGTCTGTCTGTTTATGTGTGACCTGTGAACAGCTGATTTGCTGGGATCCTGGGAAGGCCTGATTTGGCCTCTCTGGCTGTAGCTTTGAATTCTTGCAATACTTTTTTGATTATTGTATACACAGAAAAAGAAATGTTTACTCTGAAGTACTGAGGCTGTGAGGGAGTTCGGGAGGACTTAACTGCAAACTCCACCTCTGCAGCCGAGTTCACTGTGAGCAGTGAATCCCACACATTCCCGTTGCTGTTGCTTTCCCTCATCCATGATCTCCTGTTGATGTGAGTCAGTATGATCTGATCCTAAGTAGACTGCAGGGATTAGAATCCCTATGGATGTTATTTTCACCTTTGACCCCATTGTTTTTTTTTTCTTTTAGAATATGGCATAAATATGTCCTAAAAATGAGAATAACTTTTGCAGTTAGAGCTTGTCTTACTTAAGATTTCTGTTGCTGTGAAGAGAAACCATATTCTATAAAGGAAAACATTTAACTGGGGCTGGCTTACAGTTTCAAGGTTCAGTCCATTTTCATCATGGCGGGAAGCATGGCGGTATGCAGGCAGCCATGGTACTGGAGAAGTAACTGAGAGTTCTACATCTTGATGCACAGGCAGAAGGAAACTGTCACACTAGGCCCAGCTTGAGCATGAGACCTCACAGACCATCTCCACAGTGACACACTTCCTCCAACAAGGCCCCAGCTGCTCTAACAAGGCCACACTTTCTAATAGTGCCACTCCCTATGGGCCAAGCATTCACACACATGAGTCTATGTGGGCCATTTCTACTCAAACCACCACAGAGCCTAAATATGAAACATGAAGGGTTTGTGACCACCTCAAAGGCATACGTAAAAGCAACATGGTTTTTTATTTCACCAGGTTATTACTAATCCACGTGACTTGGAAGCTCCTCTTCAGAGTCTGCTGGCAGAGCCAGGTTGCTGATAGACAAGAAAGCCAATTCTATATTTTTAATTTCTTATCCTACTTGTCTCTAAATCCAGGCATTCTTCTAAACCATCCATCTTTCAAAACAATCATATCCCCCGGCAAATACTGAGATTGTCCTACCACTTAGAACATTCAAGGCAATGTACCTCAGTGTCAAAGTTGTGGGGCCCCCAATGAAGCCAGTTTCCTGGCTCACCCCCACCCCTTTGGCAACATCACCAGGATGATGTCAAATAATTTGGTAGTTTTGATTCCTCTTTGATTCGTTGGGTCAGGTCAGCTATTCCTCATCTTGTGCTGACTTTCTGCAGTATCCAGTGGGTTATCCTTGACTTAGCTCTTATAAAATCCATCCTTTGGGGACATCTCTGTCCGTATTAACTTGGTGAGTTTACCTCTGATGCTGACTTCCTTCCTCACTGTATTTTGATGTCCTCTGAAAGTATCCATCTTCCTCATCATGGAGTCACAGACTACACCCCAGAACTTACACATCAGTCTGCTTAACTCTCTTTCACTGGCTGTAAGAAGCAGAGTTTGCCATGATTCCCTCTGAGCAGATGAAAATAATGAGGCCCAGGAAGTAAACCCCACCCAGTGTCAAGGGACAGGAACGGAGCTGCAAGGGTTCAAACTCACTCCATCTGAGGCACCGCTGTTGACCCTCACCACTTTGATTATCAGGTCATATAATTCACTTTTCAGTTTATTCTTCTCTCATATATTACATCCTGACTGCAGTTTCCCCTCCCTCCTCTCTTCCCAGTCCTCCCTCCACCTACCTCCCCTCTCCCCCAGGATCCACTCCTCCTCTGTTTCCCTTCAGAAAAGAGCAGGCCTCCCAGAGACATCAACATAACATGACACAATAAGACCAGGCACAAACCCTCCTATCAAGGCTGGACTAGGCAACCCAGTAGGAGGAAAAGGCCCCTCAAGCAGGCAAAAGAATCAGAGACAGCCCCTGCTCCCTCTGTTAGGAGTCCCACAAGAAGACCAAGCTACACAACCAGAACATATATGCAGAAGACTAGGTCAGACCCATACAGGCTCCCTGACACATAACAGTAGCAAAATTACAGTTGTGAAGTAGCAACAAACGTAATTTATGGTTGGGGTCACCACAACATAAGGAACTGTATTAAAGGGTCATAGCACTAGGAAAGTTGAGAACCACTGATCTAAAGTGATCTCACCCTTGTGGTTTTAACATAGCAGCTGTTATTAATCATAAACTAGCCCACGCTGCAAGTGTACATTTATATATTTGCATTCTGCAGTGTCAGAGAACAGAACAGCCACTAGATAGACATAGAGGCCAGAAAATGGTGGCACTCACACCTTTAATCCTAGAACTCCGGAGGCAGAGATCCATCCAGATCTCTGTGAGTTCCATAATTCTTTATCACGTGTTGATCCTAGCCCTTGGGTACACTTAGCAATTTTTTGTTTGTTTGTTTTTGGTTTTTGGTTGTTTTTTTTTTCCTTAGACAGGGTTTCTCTCTGTAGCTCTGGAGCCTTTCCTGGAACTCACTCTGTAGCCCAGGTTGGCCTCAAATTCACAAAGATCCATCCTCCTGCCTCTGCCTTCCCAGTGCTGGGATTAAAGTCGCGTGCCACCACTCCCTGGCTAGCAATTTTATCTTTGGTCTCTAGACATAAGTGATATTCCCTAGACGAAATTTTGAAAAATCATCTGTCCAATGCCAAACTCATGCTTCTAGCACATTGCTCTCTGTTACTCAAGAAAATAAAAATACCATAGAATGATAAGACAGAATGTTAAGGAGATCAGTTGCAGGAGCCATCACACCTGGCTGATCATCAGGATTAGACTTCTGTTTTTGTACTCTAGATTTTTTTTTTTTTTTTAGTGTGGCCAGATGGGGAACTGCTGGGTATTTTCAGCCTCTTCGTGCTACGCAAACCACAGGTCAAACGCTAACCAAACCACACATCTGCCCCTCGAGTCCTTCCTGCGAAGCCGTTCTCCAGTCTCAGGTTCCACAGCTGCCTGGGACGGTGTCGCTGTGGATAACAGACGGCACTTCAGAACTGCTTCACCTCCCCCCAAGACCCGACTGTGAGACGGCCGGTCCCTCGGTGGAAACTCTCCACCTTCTGTTTTTATCATCCAAAGGAGGGCTGCCCGCAAATCACTTGAGTTCAGTTCTACTGGGTCCCAGTTAGGTAGAAGGCTCTTTCCTCTGGACATTTCCTAAAATCATTGCCAACTCTGAAAATGACCATCAGACCAATTTGCTCAGGTTAGATCTCTTCAAGGAGCCAGTTATAACGGACTCGTCGAAATCTGACATCATCCCTTAAGCTGCCCGCAGGAAGGCAATCGTTTTCTGTTGTGTGGAGGGCCTGGCTCCAGAAAGCATGGCTGCCATAGCAGCTTCTCTTCCTCCTTCTCTTGAGACCCAACACTTTTGGTTTGTTCATGTGTTTTGTTTTGTTTTGTATGGGTATGTGGTGATATTGTGTCCCCCAATATATTGTGCACCCTAATAAATTTATCTGGGGTCAGAGAACAGAACAGCCACTAGGTAGACATAGAGGCCAGAAAATAGTAGCACTCACACCTTTAATCCTAGCACTCCGGGGGCAGAGATCCATCCGGACTTCAAGGCCACACTGGAAACAGAGCCAGGCATGGTGACACACACCTATAATCCCAGGACTCATGTCTTACTTGGGAAAGACACAGGCCTTTAATCCCAGGAAATGATGGCAGGAAGCAGAAAGGTATATAAGGCGTGAGGACCAGAACTAGAGGCTTTTTTAGCTTTTAGGGTTTTTAGCAGCAGTTTTTAGCTGAGATCCATTCCGGGTGAGGACTCAGAGGCTTTCAATCTGAGGATTCGTGGAAACAGGATTGAATGAGGAGTTGTTGAGGTGAGGTTAGCTGTGGCTTGTTCTGCTTCTCTGATCTTTCAGCATTCACCCCAATATCTGGCTCCAGGTTTGTTTTTATTAATACTGGTACATGCCCCAGGCTAGCCTGGAGCTTACACTCCTCCTTAGCGTGACAAAAGCCAGGGTTAGACGTGTGAGCCACCATTCTGGGTCTGCAACTGTCTTTTAACCTCCCCTGGTATTTCAGGAAGATCTCACATGCTTTGCCTTCCTGGTTAGGTCTGCCTTTACCCTAGGTTCCAGATTCCTTGATGAAAAAACCCTGAGGGGGAGGGACGGCTTCTGTATAGCTAGCTTTGGTGAGCTCTCTTGAGAATACTTTGTTGTATCAATACAGTCACTATAAATAGTGGATGAATGGACATAAGTTAATTTCTTTAGCATGTCGTAATTCAACCTGGAGCTTCCTGTTTGCTCACACCCAGGCAGTTTTGCAGCCCAGGTTTTGGTTCTCACCGAGGCCACCGTAGCCATTATCAACTTGCACGTGACGTCTCAATGCCAGATACTGCGTAGCTTAAAGATTGTGGCGGGGTGAATGATAGTATTTCTTGGGCAGCCAAGAGTCAGGTGTCAAAGCTCAACCCTATAGGTGGCCAGGTCCACTAGCTGGTCAACACATGTGGCTGGGGAGCTATGACTGTGTGCCCGCAGTGCCTGGCCCCGTCTGCGGTGGGCAGGTTGTGTTTAGAGAAAACCAAGGAGAAAACAACACGCTCACCGGAACAAACTGCTCGGGGTCAAAATAACAGCGTGGTGTTTTTGCTCTAGTGTGAGATATCAAAAGAAGGCTTGAGTCTCACTTCCAAACTCCTTGCCTGTGCCCAGGCGCCTGCAGGGACGTGGCTGAACAAAGGCAGACGGTGGGGAGTTGCTGTGGAAAAGCCTTGGCCTCGCTCACGGTGGCGCCCCCACCATCATCTTCTTACAGAGCTTTATAAATGGACACTGACATGGACTACGAAAGGCCCAACGTTGAGACCATCAAGTGCGTGGTCGTGGGCGACAACGCCGTGGGAAAGACCCGCCTGATCTGTGCCCGGGCGTGCAACACCACGCTGACGCAGTACCAGCTGCTGGCCACCCACGTGCCCACCGTGTGGGCCATCGACCAGTACCGTGTTTGCCAGGAGGTAAGGCGCACGCAGGTCTAGCCTCGGCCACGTACAATGGCCAGTTCCAGGCCAGCCTGGACCTACTGGAGACCCTGCCTCGAGAACCAACAGAAAGCTGAATGTAATAGTGATTTGCCTGGCGCGGTGGCCCAGTGTTCAAGAAGCTAAGGTAGGGGGATGGAGAAATTCAAGGCTGGCTTGGGGCTAGAGGAAGAAAAAAAAAGAAGGAAGGAAGGAAGGAAGGAAGGAAGGAAGGAAACTTTAAAATAATGCTTAGGCCGTCACTCCTGTTTGCTGTGTATTAGTCTGATCAAAAATGAAGGAGGTAGCCGGGCGGTGGTGGCGCACGCCTTTAATCCCAGCACTCGGGAGGCAGAGCCAGGCGGATCTCTGTGAGTTCGAGGCCAGCCTGGACTACCAAGTGAGTTCCAGGAAAGGCGCAAAGCTACACAGAGAAACCCTGTCTCGAAAAACCAAAAAAAAAAAAAAAAAAAAGAAGGAGGCAAGTGGTTATGTTGCATATCTAAAACAGAAGGGTTCTGTGTAGTACCAGGAAAAAAAAAAAGCAAAGTGGAAACTTGGGGGTGTGGCTATGGCACACCAAAGAAGTCTGAGTCACACGATGGGGAAGGTGAATTAGGAATTGTCTTGTGTCCCTCTAGACAGTGGAAAGACCTGGAGAATGCCCCTGGGGAACACCATACCACCCCCTCACCCTCCACCCCACCCACACCCCGCCCTCACCCCATCACACTCCCTCTCTTCCATGCCCCCTCTCTCACACTCGTTTTTTTCTGTCCCCACTCTCCCCGCACAGGTCCTGGAGCGGTCCAGGGATGTCGTTGATGAAGTGAGCATTTCTCTCAGGCTTTGGGACACTTTCGGAGATCACCACAAAGACAGGCGTTTCGCATACGGCAGGTAAAACAGGGCCAGGGAAGCTTGTGGTGGCGTCCAGTTTCCTATCCCTCTCCACAGTGGGTTAGGAGAACACCAACAGGCAGACCATGCAGCCTTGCAATGTGCTGGGCTCTGGGCCGTGCCTCAGTTAGGAAATAAATGGACAGTATTGTTTTCTGGTATCAAGGATAACCAAGTCCTCCTCCTCCTCCTCACTCACAAAGTCTGTCCCTGAAACTCCCAGATAGCCGAGCTGGGCCATTTGCAACACCAGCATCCATCTGGTCCTCCGGTTCCGAGTCAGTTTTACCTTCTGACTTCTTCCACAGTACTGGCTTCCTTTTAGGAGGTGTTGCCTGAAAAGCATTTTCTGACTTTGATTTAAAGGTCGCTCGTAAAAGAAAGAAAAGCATCTGAAAAGCCCTTCTCGGGGCGTGATTCCAAAATGAACGGAAGCATTCGTGTCTATTTTTTTTTCATTCAAAGAGAAAGAGAGAAGGAGATACCCAGTAAAAGGAAGATAAATCCGGAAGGACACTTACGTGGGTAGGGACAGTCAAAGGGCCTTCCCGCGTTCAGCACTGTCTTGTCACCATCACTCCGTTCGGTCTCTCTGAGAACACGTCACAGCCCTCTGAACCCACACAGGGCGATCCCTATTCCTGCTCCATTGTTAACTGACCTGTGTCATCTTAAGTTAGACTGCAGTAGCACTGTTTAGTTGTCCTTTCCTAACATCCCATACCATGTGACCTCAGAGCGCCAGAGTACATTCTCCCTCCTAGGGATAAAGACAAAACATTCTGACAGATCCCCCATTCTCCAGCCCTGGACAATCTCTTAACAAGCCACAAAGCATGCGTTTCACTTTTCCTCTGGTGCCACAAGACAGGTCAGTTTTGTCTGGAATGTGTAAGGTAGCCACCCAATTTTAGGCCTAAGGATTTTTTTTTTAATTTCCTTTCTAAATTATATTGTATTAATTAACTAATTAATTAATTAATTTTGTCATATGTGCGAACACAACAGGGCAAATGTGTGGAGATCAGGGGACAATTTGCTAGTCTTGATTATCTCTTCCCACTATGTAGGTCGAAAGCATCAAACTCCAGTCATGGGACTTGGCAGCAAGTGCCTTGATCAACTGAGCCATCTTACCCCGGTGCCTTTTCTTTCTTGAGACAGAGTCACACTCTATAAACCGCCCCCCCCCCTCAGCATCCTGAGTATTGGAATGACTGACAGGCTGGCTAACTTTATAGGTGTGTCTAAAACAATGGGCAAACTGCTTGGAAGCATTTGCTTGCTCCTGAGAAAGTTCCCATAATTGGGGGAGGGGCAGGGAACCTGCAATGTAAGCCGGTTTGTTCAAGGAGACTCAAAAAGAAGGGTGTGGAAGCGGACGTAATTTTCCATTAAGTTTGTTCTTTGACAACGTATGTACGCATAACACAGTCTGATTAGTCTCAACTCCATAGGCTCTCTTATGATTCTCCAATTCCTGTTAACCTCCCTCCTCCTTTTAATTCTCTTTCCCAGATTCACGTCTTGTTTGTTGGTTTTGTGACCCACCTGAGTTTAGCCAGGGCCATCTACCTTACCACAGGTTGGCATTCGAGGAGTGAGACGCCCCCTAGGCACCTCCCCCTCCACATCTGACCCTAATGTAGGCTCAGCGTCAACGTACTCGTGAGGGCACATTCATGTCACCACATGCCTTTGGAGGTTTGGGAGTTGGTTCTCTCTCCTTACACCAGGCGAAGCCTGGAGACTGAACTCAGGTCGTCCAGGCTTAGAGGCAAGAAGAGCCTTTACCGGCTGAACCACCTCGCTTGCCCATCCCTCTATTATATTCCTTCCGCTTCCTCTTCCGAAATGATCCACGGACCTTTGAGTGGATGGTAGAAATGTCTTGTTTGGCCCTGAGCGGTCACGACACTTTTTTCTCTTCAAGCAGCCTAACATCTCTGCATGCACCATCACAAACCCTGTTTTTAATGTCCCCTCTGTAGCAGAACTTTTCAACTTAGTAGCTGGCACGGTAGGCTCCTCTCCTTAAATGTCCTGGGGGGCCGGGCGGTGGTGGCGAACGCCTTTAGTCCCAGCACTTGGGAGGCAGAGGCAGGCAGATCTCTGTGAGTTCGAGGCCAGCCTGGTTTCCAAAGCGAGTTCCAGGAAAAGGCGCAAAACTACACAGAGAAACCCTGTCTCGGAAAACCAAAAAAAAAAAAAAAAAATAATGTCCTGGGGGTTTTGATGTTGTTTGAGTTTGATTTGGTTTGGGTTTTTTGTTTGTTTGCTTGTTTGTTGTATTTTGTTTTGTTTTCCCAGTAATGTTTTTGATCATCTGGAGTCTTTTTGTTGTGGGTTTTTGTCTCTTTGGTTTGGGTTTTTTTTTTTGGTTTGTTTCGTCTGTTTCTTTGGCCTCACATTGTTCTGCACATAAAAACTAATAAATCCACGTGCACTTACCGAGCACTCAGGTTTACATCTGTGATTTTAAAGAGGCATCAGTTGATAAAGAAGTCTTTGAACACAGGAAAGATAGGGGCAATTGCTGTGAAGGACTTTCAGAATCCCACTCCCAAGAAAGCATCTTGCAAGGAGAGGCACAGGATGCATTCACTGGGGTATTCCCGGTAGACTAGCCAACTTCTTCAGCAGCACTGTGCTCTGTTTGCACTCCAACATTTGTGTTTGAGACACACAGTGTGATGTGGCCCACTTTGCAGAAGTTGCACGGTGTTGACGGGAGCTATTTTGCTCTCGTGAGACTTTTTAACAGCTCCACGACGACCTCACAAAGTGTACAGTGGGCCTTGTCCTGCCCCATGACCGAGTTAGAGTTGCCTGTCCCCTCACTTCCAACAATGCAAGCTGCCCTTTCCTGGCGCTCCACAGGCTCGGGGTTCATTGCTCTGTGCCCATGCCCTAAGGTGCTGTCACCCACACCCTCTTCCCACCGACATAGAAAAACAGCCAGTGCTCCCCCAGACAGCACGCTGGTGTCAGGGCCTTGGTTCTTGTGAGGAGGCTTCCTGCTGCCTGTCTGCTCTTACCTCGTATTTCCTCTGTCCCTTCCCATGCCCACAGACTCCACCCAGCAGAGACTAGAACCCAGACCTACCCCATCTCGGCCACCAGCATTGTTCTAGAAACGCTGAATACATGACATTGTATTAATTCAGTGCCCAGAAAGCTACACTTTTTTTTCCTTTGGAAAATTTGGTAGCAATAGGAGTTCCTTTTATTCTGTAGAAGGCTTCAGTCCCCTCTTTTCATTGCTGTGAGAGAGTCCTTGAACTTCATAATGACTTTCCTTTTTAGTTTTATATCATTTATGGAGGGAAAAAAAGCATAATTGCAGTTCCAGCTAATCACTTTGATGTAGAAAACCTGTTTTGGGTGTGTGTGTGTGTGTGTGTGTGTGTGTGCAAGCGTACACCTGAATGTATGTAGGTGTACCACATGTGTGCAGAAGCACTCAGAGGTCAGAAGAGGGTGTCAGATCCCTGGAACTGGGCTTACAGACTGTTCTAAGCAGCTATATGGATGTCGAGAACCAACCCCATGTCCTCTGCAGGGAGAGAAGTGTTCTTGAGCACTGCATCATGTCCCAGTCCCCAAACCTGTTCTGTTGTGCTTGTTTTTGTTTTACTTACGTTTTTCCTGTGCTTGGTGTGAGTCCTTCAATGGGACAAGCAACCGGCATAAACTTGGAGGCACTCAGGATACATTCCAAGGCACGTGGAACCTTGTTAAAATCATTAACTGGGATTCCTGGAGTGGCCCCGAGAGAAACCAGACTCCTGTCAAAATGTCTTAGGCCTCAATGCTGGCTTTCTCTGCTTCTCAGCACAAAGGAATTTCACATGTTACCCCTCCAGTATTCCATGCATGGAAGGGTCTGTTTTCTAGAGCAATCTAGCAGGTCCAGTAGGACTCAGCGGCAGGCAGTTGGCCAACTTGGATTTGAAAACTTTCTAACATGGTTTAACTGTACACAGAATGCCATCACTCTCTTTGTGGCTTACTAGCAACTATTTAACCCTACACCCACCCCCACTTTGCCTACCAGAAGAAAAAATAGCTCCAGTGTATCAAAGGTCTTCCTAGACCTCAGCCAACAGGGCAAGTTCTGCCAACTTTGTGTAGCTCATCCCCTGGGGAACCCTAGGAGGCAGATGGTCCCTACGCTACCCTCACCTGTTTCCCAGTCCCGAGTCTCAAGGGGCAGGCTCTCCTGCAGGTCTCCAGGACTTGGAGCTCCCCCTGCTTCCCCCACATCAAGTCATCTCCACCTCATTTTAGATAGGATGCAGCCGAAAATGACCCCACATTGGGGAGCAGAATTTCTGTGTGTCCTTCCGTATTTATGCAAAGGCTTAAGACTAGAATCGCTGTCCGCAGTTGACCTTCTGGATCCTTTGCCTTCAGGGAGACAAGTTACCCATCCCAGCACAACAGCTGTTGGGGTCTTAAGACTGCCCACGCACCATCCGCCTGTGGATGAACCTTTAAAGCTCTTCTCTGGTTCTTTTCAAATGTCAAGAACAAAACCATACATAGTGACCAGGATTGGCATCAGCTCTTCTCTTTTTTTTTTTTTTTTTTGGCAAGGAAGAGCCTCTTCTTAAAGGGATATCACTCATCTCTGAGAATGACAGGTCACGATTTGATTCCAGGCACCCTAAAAAAGGTTGGCGAAGGGGATGGGCTGTGACTTTAGGGAAATACATGGGACGTTCAATGCCCCTCCTCCGAGCCCAGCTCATGTACGTAATACAGACGTCACTGTTTCCTTGGCTGACCCGCCCTGGCGTCAGAGACCCCAAGCCATCTGCTGGGTGCTAAAGGTGTCAGCAACAGCTACAGTGTAAGCTAAGCAGCTCTGGAGCCAGGTCTGAGCTCCTGCCCTGCACCCTCCATATCCTCTCCCACCTTGTTGTCGTGGTGACCCTGTGATGCGAGCTCATTTCACAGTCGAGGAAGCAGCTACAGGAAGGCCAAGGTCAGGCCGCTGAGACAGAGCGGACCTGAGCTCCCCTTCCCTGTCTGCTGAACTGCAAAGCCCACATCCTGCCACAGCGCCTCACCCATGGCTAGTGGTGGTGCTAGGCGGCCCACTCACTTGACGCTTCCTTCTGGTCTCCTCCATCTCACACTGTCTGTGTGGAGAGTGGGAACCCAGCATTCCTCATCTCCTCAGCTGTGCTCTCCCAGGGCTTCTAGTAATTTCCTTAACCCTCAGCAAATAATCCAACTCTCTGTATGCATCCGGAAGCAGTCAAGCATGAGTATTTCACTGTGAGTAGAGATGACACACCCAAAGTTTAAAAAAAAAATACACATATGATGTGCCTACATGTGTATGTGTGTGTGTGCACATGTGTATGCAGATGCATGGGCACGTGTGTGCGCATACATATGGAGGCCTGAGGGTGGTGTTGGAAATGTTATGCAATCATTTTTGTCTTATTCTTCAAAGCCGGGTCTCTCTCAGTCAAATCCAGAGCTCACCAACACAGCCGATCCAGCTAGCCAGCTTACTCTAGGGATCCCCAGTCTCTGCTTGCTAAGAGCTGGGATTACGGTCAAGCCACAACACCCATGTGGCACTTACATGGGTTCTTTGCTTTTGTGGCACGTACTTTAGCCACTGAGCTGTCTGCCCAGCCCTCAAGGAAACATCTTGAGAATGATTGGGAATTCTGGGTGATTGGGGAAGGAGGACATTTTCCCTCTCAAACAGTTAAATGAACAATTCAAAGCCAGCATAACTGCCCTCATCATCAGCAGTTCTGTACATATTTACAGTCTAATTGGACTCATTTAAGGCATGCTATATTCTTATAAAGATTTCTCTCCGGCACTGTTTGCCCCTACGAGGAGCAGTACAGTGTGTGTGTGTGTTTGAAATGATAACATTAATCAGAGCTGCGGTTTCTGGGTGTCTATTTAGATAAGATGGTTTGGGTTTCGTGTTAAAAGTCCATGAAATCAGAGATGGCATGGATACACTTAGTTTCCAGTACTTCACGGAGGCCCTTTAAAATATTCAAGACTCTGGTGGCCCAGGGTTTGTGTCTTTGCCTGAGCTTAATGGCCAATAACAAGAGAAAAGTAAGAACCGATGAGTGTGGATCTGTTAGAGTCTTTCTGTGTTTGCCTGGCCCATCTGGGAATATTCTGGATGATTTCAGGGTGGCAAACAGCCTGTTGTACCACAGATATGTCAGGAGGAGGTTGGCTGAGGTCAAGACAAGACAAAACAAATGAATAGCTTGGGCTGCAAATGTAAATAGTTTTAAAGGCAGAATCATCATTGGCTTGCTTTTTTTCTCTTCCGCCTCATGCTGACCGTGGCCCTGCTATAGACCTGGCCTTTGTTTGAAATGGTGATGTCTTATTCACCGTGGATTTATTTTCAGTTTTTTAAAAGTATTGTTCATCTGGGTGGCTGAGTGTTTTTGTCCTTCCCTGCATTTTGTACTCAACTCAGGTGACCTGCGCTCTTCTCCAGCCCCCAGCCCTGACAGAAGGCTTTACAAATGGACACAGGGTAGAGAAAGGGAGAAGGCTACAGATGTACTTTTCGGACTGCTACCCAAAGCATAGCCTTCGTGTGTTAGTACCACATGGGTCTAGGAAAGTGATTAGAGCTTGTGCCCTGAAGACACCATGTCCTGCGGCTTCTGTAACACAAGGAACTGAACGTTGCTGTGGCCTTAGAATAAGTCCTCAGTTCTTTGAGCAGAGATACAGGCACTCCCTGGGAAGCTATGTAAGAGTGTTAGTATTCGCACTTAGGTGCACCTCAGCATGGTACTTGTTCTAGAGTTAGAGTTCTGGGGTGAGATAAACCAGCATGGTGTAGCTGGAGTTTTCCTGCATCTACCTGGCTCCTGCAGCTGCTCAGACCCAAGTAAACACACAGAGACTTATATTACTTATAAACTGTATGGCTGTGGCAGGCTTCTTGCTATCTAGTTCTTATATCTTAAATTAACCCATTTCTATTAATCTATAAGTTGCCACGTGGCTTGTGGCTTACCAGTATTTTTACATCTTATTTCCTATGTATCTGGCTGGCGACTCCTCACTCCACCTTCCTATTCCCAGAACTCTCCTCTCTGCTTGTCCCGCCTATACTGTACTTCCTGCCTGGCTACTGGCCAATCAGCATTTATTTATCAACCAAATCAGAGCAACACACATTCACAGCATACAGAGCAATATCCACAGCAGCATGGTCATGAAGCAAGTGGCCCTCAGCTACATATAGGTGAACACTCTTCAGGAACTGTAGTGTTTTTCTTTACCAAACCTCAACAGAAGGGGATATAAAAGTGAGAACTTTTGAGAAATGGGCACCGGGTAGAAAAGTACATATACTGTGTGACGCCATTCAGATAAAATTCTAGAAAAGATAATCTAGTCATGTAGAGACGATGGGTTGGTTCTGTCTTTCATTGCTGGGACAAACTGAGAAAAGCAACTCAAGGAAGGAAGAGTTCATTTGCCTTGCAGTTCAAGAAGGGATGCAGCCCACCCCAGTGGAGAATCACGGACACCTGGGAGCATCGAGTGACGGCTCACATTGTGTCTATAGTCAGAAAGCAGAAAACAAACAGAAAGTAGGGCCTAGCTGTAGAACTTCAAATCCCCACCCCCAGGGACCTCCTTCCTCCACTGAGGCTCCATCTCCTTCCAAAACAGCATCACCAGCTGGGGACCAAGCCATCAAACACAAGAGCCTGTGAGACACACTTCACATTCAAACCCCAAAAGGAAGGATGGACTGCCAAACTTTAGGAGGGAACTCAGGAGTGATGGAAATGTTACCTCTAAGTGTGATCATGGTTTTGTGGAGAATAGAGATGTCAGAACTGACCAAATTAAATACACTACAGATGAATATTGAAAGCTTAATGTATTTCAATGTTATCTCCATGAAGTTTAAGATGAGGAAATGTAGAATTGGAGCCTCAGGAACTGATATAGAAAATGGAAGTTACGGGCTCTCAAAGCTAATGACAGAACACTATTCTCCAGCTACCCAAAGCCATGCTGGCTCTCTTCTCCCAGCGCAAGGCCCCAGCCCAGGGGCTGGCTGGCTGATGGCAGGGACCACGCGTAGCCTGTGTTTGTGTTCATCTCTTCTCGAAGGTTCATCTCTCTTGAGTACCATGTGACAGTGAGATAGAGAACACTTGGTTCCATGAGAGGTTTCTGTGTCTTCTATTTCTGTCTCCCACAGCTCCCTGCTCAGGTTGTATAGTACGTAGCAGAAACCTTTGGAGTGTGTGAGTGACCTGTGTGGGAACCTAACCAGCTGCCCCATCTGGGAACCAGGGTGCAGAGGAATGGGGGTGTACCATTGCTTTTCTGTCATTCTGTCTTGGGTCTCATCCTCTCTCTCCAGCTTTATCTTGCTGTAGGCAAACCAACCACATTATCAGAACTTGCCTCCCTTCCCTGTTTCCACTGAATTTCATTGTTTTTGTGAATATTCTTAAACAGAAGATTTGGATGATTTTCCAATTAAAAGGTCACTTCTTCTCTGGGTATCACCCGAATTTCATTAGAATAATTTTTATAACAGTTTTCTTTCTCTATTTGTGTGTGTGTGTGTGTGTGTGTGTGTGTGTGTGTGTGAGAGAGGAGAGAGAGAGAGAGAGAGAGAGAGAGAGAGAGAGAGAGAGAGAGAGAGAATATACATGCTAATAGCAGGGATATTAAGCAAAACAGTTGAAACTGGATCATGGATCATTACCATAATATATGTACCCCAAATAATAAAATACACTAGGCTTAAATACTTACAGACAATTTCAAAAATTACATGTATGGCCATGTATGCATTCAGAGCTTGAGCCCACAGCTGTAAGGCTGCTGTGGAGCCTGGTCATCTCACAGTCTTCCCACCCTGCCCTCTGGACCTCCCTCAGCTGCTGTTCCAGGCGAACCTTCCTGCTCTGAAATAGAGCAGCCTGGGCTAGAACCGGAAGAATGAGGCGTCAACAGAGCAGGGATCCCTGTCCCTGGCTGGCCAAGCCCTCTCCCCACACAACTCAGGAGCACTCAGCACTTGGTGAGAAAGAGATAATGCTTCCTGCACCGCTGTGGCTCACGTGGGCAAGGTGCTGGTCACGTGGCCAGAGAAGTGGTCACGTGGGTGTCACGTGGTAGCTTGGCCATGAAAGCGTAGCTAGACCCAAGAGAAGCCCCCAAGAGAGTCACAATGAGGCTGCTGACATGGGCAAAGAGAATAATGGTTACCTTCTTTGGACTTTTTTTTTTCCTTTACTAACTGAAAGCTTTAGAAATTGGGTCGAGTTTGCAACATTGGCTTTTCAATATAGAGTAAGAGGAATTAAAAAACAAAAACAACAAAAAATGCCAGTTTGTGTTGTTTCTGTATGGGGCTTTTCTGGTGAGGAAATAGATTCCAGGCCACAGTGCTGTCGCTTTCAAACTAGGTAGGTCAGAGGCAGGAGACTGTTGAGCAACTCTGTGGTCAGTCATTCTAGAACCTTCTTCTCTCAGAAACTCCGGACCATAAGGCACAGCTGTGGGCCAAAAGGAAACTCCATCTCGCTCTTACTGATTGTAGCCTCCAAGGTCTTTTTCTGGGTGGGTTCCGAACCCGTTTCCATGTTTGTCCAGTTGGTCCTGTCTGCTACAGAGCGTGTTCTCGGATAGTCTTCTTAGGAAGTTTACTAACCCTGCCAGCAACTCTTAATACCAGTCACCCGTGACAAGCGTCTCTAAAGTAAGCCCAGAACTGCACTCTTCCTCTCAGAAGGAGGAAACCGCACAACGGACACATTTCTAGGCTGCAGGAAGATGACTAGGAAAAAGAGAGAATAGTGAGTTGTCTCTCAAATCTATCCCGCTGACTTCAGAGACTCACTGAGTTGGGGTGCGCGCTAGGTGAGTGTGTGCGTGTGTGTGTGTGTGTGTGTGTGTGTGTGTGTGTGTGTGTGTGTGTGTGTTTAAAAGCAAGATGGCCTTTGTAATTGAGGGCATCCCTGAGCCTTAATCTAGCTGTAATCTCCTGGAATTAATCCAAAAAACACCCTGCTCTCTTCTTTACATTTCTTTGGCTTCTGAAGATAATCTCATTCCTGGAAAAAAAAAAATTGTTCCTCTGCAGTTAGGAAAATGGCCAATGGATTTTTTTTTAAACAAATTCAAATAATTTTTAAGAAAGCATATTAACTGGTTAACCTCTGCTCGTGTCCCCAAGGCATCACCTGGCGGGCTTCCAGGAACAACAGTCTGAAGAATTGTAATGGCTCACATTCTGTTTTCATTCCGTACTTAAACTCCAGCTGATCCCCTGCCCGACTTCATGTAGCCTAGTTTCGTTTCTTTCAGATTCGAAATCTGCAGACATCTGTGTACCCTCAGCCTTGAACGCTTGGATACCTCGCAGGCCCTTTGATGGGATAAAAGCAATCGAAGGA
Organism: Peromyscus californicus insignis; assembly: GCF_007827085.1. NCBI lineage: Eukaryota > Metazoa > Chordata > Mammalia > Rodentia > Cricetidae > Peromyscus > Peromyscus californicus. The sequence continues at coordinate 17,778,704 of NW_026294491.1, read as the reverse complement.
ACGTGGGGGAGAAAAAAAAAATCCTGAAAATGAGCTAGCTCCTGGTACCATGGGCATTTAGTTGCATCCATTAGAGCCGTTCCTCGGTGACCACGCTGAGTAATAGTGAGACATCTTAGATACTTCTTGTGCCACTAAGTCCCATCCTGGATCTGGTCATTCCAGCCCTGCCGGCATGACCTTCTGTGGCCACCTGCTACCTGCACCCGTGTCTCTCCTCCCAAGGCCAGGCAAGGGTACCACCACCCATCTTGGGTACCGCCTCTTCTCGGGCCCCTGCTTCTCCCGGCGTTTCCTCTCCCCGACCCCTGATCCTTGGCCACCAATGTAATCAGCTCTCTCGTCACAACGGTAACATCAGCTTACTAAACTAGAAATGATATCACGCCATCCCACTCAGAAACACCACTCAGAAGCCTACCAGCTCACCGGAAGCCAGGGTCACACACACACACACACACACACACACACACACACACACACCTGAGAGTCCTCCCACCTCAGCCCCTCTGCGGTCCTGCTTCTCCTGCCTTCTTCCTCCCCACTGTGCTCCAGCAATGTGCCTCTTCCCTCAGGGAAGCATCCTAGGCATGCCTGCCTCGGGGCCTCGCCTGCGAGCTAGCTGGCTCTTTCCCCACAGCTGGCAGGCCTGGTCCCTCCCTTCCTTCAGTTATTTACTGAAATGTCAACCTCAGAGAGGCTCTCCCCAGAGGTCTCTCTCTTTTTTTTTTGTTTTAATCACCCTCAGCTCCCCCCCCCCCCCCCCCGCTATCGATCCGCTATCGATGTCCCCTTTCTCTGTTCCGTGTTCCGGTTGGCTCTGGCCACCAATTCTGTGTGTTTCTCTTGACTGTTGTCGTGATCCTCCGGTGTACAGGCATGAGAGAGGATAGACAGGACCAGGACAGCTGTCCCCAGTGTCTCCGAGAGAGCCTGGTACACAGTGGGCTGTCACTATTATGTCTGGAAGGAACGGCTAGTTCTGAAACACGGTGAGGGACAAAGCGAGCCCTGGTACCTTCAGACTCAAGAGGGTCCCCGGGAAGTCTGAGCAGAACTCTCCTTCCCATCAAGCTCAGAAAAAAGGTGGCTGGTTGACAGTTTGGCCTCCTAAGAGTCCTGGGCATTAATCCCAGAGACTTCCCACCCAGCACTGCAAAAGACCGTCCAGGGTTTCCTGGATCCACAGCTGGCCTCACCACCCGGCAACAGAAGGGATGTTCCTCTGGTGTTTCTGCTTTGAGGATAACTAAGGAGGACCAAAGAGCGGAAGTTGGGAGAGTTTCTATGTCATGTCACATCAGTTGGGCATTCAATGAGGCTGTTGACACCATTTGTTTTAATCAGTTGATGGCACGTCACTCAATGTGACACTTGTTCTGGTTCTCCTGGTAACGACTGCATGCCACGGAAGACCACACTGCCTCGGGGTGGGAAGCAAATGGCGTGGGACCGCTAGATGACAGGCGCCTTAGTTGCTCTCTTACTGCTGCCACAAAATGCCTGACAGGCGCAACTTAACAGAGAGAGGAGGGTCTCTTTGGGCTCCCAGTGTGGAAGAAGCAGCTCTGTGGCTCCAACTGTGGTGACAAGGACGTCCACAGTCTGGGAAGCAGAGAGACACCAACGCTGGCGCGCAGCTCCGTCTCTCAGGTTTATCCCCAGCTGTCATCCATCATTCAGGTCTTCCCTCCTCAGATAAACTCCTCAGAAACCTGCCCTCCCAGACACACGCAAAGGTGTGTGTCCTGCGAGATTCTGAATCCTCCTCAGTGGTCAAGGTTAACCATGGTAATAGCCCACCCCTTTGGTTGGTGGGGCCGCTCACGGCCATGGCATTTGTGCTAGGGTGGAGGAACCAGCCATTTCTAACACACCACGGTTGTCTGCAGCCTCTGGCGACACTGGCGGGCTGTCGCTGCTGCTGCTACCGCTGCTACCGGCCCACTCCTAAGAGCGTGGCTTGCTTTGGCCAGATTTCTGTTTGGGTGGAGGGAGCCGGGTCCTAACATGTCACTTCCTGGTGAAACTGCAAGAAGTCTTCCTGGAAGACTGTAGTCTCGCATGCTAATCACTCCCAAATCTGGATATATTTCAGGATGTTTTGACAGTTTCCCCCACATAACATCTGTACTTAAAGAAGCCTCACTGCTCTTGGTAAAGTATTGGCTTGATTTCTCCGCTCACATCCGGGGCCCTGCATGGTTCTGCCCTGCTCCCCCCAGAACTCCCAACCAGGCGCCCCCACCCCCCACCCCCCAACAGGCCTGTCCATCCTCCATGAGTTCGAGCTTCCCCAGCCATCCATCTCCAGCCCAGTCGTGTGCACCATCTCTGACAACTCCCTCTACATCTCATACACCCAGGCTGCTCCCCTACTAAAACCTGGAGCCATCCGCTCCAACCCTCTGCCCTGCTCCCAGCTGTCCTGTGCTGTTTCAATGTGTCTGTTTGCATAACACTGTCAGAGTACAATGCATGAGAGGTGTGTGGTCGATGTGAATGGTTTCGAAACATTTCAGGAAAGAACTTACCTCAGTTAATCAGCCGGGAAAGGGAACTCGAAGACCCACGGGTGGAGGTCAGGAACTCCTTGCTTGAATCTCGGCTAGAGGTGGACTCCTGTATATTGGCCAAGAAAGCCTGTTCAGATGTGACTATGACCCCCACCTGTATAAAGATCATGGGGTTCCCGCCCACACCACTAGAAAAGTGAAAGTAGGTGTAGGCAATGGTGGTTTATAATGTGGTAAGATCTGAACACAGAACAAAACTCTTAAAAGAACATATGGGTAATTAAAAGAAGGCAGTCCCATACAGAATGTGGGAAAATATCACACAGGCTTCTTCTAAGCTTCAAATATTAGTCTTGCATGAGATCCACCCTGAGCTGAGCACCCTGGAGAAGGGCACGTGGCCACCCTACTCTCTGCGTTCTGGAGGCCAGGTAGACTACGCTTTCCTTTGCACTACCTGTCAAATCAGTCTGGTGTGATGCTTTTTAGATAAAAGATGATTTCAGGGTTTCTTCTTCACTTAACCAGCTAAGGTAAAGAAACCTAGTGCCCCCTCCCCCCCACCCACCCCCCACCCCCGGGCCTCTCAGCGTGATACCCGTGACAAGGCCGATGGGCCCAGCAGTTTAGAAATTGCATTCCTAACAATCAGTGCCTTTCAGCCTCTGGTAGCTTCTCCAGGCTCTTCCCACCAAGGGCCTGGACTTGTAAAAACAGCCTTTGAGACCCCTGCTATTTGCTGTTGAGTCTGGCTCCAGACAAGGTATGTGGGGAGGACGGCCTTTCTCAGATTTCTTTAATGTTCCAACAAAGATTAGCCCTGGCCTGGAATGAACACTTCACATTACCCTAACATCTCTAACAATTCTTCAAGTGCTGTCTTTGGCCAGTGTTTCCCCCAAAAGATAACTGAGGAAGTATGCCTCTGGGGTTTATTTAATATACAAAGAAAAACAGACCTCAACCCCTACCGTCTTGGATGACTTGGCCCCTCTCCACCCCTGCCCCTCTCTCCTGATGCTGGACATGCCCAATTGTTCTACCATTGATTTCGGACTAATTTGCTGTTAACCAATCAAAATATATATTACTTTGTGGACATGACTTTTTTATGATGGCACCCAAGTGAAATATACTGATATTTCTCCCTTAAGAACAAGAAATCATTTTTCCCTTTAAAAAAATGCATTCAATGATTCAATGTGTTAGTGAACAAAAGGATACATTCTCAGCCCCCTGTGTGTTTCTGGCTATCTCTAATAAGCCCATTTATCCCAGTCATAATTTTTTGAATAAAAGTCAATACAATGTGCATTCCAAATCTCCTCCTGTACCCTTCTCACTACCCAAATTCTGGGGTTTAAAACCCAGTCCACCCAGGGCTTGGTCTCTGAATTCTCAGGTTTTCTACCCCAGGTAGCTGTAGAATTCCACTGAAATCCTATCATTCTTTTTACAGCTGAAATAGAGCCTGAGGTCACTTCTGGACAACCCTGACTGCCAAGTCTGTCGAAACGTCCTCCTCACACTCTCCACAAGTATTTTTAAATCCACTCTACAAAATGAAACAAAACAAAACAAAACAGAAACAGAGCCATGGAGACAGAGCTTCTCGAAGCTGCTTTTTCCTTTTTATCTTCCCTAGGAGGGGCATTTTTAAATCCGGGTTTATGTCAGACACTGAACAGGCCCCACACAAGAATGTGTATCTCTAAACTCCTTGGAATCCTGCCCCAACCTGGAGATATTCTTAGCCAAGAGTCTCCTGTTTTCTTGAACTAGGTAGAAGGAAAGGCTGGAGTCCAGAAGGAATAAACGGAATTCTCTAAATAGTTACTTGATTTTTTTTTTGAAATGGTCAAATATTTATATGCTATTTTCTAGTTTGTTTTTTTTTAATTTACAATATGGTGAGGTGGTTAATATTATTTGTGTTTTTATTTTTTTATTATTAATTCGATTTATTCATTTATTTTTACATCCCAACCATAGTTACCTCTCCCTCCTCTCCTCTCACCCACCCCCAATCCACTCCTCCTCTGTTTCTGTCTTAGTTACTTGATTTTAAGGAGTGTTTAGGCCACAGAGGATGCTGACATATTGCCAGTTAGACAAGGGCATTTGGAAGGAGGCATCTCTGTCTATGGCCTCATCTCTTTGACAATTGACTCTTAGCCTGTGTTGGAATTTGTCCTTTGGATGGCAAGACCTGAGGATAACATTCTGCTTAGAGCACACACCAGGTTTCTCCCACGTTTGTGTCTAGATCAACATGGTTTAAACAAAAGCAAGTTAATAGTTAATATATAATCTTACTTTTAACTGATTTCAGTCTAAAGTAATGGGCATAGTTTTCTCTTAGCAGCTAGATAAGAAAACAAAAGAAAGATGTTATTCTAAGATACACATAAAATTTTTATTCAGTGGGTTATTTTAACATCTATAATAGTGTTTTTCTCAATTCAACTTGCTCTTACATTTTGAGCGAACATATTTGCAGAATATCAGATCTTTTCCCAGTTCCCCCACAGATTTCAAGCATTTAGACACCAAAGCCACAGGGTAGGACAGAACACTGATAACTCTGGCCCTGCATTGTGTCGTGGCCTTGTGTGGCTATCAGAAGATTCCATTTGTCTGTCCACCACCATCAGCCCCTCCCAGGTCCTGTCTGGGCTTGCTTGCAGGTCACCCGGATAGTTAACTCCCATGTGTTGCATGTCATGAGTGGTAACACGGTTACCTTGGCAACCAAGCCAGCTCTGATTTCAAAACCTCACTTTGCTACATCATAAAATTAGATAGCAGAATTGACATTTAGTTATGTGTCTGTCATAGAAATGAAGTTCTTAGAATGATTCTCCTCACAGCTGTATGCCTTAACATGGAAACTGAAGGCACCAATTACAATAAATATATAATATGTATTACATGCACACACAGACACACAGGCACACACACACACACACACACACACACACACACACACACACACACACGTAGTCCTCAAGTTGAAAAATGGATATATTTGCTTAATTCATTGTCTGAGATGCTGAACCAGACATATTATTCTCACTATGTCAAAAATTCTGTGATGGCTTTATCTTATGATCAGAACAAAGCTTACAGTAGGACTTCATTAGATACCCAATATAAACAGGGTGATGAATAATAGAAAACTAAGCCGGTCAAAAAAAGTAATATTTGAAGCATTTTTGGCTTTAATGGATACTGTTATTTATGCTGATTGGAAGTACGGCTGAGTACAAAATATTCTAGTAACTAAATCAGAATCTCAAAGACAAGAGATGTCTCCTTTTCATTTATATATTTATGCATATTTTACACATATTATTTACATATTATTCCAGCATCCTGGAGCCTTTGATAATATCTTTACATTGAGATTATTCTAACCACGCAGAACAACAGTTACCTGCTTTGAGTCCTGGGTTTTCTTTTGTAATGTGAGACCATCTTAAACTCGGGACTTTCCCCTCTGTTTGCCGCGGTCTGGTGCAATTTTTTTTTCCCCTGCAAATACACGGAAAGACTCAACTTGAGAATTACATTTAATGCAAGCCCCCTGCCGTACTCTGCATCAGAGGCGACTATTTTTAGAAATTCTGTGGCTGCCTGCATACATTTGTTTGTCTCCATTGATATGTAGGAAGGAAAGCTCATTAATGATTTAAGAAGAGTTATTTTTTTATTCATAGACTTGACTCTTCCCATCACATAAACAATAAAGGCAATAAATTAACATCTCATAAAGTCGTGAGTTTATTGCTGAGTTTGTTTGCAAGTCTCGACTCCCCAAGCATAAACGTTCCTGCTCTCACTCCCCTGCCTGCCTGTTCTAAAAACGGTCACTTGTATTTTAACCCAGAAGGGAGGTTATTATTCCTGCTTGCCAGCTACCATCAAGTACCATATTTGAGCAACTGTCTTACTCAACAATTCTTTGACTTCTAGAATGGTAAGTTATACTATAAAAATAGAAGCTCCCAATGCCAAATTTAAGTAGAAGCTTTTTTCCCCTACCCCTTCTTTTTCCCATGTACCTGTTGTGTATCAGCTGTAACATGGGAGGGGTCTGATTCCCATGTTCTCTGACCATATCAGCCCTCCATTGACTTCATCTTCTTGCTTTACACCTAGTTTTAAAAAAAAAAAAAAAAGGCAAATTCCTGCCAAGTCAGGGTCTCTCTGTTCAGAAGCAGATAAGGGGTTGTGCTTTGTATCTGTGTGCGTGAGCAAGAAGGGCCAGCATCCTTCTTTGTATTTGCTGACGCCACGCAGCAAATACTGCTGACATCTCCACCAGCTGTTTGCTTTCTCATTGGGTTGGACATCTTCGCCTTTGTGTTTTATGAAGGGGGTATAAAAAGGTGGTCTTCATCGTTTCCTTTTATCTTGCAACTATTTCTCATGAGCAGAAATAGTTCGGCATGTGGGAATTCCAGTACTGAACTCCTTCAGGTAGCCATCTCTTGGGAAAGTCACTTCGAGGGAGGGGGGGACCCTGAGCGCATCCACATTCTGCAGTGAGATGTGAAAATGAGCCACAAGGCTATGTTGGGGCTGGAATGCGGGGGCTTAGTGGACTGTGTGCATGACTCATAGACGTATTTACTATCCGGCCCTTTTTAAAACAAAACAAAAAAAATATTATTTTTAACTGTGACGTCATATTGTCAGATAAGTGGGAGAAGAGAGAGGGACCATAATGGATGGCTAGAGAGACACACAGAAAGGTGATGTGAGCCCCGTCTGCGGTTTCCTTTTCAGGTCTGACGTTGTGGTCCTCTGTTTTTCAATCGCAAATCCCAACTCCCTAAATCATGTGAAGACTATGTGGTATCAAGAAATCAAGCACTTTTGCCCTCGAACACCTGTTGTCCTTGTTGGCTGCCAGCTAGACCTCCGCTACGCTGACCTGGAAGCCGTTAACCGGGCCAGACGCCCCTTAGCAAGGTAAGCCAAGGACCCTGCATGCATCTGGCACCCCAGTGAGGAAATAGTTTTTTTGGTTTTTTGTTTGTTTGTTTTGGTTTTTTCGAGACAGGGTTTCTCTGTGTAGCTTTGGAGCTTGTCCTGGAACTCGCTCTGTAGACCAGGCTGGCCTCGAACTCACAGAGATCTGCCTGGCTCTGCCTCCCGAGTGCTGGGATTAAAGGCGTGCACCACTGCCGCCCGGCGAGGAAATAGTTTTCAGGTACCTCAGATGTTCAGTGGCCACTGAGGCTACACCTCTCAGCCATCGACTTTCGCAAAGTCAGTCAGCCGTTCATCCTGAAGCTGAGGTCCTGATGCCTCCCCAGGCTCACCAGAGTCACACTCCAGTCTCATCAAATGGTTCGCCAGTGCTTCAAGGGAATTCCACGGTATGAAATGGGGTGTATGGAAGTGCATTGGAGGAAGTACTCTATTTGAATGACGTCCTATACAGAATGTTAGCCACCCAAGGTGGCATCATTCTTGAAATGATGCCTGCTTAGAATAAAATAAACTCAGGCTCAGAAGGATCAGCCACAGCTGTTGGCCATTATCACATCCCAACAGAGATGTGCTTTCATTCCCATGACCACACGTCTAGGTTGGTTTTGGTGGTGGTGTTAGTGTTTCTCTGGCTTCTGGTGTTCCGTGCAGTATTGGAGAGTGAGCCTAAGGCCTTCCACATTCTAGGCAGACCAGACATTCTACCATTGAATCATGGCCCCATTCCTCTTTTAACTTTTAACTTAGAGCCGGGTAGGGTCTCACTACATTTCTTAGCTTACTCTGTAGCATAGCCTGGGTTTGAACTTGTGATCTTCCTTCCTCGGCATCCTGAGCTGCTGAGACTACAGGCCCATACCACTAGGCCTGGGCTGGTGTCCAGTTTTTTTTAAATCATGTGAAGCTGAGCCTAACAACACTCGTTTTGTGATCCCAGTACTTGAGAAGCAGAGGCAGGTGGATCTCCATGAGTTTGAGGCCAACTTGATCCACAGAGCTGCACAGTGAGATCCCGCCTCAAAAAGAAAATAAAAGCAAACCCCTAAAAATCACATGGAGCTCTACTTGCAGAAAAGCAAACACAAGGAGTGGAGAGATGGCTCAGCAGTTAAGAGCACTGGCTGCTCTTCCAGAGGTCTGAGTTCAATTCCCAGCAACCACATGGTGGCTCACAACCATCTATAATGAGATCTGGTGCCCTCTTCTGGCACAAATTTGTACATGCAGATAGAGCACGCGAATACATAAAATAAATAAGTAAATAAATTTTTAAAAAGGAAAGCAAAAGCCAGGCGGTGGTGGAGCACACTTTTAATCCTAGCACTTGGGAGGCAGAACCAGGCAGATCTCTGTGAGTTCGAGGCCAACCTGGTCTACAGAGCAAGATCCAAGACAGAGAAACCCTGTCTCAAAAAAAAAAAGGGAAAGAAAGCAAACATGACTTTTTAAATGTATCTAATCCTTATGTTAACAAAGTGTCAGAGTTTAAAATAAAACAAATTAGAAGGTGTTTTTTTACTGCGTCCACAGTATGGATACCAATTTTGGAAAGAAACAGAATTCTTAAAACCTGTGCCCTCAGAAGTTACTCTTGTATAAAACAGTTTTGTCTGTTTCACACCCATATTCTCTGCTGAAGGGCAAAACTCCCACCAAATTCTGATAGCAATGCTTTGCTTCCGTATTTACCCAGTTGGCTGACCACAAACCTTCTCTGGACCCCATTTTTTATGCTTATTGCAGTGACGACCTTTGAGACACTTTCAGACGATTTCTGGTGCTCCAAAGGCATCCTGGGTAAAACTTGGAAAGCACTTCATGTTCAGTCTCCACAATCCCTCTGTTCCTACATGCATGGACTAGAAATGGAATGTTCAGAATCACCTGGGTGTGGGGGTGACTGCAGAGGGTAGCAGAACCGGCCAAGTAGCAGACAGGACAGTCCTTTATAGGGAGCGACTTAGAGATTTCACAAAGTGGGGCATTGGAGCCAAGCTTCGGGTTAATCAATTAGCAAATTTCGAGTCAGCCCCGAGGACAAAGTTCACACAGGGCCCACAGGAAGAGGCCTAAAGTTGAACCTTCCTTCTTCCCTGGATCTCTCCACTCTTGTCAGCACTCTGAGGTGTGACCTCCCTCCCTCCCCCCTGGTCTTCAAATCCAAATTCCATCCACTTTTATCATTGGTCTCCTGGACCAGGGCCTGGGAAGCGTGTGACTTTTGGTGTCAAAGGCGAAGTATTTCGGATCAGTTGCTTCAGAGCGTCTGTCAGAATCGAGCGTGCGTTTCTTAGAGAACTGTAGCAGATCACATCTTGTCGGTTCTGGAACCTTTTCCAGGTTATGTCACAAGCCCAGCACCGCAGTGCTTATATTGGCCTTCCTGGGTCTGATTAACTTGTAAATGAGTTTTGTGTGCCAGACCAAAAGGGCGTGGGCTTTGTTCCACTGGGTTTGTGGAAACAGGAGAAATTAACACAGAATTGCAGGCTCAGCCATACCCTTGCTATTATTTTAGTACTTTTCTTGCAGGGGTGGGACTCTGAGCTATAAATGCGGATTCTGAAGAGAGGCTGTCTTAGTTAGGGTTTCTACGGCTGTGAAGAGACACCATGACCACAGCAACTCTGATAAAGAAAACATTTAATTGTGGTGGCTCGGTTACAGTTTCAGAGGTTCGGTCTATTATCATCATGGCAGGGAGCATGGCGGCGCGCAGACAGATCCACATGGTGCCAGCTACATCTTGGCTTGTGCCAGACAATGTCCTGAGCCCACCCCCACAGTGACACACATCCTCCAACAAGGCCATACCCACTCCAACAAAGCCACACCTCCTAATAGTGCCACTCCCTATGAGATTATGGGGGCCAATTACATTCAAAGTACCACAAAGGCCAACTAAGAGACTTATGTACCAGTCTAAAGAAAAGATCGATGAAGGCCTGATGGAAATGGAGGGGAGGAATATATGAAAGAGGACTCATGAATCCAACATAGAGACTTTAGAAGCCACTGGGCATGGATCACTGAACCAAGAGTGGGGAAGTCTGTACACTAACCACTTAGTAGAAATTTCTAGTAGCTTATAGATATTCCGTAGGCAAACCAATTGAACTTCCTGCCTCTGTTTCTTCTCACTACAGAATGAAAACAGTACTCCATAGAACTCTCAGATAGTGCAGGGGGGCGGGGTGCATGATGAAGTTATAAAAATGAAACAAGCAACGATGAAGGTGGCCATTGGCAGTGATAACTTTTATCAAGCACCAAGGACAATGCTAAATGTATTCATTATCATATTCAAACCTCTTCTTTAAGGGGCCCATGCGCTCCAAAGTTGGAAAACCAAGCCTTAAAGAGGTTAGACAACTTGCTCAAGATCACATAGGTAACAAAGGCCAATCCTTTTGTTACCATAGTTACTACTAACCGCATATGCTTTTTTTTACAGTCATAAATCCTTTATCTTGGAATGTCCATTGATGATGAGTTTTCAAGACCCTTGCAGGATTTTAGATGTAAAAATTTAAGAAGCGAATGAAGTTTTAGTTATATAATTCAACTTAGGGATTTAGAAATTTAGATGCCACACCCTTTCTTTTTTTTTTCCTTAAAAGAAAGTTGATTATGTGTATTTTTTTTTAATTTTCTTATTTCAGGCCCATAAAGAGAGGTGACATTTTGCCCCCAGAAAAAGGCCGAGAGGTGGCGAAGGAACTTGGCATCCCTTACTACGAGACCAGTGTGTTTGACCAGTTCGGCATCAAGGATGTGTTCGACAATGCTATCCGCGCAGCCCTCATCTCCCGCCGGCACCTGCAGTTCTGGAAATCCCACTTGAAAAAAGTCCAGAAGCCTCTGCTTCAGGCGCCCTTCCTACCTCCGAAAGCCCCTCCCCCCGTCATCAAGGTCCCCGAGTGTTCGTCCACGGGGACAAGCGATGCTGCCTGTTTACTGGACAACCCTCTATGCGCTGACGTCCTCTTCATTCTCCAGGACCAGGAGTACATCTTCGCGCACCGCATTTACCTCGCTACCTCTTCTTCCAAATTCTACGACCTTTTTTTAATGGAGTGTGAAGAATCGCCCAGTTGGGGTGGGGGAGCTGGTGAGGAGGTGCCATGCAGGGATTGTCACGGGCGGATGCAGGGTATTGGTCCAGCCGAGGAAGGGAAGAAAAGTCCCCAGAGGACCCCTCAGGCTGGCCCAGGAGCATCTTCAGGCCAGGACCTGCCAGAGAGTCTAGCTTTGCAGACCGAGGTCTCAGGTTCTGAGGCACAGGCCCTGTCCGGTTGGAGCAAGGGATTTGTCAGCATACACAAAGAGGTGCGGGTCAACCCCATTTCTAAGCGGGTGGGCCCAGTGACCGTTGTCAGGTTGGACCCATCGATGCAGTCAGGCCCTTTCCGGACCCTGCTACGATTCCTCTACACTGGGCAGCTGGATGAGAAGGAGAAAGATTTGCTGGGGTTGGCTCAGATGGCCGAGGTCCTGGAGATGTTCGATCTGAGGATGATGGTGGAGAATATCATGAACAAGGAAGCCTTTATGAACCAGGAGATCACAAAAGCCTTCCATGTCAGGAAAGCCAATCGGATCAAAGAGTGTCTCAGCAAGGGCACCTTCTCAGGTGAGCAGGGCCCCCAGGGAGCCATCAAGCAAGGCCTTTGTGCTAGGTAGGGGGTGGGAGAATCATCAAATGCTAGCTAAACTGAGCGGGAGCACAAATAAAGATAATAGGATTATCGTTGCTAATCCTTGTCAGACCCAAGAGGTAGTCCTCCTACCTTGCAGATGTTGAGAAACAAGGGACTGAGAGGCCAGGTCACTAAGTCAGTTAAGTGGTGATAGTGAGATCATGAACTCAAGCCTTGCCACTCCAGAAACCTAGTCACTCAATCTCCAGGGCACAGGGTCGATTAGGTGATCCTACGCCTCCCTCCAGGGGCTTGAAGCTCAAACTACCTGGCTTCGGGATCTGTTCCATGACCAATGTCCACTGTTCCATTCTTCTCCATTGTCCCTGCATCATTGGTCTCTGGTCCTGAGGTCACTGAAGTCCCAGAGACAAGTTACATTACCACTACCATCACCATCACCACCACCACCACCAACAACAACAACATCAGCAACAACAACAACCACTGCCACACCCCAGCCGCCTGATTTGTGCCCTTGCACTCCTGAGCCCTGCTCTGTCTTCTTTCATCTCGGGCAACTATGCCACACACAGCCATTGGTGCCCTGCCATGAGCAAACTCCCTAGAGACTACACCCGGTCTGATTTACTGGCCTTTGCTTGGCTCTGTCTGTCTGATACATGTGTACTATTTTTATTCTAGAATTTTCATCTTGGGATGTGTGTGCGGGTGTGGGTGGAAGTGGACTTTTCTGCAATGTTGACTTCCTGAGTTCGGTTGACTGGGCTCCCTCGGTTTTCGTCTTTGTCTCCCATAATCCCTGCCATGGAACTACACATTCCGTGACCTGATACTGAGTCACGCTATTCATTTTAAAGCAAGGAGTGGGGAACATTTACTGCAAAACATTGGTTGCCATGGTGTGGAAGCAGCTCTTGAGTGTTACTGAAAAGAATGTGTTGCAAATATGTACTCGATTAACTGGGAGACATTAAATCTGACTGAATCCCTCGCTAAGACTGCCCAGATAGAGCCAAGCAAGAATGGAGGTCCACGTAGGACTCCTTTATGAAAGGGAGACCCTGGCATGTCACTCAGGGGTGACTGAGACATCTGAGCTAGATAATGGATAGCATCAGTACAATGTTCTATTTTCTTAGCTATACTCAATCATGGTGCAGTTCTTTTAAGTTGTGGCTGTTTTTAGGAATTTCCTGATAAAGAAATTGGGAATGAAGTGTTACCTTCAGTTCACACACACACACACACACACACACACACACGTGTGTGTGTGTGTGTGTGTGTGTGTGTAGGGGGAGTGTAACTAGGGCACATGCAGCCAAACAGTAACAAGAGATAGACAGACAAGTCTTGTATATGCTGAACATCTATCCCTAGTGCCTGAAAATCCAAGACCCCAAATGCTCCAAATTCCAACTTTTTGAGTGTCACCCTGTGGAATAAAGTAAAAACATTTATCCCAGTCCCTGGGCACAGGGATACAGAAGTAATTGTGAATGTTAATTTAAAAGGTCATCTTACAAATGCACAGTAAATTAAACAATGAACTACGTCTTATGTTGATTGAAATTACTTACAGGCTATGTATACAAGGTGTCTATGAGACATACGTATGTGTAAATGTGTCAAACACTGTATAAACCCCAAATCTAAAGCACAAAATGATAATCCTCTCCTTTCTACTACTTTCTGGCCCTGAGAATTTGTGTTGTGATCCTGCATGCAATTTTTCAAGGTACACTCTTTGCTGTGGGAGCTGGATGTGTCGGAAGTATGGATTGAAGTAGAATCAGTAAACCTGGAAGAGGGAGTGAGAGATACAGCTTGATGAATGTATATGGAGCAGAAGGCTGGGGGTGAAACCCCTGGGAAAACTGGCTCACCCTTTTGTTTCCTCCGTCCTTGGCAGATGTGACATTTACCTTGGATGATGGAGCCATCAGTGCCCACAAACCACTGCTGATCTGTAGCTGTGAGTGGATGGCCGCCATGTTCGGGGGGTCCTTTGTGGAAAGCGCCAACAGTGAGGTAAGTGCCTTGGAAGCCCGGAATGTTTAAGTAGCCAGACAACTCCCCTTGAACAGCTTCCAAGAAGTAGTTGCTCAGGCTGTGGTTTAGTGTGAAGTCATAGTGTGAAGACACCTTGCTGTGTCTATAGGCTGTTTGTTGATCACTAGTGTGAGAACACAAGGTGCTTAGGATGCACTCACACACCTTTCTTCCACTAAAGAGTCATGACTGGCCATACTTTCTAACAAACATCAACAAGACAGGCAGGGTAGTATCAAAATCAAGTACAAGAGCCCGTCCTCTAGAAGTCTGGGGGAGTAAAAAGATCCTCAGTCAATGGAGGACCAGCACTGTCCTTAGCCAGACAGGAAACCTTGCCCAACCCAGTTGCTGTGCCTCGGGCATGTCACCTGCAACCTGATGAATGTCCCTAGTGATCCCTGAGGTCCAGCTGTGAGCCACAGCATTGGCGGCTCAGCCCCAATTTTTCCACATTGCCGGGGTGGGGAGTGGGGGTGCAGGGGGCAGGGGGGCTAGGAGTGTTTCTTTTGTATAAGGAAATGAGAGTTGGTTGAGTGTTCACTGCCCTGGACCCACTTTTCAAAGTGTGTGGGTCCAGCAGAAGCAGATGGGCCCTACCCTCCCAAAGAAAGACCTTTAGAATGTCTCAAGCAGTATCTGGAAGACACTGTCTTTATCTTCATACGAACACTGCTGGAAAAAGAAAGAAAGAAAGAAAGAAAGAAAGAAAGAAAGAAAGAAAGAAAGAAAGAAAGAAAGAAAGAAAGAAAGAAAGAAAAGAAAATCCATGCAAGCGTTTCTAACCAAGTGTAGGTGGAGCCAGCACTTCTGTTGAGTCTTGCAATAGTCCTTAACATCTTTTTTTTTTTCTAAAAAAAAAAAAAAACACAACACGGGGACACCCCATCAAGTTTATTGTCCTTAGGGGCTAGCCTTGCTTATCTCAGCATCTCTCCCAACTTTCAAAAGAAATACTAAAAACAAAGGCTGACTTTTCAAAAGGGGTTCTCCCAGGGGTGCAGTGGGAACACTCCCACGGTGCCCCAGGGGCCTTGCATTTGCATCTCCAAGCAGGGAAAGAGAATCCTAGAATCACAAGCCAGGAATGGCTGGGGCTGAGAAGGTCATTGGGCCATCCTCCTGCTCCCAGAAAAACAGCACAGGGGCTGCTGCGAAATCCAACCCCAGAAACGAGCCCTGCCTTTCGAGGGGAAGGCTTCCAGAAGAGTTACCCCAGCAGCCTCTGCCGGCATCCTTAGGAAACCAGGAAGTCCTCTGATTGGCTAAACCTCCCTCCTGTGCGCTCAAAGGTATGAGACATTTAAAGGAAGGCATCTCAGTACATGAGAGCTGCACAGAAAAGCCCCCCACCCCCTCCCCCACCCCCCGTGACCCAAAACATAACCCTTCACCCCCAGGCTGGATGGCCTGGAACAAGTGGCTTCTGCACTCCGAGTCTCCCTCGGTAAAGCACTCAATCATGACCCAGATGTAGTTGTGAGATGTGTGAGAGAGATGTGTTTATACAGTAATTCCTGAGCGTTTAGTCCATGCTAGCCACCACAGACTGGCTGGCACTGGTGCTGATGGTAGTATTGCCCTCTTACAAGAAAGACTGGGGTAGCGCCCCCCTCCCCCCACATCTGACCTCCAGTGATTGGCATTTTCTGGTGTGCACCCCTCATCTTTCTAGCCCACCACACCTGCTGTTGGTGCCTTTATGCGAATGAAGCCTAACGATCGAGGTCAGGACCCCAGGCACAGAGCAACACAGTGTCAGCGCTGACCCAAGGGATGCTAATCTCCTTTATCCCTTCACAGAAGGGACCTCTAATCTCTCCAGATTAACATGTGCAGCAGAGGTAACCAAAACAAAACCTAGCGGCGCGCAGCACGTGTGAGCACACACCTGACTTACAAGTGTGAGCGCGAGCAACCGAGCAACAGTGCCTTACACAGTGATTGACCCACTGGAAGTGGCCACCTCTTCAGCAGGGTTCTGAAAGGAACCTAGGTCCCAGCCCTCCCCTCTCAGGACTGAAGCTAAAAGTAACACAGGCAGAGACTGCAGCCACTGGGGGATTAAAAAAAAAACGACCACTAACGGAGTCACCAAAATTCCTTGAGCCCTAGCAACGCCGGCCGCTGTTGACATTTCCGCTTCCGGTCCCTTTCCTCTGTTCCTAAGAGAGACCATAAGAGGTGTTCATGAACTTGCATCTCAGTGTGACTGTGACCTGGGGCCAGCGGCCAGCCTTCTCTAAACCTGCTTCCTCATCTATTAGATGAGAATGACGGCGAAGGTTCTCCTGAGGGTAGGCAAGTGGAAGCGTGTGTGCTGTGCCTGGAGCATACATAGGTAACACCCAGCAAATGTTGTCAACCCCCATTAAATTTTCTCACTGGGAGTAAGGACACTTGTCCTGTAAATAGCTCTAGA
Source organism: Peromyscus californicus insignis (assembly GCF_007827085.1). Taxonomy (NCBI): domain Eukaryota; kingdom Metazoa; phylum Chordata; class Mammalia; order Rodentia; family Cricetidae; genus Peromyscus; species Peromyscus californicus. The sequence continues at coordinate 17,762,052 of NW_026294491.1, read as the reverse complement.
ATAAACAAAAAAACTACCAGCCACCAGGCCTTAATCCCAGCACTCAGGAGGTAGAGGCAGGCGGTTCTCTGAGTTCAAGGCCAGCCTGGTCTAAGGAGCAAGTTCCAGGATGGCCAGGGCTACACAGAGAAACCCCATCTTGAAAAAAAAAAACAGAACAAAACAAAGAAGCTGCCAGACCATCTTCGAATCTAAGGGAGGTAGCAGTGGGCACAGATAGAAGTGAGCCTTAGGAAATGGTCACAAAATCCTCTAGGAAGAGCTGTGCTCCACCCTTATTCTTAGGAATTAGCCTTTCTAGGTCATCTTTTTAAAGTTGTTGACTTTAAGATTTATTTTTATTTTTTGTATATGGGTGTTTTGCCTGCGTGTGATGTCTACCCTGTGCAGTACCCAAGGAGGTCAGAAGAGGATGTCAGATCCCCTGGAACTGGACTTATAACTGGTGTCAGCCATCACATGGGGGCGGGGAATCGAACTCCAGACCTCTGCAAGAGCAGCTAGTGCTCTTGACCACTGCACCATCTTTCCAGGCCTTCTCGGTCATCTTTTAAGTCTGTTTTGTCTTAGGGAACTCTGACTGAGCCCCTGAAATTCAGCCCATTTGGGGGGGGGGTACAGAGAGGACCTTTATATATGTGTATCGAGAAAAGAGGACAGTGAGCCATGAATGTTAGATTAAATTTTTCATTTAATACAGAAGGAGACATTTCCATTTTACTTTTTTCCTTTGTTACTTTTAGTGTAGCAGTAAGCCTCATTCTTTCCCACTGAGGTACTCAGCAAGCAGTTCACTTCAAATGTTTGGCAGGTTATGGTAAGGAGTGGGCTAGCTCTAGAATACGTGCTCGCTCTGTGTGAGACAGGCTCTAACGACAAACCTAATGGTCTGAGCTAGTCTTCACAATGACAATGTTAAACCAACTAAAGAATATGGGCATCGATTGGGGGGAGCATTCTCCTCCTCTTTGGTCATTCCACAGTTTTCTGGAGTTGGCTTGAGTAAGTAGGTTGGAGACATGGTGTTCTGTCCCTTGTGGCTCTGCACTTGGGTTATTTTCAAGGGCTGTAAGTAGATCTCCCCATTGTTAGATGGTTACTTCTAAGTGCGGAGATCACAGAAACAGGATTTGGATTTTGTTTTGTTTTATAAAAAGCAATCAGCAATGAGGAGGAAATAGATGTTATGAAAGTGTTTTGTGTTTCTCCTCCTCTGTTGATGACCCCTAAGGGGTCCCTAAGATGACCGGCCAAATGAGTCATCACTTCAAAGGTGTTGACGTTGTATTAACGAAAGGGAAGCAGCTGGTCTCTGGTGATTATGCACATCAGAGCGCTCTCAGGACGCTGGACTCTGGTCTCCTGTTTCCAGAAACAACTCCTTTCTACTTAGGATGCCCCTAGTCACATCTGTATTTCCAATGCCCATTTTGTCTTTGCTGAACAGCCTGGAAAGCTCTCTTAACATACCAAGCCAAGGTAACCTGAGAGGTTTCGAAACCCAGTCTCGGTGAAGGAGTAACTCTAGTGTGCATTCTGAATTCTTCCTGAGTCACAGATGAGGAACCTGAGGGTCAGAAAGAGTGGGTGACTTACTGAGGGTCACAGTACTTTTTGGTGTGCCCCCCGGGCCACATCTTGGCATACCTCTGGGCCAGCCCACACACTCTTACTCTGTCCCCTCAGGACACAGTGCACCACACCTCCATTTCTGAAAGAGCAGATTCCCCATAGCACATGCTCTCTATCCTGACATCTATGATTATAGCTCTTAACATCTTATAAAACACGGATGCTTTTACTATAAACTTGGTTAAATATGGAAGTCTGGCACCCTAGCATTCAAGTACCTAAAAATTCCCACATACCTAAAATTTCCCACGAATCCAAACACCATTCTAGAGATGAAACCTCACTGTGTGTTTACACACATAGAGGAGCCTGTGGCTTCTGTCAGTTAGTTATTGGTGTAGTATAAATGTATATGCCTTTAAACATATATGTGTGTGAAAGCAAATGCGTAAGTATGCCCAAGGTTAGATGTACATTGAAATATGTCATTGCTGTGTGACATAGCTGGGTGAAGGGGATGAGCAGCGTTATAACATTGGCACATCACAGATGAACCAGCATGGGTTGTCACAGTCTGTCCTGGAAACCAAAGGGACAGGAGAGGGGCAAGTGTCAGCAGCAGTAAATGACAGCCTTCGCTCGGTGCTATTTTAAGATGATCATATCAGTTTTGACTCCTCACATCCTGTCACCGCAGGGGTTGTCCTGGGGCCTTGGAATGATGGGCGGTAGTAACAGCCCAGGTGCTTATTTCCTGGAATCATCATGGTTTTCGTTCGATGCCTGTGTCTGAGAGCAGGGGATAAACTGCTTAGTATTTCTAGGAGCTTGTTTCTGAGACTTCCTCATGACATGTTGAGGAACAACTCTACCTGGAAGGATAGTCCTTCTCTGATGTGGCCGGTGACTGCCAGGAGAATAACTTCCAAAGTGGCAATAGCTTTATTCTGGAAAGGTCATCCACGAGCCCACATAGACAATGAAGGAAATACAGGCATGTGTGGGCAGGTGCCTTTGCTGCATCCTCTCTTCATGTGTGTTTATATATGAAGTGACTAATCCCACAGCACAGATGCAATCATGTATGTACAGAGAGATGGAACCATACATAATACATATATACTTACATAAAGATATTTACGTACATATATATTATGTATATATGTATTTTTATATGCCATATTCTGTTTTGTTAAGTGTGAGAGTTAAGAAGTCTACAACGGTTCATCCTTTCAAATTAGAACCTTAGTTCCCAGAACCTACTTGTGCAATCCAGGGCTTTACTATTCTGCAACCCAAAGCCATGCCATAAGGAGACTCCAGGTTACACAGCATTGCAGGGCGTGAACTTCAGAACTGCACTCCCTGCGTTTAAATCCCAGTCCTGGCCAACTAACTCTACAACCTTGGACACGAAACTTGGCCTCCTTGACTGCTACGTCCTTGTCCACAAAATAGCAAAATTAATAGTCTCTTCTTCCTAGGCCAGATGTAAGAGTGATATTAGACGGTGTGTGTGGAAAGCTGCGCATAGGTGCTTCTATTAAAGTAACATTCCAGTCGGAAAAACAAGGGGTACCATTCTGTACCATGTCAGTCCCCCACCCTGTGGAGTATCTTAGAGTTTTATTGTATTGCTGTGATGAAACACCATGACCATGGTACTTCTTTTGAAGGCAAACATTTAACTGGGGGTGGCTTACAGTTCAGACGTTTAGTCCATTATTGTCATGGCGGGAAGTATGGTGGCATGCAGGTGCTGGAGTGGTGGCTGAGAGTTCTCCATCTTTATCAGCAGGAAGCAGGAAGAGCAAGTGAGCCGTTAGGCCTGGCTTGAGCTTCCGAAACCTCAAAGCCTACCCCTAGTGACACACTTTATCCAATAAGGCCACACCTACTCCAATAAGGCCATACCCCCCTAATAGTGCTATTCCTTATAAGCCTGTAGGAGCCATTTTCATTCAAACCACCTGGTGGAGTTAGTGAAGATCTGAAATACAGTGTGTATCCCCACTGATCTGCACTCCCCCCACCGTCCCCCTCCCGCCCCCTCCACCATACAGGACTGAGGCCTCTGTTCATTCCCTGACCTCTTAGAAAGTGTAACACAGCCGGGCGGTGGTGGTGGTGGTGGTGGTGGTGGTGGTGGTGGTGGTGGTGGTGGTGGTGGTGGTGGTACATGGCTTTGATCCCAGTACTTGGGAGGCAGAGCCAGGTGGATCTCTGTAAGTTCGAGGGCCAGCCTGGTCTACAGAGTGAGATCCAGAACAGCCACCAAAACTACACAAAGAAACCCTGTCTCGAAAAACCACAATAGCTCCAGACACATGGGACAGAGGCTGTGGGCAGTCCGCAGGGGGTCAATGCCCCACTCACACCCAACCAAAACTGTGTCTCTAGGTGTACCAGGCCAGGAGTCCTTTGGCTACTCTAGATCTGCTGAAACCTAGTGTTATATCTATAGTTCTGGTCCATGTGATTGTGGGAGAAAATACTGAAGAACAGACACAATGCTGGCAGATGCTTCAGGGTCATCAGAATGCAGTGCGGCACTGTGCAGCTAGTGTGGCCGTCCACCCTGTGTTTGGCCACCCAGGAGAGGGACTCTTTCCTGTCTGTAGTCCGGCTAACAGCTTCCCATCTGAGTCACATTGCCAGAAGATTTCTCTCTCCACAATGGAGTCTCTTCAGGTTCTTGGCAGGGAGGGCCCGTAATGTCATAACACATTTACGACCCATTTGTCTGATTTATAGGCCCAAATAGCCATTTAAAAAAAAAAATAAAGAGACTTCACACCAGGCTCTGTCAGGTAGCAACACTCTTTTGTCACCTACACATCAAGCTGCTAGGTTGACAACCGTAAAATACCGAAGGGCCCCCTCAGCACAGCCTCAGAGCAGTGCCTCGGGTCGGGTCACGTGGTCGGGATGCTTCTAAGCCCCCTAGCTGGCAGGTGGGCAGTCCCCAGTCCCCGCAGCAGCACTGAGCCTTCTGTACACTGTTGCAGGTGCACCTCCCCAGTATAAACAAGATGTCGATGCAGGCGGTGTTGGAATACCTCTACACCAAGCAGTTGTCGCCCACCTTGGACCTGGACCCCCTGGAGTTAATTGCCTTGGCAAACAGATTTTGCCTGCCACACTTGGTTGCACTCGTAGGTAAGGCTGGTGACTTGGTGTCTGATAGCTGGTCAAAAGCACACTCCAAGAAAATATGTGAAGGCTAATGAAGATCAGACGCTAATGTCCATCTCTCCAAAGAGAACAGTCCTGGGCGGGTGGGAGAAGACAGCCCCGTCTGTCAGTCAGCCTAATTTGAGGCAAGGGGCATCTCGTAAACTCCCCTGTGATAGGTCCCGTTAGGCAATGAAGGTGTAAATGTACAATCGTGGGCACCTGGCTTTGGAGGTACATGCTGAATCTGATGTGGACCACAAACTCTGAAATCAAGCCAGTGGGTCAGCATTACTCCATGACACATCCTGTGCAGAGGTGTAGCCTTTGAGGAAGGAACATTTACAAGAGTGGCAGAGAATAGAGGATCCAAAGCCAGCTTCCCCAGGGTCCCATCCTAGGCCCTTGGCTCCCCCCAAGGGTGACTTGTCCTTTGTGTAACTTGAGCTCTGTATCTCAGCCTTCTCTCTCTTTAAAATGGGTACATTAGCTGCCACCAAGCTGTGAAGATTAACTGGGTAAATATATGAAGTCCTTAGAACACTGGCTGGCACACAGAAAGCATTATGTGTTTGGTTTTGATCAGTTTTTTCTTTTTTCTTTTCTTCTTTTCTTTTTTCTCTGAGACAGGGTTTCTCTGTGTGGCTCTGGCTGTCCTAGAACTCGCTCTGTAGACCAGGTTGGCCTCAAACTCACAGAGATCCACCTGCCTCTGCCTCCCAAGTGCTAGGATTAAAGGCATGCACCACCACTGCCACCACCAGGCTTTCTCTTTTTCTTAAAGCTATTTCTGAAAATGTTCTGACATTGTCAAGTTCATTTCAGGAGGAGGGGAAAAAAAGATTTGGCTTAGCTTCAGAAGTCTTTTCTGTAACTTCTCCATTTGTTCAGTGTGTGAACTAGATCAGATCTGGGTAGAATATCTATGCATTTAAAATGCCTTATTTGAAAATGTTAAGCCTCATGCTTCCTTCCCCAGAGGTGATGGTCAGCAGGCTGGGTGCGTCTCCCTATACTTGCTTGGTTCTTGATTCTAGGGAAAGTTGAGACACGCTGTCACTTACTGGTCTTCCTCATGCGCTGGGAGACTTGTCTGTGCCCACTAGGCTTTTAGTAAAAACTGAATAGCTAAGTCAATGAGCAGAGAGGAGGCCAGCCCATTCAATATCTTCTATACCTTCTGGCACTGACTTTCAATATTTCTCTGCCGTCCTACACACAAATTACCTGGAAATAAGGGTCTCTTTCCTTCTTGCTTCTTCCCCAATTTGAAAGGAAGAATTTGCACCCAGGTGTGATGATGGAGCACACTTTTAGCCCCAGCACTCAAGAGACAGAGGCAGGCGGATCTACTTGAATTCAAGGCTAGCTAGCTTGGTCTACAGAGCGAGTTCTAGGACAGCAGGGCTACACAGAGAAAGCTTGTCTCGAAAAAACAAAAAACAAAAACAAAATGAACGAACAAGCAAAATAGGAAAAAAAAAAACCTTTTCCTCAATATACTGAAGTCATAGATCCAAATGAGTATATTACTTTTCATACATTAACTTCAGGAAGTTGCGGTGAGAATTCCCTTTTCAGAAACGTGAGTTGCAATCCCAGGTAACCACACACAGGTTATGCAAAGGTCCTTTGAAGATAAATTCGATTTTTTTTTAAATAGACAAAAAGTAACTTGGAACCAAATATGTTGCATCTGGTCTGTGTTCAGTGTCAGCACAGTAGTGCTATTATTTAAGGATTAAGTCGGACACTGATAACATGGGGTTGATTTCAACATGCAAGATTTTTTTTTAAGTGGCCCTAAGAAAGCTTCTGTGGGAACTCACTCCCGTCTTCCTGCATGATGTTATGAAATCCTCCTGGTACTGATCCACATACCTTCCCAACACAGCTCCTTGAGTCACCTACGGTATTTGGTGTGCAGAGTCTAAGCAAAGCCTTTGGACTGGTGGTTCTCCACCTGTGGGTCCAGACCCCTTTGGCAAACCTCCGTCTCCAAATATATTTACATTATGATTCATAACAGTAGCAAAATTCCGGTTCTGAAGTAGCCACGAAAATAACGTTATGATTGGGGGTCAGCACAGCATGAGGAACTGGATTCAAGGGCCACAGCATCAGGAAGGTTGAGGACCACTGGTTTAGACCGTCTTCGCAGCATCTTTCAGGCTCTGTTCCTAGACTGGAAACACTTTACAAACCAGTGTTAAATACATTTCAAAAAGAAATATCGCTGCTTTGGTCACTTTTCTCATCACTGTGACAAACACCGACACAACCTAAAGGAAGGAAGGGTCTGCTGTGGCCCAGGACTCGAGGGCACAGTTCATCTCAGCCGGGCAGCAGGGGTCACAGCTGTCACACTGTATCTGCGTCCCGGAAACAGAACTGTATGGTAGGGATCTATTTTCCTCATTTCCATTCGGTCTGGGAACTCAGCCCAGAGGATGGCACCACCATGCTCAGGTGGGGGGGGGGGGTCTTCCCACCATGGTCAGACCTTCCCCAAACCACCCTTATAGACACACCCGGGAGTGTGTCTCCATGGTGATTCCCAGAGCCTGCGGAGTTGACAGTCATGATCAACCATCCACATCTGCTGTTACTTAGAGAACCCAGATGACTTTGCTGGGAAATTTAGCTCTAAGTAGTTCTGTGAATCTGTCCAGCTGAGGTAGGGCCGTATCAAAGAAAGCATCAGCTTGCGCAAACAAGTGTGTGGGCTCAAGAACACAGAGCCAGGTAGGAGGCGGGCATGCCCAGACACGGTAGGCACACCTCAGACAGTGAGGGGTCAGCCCCAGGCCACGGTAGCATGAAATTCCTGGTATCTCAGTGAATTATTAAAATTACATAGGCAGCAAGCTACAGTCGGTTAAAACAGCATTACCTCTAGACAGTGGAGAAACTTTAACCAAAAAATAAATAAATAAAGATTGCTTTAAAAAATAAAAATAAAGCTAACCCACCCGCTCAGCCTCTAGCCATAATGCAATCTTCATGCCTGGGTCCTGGTGGATGTGGTTGATCAAAGTGGTGGGATTCAAGGTCACAACAGCTGATGCAGCTTTTTCTGATCAAATGACAGTGACATTTGGCTCATTGGCTGATCCCTCTCTTCATAGGCGTCTACGTGGTAGCGTGGGGATTCTGTTTAATGGTGATTTTTCCCACAGTAGAATTTCTCTCAAAACTGAGGTCAATCCCCCTAAACCCCACCAGTTCTTTTGTGGGTTTTTTTTGTATGTATATGCAGTACACTTGCATGTGTGCATGTGTGTGTGGCCACACCTGTATGTGGGTGCTCATCCATGTGTGTGCTCACGTATGTGGAGGCCCAAAGTTGACATCAGGTACCTCCATCGATCAGTCTCCATTTTAGAGGCAGGAGCTCTTGCTGAACCTGGGTCTCACCAGCTCTGAGTAGTCTAGCGGGCCATCTTGCTCCAGGGATGCTCTGTCTCTGCCTCCCATATCAGATTATAGGCAGCTGCCGTAAAGCCTGGCTCTTTCAAGGGTTCTAAGGACCCAAACTCTGGTTCTCAAACTTGCCTAGCAAGGGTTTTGACTGAGCTACCCCCGCAACCCTGTCACCCGTTTACCAGAGAGTTTATAGACAATATTCAAAGTCCATTGTCTTTGCCACAGTCTGCAGTGTGACGGGTTGCTTGAGCTCTCCTTGACTTCCCTGAAAAGATGGAGCGTGATTTGGGATTGTAAGCCAAATAAACCCTCTCTTCCTTAAGCTGCTTCGGGTCAGAGTGTTTTATCACAGCAATAGAAATCGAAGCTAGGAACGTGGGCTTCCAATACTTAGGATATCATTCTGTGGCCAGACGCTCTACCCTCCAGCTTTGCTGTTCCATTTAGGGAACTTAGGAGAACAGGGAAGGCCTCAAAGAAAAGAGATTCACTTCAGCCTAGCAGTCAGCTGCCTCAGCTCCTCACAAGATGACTGGGCTGTCCTTTGATACTTTGAAGCCAGCAGGGAGTTCTCTCTACCTCTGCAGGCCCCGGGTGGTGTCGCCTTCAGTACAAGGCTGTTCTTTTCATGCTGAGGGTCTCTTACGTAGGGAGCCCTCATCCGTGACCTCAACTGGAACTTCTGAGTGACTTATTATAGCTCCTTATTAGCACTTACTGTGTTGCCTCCATTCATCTATTCTGGTGACAGGGTCTTTCCTCAAACCCCACAAATCAGCCTCTGCCTCTGTAGAACTGAAGGGAGTTAGCCTTGCTCTGGAGTGGGCGTGGCTGGAATGGGCCTTGCCCTGGGGTGGGCGTGGCTGGAGTTGGCCTTGCCCTGGGGTGGGTGTGGCTGGAGTTGGCCTTGCTCTGGAGTGGGTGTGGCTGGAGGGATGATGCTGCTGGGTTGCTCTTCTATCCAGACCACCAGCAAGCCCCTCTCCATTTCCTTCAGGGGCTTACCTTTGCATTCACAACTGGCGGGCTAGCTTTGGGGCTATCCTGGCTTTGGACACACCTTCCTGACTAAGCCTAATCATTTCTATCTTTGGGGTTAAAATGAGAGCTTTGCGGTGGTTCCTTTCTCTCACTTGAACCTGTAGAAGCCATGGTAAGCTTGTTTTTGAGGTTGTTATATCTCAAGGGATTGGAAGGCTTAAAAAGAGACAGATTAAGTGGGGAGTGTAAGCCTGCCAGTGGGACAGTCAGGAAGCACAAAATGTTTATCTATTAAGCTCGCTTGTCTTACATGTGTCCAGTACCAATCATGTTTCAGCATTTAATAACAATTAAAAAGTTTGAAATAGCTTAAGAATTGCCAGAATGGGGCGCAGAGGCACAAAGTAAGCACACACAATTGGGAAAACAGTGAACTGGCCTGTGGCCGGATGAACACGGACTTTGAATTCATTAAAAAATAAAAACAAAACCTACAATCGAAGTAGAGAGAATCCACAAACTAAGAGTGGTCAGCCTACAGTGCAGGGAGTCACCCCAGCACCCCACAGATGCTATCATCGTAGAGAGTTAGAAAACTTCACACACCCATGTTAACCTGGGACTGGAAACTGCCCAAGCAGAGGCAAGAAACAGTCACCCCAGCCTCAGAACCGCAATTTATACTCTAACGGAAGGAGCTGGGCGCAGGCCCTAAAGCAAACATGGCTCTCTCGAACTGGAGCTTTGTTACTTAGGACCATTGGCCTTCGCCATCTTTATATTCCAAGAGATTGAACTTCGGCTGATCTGTCTGTAATTGTCGAGAATGATGCATATATATTCGCACTTAATTTTGTTCATTGAGGTCTCACGTAGCCCAGGCTGACCTCAGACTCAGGGTGTAGCTGAGGACAACCTTGAACTTCTGATTCTCCTGCCTCCACTTCACAAGTGTTGGGATTACAGGTGTGGACCACCACAGCTGATGTATGCGGTGCTGGGGCTCAAACCCAAGTCTTCAGGCCTGCTAGGCAAGCGCTCTGCCAGCTCCGCTCCATCCTCGGTTTTCAATTCCCCAAGTAGACTCATTCCTCTGTCGTCCAGTCTTTGCTGGCAAAAGGTAACAAGCCTTGAAGACATACACAAACAGGACTGTGTCCGGAGTTAGAGGTAGCCTATAAACATGCTAGACTTCCCAGAACCACACTGTCCAGTAGAACCATCTGCCAGCAATGGATGTGTCCTCCGTCTGCACATTCCAAGGGGGTAGGCATGTATGGCTCTTGAGCTTTTAACAGGGCTACTTAGCTTAATAAGGAGCTAAGTATGAATTATCTGAGTTTAAATAGTCACATATAGTCGGTATTTATCATCCTAGGTGGGGTCATGACGATCTGGAGAATTCTAACGATTCTAGAAGCATAGACCAGAGGTCCTGGAGACATGGGTGCCTTGGTTGGATACGGATAGGCCACCCAGTAGAATCAGCTCAGGGTTCATTTCCAATGTCTTCCCAGAACTGTGCCTACTATCTCCTCTTTTCTCAAGTGGCCCAAACCAGCTCCTCCAGGCCAGGTGTCTGGCTTGGGGTGGGCAGTTTAACCCTTTCCTGTCATCTCTTTCACAGAGCAGCATGCTGTCCAGGAGCTCACCAAGGCTGCTGTGAGTGGAGTGGGCATCGATGGTGAAGTGCTCTCTTACTTGGAACTGGCACAGGTAGGTTTGTGGGCCCTTACCTTCCATCCCTGGTATGTATCCCACAAGCCCACTTTAACACTGATAAAAAGTCCCATCTGTCCAAATACAGATGTGACAGAGGTGTGCCTTCATGCTGAAAAAAAAAATCAGAGAGTTTTACATTTCAGTCAGCTTTCCACCTGCCAGGCTGCCTTTGAAAGAACAAGGACCCCTTCCCCCATACCATCCTCACCCTCCAGAGGCAGTGGTTTCATGTGTAAGAGGACCACTCACTGGCTTAGGGGGAAATGTTGCCTCTCTTCCTTCTTTGAGTTCTTGGACAAGGATTTGGCCAAGAACAGTTTTTAGAATATTCTAAAAAGCATTGTAAGCCCCCCTGTAAATGAACAGTTTGCTGAAGGTCCCCTGGAATTTTCTAAGATCAGTTTGTCGTTATCGGTGTCCACGATCCCTACACAAACATTCATTCATGTATGTTGATACACACACACACACACACACACACACACACACACACACACACACACACACACCCCTCTTCCAGAGAAGGGTAAATCCAACTAAAGGTTTAGGCACAAAGATAAATTCTGTCTTGGCTTCCTCATCCGTAAGACACGAGGATGGCAATCCTTGACCTCACAACCTTACAGACTGAGAATCAAGGGAGAAAGAATGTTCAAGAAAAAGCCCTGAAAATGGCAGTTCTCTTACACCACAGAGTATGTAGGCAGAATGACTTAGTCCCAGCATGGACTTATCAACAGCAGTTTACACTCTGGGGGCAGGGAATGAGAAATAAGTTCTGAACTCACTTTTTTTTTCCTTCTGCCTGAGGAGTCGGGCTCCCTTTGTTCTCTCTCAGTAAGGACAGTGCGAACTCAATCTTAGGTCAGGCCATGTAAGTGGACATTGCCCAATGACAGGAGAGGAGGTGGCCTCAGGAAGAGGTAGCAGGACTATAGCAGGTGTTGCTGAGCCCAGCCAAGTGTGGCCATAGGTGATGGCTCGGGTCACTGGGAGAAGGTAGGCTGGGAGCTGGAACAGCCAATTCCCTCTGACTTGACAAGTATTGATTGTGTGATTCCCAAGTCCCAGGCACGACCCTCAAGTATATCCAGGCAGCAGATTTCCCACAGTCACAGGGAAGTGGGAGCACAGATCCTAAAACCCAACCTGAAAACCCACTGGATGGAGACCGAAAGCTGAGGGTGGATGCATGGTTGAAGCTCCAAGGCCTCGTCAGAACTAGTTGTCCAAAATTTGAAACTGGAGGTCTTTGGAGACACCTGCTCCCCTAGTTTGAGGGATAATTTATAACTGGACTCTGTCCATAAGTATCCTGCATAGAAGAAATTGAAATGACTCAGAATGCCCTACTGGACAATTCACTGGAACTAAAGATGCGACTTTTTTCTGTCTTCCCTCCCGGCTCCTCCCTGTCTTCCTACACACTGGTGACAGGCTGTGGTATGATTACTACTAAACCCTGACAGACCCTGGCAGGAAGTTAGCATGATGTCTGTATCATAGCCCATGTGTTAGCCTTCAACTCAAAGAGGGTTTCACACATAATGGAACCCTGATCTGTTGCCCTTGCTAATTTCCATGGTGTAAATTCTCCCACTGTGGACACCAAGACTGAGTCACTGAACTCAAATCGGAGGGAACAAGTCATGCAGCCAGTTCCCTGAACTGGTGAACTGCACCCCCCAGTACCCCACTGCACCAAATTTATGTTCACAGTTAAACTGAACATGAAGAAAAAGCTTGAAGAACCAGCCTCCAACCACCTCCATGGTTGGGGTGGTGGGTTCTTGCCTCCCTGGAGTGGCTTTTAAAGGATGAAGAGCCAAGCCTCAGAAGAACCACGCTGTCATTCCCAGGTTCCCCGTTAGCCAAAGAAATACACAGGATGAGTAAAGAAGGGCAAGGGTGCCCTGCCAGGTCAGAGGAGACCTGGGGGAGTGGACCATCTGGTTTGGGGACATCAGGCCATCACTTCGACCTCAGCGGCCACCTCCCCAGGCAGCTGCTCAGAAAAGCTTGATGGAGCATACGGATCCTCCCACCTCACCCACACCCCACACGCCTGCTCTTACGTAACCAGAGGGCAGGTACAAGACAGCTGTGGCACGCTGTCTTTCTTCTTGCCTTTCGATCTTTGGCCCCAGCACGCTGAGCTCTGACATGTGACACAGAGTATTCCATTGCTAAGGCTCCCTAAACAGAAATGGCATCGTGCTGTCTGGTACCTTCCAGAGGGCATGCATGGTCACCTATCACCAGAGGGCCAAGGGGCAGGCCGGGCAGGACAGCCGGGCATACTTTAAACTCTCACTGTGATATGGTGTTTATTTTGGGGACCATCTATCTCAGCCGGCAATGAGGGAAGGTACATGAACACTGTACTTGGCTGACATCAGAGCCACGGTCAAAGTCAGAACCCTGAGGTCGAAGCAAGAGCTTTCTTGTATTAGTTCTTCTACAGGCTTTTTTATTTCTCTTCCCTTCCTCCCCACCCTCACAATAGTTCTCATTTCTTTGTAGACTTGCTTTAAATGTTTGTAACATTTAGTGTGTGTGTGTGTGTGTGTGTGTGTGTGTGTGTGTGTGTGTGTGCCACTGCATGCCTGTGAAGGTCAGAGGAATTGCCAGGGTCATGCCTCTCCTTCCTCCATGGAGTCCTGGAGATCGAACTCAGCCATCAGGCTTGGCAGCAAGCCCCTTTGCCTGCTGAGCCATGCCATTGCCTTGCTTCAGCAGAGCCTGACCCCCACTTTGGTCTCTTTCCTGCAGTTTCACAACGCCAACCAGCTAGCCGCCTGGTGTTTACACCACATCTGCACCAACTACAACAGTGTCTGTTCCAAGTTCCGCAAGGAAATCAAATCCAAGTCAGCAGGTAAGAGTCGGGAGTGTGCATGCGAGCTTCCCGCCGCCGTCCAGCCCTTACCCTTTCCAAAGCCTTGGGAGGGACCAGACATGGTGGGCACTGTGTGGTCAGTCCCTCTTGAGTGTGTGGTAGGTCACACATGCAAGTGACATGACCCAAAGAATCATAGTTTGGGGGCTCTCTTTGCAGAACGTCTCCCTTGGAGAATGGAGGAGGGACTGGAATTCAGGGGGCCCATTGCACAGCAGGCCGAGGCAGTCAGCAGTTGGCCTCCCATCATTTACGGATGGACAACCAGGGCCAAGCTGCAAACTCTGGAGAAAGTCAAGAGGTTCAGGGTCTCTATTTCTAGCCCGGATTTTACATCTCAGACTTTAACATCACCATCCGCAGACAGCCCTGCTCATAGCTCCTGCCATGTCAAGGTGTGGGGAGGTTTATGAGGAGCATGGGACAGGGACTCAGCATCCAGGACAGTCAGGGGGCAGCAGGAATCACAGACAATATCTTCCCTCTCCCCCCCCCTCCACCCAGAAAACCAAGAGTACTTTGAGCGGCACCGCTGGCCCCCCGTGTGGTACCTGAAGGAGGAAGACCACTACCAGCGTGTGAAGAGGGAGCGAGAGAAGGAGGACCTGGCGCTGAAGAAGCACTATTCGAGGAGAAAGTGGTGTTTCTGGCACTCGTCCCCAGCTGTCGCCTGAAGAGGAGAGAGGGGGACAGTCATCCTCTCGGCCACCTCCACTGTTGACGGCTCTACCTACCGTAGAAACCAGTCTCCTTAGCCATCGGCGCGGTTAGGGTTTGGGGCACTGGCTTCTCCACTTGTGTGCATTTATCTCCATCAGGATCAAAGCACAAGCTCGACATCCTTGAGCCTGGACATAAAAGGAAGCTGACTGGCTCACCGCATTCCTTCAACCCATACCGGTTTTTGGTTTTTTTGGGTTTTTTTGGGTTTTGGTTAGGAAGCTTAATACACTTTAGTCCATTATTTTATTCCTTTTTTATACAAAGACAAACAAATCCAGCTTTCACGTTTCAGATTCCGGATTGGAAAGTATTTTTATATGGTCTCTTGTATTTCGTTGAAATGACAATACTGTGTATTACTTTAATTTCATAGGCCACGCATTGACCGCGAAGTTGCCCCGTGAGTCTCTCGGCCCCACGTGACCACCGCAGAGCATTACTCATAATTACAGAGTTATCTTTTTGTTGTGAGGCAAAGGGTTGGGCTGAAATCCCCCCAGAGTACAAGCTGGAAGCGCCTAATCTTTGTTCTGATGAACAACATTGGTATAATTACCTATTTACAAGATTTTTCTATTTAAGTGCTAGTAATTATATGGTTATCTGTGCCATATAAACTATGGTGAGGGCAAACATCCTACTGTTTAAGTTGTCTAGATTCAAGAGGATAATCCTCCTAGTCATTAGAAGGGCTTATTAAATTCCAGTGCTATCAGGGGCAAGATTGGCTGGCAGACCTGGGTACCTACGACAGAGTTCAAGTGCTGCTGCTGGATGACTGTGTCAGGGTTGGTGGCTCTCAGTGTCCTGTGATTTTGCTGGGCTTCTACTGGCAAACCCTTTGGTAACCTGAACAGAGATAAGCGAAGGGGAAAAGACTCGTCCCACTGTCTACAGGTCTGGCACCTCGGCCCTCACACCCGTGGCCAACTTCACTTTGTAAAGACACGGATTTTTTTTTAACTCTTCCCAGGGAAAATTCAGGTCACCACTAAAGTAGGCCAAGGCAGACCACCTGCTTCTACAGCAGTCCCACGGAGCCTGTGAAAGCACAAAGCTGGAGGCCGGGGCCTGCTTTCTCCAGCAGTGAAAGGAGCCAAATCCCAAGAGCCTAGGAAATGGTGCTATTGTGTGGTAGGTAGTTCTGACCCCGTGTCCTTTGGGAAGTTCAGTGTTAGTACAGAACGTGGAGAGCAGGGGAGCTCTCAAGAGGCATCAACATCATTGCCCCTCGGCAGATTAAAATGTTACAGTGCACACATTCACTCACATGCGTGTACACACACACACACACACACACACACACACACACACACACACACACACCCCATTAGAGAGTCATAGCGCCACAGCTGCCTTGGGATGCTGTGTGCTGGACACTGGGGCTCATCCTGTTGGGAGGTCACCTTACTGATGCTAAGGGCTATTGATTTTTTTGTTTGTTTGTTTGTTTTTGTTTTCTAGTTTTTTTTTCTGGAGACGAAAAGGAGACAGTTGAGTTCAAACTCCAAATGCCATATGCATTTGAAAATCGGTGTAGAGCACAGGCAGGCATTTGTTTCTGGCATGACCACATACCAGATACAAGAACTTAGAAAGACCCAGGAATGCACCACCCTCTCTTGGCAGAGAGGGAGCAGCAGAAGAGGGAGGCTGATAAAGCCTTCCCCCTTTACTTTGTTAATAGGGCGAATAACTAGTGGACAGAGAGAGTAGGTAGGAATGGGAGGATATATGTCAGGACTCGGGGAGAAACGCATATAGCCACCTTCAGATCTTAGAGGTTGTGTTTTCAGTGAGTAGTGCTAGTTGAATTTAACAACCAAAGCTCCATCTGATTGTACTTTTGCCAAAACATAACAGACACATACATGAACATGGGGCATAAGCAATAATACCCACTCATGTTCTTCACAGCTGCTGGAACCAAGTGGCCGGTTCATTTGGTTGACTGATTAGCCTTTAACCATGGTGGTTTCATGTTTTTTATTTCACAAAAGGCCAATAAAATTGTTTAGCTATAAAAAAAAATGTCTCCAGTTTTGTGTATTTTGTGTATTGTGCAAAATCCTCGTGTGTCTTTTAATAGCTTTTTAAAAGTTATCAATCCCCAAAGGTGCTTCATCACTGGGGCTTGTGTTGAACTAACAAAGCTTCAGTGACTGTCATTTGTGGTTATTTCCAGTGGAAAACCCCAAGCCAACGTATAGATGAGGTATGTGCCACCTTGCTCTTTCTCGGACAATACCATGTGTCACTTGGCATTGTGTCGTCTTGGGGAGTGGTGATCATGCTATCTT
The DNA here is from genome assembly GCF_007827085.1 of Peromyscus californicus insignis. NCBI lineage: Eukaryota > Metazoa > Chordata > Mammalia > Rodentia > Cricetidae > Peromyscus > Peromyscus californicus. The sequence continues at coordinate 17,745,255 of NW_026294491.1, read as the reverse complement.
TGTTCTATTGGAATGGTTGAAATCAGAGTTTGGAAAATTCTGACAGCAATTAAGTCAAAGGTCTGGAATTGGTAGGCCCATGAAGAAGTCCTTCAGAAGCAGGTCTGAGGAAGACTCTGGCAGGATCTGTCTATAACGTGTAGATATAAGGTTACTGAAGCTTCCAGGAAGTAAGATCTTTAACAAGATCTCACTGAGTGGCTGAGTTTTTTGTAACTCTGGGGGAAAGAGTCAACCCTTGTAAGAAACAGTCATGGGAGACCAGCATAGAGATGTGTCCACACCTTTCACACGGTTACGAGTCCCAACTGTGGCACGTTGCACATAGGCACACCAGTGCAGTCCAAACCCACACAGAGTTCTGCTGGACAGCCTGCAGGGATCTCAACACCCTTAGAGAAGCATCTTGGGGGTAACAGATCCTACTGGCCTCAAAGGAGCTGAAACATTTTGCGAACAGTCAAATGCAAAAGCCCAACGATTCTAAAATCTCAAGTTGTACAAATTCAGCTCTCCTGTCTCGGACACAGGCTAAACAGAACGAAGTGTACAGAGGGAAAACCAGCCGAATCCCAAGTTTGGGAATTTTGGTAAGTGTAATGTTTCTGAAATGAATGTTTCTAAGTCAAGACTCACAAGCCTTTTCCTTGAATTACTTCTAGAATAGATACACATGCATACAGACAGACAGAAATGCATGCATACAGACAGACAGAAATGCATGCATATATATATATGCATTTGACTGGTGTCTAAAAGTTGTTGAGGAAAAGGTTAGCCATGAAGAACACGCATATGCAGTGTGTGTATTTGTTTGCAAAACTTTCAGTTAGCTATCACAAAGCAACACCACAGAGCAAAACCAAAAAGCCAAAGAGGCAGGAGCACTGGGAAAAAAGTGTGGGAGTTGAGTTAAGCACCTTAGGCCACAGATGTATTCTCTTCCAAGGTGCTCATTTATAAGGTGACCCCATATCTCAAAACCTCATTGGCTTTTTTTTTTTTTTTTTTTTTTTTTTTGGTTTTTCGAGACAGGGTTTCTCTGTGTAGCTTTGCGCCTTTCCTGGAACTCGCTTTGGAGACCAGGCTGGCCTCGAACTCACAGAGATCCGCCTGGCTCTGCCTCCCGAGTGCTGGGATTAAAGGCGTGCGCCACCACCGCCCGGCTCATTGGCTTTTTTTAAATGAAGACTTTCGTATTCGTTGCAATAACTGGCTATGGATGTGATACAGTGGGCAAACTTACAAACACCATGAGTTTATCTGACTCTGGCCTCTGGAGCCTGAGACATCCAGGAGCATGTGGCCAGCATCTGCTACTGTGTAGGAAGAGTCACCTGACTGTGTCACAACATGGTAGAGAACACTGTGAGGCCAGACAGAGCCAACCCATGTCAGTGTAGGACTCTCTTGTAAAGCCTCCAGTCCCTTGGTGGGGACATGAAACTTGCAGTAGCCATGCTCCTTAGCACCTAGTTGCAGTGTCTTCCTTGGTTCATGCAAGTTTTATGTTTCTCCCATAAACTCACGTTCAATCTCTGCCCTTAAAACACACAAGTGTCCTTCGGTGTGTTTCAGGTCATCATTGTCTTGCCAATGCGTTCCCCCACAAATCACCATCTGTCATCTGTTTTGATGATTTTCTGGTTTAGAAACCCAGCCACATGACAGTATGTGCCATCCACCTTTTGCTTCCTGCTGCCCCCTAATATTCTAAGCACTTATATTCTACCTGGTTCCTGTCACCCTCATTTTGCATGCATTTTCATGCAAAGCCAAGGTGAATGGATCTTGAGCATGATAGTAACAATACACTTTCCCATGCTCTTTCAATTTCATTGAAATGTTTCTTTGCCATGCCCAACTGGGTGGACCAATGCTGGACTCATCCCCATTCTGTTTCCCATTCCATTGGTGATGGGAATGCTGGTCAATTCACACCCACACACCCTACCCCAATCCATTCCTACAGTTAGCCTTTTTCCCATGCCTTGGGATCAAAATCCAAATAAGGATTCCAGGTCCCTCTCCAGATATAACTAATCACAACCTTCAGAGCAGATGGGCCTGCATGGAAATGCTGGCTTTGATGATGAAAGTCCTGGCCTACCGCTGCTCCAAAACAACATGATTCAGCAGATGCTGGCAGACTCTGACCCAGTCAGGCGACAGACTGTCCTCTGACCAGCAAGAGGAGAAACTAGGTTTAGCTTCCTGCCACCTGAGAAGCTTAAATAGGTTTTCCTGACGGTGCATATTATGAGCTATAAGGATGAGTTGTTTGGTCTTGTCTGGCCTTTCTCTTTTTTTAAGGTCATCTAACCCTCATGAATGGCAAGAAACCAAGACTTGCAACTTTTATTTGCCAATTATATCATGGGGCTCAGGGGAAAATAATTCCTGAGCGAGCCTGTCCACATACACTGAAAACTGCCTTCTAATTTTGTCATTACACATAGCTCAAGAAAATATAACCTGGGGCTGGAGAGATGGCTCAGCGGTTAAGAGCACTGGCTGCTCTTCCAGAGGTCCTGAGTTCAATTCCCAGCAACCACATGGTGGCTCACAACCATCCGTAATGGGATCTGGTGCCCTCTTCTGACCTGCAAGCATATATGTAGGCAGAACACTGTGTATAATAAATAAATAAATCTTAAGAAAAAGAAAGAAAAAAGAAAATATAATCCACCACTGTTCACACTGCCTTGCAAATCCTCCATACTCTGTCTTGAGAAAGAGCTTCTCTTTCTCCTAGTGCTCTGTCCCAGGTGGCAAATACCACCACTTACACTTACAAGATGAGGGTCTTGGACCACTGATTGCTCTGTCAGCCTTGCCCACATTGAATGCTTGGACCCCATCCACACCACTACCAAGATTCCCCTTCACTTTAGATACCTGGGTGATTTCTTTAAGTGGAAAAACAGCTGAAATATTTAATTCTTAGAATAAAGGACTTGCCAATCAGAGTGAAAGGAAGAGAGGAGAGGCAGGGTGGGTAAGAGGGGAGGGAACGGAGGGAAGGAAAGGGAAAGGGAGGGGAGATTGCTATTCCATCTCTCAGCAATGCCAATTCCGTTGACTTCTATTGCCTCCATTTTGCATACATTTGCATACATTTACATACAGAGCATGGGTGGTTAGATTTCCAGTATGCTATTTACAATACGCTTTCTTGATGCTCTTTCCATTTCACTCAAATCCTTCTTCCCTATACCCAACTGGGTGGACCAATGCTGCACACCTTGGCACTACTCTACCAGAGCCCAAAAGACGAAGGAGAGAACCATCCTAACCAGACATGATATTTGGAGCCTCGCGTGACAGCCATGCACTGAGGTAAGTGCCTTGCACTTGTCTCCCTCTAGTCTCGAAGCATTTTCTTACACAGACCATGAGATGAAGGTGGTTCACGCACAAATGATTTACTTGGGAAATGCCCTTGGAAGGTGAATAGAAAGGGAGGCAGCAGGGCAGGTTAAGAAGCCAAGCTGGAGAGGGGATGATTTTGAGAAATCCCACTCAACTGGCCTCAAAGATGCTGGGGAAGCAGATTACTAGGTCACCTTGGGCTAAGTACTCAGGTGGTGCAGGGGGCAGCGGATGAGTGCCCTCCAGGCAGCCCAGGCCCTCTGAGGTAGGAGAATTAGGACAGTGGCCCCAAGAGCACACAGCAAATCCTGCAATGAGTCTTGGATGTGAGCTCTTAAAGGCAAACAGAGGGCATGGTGGCCCGAGGAAGAGGTGGGAGAAAGAGGAGCTGAAGCCAAGGACACCTGAAAGGGCTCCATTACCTCCACCTCATCACCTTTATTCTGAGATTCCCCAAGCCCCTCCCCCAAACTCTTTGCTGTACTCTGTCCCCTTGGAAACTTATATTGAAATTTGATTGCCATAGTGGCGGCATTTGTAAGTGAGACCTTCTATAGGTCACACACAGAGTCTCTTTCAGTATAGGTTTAGATACAAAAATCAACCCTGCCCCTCAAATTTCGTCTCTTTCCACACACGCCCCCCTGAGCCCCTCCACTTTTCCCTCAGGTCACTGAAAATCATGAGACCCTCCATAACTACAGCTTCCAACTTTTGATTTGCCAGACCCCAGAATCATGAACCAAATAAACATCTGTTGTTTGTTTTGAATGTACTGCGGGTACTTTGTCAAGGGAACAGACCACAGACCAAAGCAGAAGAGGCACATTGATGGGGAATCCTGTGCTGGGGAATAACTGTGGTTGAAGAAAACTCATCCTTTTGTTACCCCCCAAAAAAAAAAAAAACTCTCAGGTCAATTTGAGGAACATCAAAATATAAGTTCATCTAAATTTTTCCAAGTCCCAGAACCTTAAACAGTCATTCCCCCAGCCCCAAAGATACGTAAGACTGTATCTGAAAAGGTGCCATTGTGTTGTGTGATATTTGTTTGTGTTCTGACAAATAAAGCTTACCTGGAGATCAGAGAAGCAAACAAGCAGCCACCAGTGACTTCTTACTTCTATGGATCCTCTGACCCAACGGGAGCCGAGATCCTGCCTCCACCTCCCTAGTGCTGGGATCAAAGGCTCTATTTCTCTTTTAGACTGGTTCAATCTTGAGTAGCCCAGGGTGGCCTTGAACTCCTCATCTTCCTGCTTCCTCCTCCCAAGTGCTGGGATTAAAGGTGTGTACCACCACAGCCTGGACTCTACGGTTAACTAGTGGCTTAGCTCTGCCCTCTGATCTCCAGGCAAGCTTTATCTGTTAGAGCACAAACAAATTATCACACACCACCACTGGTCTACCCTAACCCATGTAAAAACATAACATAATGAATTGCATTAACCTAGGCAAATATCTGCCCCACACATTTTGTAAACCAATGACCATTTCTGAAAATGCCCAGAATCTAAATTCTAAATCTCCCTTACCCCTGCCACCTTCTCTCACACATGTATGAGAGAACCAGTCCGGAAGATCAGAAACTAAAGCTTTGAGGTAAGCTTCAAAATTTGTGTTTTAGCTGGTCTAGCTGGCACATGTACTCAGGGGACTGAGGCTGTAGGTCTGTTAAGAGTTTGAAGCCAACCTTGGCTACATAGTGAGACCTCGTTTCAACAAAGGAGATAAAAAAATTAAATAGTATTTCTTTCTTCAAATATTTTTATTAATTCTTTGGGAATTCCACACAGTGTGTCTTTATCATAATTCTCTACTCCCACCCCTCACTCTAACCCCTCCCAGATTGACACAGTTCACTGTCTAATTCTTATTTGTCCATATTACCTTTAAAGAAATAAAATTGCCGGGCGGTGGTGGCGCACGCCTTTAATCCCAGCACTCGGGAGGCAGAGGCAGGCGGATCTTTGTGAGTTCGAGGCCAGCCTGGTTTACAGAGCAAGATCCAGGAACGGCGCAAAGCTACACAGAGAAACCCTGTCTCGAAAAAAAAAAAAAAAAAAAAAGAAAGAAAGAAAGAAAATACCCATTGCTCAGTGCCTGTGACTAGGATCTATTCTAGACCCCAGGTTTTCATAAATAGTAGAGAATTCTTCCAACTGCTCAGATCCTGAGCAGGCAGTAACTTGCAGCATGAGGCATCTCTCTTGGGATGGGATATTCTGGTTTCACTCAAATATTTGTATCAGGATAGGATAGTTGTGTTGATGGGGTCTTCCTGCAGTTGGCTGATGTAGAGAGGAAAGGCAGCTAAGCTCCTCCTAGTGAGGAGCTTTTTAGTTTTCCTAAGTCTTAGTTGCTTCTGAGTGACAGGTACATTGACAATCTCTGTGTGTAATGGTCATCTGTGTGAAGGCAGGCTCTGTCTAAAAATGGAATTCCCCTCTCAGTCCCCTGGGTATCATCCTTGGGTAGAAATGATTGCCTTCATCACCAATTGAAGAAGAGAGATCCTGTCTTAGGAACATCAGGAATGAGCAAGCCTCTGAGGAGACAGATATGAAAACATGCTTCCATTGGGAATATCGTGGCCCAGAATCCACATAGGAGATCGGAGCCTTCTAGATCTCAAACAGCTCCAGATCTCATTTCTCTTAAATTAGATTCCCTAGTTTTCTAGTTTGGTTTCTGTTACTGTGATAAAACATTCTGTTCAGAAGCAACTTGGGAAGGAAAGGGTTCATTTGACTTAAAGATTACAAGTCCATATTAGGGGAAGCCAAGGCAGAAACCTGGAGGAATGAACTGAATTGGAGACCATAGGGAAATGCTACTTTCCAGCTTGTTCAGTCTACTTTCTTATCCAGACCAGGTCCATCAGCCTAGGGAAAGACACAACCCACAGTAGACTGGCCTCTCTCACATCAGTCACCATTCAAGGCAATTCTCCACGGACAGGTCCACATCTCAATCTGATAGAGGAAATTTCTCAATTGAGGTTCCCTCTTCTCAAGTGACTCTGATTTGTGTCAGGTTGAAAATAAAAACTAGGGCTGGAGAGATAGCTCAGAGGTTAAGATCACTGGCTGTTCTTCCAGAGGTCCTGAGTTCAATTCCCAGCAACCGTGTGGTGGCTCACAACCGTCTGTAATGAGATCTGGTGCCCTCCTCTGGCCTGCAGGCATACATGCAGGCAGAACACTGTGTACATAATATATAAATAAATCTTTTTTAAAAAAAAAAAAAAGAAGAAGAGAAAAGGAAGGGAAAGGAAAGAAAAACTAACCAGTATACCTGGTAACAAAGTCCTTCTTTATCTAAGCCTGGAGAAAATGCCCAACCCTGTGTAAGTCCACTGGCTCTGACTGCCATGCATACAGATCACGGATCAAGATGTTTGGATTGAGAGGAACAGAATGTATCCAGTGTTCAAATGCCACAGTCACACAGACTGAATGCCCACACTCCCAGAGCTCTGGGTCTGGAGCTGACTTTCCCAGCCACTATATTTTGCCAGGAGGTAACTTTTAGAAACCTCTTCTGCCAGCAGGGTGCTGATCATGTGCCTCTCATCTCTCATTGTTGAAGGCTTGGTTGATCAGCTCTCTTTGACAAAATCTTGGCCCAAATATTATTATAAATCATTTCAATTCATCCAGAACTTTTTGAACTTCTAAGACAGAAACAGGCTCAGTCTCTGGCATCAGCGATCTTCACGGATCTGGTTGTAACAATAAGAACACAGCATAATTGATGGTACAGGTCAGATGTGGTAAACAGGTCCTGTTTCATCTGCTAAGTCCAGTCAGTAATGAATGGTTGTCTTGTGCAATTCTGAGGTACAATCCAGGGTTAAGGGCAGAGAGGCCGAGATTGCTTCACAGTGTGTGACATGGCTCTGAGAATAGGACTAATATCATGATTGACAAATGTTTATTATCTGCACTGGCGCCAACCTAATATGTGCCGGGCACTCCTCTGAGCACCAAATCACAGAATTTGCAACCCGTGGTGGGAGATACACAATGAAAACAACACATATGCATCTTTCTTTCTTAAGATTTTTTTCATTTTACGTACCAACCACGGTTCCCTCCTCCCTCCTCTCCTCCCGCTCCCCATCCACTCTCAGAAAAGGGTAAGGCCTCCCATGGGAGTCAACAAAGCCTGGCATATCAAATTGAGGCAGGACCAAGCCCCTTCCCACTACATCAAGGCTAGCAAGGTATCCCACCATAGGGGATGGGATCCAAAAAGCCAGTTCATGCACCGGGGATAACACATATGCATCTTTATGATACAAGAGCTATAAAGAAATAAAACATAAGAGGATAGGGAAGGATATACTCTCCAGTGGGTGGTGGTGGGGGAGGGCTTGAGATCTGAATTGTGTGAATTGGAATTTGGGAAGGATACATAAGAGACAGTTTATCTCAAAGCTAAGATTTGAAGGGTGGACATGACTCAACATAGGGGCTGGAATCATGTGGAAGTGTCTACAGGCATGTATTTTATGTGTCTCAAGTAATACCTCAACAGAACTGTTAACTACATAGGACTCTCCAAATAAATTAAGTGAGTAGGGTCAAATACATATATGGAGACAGAGCTTCCAAAGGCTGAGGGAAAGGCATGCATAAAAGCCACAGGCAAGAATACCCTTGAGATAGCAGAAGTTTGTCCAGAGGACCTGAGGCATTGTGGGAAGTGGGTAAAGGAAGGTGTTGCGGAGTATCTCGATAGTCATCAAGCCACACAGAGTGGCAGTTACATTAGATGGCTCTGCATACTTCTGAAATCCAGACATAGGCAGGACCTGGTGACACATGCCTTTAGTCCCAGCACTTGGGAGGGAGAGGCAAGAAAATCTCTGTGAGTTTGAGGCCAGTCTGGTCTACATAGGGAGTTTCAGGTCAGCCAAGAATACACAGGGAGATCCTGTCTAAAAAAAAAAAATCCAGACTTCCAGGCAGGCACCAAGTCAGTAGAAGGAATGTCAAATGCGCATGTGGAATAGGAGACAGTGTGGCCATCATCTGCCTTGATAGCTTGGAGTGGAAGAGTCTGGTTTTGCAGAGCTGGGTCAGAATCTTAGCTCAGGCACTTACTAAAGCTGATGACAATCTCTTGAACCTCAGGCCTCAGGTTCGTCATCCGTGAAGTGACATCAGAGTCAGAAGCGGGGCACAAATGTGGAAATGAATTGGTTATAAACCCCAGCCTCCTCTCCTTACCCAACACCTCTCCTCTCTGCATCAACAATAAGAAGGGATTTTGGTCCAGGCCAATGCCTTGTGCCAGCGATCCCCACCCAGGCCTGTGGGAATCTGCCCACTTTGCCTTTTCTCCAAGGGGGCCAAAGCACTCATGTGGGGACTAGAAGCAGTTGTCCCATATTACAGGGAGAGGCAGCCTTGAAGATCTCTAATTACCCACTCTTCAGCCTGCTTGTCTATTTTCTCATCAGAACAAAAAGCAGCTTCCTGTGCCTCTTTCTCTCCTACATAAACTCAGTGTTCTACCTTCACCCAGCCCTCAGGCCTGGCTGAGACCCCAGCCAATGGCTCTGTTCTTCCTCCCTGCCCCCGCAAAGGGCTGTTTGCAAAGGTAGAGTTTCTGAGTAAAGAATAGTGGAGAGTTTGACTAGAAAGTCCCAAAGTCCTGATGAGGGCCAGTAAAAAAGACTGTGAAGAGGAGAAATGTCTTTATTTGCCCTGGGTGACCTTTCAGGTCCTAGACTTCCTGTTTCATTTTACCGAGATCATTAACTCGTATGGATTCCTAGGCGTCTTTACACTCTAAAGTTTCAGATGCTTCGCCATTGGCTTCCAGGAGAAAGGAAATAACCCTCCTTCCTCTCCTTAGAAAGACACGCATCCCCTCCTTAGGACTCCACCCCCATGACCTGATGACTTCCCAAGGGCCCCAACACCAAACGTCATTTACAGGGAGATTAATCTGGAGGTGGCAGGTGTTCACTTCATACCACACCTCTCTCCATGATGCTATCCTGGAGTCGACCATTGCAGAGCCCTCTCTCACCTTGCCCCTTCCCTTCTCCTAGAGTGTCAGCTGACCTGGGGGTTCTCAGCTCCTCCCCGGCCTAGAGGAAGTGCAGAAAGAGCCAGATGCACTGTCTAGGTCAGCACCACACGCTTTTGGCTACCAACCCTAGGGTGGGCCTTCCTCTCGGAGCTGCTAGCAAGGTATGAGCCATCCCCTGCTTTCCCTCATGCTGGATGTCTGTCTGCTCCACTGTGATATCTGGGATTCCTGCCATGAACAGTCAGACCCAGGTCTGAGAGCAACAGGACAACAGCACATATAACGTCACGTGGGCCCATCACTCCAACTCAGGTCTCCCATCCACCTTTACCAGCAAACCCTGAAATTCTTGAGCATTTTACAACACAGAGAATCAAAACCCTGATGGAATTTTACCACTGGCTTCTTTTTCTCCGACAGTCAGGACCTGGATGACAGAGAGGCGGGTGGGGGTCTCAGGTTGGGGTGGGAGGGGGTTGACTAGCTGGCTCTTAGTCATCCTCAAGCACAAAGTATCTTTTGTTCCTCACTTATTAGGAGCCCAGCTCTGTCCTCACAGCACTCCTACCTGGAATGCCTTCACGCTAGCACTCTGAGGATTTACGCAAGAGTAATAGGTAATTTTGATTGTCAACCTGATTGGCTCCAGCAACAGAACTACCTAAAAGGTTAGTGAAGCACACTTCTGGATGAGTCTGGGAGGCCCTCTCCAGAGGCAAAGCCGGTCCTGAGGGCTCTGGCCTAAAGAACGGATTCATCCCTGAATTGACACATGAATTGGTGGTAATATCGGGATGTGTGAAAGGTAGTTGAGGCTTAGTTGGAGGAAGTCAGTCACTGGGAGCGTGTCCTTGGGGGTCACCCTGGCCTGTTCCTGTACACATTCTCTCTGCTTGCTGTCCAGCAAATGAATAGCCACCACCACCATAAGCTCCCACCCACAGGATGCTCTACATAAGTCCATGAAGCCAAGTTGCCAAGGCTGAGACCCCCCCCCCCCCCCCCCCCCCCCCCCCCGCCGAAACCATGAACAAAGCAAACCATTTGTCCCTTAACTTGCAAGGTTCACGTACTGGGTCACACTGAGGAAAATAACACACGAGGTCAAAGCATTAGTAAGTAGTTGAGTTAAGACTAGAAATCCATTCGTTCTGAAACTTAAAATTCATTCTCAAGCACTCTACTTGTTATAAATAGCTTGTTGTTTGAGAAAACAGATCCAGAGAGGCCGACTAACTCACATGGCTAGTATCAAAGTGGGGACTGACCTCAGGGACTCATTCCCCACGCCATATGCCTTCTGCATTGACTTGCAAGGATTCCCAAGATTCATATAAAATGGAGGTTTCCTCCAGGCCACATAGAGCTGGCTCAGGGCTTCTGAGTTCAAGGCTGGGTTCTTTGGTTCGCATCACTCAATTTCAGGTATTTCAGAGTGCAATCTACCCCGCTCCCCGTCTGCCTGCTGATAAGCGCTCCTGTTGTCAACTAGAGTCCGTGCCTGCACACCGTCCCTCTCACATCCCAAGCTTCTTATCACCGTACGCAGAGGCTCTGTGTTAGGTTTCAGGGTCCTTTTAACAAAATGTGCATCGAATTACCACCACCAGGACAGCCGGCTAAAGTTTAACCCAGGATGGGATTCTGGAGTCATCCAAAGTTCACTGGTGTTGGTATCTTCGGTCAGCAGCAGATGAACCTTAAGTCAGGCCCACGTGGCCTTGGTGGATGCGTGTTTGCTCTCTAGAGAGGCCCAGGCCAGCCGGGTGCAGGTATTTCTTTACTAACTCCTGATGTGAAGGCTGTTTGAAAGAGGTTAACTACAGCGAGCCACCTGCCTGCTCTCTAGTGTCTAGGCTATAAATGCTAAAATATTCTAATCATTCTAGATGGAAAGGACCTTCGTCCTGGAACCCACCACTCCAGGAAGTTATCAGTTTGAGCATGTAGAGCACAGAACAGGCTGGAGGTTCAGAGATCAGGATCTGAGGCAGCGAGACCAAGGCTGTCCGTCACTGTGACAGAGGATGGGAGAATGTCACTCAGACTCCACCCTCTATTTAGATCACCCACCCCCTAACACTGCACCTTCCTCTGGGATGCAGTATTGATCCGGTAAACCTGGCTGCTCACAGCAGGCCCTCGTGTTTTGACCTGGGGCACCAAGACATGGAGGTGAGGGTGGAGATAAAGGGAACTGTGCTCATGATATCTGGATGAGCCGTTAAAGCTGGAGATCAATCGTTCTGTTAAATCCTTCAGCCATGAGGCAGAAACACAGAGCCCACAGGCACCAGTAATAAGGAGGACATGATTGAGATGAATGGGGTCTGGCTTCTCTGTTCTAGATGCAGTGTGGTACACTGTGCACAGAAAAGGGGCCTCGCAGCATTCGACGTGGAGTCCAGCTCCCACGTCCCATGTCCACGCTGCCTGTATCTTTCCCAAATAAAATGTAGTGGCGCTAGTTTGGTTCCACCTCATACAGAGCACCTGTCGTGGGCCAAGTCAGTCTCCTTCACCCAAGGACATTCGGGTTTTGTTTTGTGTGATGAATGGTCCCAGGCTCCGGCCACAGTCGCCAAGAGAACAGCTGGTTTTATTTCCACACAAAAGCCTTCTACATGTCTGGCCAGCAAGACAAAATAAAACAGGTGTGTGGACTTTCATCACAAGTTCATTGCCCTATCAACAAGGCTTCACACAATGCCTGCCTCCTTCTGTAATCCCCCCACAGCCACTCAAGGTCATGTTCAGAAAACCTCTTTAGTCTTCTTGGAAATCCTGTGTCTGAGGCTAGCCCTGGAGCAGCAAGATTCTAGCAATGAGATCTAAGATGTAGAAGAAGGCTTGGGGAAGATGACCAGGGAAGAGGCAGAGTTAGCAGAGCCTGGGGTAGTCAGCCACATGCAGCTGGTGCTATGACGTCATCAGCACACATAGCATGCCGTTAGATGATCCACGCCGCTGTCGCTCTCTGGATTAGCAGCTCGCCTAGGTCTGTGCTTTGTTGACCAGAGGTTTTGGAACCGTGCCCTACTACAGGCAGAAGGAAAGTCCAGTCCCAGGAGTCACTACTCCTGTCTCCGAGGACCACTAGGAAGTAGGTTATGAATGCCAGGATGTGATGACTTTGACTCTTCTGGAAAGTGCACTAACAGTCATGCTTTCTGATCTTTTTTCCAGGGAAGCAAAGAGTCACTCTCCCCCCCCCCCCCAAACCTTTCAAAATCAGAGTCATCCAAGGAATGCTGAAAGTCACAGATCTCCCAAGTCAGAATCACTGGAGACAGAGGCAGCCCAGGAGTTTGTGTTTTCTTTCTTTCCTTTCTTTCCTTTCTTTCTTTCTTTCTTTCTTTCTTTCTCTCTCTCTCTCTCTCTCTCTCTCTCTCTCTCTCTCTCTCTCTCTCCCTCCCTCCCTCCCTCCCTCCCTCCCTCCCTCCCTCCCTCCCTCCCTTCCTTCCTTCCCTTTCATTTTGTTTTCTAAGCTGTTGACACAAGCTGCTGATCTCCCTGTAGGAAAGTCCCTCCTTAAGTAATCCTGAAGATCCTTCTCCCTGCAAGCTCTTTGCTGGCTGAGGTCACTGTCCACTGAGAAGCCAGACTCAAATACTCTGTGGTGTCTACGGAGTCAGCATCGCCCTCTGCTGGTATAAGAGCAGATCGCCACAGTCTCCTTGGGAGGGCCCGTCTTCTTGGGAATCCCAACCGTGAAAGCTTGTCACAGGGTCATTGGCCTTCTTGAATATTCTACCTCTGAGGCCTAGGGCAACAAACGGGCACTTTCCCCATTACACATTTCTTTCCGCACGGCTATTCCTTCAACCTGCTTCACTCATGGCCTCTTCCGACGTTCTCAGTGCCTCTGCAGGGTCGCTGTCACTGGTGAGGGGCTCAGCCGTAGACTGGTCGGCAGGCCTTGAGTGCCTCTATTAGTCAAGGAGTCTGCCCTGAGTTGGGCATTACTCTGGGTGGAGGAGTACAAGGCACTGGGTGCTGGGCCATGTTTCCTTGGAAAGCCAAACGTTCTGAGAGGAGACCCGGGAGGAACCCATAGCAAACGGAGACACTCTTCCACACCACCCAGAACACCGTTAGCGCTCCCCAGTGCTGGGTGAGGAACACTCCACAGACTACTGCCTAAGTCTGCTCTAGTCAGCACCCAGCTGTGGAAATACTCAAGCAGTATTGGCGAAAATGGAGTCTGCTGAGGCCATTAAGCCTCCAAAATGAGTAATGTCCCCTGGAACTTTATTTACTCAATAAAATGTGGGGTGTCCTGAGGAGATAGGTTTTGCAATAAGACATATAAGTTCAACCCACCAGTCCAATATAACATTAAAAAATTACTTAAAATGTTGAGATTTTGTTTTGTTTTGTTTTTGTTTTTGTTTTTCAAAACAGGGTTTCTCTGTGTAGTTTTGGTGCCTGTCCTGGATCTCGCTCTGTAGACCAGGCTGACCTCGAACTCACAGAGATCCATGTGGCTCTGCCTCCTGAGAGCTGGGATTAAAGGCGTGCACCACCACTGCCTGGCAATATTGAGAATTTTTGTAACTTTTTTTTTTGTAACTCAATTGCATGGCTCTTGAGTGTGAACTTTGTAGCCAACTGTGTCTTGTTGTGATAGCAAAAGGTTGGACATGCCTGCATATGCCTTGAGCACCAGAAAGAGCATCTGGTCACCTTCTGTGACTAGTGGGGTAAAGGCTCTTACATGACAGAGCACCTGTCATCCTCTTGAATACCATAGGGTGTTTCAGACTAAGAGAAGTGTGTGGGGTCATGTCTGATGGTGAACAGGAAGAGTTAATATGTATGGTGCACTCCTAATACCTCGTGCAAGTACTTGTTTCAGTGGTCAACCCAGTTCTAAACAGTGCCCGCGAAGGGTAGTGTTTCTCGCCTGCACACAAGTCACGTTGGGCTCTGCTGAACCCCAGATGGAGTTTGGAAGGCCTGAGATGGCACAGAGGACTGCCTCTCTGCCCAAACGGCGAAGATACTGCAGCTCAACCATCCTGACTTTGAATGTCAAGGGTGTGGGACTAGAAAGCAAACCTCCTTAGGAGCAAGGGTCAGGGAGGGAGTGAACACCCTGAGGGTTCAGGGTTGACCCTGACTCCAGCTAGCAGTCTGGCCCTGCAAGCCTTTCTACTTCTAAGCAAGGCATCCCCTCAGCCTGGCCAGAAGGTTGGCAAGGACCTATTTTTGCATCGATACTCTGCCCGTGTCTTAAGCACAAATGAGGCACATCACCCTCCAGGCTGAAAACAAAGCTGGACAGGGAGGAGCCAAACCCTTCCAAGCCTCCCATCTTGTACAAGATCAACACCGGGCTCTTGGAGATTCATCCCATGCAGACAAATGCCACTCAACATCCTCATTGCTTCTATCACATCCCACAAGCTTTCCAACTGCTGCTGGCTGGAAACAGATGTGTGGCAATATATTGTGCACCCTAATAAACTTGCCTGAGGATCCGAGACGCACAACAGCCAGCCAGTAGTTCTTACCTCTACAAACTCCTCAGCCTAAAGAGAGTGAGTTGGCTGTTCTGCTTCTTGGATCCTCAGGCAAGTTTATTAGGGTACACAAGATATCATCACACAGATGGGCCAGCATTAAATCAAAGGGTTGTCCATCACCAGGAAGGTTCCACTGTGTTCTCTCCATCTCCTCACACCCCTCACTTCCCAGAGTGTGCTCCAAGGACCAGAAAGCTTGCCTCGAATTTGGGCTCTCGGGCCTCAAGTGGACCTGCTGAGACAGAGCATGCATCAGGCAAGGTCTGTGATTCATATGTTTTAGGGGGGTCAGAGAGGCATGGGACTAAGCCATTTTGTGTATGTATGTGTCTGTCTCACGGTTTCCACCCAGTCCCCATTTCAGGTCAGCATGACCTCAGGGGTGAGTATAAATAAATTAGGCTCCTCTCCCATTCTCTCTGGTGACTTCTGCTGTCCGAGATTCCAGCACAGTCCTCACCTCCTGCCAGCAACAATTCTGTAACCTTATCCTCACCTAACAAGTATCAGCAGAGAGCTGGGGAGTTGACTCGGTCAGTAAAGTGCTTGCTATGTGTGGTGCTTTAAAGAGAAATGTCCCACCTAGAACACCTAGACCCCACTGGATAGCACTGTTTGGAAAGTTTTAAGTGGCACAGCCTTACCAGGTCTCTATGGTTGATACTGGGATTAAAGGCGTGTGTCATCACACTTGACTCTGTTCCCTAGTGTGGCCTTGAACACACAGAACCCCTGCCTGCTAAGTGACAGGATTAAGGGTGTGTGCTACCACTGCCTGATTTTTGTGTTTCCTTAAAATGGCTTGCTATTTCCTCTGATCTCCAGGCAAACTGTATTTATTAACATACAAATAAAATATCACCACAATTATGTTTTGCACATATTTGTGACATATGTGCACCAAAATACACAGCTTCCTCTAATGGGATTATGTCACAGTGCCCCATGCTTTATAAATACCTGAGTTTGACAGTCTTCCAAAACCTTATTGCTCATGTCATCAAACATATAGTTCTCTCGTAATTGAGCCACCCCCCCATATCAACAATTAGTTTTGTCCCAGTGATTCTGCTATTTTCGTTTTTTTTATCCTGTCATGTGATTAACAAAGACACTACTTAAATCTTCATTTGCTCACCAACCATTTGTCATTGAGGACCTACCAAATGCCAGGCTCCATGCCAGGAAGTGGGGATACAATGAGGAGGCCTTGGGGGCCTTTTGGTCTCCTGAAGGAGGAGGCAGGATGATATGAAGAGCATGGTGAGGTCTGTAGTGAAGCTGGGCAGGAAAAGAGAATCAAATCCCACAGAGCAAAGGTCCTCCACTGCGTTCAGTGCCCCTCTGACATCAAGATGGCGTCACACACATGAGTATCTTATCGCATCTCCATGATTGGCTGTACGCTCCCATGACATTTTCCATGCATATCAACTTGTTACTTTGCTTTTTTTTTTTTCTTTTGTTTTGGTTTTAGATTGGAAGTTAGTTTGAAATAAAGGCTCACAGTGTAACTAACTCAGGCAGGGCTTGAACTCAGGGCAATCCTCCTGCCTCAGCCTCCTTAGTGCTGGAGTTACAAGTGAGCCACCAGGTCACCAGCTTATTTGTTTTGTTGTTGTTGTTGTTGTTGTTGTTGTTGTTTTGAGAGAGAGAGAGAGAGAGAGAGAGAGAGAGAGAGAGAGAGAGAGAGAGACTGACTCACTATATATCCCAGGCTAGCCTGGAATTCTCTATATGACACAGGTTAACCTCAAATCCAGGGCATTCTTCCTGTCTCAGCCTTTCAAATTCTGGAAGTGCCCCCATATTTTTTGGTATGGACAGACAGTGTCTCTGCAGTTCCCAGTCACTCTCCAGGAAGGCTGTCACACCCGATAGCTACTTGAGAGACTGCAGGTGCCATGAAACAGGTGTGACCCTAGACTATGGCACAGTCACAACGCGATCAACACCCACCCTTCAGCTACCAAGACTGGAAAGAGAGAGGGGGAACAGAGAGAGGGGGAGAGAGGAGGGAGAGGTAGAAGGGAGGAGGAGGAAAAAAGAGAGGGAAGAGGGAGGAGGGATGAGGAGGAAGAAGGAATGAGTGTGCTAGTCTGAAACACTGCAGCATTTAATGTCGTTAAAACAACACCTTTTGTAGAGGAAATTCATGGTAGATCTTGAGACAAGAAAATGTCCCCGCCCCACTTACTAATCAAATTTCTCAGAAACTAGTTAAACTGGAACCAGGAGATGAAGGAGTTCTTTCCACATGAGTTTGTCCACTGCATTTTTATTTTTAATGACAAAAATTGCAAACAGTCTAAATGTTTTTAGATTGAAAATTCCCAATCAATAAATTTTGGCACACCCCCTAAATAGGGATAGCACCTAAGGGGTAGGGAGATGACTTGCTTGGTAATTAAGAGGGCCAAATTCCAGTTCCCAGTGCCCACATCTGGTGGCTTACAACGCCCTGTAACTCCAGCTCCAGGGACATCAACACCCTCTTCGGCCTCTCCAGATACCTGCACATCTATGGCACATACACAGACACATAAAAATTAATCCTTCTTTTAAGGAATACCATACAGCTACTGCTATGTTAAAATAAAATATGAGGATTGTGGCATGGAAAAATACATTCTTCACAATAAGGAAAGATCACAGAGCTGGAGAGATGGCTCAGCTGTTAAAAGCACTGGTTGCAATGACTCATGGAGGCAGATACAGAGATCCACGCCAGGCACCAGGCTGAGCTCCGGGAATCCAATTGATGAGAGAGAGGAGAGATACTGCAGGTGAGGGACGTCGAGATCATGATGGGAGGACGTGCAGAGATGACCGGCCACACTAGTGGAACCCCATGAACTGTAGACTGGTGGCTGTGGAGCCCCCATGGGACTGGACTAGGCCCTCTGGATATGGAAGATGGTTGTTTGGCTCAAACTGTTTGGGGGGGCACCCAGACAGGGGGATCGGGATCTGTCCCTGGTCTATGGGCAGGCTTCTGGAACCCGGTGCCTGTGGTGTGACATCTTGCACAGCCTTGGTGCAGTGGGAAGGGGCTTGGACCTGCCTAGGCTCAGTGTGCTGGGCTCTGCTGACTCCCTATGGGAGACCTTGATTTGAGGGATGTGGGGATGTGGGGTGGCTTGGGAAAGAGGGCTGGTGGGTGGGAGGAGGGAGGAGGGGGGATCTGTGGGTGGTATGTAGAGTGAGTAGAAAATTTCTTAATGAAGAAAAAAAAAGAGCACTGGTTGCTTTCCCAGAGGACTCAGGTTCGGTTCCCAGCACCTATGCGGTGACTCAGAACTTCTGTAACACCAGTTCTGTGGGATCCAATGCCCTTTAATGGCCTCTTCAGGTACCATGCACGCATGTGGTGCATAGCCATACATGCAGGCAAAAACGTCCATACACATAAAAAAATTTAAAAATAGATTAAAATGCATAATACAAATTGCCTAATAGTATAAAAACTAGGTGCCCATAAAGGATTCAAAGAGAATTCTTACAGTTGACTGCTAAAACTACAGATGACTTTCCCCCTACTTCCTAAAGCTTTGTAACGTTATATTACTTTTAGCTTTTAAACGTATCTGTAAGAGCATGGTAGCAGTTTGCTGCTAGGCTACCAATAGGCCACTAACGAAATAGCTGCATGCTCTGTCAAACCCAAATTCCTGAGAATGAACACATTTTTTAAACATTACACCCACACACCTTCAGATGTATTAAGATTCCACTAAATTTTCAATAACACCAATTATCTTTCAGCTTGAGGGGCGTGCTCAGGCCTTTAGATAAATGTAACCACTTCTGCTGCCCAACATGACTATTTTAAGTCATTTTACAAAACCCATTCTGCTCTTGCCACACCTGGTAATTGAGTTCAGCCACCCTGAAGCAGGCTGTCTCCTCTCTCCAAGGCTCATAAGAAATTTCAGTCGCCATTTTAAGCTTCCAATTAGTTCACGACATAAAATTACAATTTACTTTTGAATTCCTTTCTTCTTCTAAACCCATATTGTAATTAATGACACCTGTGTGGTCCTACATGAGACCTCCTCTTTTCATGCAGTTGCCACCACAGCAAACCTGGCAAGTGAAATCTCTGTCCTCTGTAACGATGCCTGTGCGGGGAGGTCGCTGTCCTTCCCGGCTGCCCGAAAAGCTCTGGGAACTCAGCTGGACCGTAAAACAATTGTCTCACTCTCAGAAGGGATTTGCAGTCTTCTTTGTGTGTATGTGTGTGTGTGTGCGTGTTTGTGTGTGTGTGTGTGTGTGTGTGTGTGTACGTGTATGTGTGTCCATATGTGTGCCTATGTATGTGTATGTGTGTGTGTGTGCATGTGTGTGTCTGTATGTGTGTGTCTGTGTGTGTGTGTCTGTGTGTGTGTGTGTGTGTTGGTGATGGTCTGGATTAGAATGTCCCCCATAGGTTCATGTATTTGAATACCTGGTCCCTAGCTGGTGCCATCTGAGGAGGCTTAGGAGGCATAGCCTTGTTGGAGGAAATATGTCACTGGAGGCAAGCTTTGAGAGTTTAAAAAGTCACACCATTGCCAATTGCTCTCTCTGCTTCCTGCTCACAGGAAGTGCGCTCTCAGCATCTGCTCCAGCTGCTGTGTCTTCTACTTGCACCATGAAGGATTCTAGTCCTCTGGAAATGTAACCCAAATGAATGTTCTTCTGTAAGTTGCCTTGGTCATAGTAGTTTATTGCAGCAAGAGAAAAGTAACTAAAACACACACACAAATATATATATATATATATAAAATCTGTCCTATAATCATTTAGGACATATGTTTGCTTATATAATATTTATAATATAGAATAATTTTTTTTCATTAGCGAGCTTTCTAACCTTTTGTGAATACTCACCTGTAGGCTTCATGGAAGTACTCTCCCATCTGCCCTCCTGAGTCTTCAAGTGAACCCCACCTGAACCCCAGATTTTGTAGGTTTTTATGTTCCCACCATTGCTTCTGGCATGTAGATACCAGATTAGCATAGCTTCGGACTGCACTGTGTTGACAATTGTGGTAATATTGTGTTCCCCAAAATATTATGCACCCTAATAAATGTATCTGGGGTCAGAGAACAGAACAGCCACTTGATACAGAGGCCAGAAAATGGTGGCACTCACACCTTTAATCCTAGCATTCCGAAGGCAGAGATCCATCCAGATCTCTGTGAGTTCAAAGCCACACTGGAAACAGCCAGGCATGGTGACTCATGCCTTTAATCCCAGGAAGTGATGGCAGAAAGCAGAAAGGTATATAAGGTGTGAGGACCAGGAACTAGAGCTGGTTAAGCTTTTAGGCTTTTGAGCAGCAGTTCGGCTGAGATTCATTTGGATGAGGACTGGTAGAATTCCAGTCTGAGGAAACAGAATTAGTTGAGGAATTGGTGAGGTGAGGAAGCTGTGGCTTGTTCTGCTTCTTTGATCTTCCAGCTTTAACCCAATACCTAGCTCCGGATTTAATTTCATTAGTAAGACCTTTTAAGATTTGTGCTACAGATAATCAAGTACATCCATCTCTTTAGTGTGCGAGCTTCCTCTGGCCTCTCAAAAACTACTAAGATTCGAGCTATACCAAAGAACTGCTTCAAAATATATTGACTTATAATTTATTCTCACTAAATGTTTGATTTGTATGTGTATCTTATACCCCAGTATACCCATCGTCATGTAAAGATTTTTTCAGCAAAAGGGAGCCATGAAAACACCTAAGAAGCCCTGCTCTCTCCACACGGGACAACGCCAAATACTTTGCATGTCTAAGCATCCTGTGATCTTCTAGGAAACACAGGATTGATTCATGCTTCTGGCGAGAAAACTATGGCAAGAGGTTCACCTGAACCTCCCCAGGTGTAAGTGGAATGTACAAGATTTGAACTCGGATACTCTCAGTTTGTGCTACACTATCCACTTCGCTTAGTTTAAATCTGGGTTCCTTATTCCATCACAGACCTATTTTCTACACACCCGCAATGAAATCACCCAAGTCCCAAAGGGCCAGTCACTGTCCTACCCCTGTATATGACAGCTGTGCCCTCCCGTGCGCGTCACACTCTCTTGGTCTCCAAGCCCCGATCTCTCCATATCTCGGCTCCGCCTGGAGGCTGCAAGCTGCACAGAAGGGAACTTTATCTCTGACACCTGTCCTCCAAGTCTCCCACAGTATCTGACACAGTATGTTCAATGTGTAACTGTGGACCAAACACCTACTGATGCCACTGTGAACTTCCCAACTCGTATTCTACTTCAGAAGGAAGAACTCAACTCTAACAAATTAAGTACTAGGAAAGAGGACGTGGTGACCTCCGTTGAACTTGTCCACACTTTTTCGTATTGGGCTGTTATAATGCTTGCAAGTTTACCACGCAAGAAAACCCGAGGGCAGCTGCAGGCTGATTTAGTAATCAGATGACTTCCCTTTGCTGTCCTCACAGAGAAACACTCCTGACTGAAAAGGACTAAAAGGCAGAGTTAAGAACACCCAGAAGAGGAAGCTGGAGAGATGGTTCAGTGGTTAAGAGCACTGGCTGCTCACTCAGAGGACCTGGGTTCAATTCCCAGCACCCATGTGGCCACTCATAACTGTCTGTAACTCCAGTTCTAGGGGATCTGTCGCCCTCACACAGATGCCATAATACCAATGTACATAAAATAAAAATAAATTTTATATATAAAAAACTTTAAATAAAGAAAGAAAAGAACACTCAGAAGAGAATCCGAGTTTGAGCTCTGCAGCTTTGAGAGGGGAAATTCACAAGCGTTCTTAATTCCATCTAGTAAGTTCCAGTGCATGGAGCCGAAGGAGCCGCTCACTCAGAATGACAATGTACCTGCTCTTGTTCTCTAACCAGAATAAACAAGGGGTGAGCTGGGCAAGCTCTGCTCCAAGAGACAAGGTATGGATGGGCTTCTGATCCCATGAGTTAGCCATGACGCATCTCCATCTCAACCAACTTTAGCTCGCTTCCCATGTCTTCAAATGAGTATTTCAGGGCTGAGGTCTCATCTCAGTCGTAGGATACTCACCAGCTTGCATGAGGTCTTGGTTTGCAATAATAAATAAATAAACAAGTTTTCTGAAGGATGACAGAGAAAAGAGAGTGTAGGTAGACTAGTATTCTTACTTTCAAAATTTATTATAAACATATTTTGGAGCCAATATGAAAAGCCTTGTCCACTTCTGCAGTGTTTTTGTTTTGGTTTGTTTTTTTGTTGTTGTTTTTTGGTTGTTGTTTGTTTGTTTGTTTGATAAAACAAAATGGCTTCTCTTTAAACTCCCTTAGCTACATTATCACAAATCCGGGTTATCTGAGCCACGAGAATCCATCTAAATATTTTGCATGGATAACACTGAAGAGCAAGGTTCTCGGTGGGAATCAAGTGTTTAGCAGAGCTCAGCACAGCGCTGTGAGTCCCAGGCCGACTGTTCACTGTCCTGTGAGAGAAAGGTAGGGCTTCAGCCACAGGCAGAGGAGAAGCCCCCGTGTCTGTCCACAAACTGAACAGCAATTACCAATTAGGCAATTACGACGGCGAAAAGTCTCCAGGTTTTAAAACGTACAGCTTCCAACTCGTGACTCATTTGAGAAACACAGGAAAACAACTCTTCTCCTTTACGTGTGAGAGCCTCGAGGAAAACAGACTCTGGTGAGTAGCCTCACGTAGTGACGCAACAGCTGTAACCAGCACCTTGAGTCTCAAGTCATCGGAGCCAGAGCTGAGCAAGCCTGAGGTGTCTATTCCTTCTTCTAAGAATCTTCTCTCCACTTGCATGCACCATACTGGCCTCATTTTCTTAATATTCCCGTGTGTGTGTGTGTGTGTGTGTGTGTGTGTGTGTGTGTGTGTGTGTGTGTGTGTGTGTGTGTTGTATGCAGGGAATGGGCATGTGCATGCCAGCGCATGATTATATATATGTACATGGAGGCCAGAGGCCAACCTCAGTTGTCTTTCCTCAGGTGCAGTTCACATATCTTTTTAGATATAGGGTCTCTCATTGACCTAGAACTCACCAAATAGGTCACGCTTGCTAGACAGCAGGCTCCAGGGATCCCCCAGTCTCCTAGAGACACACCATCCCAGAATATGCCTAGAAGGCTGCACACACACCCTGGATCTCAGCATGGAGAGATATTAGATAGTCACGGTGATTCACATCCTTAATCTCAGCACTCTAGAGGCAGAGGCAGGAGAAGAGCCACAAGTTTGAGGCCAACCTGTCTATACAGTGAATTCTAGGCCAGACAGCAACAAAACAAGACTGTCAGAGAGAAGGGGAGTCGTGGAGGGAGGGAGGGAGGGAGGGAGGGAGGGAGGGAGGGAGGGAGGGAGGAGGACGTCAGCAAAATCCAAAGGGAAGGGCCATTCTACCAAATAGTTTGCTTTGTACCTCTCAAATATGTTGATATCACAAAAGACAAAATGAAGGGCTGAGGAGATACCTCGGGTGGCAAAGTGCTCACCACACAAGCATAAGGGCCTGAGCAGCTCACACTGCACTTAGGTATACAAACACACACACACACACACACACACACACACACACAAACATACACACATGTAATTTTAAAAACACTCATAAAATTTTATTTTAAAGATAGACAACTCCTGAGGAACAACACCCGAGTGTGCCCTCTGGCCCCCAACACACATGCACCCGCAAACACATGAACACACACATCTAAGTCTGGGGCAATTCATTGTCCTCCTGTGTTTAGTGCATGGAGAAGATAACTTCCCACAAAGGCTTCATGGCTGAATCCCTGGACCTGCAATGCTACTTTCTGGCAGCTTGTGAAGGGTGAAGGGTGTGTAAAGGGTGAAAATTTCCCCCTAACACCCGGAAGGCCAATGTTCTTAGGGAAGAATTTTGAAAACAGCTCTTGTAGCCTGGGATGGCCCAAGAGTACAGATATTGGAAGTCATCTCTCAGGGCATTCCTTGAGGATCTTCTAGAAAACTTCTACTATCCCTCAACAAGCAGGATGATTGGCTCAAAAGACCAAAGAAAATATCCTGCAACCTACACATCTGGATAAATGACAGGAGCTGAAGGAAGATGGAGGCGGGGTGTGTGGGAGGCGGGGTGTGCAGTCCCTGGCCTCCAGGTTACTCGTGCGTGGATGCAGCTATCGGAGTGGCTGTTTGCAAAGTGGACAAAGGCTTTCTTCCTGAACCCCACAGTGGATGACCCTGGATAATCACAGTGGATGACCAAGACAGTGCTGACACCTGGCTGGCATCCAGGTGAAGGTCATTACCACTCTAGCCTCATCTCTCCCTTTAAACCAAATCCCCCACCCACCCCATCCCTATTTTGATCTGAAGCTAGAAAATATGTCGGCCAACAGTACTCGCAGCACCTGTCAACCCTGTCATGTGGAGACAAATTTCCAAGGAAAGGATTTGAATTAGCTGTGGCTGAGTTCAGTGGGTAGGGGTTACACAAGACTAGGAACTTCCAGAAGCTGTAGATACACACAGGTGTTGGCCGGGTGGACCATGCAAAAGACAGTGTTCAAATCCAGTTGTGCAGCTTTGCTTCTATGTGCTGTGACAAAGACCATGACCAAAAGCAACTTGGGGAACAAAGAGTTTACTCTGCCCTTCGGGTTAGCGGCCATCACTGAGGGAAACCAAGGCAGGCTGGAGCTCAGGGCAGGAGAGAACACCACTACCTTCCTCTCCCAGGCTCCTGTGCAGGTACCTCTCTCACACCTCCCAGAACCATCTGCCCAGGGATGGTACCACCTACAGCGGGCTGGCTCTCCCACATCAATTAGCCAGTGAGAAAATGTCCCACAGACAGGGCCACCGGCCAGCCGATGGAGACAATTCCTCAACTGAGGTTCCGTCTGCCCAGGTGTGTCAAGTTGACAACCAACATCAGCTCTCACACTGTGGGTTGGCTTTCTGAAGCATCTCCTCGCCTTCTATATAAACAGAAACATCTATATTTTTTTTTTTTGGATGCTGTAGGGACTTTCAGTCCTCCAGAATGGTAACAGAGACAACAGCGTCCTTTCTGGTTCTCCCGCGGCCAGGGCACAGCTGCCCGTGTGTGCCACGCATGTCCGGAAGCCATTTTCACCCAAGAAGAGACGAAAGTTCAAAATAATTTGTTTCTCTGCCCTCAAATTTGAGCCTGCGAAGGGAAATTTTTGGTCGACTGCGTTTGTTTCGGGAGGCTGGATTGTGAAGCCTACAACTGCTGAATTTTGAGTGTCCGGCGGGGCTCTCATAGCCTCCATGGTTAATGCCATCATTTGCAAAGTGAATTGACTTCCCAAGTACTTTCCTCTTGCCCTGGAGATTACACACATTGGCCCGAATGGGCTTTTATTTTCCATTTTAATTTATACAGTATAAATACGAGGTTAGACTCCTTTAGAGTGAGAGGTTTCTCTGTACAGATGTTTCTTAAAAGCCTTTTTCAATTCATACTGTTAGTTTAAAAAAATTTTTTTATTAGCCTGGCTGCCTGCCAGAATTGGAAAAAAAAAAATACTGTTGCATTTCACACAGAACAGGGAGGCTTCCGGTCCCTGTTGGCTCCCCACCCCCAGCCAGCTACAAGACTGTCGGAACTAAAGGGGACATAGCGACATCTTGTGGTCCGCAACCAGACACAGCAGCGAGGAGGCGGCTCGGCAGGACCGGGGTGACCCAGTTCCTTCTCCCACAGGGTTTCTTGATTTACTTATTTGCCTTTTATTTACCATTTGGCTCAATTCACTCTAGATCCCAGGTTGTTTGGTTTTGATGGAACGTGTTCAACTTTGCCCCAGCAGGAAAAGATAAACCCGCTGCATTCTGGCAAGGAGGGCGGGCCATAACTCATGTTTTGGGCTTTTATTGAATTCCTCATAAAAAAAAAATAAAAAAAACAGTGTTGTGTAAGTCACTCAGTAATAAGTCTGGGAAATTTTCAAATCTTTCCCCTTAAAAAGAAGACAGGAAGCAGGCACACCAAATGGGCTTTCTTTCACTAGCTGAGGCTTGACCGGGTTCATCGCTGGCTCGATAACTTGATTTGTTCACTCCTTACGGGGAAATGTATACATAATAACCAAGGATCTCCGGGGACCAGACCTGCTTGTATTGTTGTATATGTATAATAATATGTACTCTTTGACACATCATTAAAGTTGATAATTATTTTCTCACATTTTTTCTTTTTTTTCTTAACGGAACATAAATTAAAACCTTAGATGGGTGGGGTTGGAGAGACGGCTTAAGGCTTAAGAGTACTTACTGCTCTTGAAGAGGACCTGAGTTTCATACTGAGCACCCGCATGGTGGCTCAAGACCATCTGTAACTCCAGTTCCAGGGAATCGGATGCCCTCTTCTGACCTCCTCGGGAACCAGGCATTCACATGGTGCACACATACATACATGCAGGCAAAACACTCATTCTCATATCAAAATAAATAATTTTTAATTTAAAACCTTAGGAAAATTCTCTGCAGCTCTGAAAGGACCACATGTCTGCATGTTTTTATTAAAATGAATAAATTGATCTCTATTTCAGGAGAAGGTAGAAACACAGAAAGGATTCCTGACAGCTAGATGTGGAAGAGTGTTATGAATGTGGGCAATCTCAGTGAATCCCAAAGCAGTAGCAAAGGCAACTAGGAAGAGATGAATGACAGGGTTCCAAGGTGTCCGTGAGTCCTTCCGGGTGGCTGTGGTCAGAACGTCTCTCTGGCATATCCCATGCAACCCAGGCTTTCCGATGTCTCTGAGATGCTGTGATCTATTCCACTTTGTCTGGTGTAAAACTGGCCCAGAGCTATAAATCCATTAGCTACCATATGCAGGGTCTTGGGGCTCTCATGTAGCTAAGAATGGCCTCCAACTCCATGTATAGCTGAAGATGACTTTGAATTTCTGGTCCCCCTGCCTCCACCTTGTAGGCAGATTTTTCTGTCCCATCAGCCAGCTCCCAGATCATGACATGGAGACTTATTATTAATTATAAAAGTTCAGCCGACAGATTAGGCTTGTTACTAACTAGCTCTTACAACTAAAATCAACCCATTTCTACCCATCTACATGTTGCCACGTGGCTCATGGCTTTTACCTGTCCTCTAGCATGTCTTGCTCCCTCTTCTTCTGCCCTTCTTCCCAGAGTTCTCTTTGTCTGACTCTCCCATCTACACCTCCTGCCTAACTAATGGCCATTTAGCTTTTTATTAAACCATTCAGAAGGCACCTTGGCAAAGACACATCTGTACAGTGTACACAAAGATTATTACACAGCACCACCTCCCGAGCGCTGTCATACACTATGACCCCTAGTTTATGTGGTACTCGTGGTGGAACCCCGAGTTTCATGCACTATAGGCAAGCCCTCTGAGTCACACCCTGATCCCTAATTTCCTAAGTTTAAATGGAAAATATAAACACAACTAGGAAATAATCAAATTTGAAAAGCAACAATTGGCCGGGTGGTGGTGGTGCACACCTTTAATCCCAACACTCGGGAGGCAGAGGCAGGCGGATCTCTGTGAGTTCGAGGCCAGCCTGGTCTACCGCGTAAGATCCAAGACAGGCACCAAAACTACACTGAGAAACCCTGTCTCGAAAAACCAAAAAAAGAAAAGGTGGTTTGAACAGGAATGGCCCCCATAGGCTCATAGATGTGACTGCTTGGTCATTAGGGAGTGGTGCTACTTGACAGCAATTAGGAGGTGTGGCCTTGTTGGAGGAAATGGGGAGGGGGCACTTTGGAGTTCAAAATGACCAAGCTAGGTGCAATGTCTATCATTTTCTATCATGTCCATCACAGTAGAGTGCCACTCCCTGCCGATCCAGAACTCTCAGCCACCTCACAAGCACCATGCCTGCTCGCATGCCGCCATGCTCCCTGCCATGACAAAAACCGACCTCGCCTCTGAACCGTAAGCTAGTTCCAATTTAATGTTTTCCTTTATAAGAGTCGCCATGATCATGGTGTCTCTTCACAACCATGGAGCACGGACTAAGACAATGGCGTTGAAGATGTGAGACACAAATCGGCGCAGACAAGACAGACGGGGAAGGTAAAGACTCTAGTCCGACTGGACAGCCATCTAAAGCTGTCCCGTGCCCCACACTGTGACAGATTCCAAATGTGGGGGAGGGGGAAGGGGCAATGCTAAAAATGAATAGCACATTGCACACGGTATAAAAGCCTTAGAGAGCGATTACTAATCTTGGAGTGTGCTGGGCAGATGGCTCAGGTAGATGCTTGCCACTCAAATGGGACTCATGTGGCCAGTGTGGATGTCAGAAGTCAAAAGCACTTTCCTTCTCTCTTTCTCCATCTTTGGTTTTTGCTCTGCTGCTACTGCTGCTGCTGCTGCTGCTGCTGTTGGCTGGATTTTTGTTTGGTTGGTTTGGTTTTTTTTTTTTTTTTTCTTGAAGACAGAACCTCTCACTGAACCTGGAGAGCACCAATTGGCTATGCCTGTGGTGGGGGAGCCCTAGAGACCCTCCCCCACCTCCACTTCCCAGTCCTGGGATTACAGGGGCATACCACCACACGTGGCTTTTTTATGTGGGTGCTGGGGACCCAAACTCAAGTCCTCATGCTTCTGCGGCAAGTACGTTATCCACTGAGCCATCTGTCCAGCTTGCAGGAACCCTTTGACCTGGCTACTCCACTCGGGGAGGGGGAGGGTTATAGTGCAACAGATTCACACGGGGGCCCAAAGCCACACGTACACTCTCATTCACTACAACAGCGTTTGCACCAGCACAAGACGGAGCACCCTAGGGAGCCAACGACAGACCGGTGGTTAAATATGAACTATAGAGACCATGTTAAAGAACACTGTAAGGCAGGAAAAAATAATAAAATATAATAAAACGATTTGTGGGTTTACATGAATTACCTCCAAGACATATTGCCAAAAAAGCAGGGTTTCAGATGTTGAGTTATAGTGAAAGATAGGAATACACTGAATATATACATCTGTTCCTGTGCAGTCAACCATTAGAAGGTGTGAACGGTGCATACTTAAATGCACAACAGTATTTGAACTCTAACCACGCTGTCCTCAGCTTTAACTCACTCAGAATGGTGAGATCTACCGTGATGCTCCAAGCTATGTGTCCGGAGACCACCCTGAGGGGAGGAGAGGGAACCGTGTCCCAGGAAGACCTGAGCTCCCTACTTACTGTGTCTGTCACAGCTCTAAGGGTGGTGGGACCTGGGAGAATGGAGAAACTCATGAGGCAGACCAAAGTCTCAGGTAATGGCCAACTTCATTCAGCGCCTCGGACAATTTATACTCAGAGGGTTAAGACAGTCACGTGAATAACGTTCGTATGAGTTCAAACTGTATACAATCGCAGGGATAAGCCACACGTGGCAAAAAAAGTGTTTTCCCATCGAGGCATATAAAGGAGGGTTTCAACACTTAACTGAATGACAGCAGCAATAATGGGTAAACTCACTCCTACCCGCTGCTCCTGGGAGGAGCATGAAAACGCATTCCCAGAACAATTTCGTGTTCGGAAAAAACTGAGATCACAAGACTCTTGTCTTGTTTTCTTGAAGTGTTCTCACAAACATTCAGAATTCTCCTCACACGACTCCATTCCTAGACCATGTTCCAACAGTGTCCTTCAAACTCACGCCTTCTGAAAACATGTATTTTAATGATTGATTTATTTATTTTATGTGCATTGGTGTTTTGCCTTTGTATGCATCTGGGTGAGGGTGCCAGATCCTCTGGAACTAGAGTGACAGATAGTTGTGAGCTGCCATGTGGGTGCTGGGAATTGAAGCCATGTCCTCTGGAAGAGCAGTCAGTGCTCTTAACCGCTGAGCCATCTCTCCAGCCTGAAGTTTTGTTTTGAATCTTAATTAATAGATACAAATTACATTCTGGGTTAACAACGTATTTGCATTAGCTTTAAGATAAAAGTGATAGGGGTCTTGAGCCCAATACTGGAAGTGAGGGAGAATCCCTTGGGACCACATTCAGTGTTAAACAGTCCACCTGTGTATGCTGTCACTTCCCGAGGGCCCAAGCGCAACCCGAACCACTGGGATTGGCGGCACATCAGTTGCTGGGTGTGAAGATTCTTACTCTCATTATAAAACAAGGAAGAAAAACCTGAAGGAGACTGAGTGGCTGAACCGGAAGCATCCAAAACTAAAAAGTAGGAAGTTGAACTTCCACTGCAGGCAGATCCAACCACTCTCTCTATGAGGTTTAGCCCTAGTCCTCTGCAATGTCTAATCTTATGTATTCCTCCGGCTTCAGGGACTAGAAACTCCAGTTCCTTCAATCTTGGCTTTCCAGTGGGGGGTGGGGAGGTAAACATACGATGCCTAGAACTTACCCATTTATAACTGGTATGAAGAGTCTAAGAATAAATATTTCTCATTCCAACCTCTATTCCAAGTATGTTTTATTTAATTTTATATCTCTAGTGTCTGATAGGCACTACTTACCATTATTAGTTGGATGGATGGATGGATGGATGGATGGATGGATGGATGGATGGTTGGATGGATGGATGAGTGGGTCAGTAGATGGGCAGCTAGATGGATGGATGGATGAGTGGATGGACAAGTAGAGGGAGAGATGGAGAGATGGATGGAAGGATAATGTTTTAGCTACTTTCTAAAGTAGCTAAAGTACAGTTGCTGTGATAAAGCATTGACAAAAGTCAACTTGAGAGGAAAGATTTATTTGGCTTATATTTCCACTTTCCAGTCCACCATTGAAGGAAGTCAGGGCAGAAACACAAGCAGAAACCTGGAGGCGGGCACTAAGGCAGAGATCACTGAGGAACGACGCTTACTGGCCTGCTCCCGGCTTTCTCAGCCTGCCTTCTTCTATCACCCGGGACCACTTGTCTGAAGGTGGCACCACCCAGAGTAGTCTGGGCCCTCCTACACCAGTCACCAACCTAGACAATTTCCACAGACATGTCCTACAGTTCAATATGCTGGAGGCAAACCCTCCATTGATGCTCCTCTGTGGAGGTGACTACAGCTGACAAAAACGAATCAGCACAGGTAGACTGATAGGTGGATGGGTGGACATGGAGATGGGTGGGGGGTGGATGGATGGATAGTGGGGTGTATTGGTGGATAGATGGGTGGACAGTTGGATGGACAGGTGAAGGAGTAGATGATAACTAAATGAACAAATGAACTTTAGAGTAAGGTAGATGGCCAAATTTATTACAGTTTAGATCAGTGGTTCTCAACCTTCCTAATGCTGAGACCCTTTAATACAGTTCCTGCTGTGCCGACCCCCCCCCAACCATACAATTATTTTCATTGCTACTTCATAACCGAATTTTTCTGTTATAAATCATAATATAAATATCTGTATTTTCTGATGGTCTTAGGTGATCCCTGTGAAAGGGTCGTTTAACACCCCCAACATCTCCCCCCCCCCAAAAGGGGTCTCGACTCATAGGTTGAGAATCATTGGGTTTAGATACTAAAACAAAAACGGTTTTGGCGCTTGGTATAAACACAATACAAAGTCATTTTGATCTGCTCCTGAGGACACTACATCCCTGTCACAGACCAGAGCTCCACACAATGGAAAGCTATAAACAGCAGGCAGAGTCACATGAGGGTTATGCAATAGACGGTTCACAGGACACAGCTGCCTTCATCACTCAGGCTTAAGCTGCTTGGAAATGGAAACTCAGTCATGCCCTATGTATCACTTTATCCAAAAGATGCCAGGCTCCCTGCACGGGTACAGCCCATCTATTGGCCTCGGTTTGAGGCAGGTTGCCAGGATCCTTTCTGCCAAGGAATGTCTGCAGTCATTCCAGACATCAAGAAAGCCAGTTCAGCAGAATTATTCTTGTTTGTAGGGAAAAAAGTGGGAAGCCTATGCACACTGGCTCTAAGGATAGTTGGGAGCACCTGGTCACAGGCCAGATAAGAAGCTAGGCTGCATTCATAGGTCTGGTTCCAAAAAAGTCATCTTCTGTGGTCCCTCCAGGGGAACCTTGCAGGCTGTCTGGCAAACTAGGAAAACAATGACCACCCCCACCCCAATACCAGGCACCATGTAACTGTTCGGTTTGCTCTTAGGTAAGGGGACAGCATCACCAGGGGTTCTGAGAAGGGGAGCACACCAACTCTCAATGGTGGGGGAACGGGGCTCGGAAAGTCATGTCCCCAAGAACCAAAGGCTGTGGCAGAGACTGGCACCCAAACTCCTCCCCTGTCTCCAGTCCTCATCCCCCAGCCTTCTTGCTGACAAGCATGGCTATCTGTTGGGTTCTGGCAACAGAACTTGATAACTGAAAGGGAGACACCCCGACCGGCACATGTTTTAGCTGTCACCTATTTTCTGAGTTTCTGTTGCTATTGTTTTTGAATTGTTTGTTGAAAAGCAGGGCTCACTGTGTAGTTCAGGCTGGCATGGAATTCATGATCCTCCTGCCTTGCAAGTGATCCTGGCCTGCATCACTTTCCCCAGCTTTCAGCTGCCTTCTGTATGGATTCTGGACCAATTATGGAAGCCATGGGCATCATCAGTCTTGGTCCCTGAATGACCATCTGGAGTCACATAATCTTTTTATGGTCTAGTTCTATGACTACAGAAAAAAACAAAAACCCCACTTCTTTTATGTGAGGCATTACCCACGACTTCTTCCAGCAGTTAGCCGACCCTCAAAGGCTATGCTGGGCAGACCTGGCACCCATCTGCAGACCTGCCTCAAATGTTACCATTGTAAAGCATGTACAGCTCTCCTCCCAGCCATCAGGCCCAAACTGACCCCAGTGGCTTTAGAAAGGTGGCCCGGGGAGCCTGTTGCAGGGTTCTGAGTACTGCTCTGCACAGAAACAGGGCAGGGATGGTAAACACTGGACTCCCCATGACACCAATAAAACAGTGGGCACTCAGCACGATGTTTGTTCATTCATAAGACAGATACATTTACACTGTGGTGCCAATCTATCTCACATGATTTAAACACACCCCCAGTAAGAGAAAGATTACGTCTGTATGTAAAAGAAAATGTGGTATTTCCCCCTGTGCTGTTCGGATAGTCTTTCAATCCCTTTCATGGATGGTTTAAGCCTCACTTCCAGGATGGACACCTCATTTGTGGAGAAGTGACTGATTTCAATGAGGAAGGGGAACCTCTCTGGAAGCTCACACCCAGGCGACACCTTTGCTGAGCTGTCCCCAGGTCCGTCTAGGCTGCAAGGGTGGACTGTGTGTTATCTAACAATGCTGCTCTTGAAGTCTGTTGCCAGAGTAACCAGAAGAAGCATGCCGTGGGATGGAATCAAATGTTTTATTTATCTTGTTTCCTGTTAAAGCTAGCAGAGTGCCCCCAAGAGATGTGCTGGGTCATCCGTGATGATTATTTAAGGATGAGTGGATGACTGGATATATAAAAACATTTTTAACCTGCAGGAAAACCCCAATTAAGATGTAATTCTTAGCCAGGTGTGGCAACTCACACCAGTAATCCCAGCGCCCACAGAGCTGAAGCAGAAGGGTCACAAATTGAAGCCTAGCCTGGGTTATAGAATGACAGTCTCAAAAAAAAAAAAAATCCACAATGTCATTCCCTTCCCCAAACTCTCCATCAGAGATGAGAAAATTACAGTTTACCTCAAAGGGACACTCAGGAGAGCAAATGGGACTTTTGCAAATTGTGATACTATGAGCAAGTGCAAGAAATTGCTACTAAGTGGTGCACAATTATTCAAGTACCCTGAACAGACGAAAAACATCATCCCTCACACAGCATTTACCTCTACTCTTGTTATTAATGGAAAGCCAGGTTGAGGCTTACACTATAATCTCAGCATCTGAATACATATTGAGTTCTGGGCCAGCCTAGACTTCAGTATGAGATCCTGTCTCAAAAAAATCCAAATACAAGGGCTAGAGAGATGGCTCAGCAGTTAAGAGCACAGACTGTTCTTGCAGAGGACCTGGGTTCAAGTCCCAGCATTCACATCAGGTGTCTCCTAACTGCCTGTAACTGGAGCTCCAGGGATCCCACGCCCTCTTCCGGCCTTCAGAACACTGCTCACATTCACTACCCATGCAGAGACACCCACGCATGATCTTTTTTAAAAATCCAAATACATAAAGTGCATATACAATTAAAAATAAAATATTTACATACTTACATAGGAAATTAAAAATTGGAGAAGTTAAACTACATCGACGTGGCCTATTGCTGCCACCAGTGAACTCAGGAACTCCGGGCACCTGTGACTCTAGCACATTGCTTTTCTAACATACAGTTTGAAGTGTCATTTTGTGTTTTATCGGGACATTCACATTCATTATAAAAACATTTATTATATAATCGTCAAAGAATCTGCTATAAAGTATCAATGGATGGGCTTGGTGGGAGAATCACTTTCAATTTTTTTTTCTTTTACACGTCAGTTTCCTTCTGATTTTGAAGTAGTAAAACAGGAAAAGTTCTGCTTATGTCCAAGTGTAACTTATACTTTGGACTGGAAAATAACCACAGATTTTTGCAAGAAATCTTTAAAATTGTTGAAGGAATAAGGTAAGAATAAAAGCAACTGTGTAATATGTATTTCATACTCAACTCAGAACAGCGAATGAAGCTAATCCCTGGTCTTAAACTTCTTGATCAAACATCTCTTAAACCTATAGTTTAAAAACAAAAACAAAAAAAAAAAACAGAACCCTCTGGAGGCCGGAGAGATGGCTCAGCAGTTAAAAGCGCTTGCTGCTCTTACGCAGGACCAGAATTCTGTCCAGTGCACCTTCATCGCTGGCTTACAACTGCAGATCCTGGAGATCTGATGCCCTCCTCCAACCTCCACAGCCACCTGCACTTCCAGAAGAGGGTAGCCCAGCTCTGAAAGCTACACGGTGATCTCCAGGCCTGCTTTGGCGACAGTGTGGCATACATACATTCGCATACACATACACAACCTTGCGTGTATAACGCGATCTCTGTATAAAAAGAGATTTATAGCAACACATTTCACATCATCTTGAATCTGTGGAAAGAAAATCTTATAGAGACTGGAAGGCTGAACATGACAGGTGAACCCTCAGATAATGAAAAGCAAGACTAGAGGATTCTACCACACTACTTCGAGCTTTGAGTGGCATGAGGATGGGATAACCATCCTGAAGCCAAGTGTCCCTCCAGTGCTGGCTCTGGGGAGCCGGCGTTCACCATGGGTCTCTATGGAGGCTGCCAGAGCTGGTGGAGAGATGATCATCAGGCCTGTGACTCCAGGAAAGCACCAGGCTAACCCCAGCTGGTTTTCTGCAGCCTGCTGGGTAGCTGGGCTTGGATCCGTCCTCTTCCTGTGGCTGCAGTGCAGTGAGTACCTGCAGATTCTCTGCTCCAGCTGAGCACAGCTCTTGGCTGCCAGTTGGCCACACTGCCAAGGCTGGTTATGTTTCAGCCAACTTCCCTGTCCAGTGTGAACTAAAATGT
The DNA here is from genome assembly GCF_007827085.1 of Peromyscus californicus insignis. Classification (NCBI taxonomy): domain Eukaryota; kingdom Metazoa; phylum Chordata; class Mammalia; order Rodentia; family Cricetidae; genus Peromyscus; species Peromyscus californicus. The sequence goes on along the minus strand of NW_026294491.1, from coordinate 17,709,860 downwards.
GCTCCCACGGCAGAGCTCAGTTTAGCTGTGTTTCAAGAACAGTATGACAAGGAAAACCTAGGAGACACCCCCAGGGAAGATTTGCACCCTGGGGGGTCCTGGGAACATTCGCAGTAGACAGAGTCTCCTATTATGAGTTCAGCCACCTCCACTGTTGAGGATCCTAACCTGTGGTCCTCAGTTATTCTGGGGTGAACCACTTCTCTGTTTATGCCACACACTGACTGTTGACATTGCAGGACATTGTCAATACAGGTAGTCTAATCTTGCTACTTAGCTCATGATTGACAGTTCCTGTCCCATCAGCAATTTCCTAGGAAGTTTGGTAAAAACAAAACCATATTGAAGTCCAATGTGTTGGCTCACAACCGAGATTCTGGCACTTGGCAGGATTGCCAGCATTTGAGTCCAGCCTGAGCTTACATACATAATACTAAAGCCTATCACAGCAAATCTAGACAAAAACAAACACGAAATTTTCTCTCTCAAGTCACATATTAGTTTACAGTATTGCCGTCTTGACCAATCTCAGGTGATGCCAGACTCCAGAACACTGAAAATACAGGCATGTGCCATCATATCCAACTCCAAAAGCAACTTAAACTTGAAGGTGTAGACCACCGACAGATTGGGATTCAATCGGGAAAATCAAAATCATTTCAAGTATTGAAACCGAAGGACTTAAGTCCAAGGCATTGGTTATGTGAAGGCAGAAACAAACATCTCATGTGGATGGTAGTCAGTCAGGCAGTCAAGTGACTTCAGGAGACTAGAGACAGAAGGCTATGGTTAAAGACAGCACAACCAGCTGGAGCCTCTGGGAGGGGAGCAGGTAGGCTTCCCTCCATTAGTGCTAGGGGTACGGAAGTGGCACCGCCCGAGACTAAAGATGGCGATGGGTCGTCTCTCCCACTGCCCACCAGTGTCTCCACAGCGCCGGTGCAGAAGCTAGCTAGGTGACAGGGGAACCTGGGAAATGCATCTCACGGGCTGAGGCCCTGAGATGCGAAGTACACCAGGGAAGGGCTGCTGTAAGAACTGACCTGCAAACAAGCAAAAGGCCCCGCACAGAGAACAAATGGAGACAAGCGTGAGGACTGAGTGTGCATCCCTGGAGGAAGGCATTCACTTGCGGGGGCATGCTGAGGAACACCCAGGAGGGAAGCAACTGTAGCCATGCTGCTGGACATGGGAGAATCCCACACCGTACTAAAGCAAAATAAAGTTCAAGGACAGTATAATCCTATTTATATATGATGGGTTGATCAACAGATCCCAATGGCGATGTTCCAGAATGTATGGTGTGATGGCGTAGCAAGTGTAGGTGCCAGCCACCAAGCCTAACAACCCGTATTTGATCCCAGGACCCACATGGCAAAAGAACCAACTTCCACAAGTTAGCCCTCTGACTTCCAACACATGGACCACAGTGCTCCAATCTAGATTTTATAATACACATTTTAGCTTTACAGGAGCTTAAAGAATGGCCCACATGGGCCTGGCTACTCTAAATGAAGTTGGGGGCACTCGCCACAATCATTTCTTGTCCCCAGCATCTCTAGACACACCAGAGGCCCCTCCATGTTTTATTCTGACTGACCCGTGGGTTTCTTGAGTAGGAGTTGATTCCACGCCTGTTTGCTTTTGTTTTCTCTGGCTTCCAGGAGGCACTGTCCTGTCTCACAATGGCAAGAAACTATCCACGATCCTCGGGAAGATGCATGTTCAGAACACAATAGCACCCCTCCACAAACATACCTGTGTCCCTTCCTAACTGTAACCTTTTCAATTATTATTTTTTAAACATTTACTTATTAGGGGGCGGCAGGGGAGAACACAGGCAGAAAGCACGTTGTGTGCAGGCCCAAGGATGTCAATGCTCTTCCACCCAAGGATCCAACTGGGGTTAGAAAGCTTGGCGGAAACGTATTTTCCCACTGAGAGCCCTAACCTTCTCTATTTTCTTCAGCCAGAGAACACCAGCAGGATGGCTTCATGGGTGTCAGAGTCATTTAGCTGAGTGTTCCATAGTTCAACGTCCCAAGGCTTGGGGAATTCAGTCTGCTGCCATCTTGAATGTCTCAATTTTAGAGGGAGCTCCACACGCCACTTGGTTTATCCAGGGATTTGAGTCAAGGGACAGATCCTTGCAGCTACTTCCTTATAAACAGGCATGTCGGATACAGCGTTCTTGCAATATTTTCAAATAGTGTCTGGAGGGAAAATCAGCCTCAGAGGTTGATTCTGCCTTAGTCATAACTGAGAGTCCTATTCTAAAATCCTGTTTCTTTCACTTACATTTTATATTTTCCCTATGAGCTAATGAAAAATTCACTAGCAAGACCCATCCATTGTGTTCAAAACTGTCCTCCTGGCCCAGCACTGCACCTGGCTCCTAACCGATGCTCATTACATGAAGAACATCTAATGAAACCCCTAAAACCTGTGCTCGTCCCAGTTGCTTTCCAGTAAGTATTCATGAAGATCAGACCTAATCCCTAGAAGACACTCCCGAAAACACACATAACTCACTAGGCCTGGTGGCAGTCATCTTGAGGCTGGAAGAGGAAGACCATGTTCCAGGTCTACCTGGGCCTCATAATGAGCTTAGGCAAGGGCAGCCTGGGGATGCAGCTCAGCATAGGAGATCACTTGTCTAGAACGCACAAGGCCCTGCACTGGCTCCACAGTACTGCAAAAGGAAATAAAGCAAACGTAGACTCCTCCACAGGAACAGGTGTAATGTGGGAGACATTTCTTCCCACTGCTTCAGTGTTGCTTTCCATTTCTCAAGATTATCACCAGCATCCTAGGAGCACTTGCTCTAATGCCCACCACGGGAACGGCCTGGCCTCTGTGACACTAGTGGCATCTTGGGTACATTTAACTGTCCCTAATTTTCAGAACGGCTCCCCTTTCAGCACTGGCCCTATCACCCCCACATGCGTCCTCAGATGAGACTTGCTTCAGAACATAAAAGCTTCTCACTTTCTCATGACAAGAAACATTCAGACAAGTGGCGTCATCGCCACAGGGACTTTCAGGGGCTGAAGCAGAGTTCAGCATTCTATGTGCTGCACATATTCTGGAGGAGGGCTGCAGGCATCTTCTCACCAACCAAAGTGACACAGGGTAAGAGGGCAGGGATATTGACAGCTCACACACTTGTTGCCCTCAAAACGAATTCCCAAACACTGTTTCAAAGCCTATACATAGAAAAGATATTGCTGATGAACTATGAGTTGACATTTGCATAATTAAATGCATGCACACATATTTCATCACTGGGTCACTTAGAGTTTAATGTGTCCTTAAACATTGTTTTGCATTAAACAAAACAGCCGTTGGTGGCTACACAAAGAAATCGCTCTACAAAGCTTCACAAACACAAAGGACAGCAGAAACCCAAGGAATCCTTTAAGTCCATTTGATCCAAATGGAAAGTGGAGTGAAATATCTGACAGTATTAAAACCCCTGACAAAACATTGACATGAAACAGGAGGGCCTTATTTACCCCCATCCAAGCCCAAGGTAGCTGGGTAATTAGTTTTCTTTAAACAACAGCTTGCTTTGCTGACATCTCATTTTTCAGAAGCAGCTGTTAGCCAAAAATAGTCCTGTTTATTCACTCCCTAGAAGGCTGTTTTAAAAAGAGCTTCTTCTGGTAAAAATATTGCATCGTGTAATTGGAGACAACATGAAAAGTAGGACTTGATGTTTGTGTTCAAATAAACATCTGCTTAAGTCCAGTTTTCCGTTTGTGAATAATTCTTTTATTTCATGCCATTAGGCACGCTAAATGATTAAGTCTTCCTTATTTGAGGTCATGCTGGATTCTAGTAGAATTTCTAGAGAAATTTCTCAAGGCTGAGTTCTTTGTTCTGGCCCCAGGGACCAAGTGTGTGTGATACTACCTGAGTACAGCTAGTGTCTGGCACACAGTTGTAAGGAAGCTGGTTTGTCCTTGGTTATTATGAAGATAGAAAACTGCCCAGAGCACACAAGGTGACTTACAGCTATAATCACAGTACTCAGGAGGCTGAGGCAGGATTACCTTGAGGTCAGCCTGGCTGGTGCTAAAAGCCTTTCCAGCAAAACCCTCCAGCATCTGAGATCTAGTTGAGTCTTCAATCACCCTCTGAAGGAGGGTAAAGAATGAGCTTCAAAGGTGTGCACAAAGTTACTGACGACAACCGTACTTGGTCTCCGGCTTACTATCCCCTTTTCAGCCTAAAGTCTGGAACAAAGGCCCATTCTACACAACCCTCTCAGATCTGACACTACTCTCTCTTCGGAAGTGGAGGTGGGTTCCAAACTACAGTCTAGGCTGGTTGAGAACTCAGTGATCCTCCCTCCTACCTCCCTTTGACTGAAGTGTCTGTCTCGTGTCCTTTGCTTTCATTGTTGACTACATAGAACTTTTCTACAACTAAAGTTTGTCAGATTTAGAAACAATTTTACATCATTTTAAACCAGGAGCCAGAAAACCCAAGATCCATTTCCTGGATGTCTGTGTGGCCTTCTAATGAAGAAAACAAAGACTAACATTATATGACTTTGAGAATGAGGAAGTGAGATTTACTGTTCGAAGTGGGTGAGGTACGCCAAAGGCGGGGGTGGAAGGCACGTGCCTGTTCTGAGCTTGTTGGCATGGGTGAGAATCCAGAAAGCTCGTCACAGTCTCTAAGGTTGCAGGCAGGCAGATTTCTGTAAGTTCGAGGCCAGCCTGGTATACAAAGCGAGTTCCAGGACAGCTAGGGCTGGTACACAGAGAAACCCTACCCAAAGTCTCATTTTGTCTTCTGAGAAATTGTGATCATTTTATGTTCCGAGTCATTTCCCATTAGTGCTTAAATCCAAAGCCTTCTAAAACTGCTCAGATTGAAGCAGCCAACTCTTGGGCAGAATAAGAGTTTGGCTGTCTTGCTCATGAAGACACTTGCTACCTCATGAGGGGCCGAGAGCAATGGCTATGCTGTGGGCATGAAGCCTCTGTTATAAAGAACACGCTACGGTCGTCATTCTCATGGTCTCACATCGCAGCAGGTTTATAGTCTATAAACTATCTGGAAATAGCATGCCACTCAGTCACCACTGAGGTGCCTTCCAAATACAAAGTAGTGATAGTTACAAAGCACTACAACTGCTTTTGTTACCCAGTTACTTCCGTAACAGAGAGCACAGCTGAAATCATTTCCAGAGGACTGCCTCCAGATCATTGTACTTTATTTACTTCTCTTCACTAATCAGTAGGTACTACACAGGAACACTTCAAAATCTACAGGTCCTCTGAAAGGTAAATGAAGGACAACAGTATCTGAAGCTACCTACAATAGAAGCAATGCTCTATAAGCAATCTTAAAAGAAATTAATGCTGTGGGATGGTCTGTATGTCAAATGTGTTGTGATTGGTCAATGAATAAATCACTGATTGGTCCGTGGCCAGGCAGGAAGTATAGGCGGGACAAGGAGGAGAATAGAGCTGGGAAGTGGAAGGCTGAGTCGGGGAGACACTGCCAGCCGCCATCAGGACAAGGAAGATGTAAAGTACCGGTAAGCCACAAGCCTCGTGGCAAGGTATAGATTAATAGAAATGGATTAATTTAAGCTGTAAGAACAGTTAGCAAGAAGCCTGCCACGGCCATACAGTTTGTAACCAATATAAGTCTCTGTGTTTACTTGGTCGGGTCTCAGTGGCTGTGGGACTGGCGGGTGAGAGAGATTTGTCCTGACTGTGGGCCAGGCAGAAAAACTCTAGCAACAAATTAAACTGGAAGGACTGAAGACTTTCGTTCCCTCCAAGTGAGACAGAAGCCTCTAGAATTGAAGCCTAATGCTGCAGGAACTTCCCTGACTCCAGTGAAGCACAGGGGACTGAGTCTGAGCTACTGTAAACTGAGCCGGCTAAAGGAGCAAAAAAACAAGTCTATTCCATCTCTAGGAGCTCAATCTTTTCAAGATCCTCTGAACAGTAAACTAAAACATCTCAGCCTTTTATTCTAAAAAGAGCAGCAGACATTCCAGACATTTCCTTTGACTACTAGCAGATAAATCAGGCTGCTTCTAAGAATTACACTAAGCAACCTAACTCAACAATTTAATTCCCAAAGTGAGTAATTTCAGCTAAATATTTGGACAAGGACATTTTTAGACACTGCTAATAAACAACACTGTCAAAAGAGTTTAAGCAGTTTTCAAGTTAGGCTTGGAAGCCAAGGCAGCCACTCTAACCTACCTCTGACTGCGGCACAGGAGCCCAACTGGACAAACGGCTTTCACAACAATTTCCCAACACTGCCCTTCTGCTCTGGACAGCCCTTGGTCTCTAGCTGTAAAACTCGGCCCACTCTGGTGCACTTACCTGTTGGTTTTATGTTCCTGAAAGCCCTATAGATCTCAGATCTTGGGCCTTCTCATCCACACTTAAACACAAGTAGAGAAAGTCTCTGCAAAGGCAGACTATAGAGTTTCCTCGTGGCAAGACACTGACAGGAAAACTTAAATACCCCGAGGATGAAGGCGTTTCAAAGCACCATGAAACCTGAACTCAGCTCCTTCAGACCACACGGTCCCAGCAGCAGGAACAGCTGAGTCCGGAATGATTCAGGTCTCTCAGTTCCTGCAGCAACACTTCTACTTTGTTACAGTAACAAACAGCCACCAGTGAGATCTACACATGTACAGAATTATTATATTTAAATTCATATGGAATAATATTTACATGTTAATTAAGTTATATGTATGAAATGAGGAAAGTCCAGGTGACGGTTTATAGACAAACAGAATGAAAATATACAAGACAGGAAGGAAGAAGAGCCAACAGTAAATGCCACTATCTGGCCCTGCCACAGCAGGCAGGACTGCCACAGAAAGCTACATCTTCTTAATCTGATTGTCCAAGTCATCAAAGTATGGGTGCTTCAGGGCCATTTTGCCAGAGATTCGTTTGGCAGGATCATAGACTAGCATTTTCTGGAGAGAAAAAGAAGAAACAAACTTAGAAAATAGCCCTTTAAAAACCCCACACTTCTTCCAAGAGCGAGCCACATTCGTAATTTCAGTGAGTGCCTGCTTGGGGGAACTTAGCTTCAGCAACTCACTACCAAGCCTGCCCTCTATTTACCCCTCCAAGATGGTCAACTCACAGACCTTTGTTAGGAATTATAAGGTAATTATAACCTCTGTTATAAATTACAAGATAAGCACTCAGACAGCTTTAAAATCGAAACATAAATTTACAGATTATCTAGTTAATTATATCTCCCTTGAGAATTACACGTCCATCTGTTATTCACAACATTCCTGAAAAGGTGGTGATCAACTATTGTGTTTCATGATGTAGTGTCCAAATAACACTTGCCCAGGCCAACAAAGGAAAAAATCCACAATATGTTTCTATAAACACAGCTATAATAGATGAATTATTTACAGTAAACTAATTTATATACTCCAGAGAAATTATTTGGTCTTAAATTTGTTCATACATATTATCTTCAGAGAAAACGAAATCAGTAACAGACTAAAAGCGCACTCCATCACGACCAATGGGGCTTTGAACTACGATGTAGTGGAGGATGACCTTGAAACTCCTGATCCCCCTGCCTCTACCTCCCAAAGGCTGGGATTATAGGCAGGAGCCACCACACCAGGTTTGTATGGTGCTAGAGACTGTAAACCCAAGGCTTCGTACATGCTGGGCATAATACTATCAGGGCTCCACCCTCAGGCCCTACAGATACTTCGGCTAACTAGTTACTAGTTAGAAACTCATGCATTCATTCAGGATTGTATGAAGGCTTTGAGGACATGTCAGTTAATCCTCACAGCAAAAGGGAGATACGCTGTGCTCTCCAGATTAAGACACCAAGTCTCTCAAGGACATTAAGAAACTTGTCCAAATCCGTAAATGTGGAAAAATAAACTGAAATCTGAAGCCAAGTCTAATCAATAATCCACAGTGGTTTCCAACTGTGGAAAATTTTGTTTCTCCGGGGTCTGCTAAGGATACAGACATTGCTGAGTGTAGCACGGCAGTCTTCTGAGTGCAGAGGACAATGACACTGTCACAATGTTCAGTGGGAGACAGGGCCACAGCAAGAATCAGCTAGTCCAGAGTGCTACTCAACTGAGGAAATTGTACAGAATTGACTTTTGTTAAGTGAAGTGGGGGAATTCTTTATGTTCAAAGACTGGAGAGCTAAGTGTAGAGCCCAGAGTCCATGGCTAACCGCCATGGAAACCTACCTCCATCCATGACCCACCAGCAGCAGAAAACAACAAAGGAGAGCTGGTACCTTTAGACATGACCAGCAGGCTGGGCCCAGAACACGGCAATGGTTCTAAGTTAACCAACACCACCAACAGCAAAGAGTGTGAAGGCTGTGGAGTCTGGACAATCTGAGCTCCATCTGGTGGCACAATCTATAGATTGTGACGGAGCTGAAAGACCAACTGGAACACGTATTTGAGTCCTTCTGGAAATTAGAATTTAACACCGCTCTACCTACAACAAATTCCCTAGAGCAGGCCTTTAACAGCAAGTTTGTTCTGTGCAACATTTTTGTAAAGAAAATAACTGCTAACTGGGTGCAGTAATGTAACTGAAGAAAAATCAAAATTCTGAGCCTTTCTAAGAGAAAACTAGGCCAGACCCAAGAACCGGAGTTTACATTGTAAAAAGCCTGAATATCTATCTCAAAGTATCAAGCAGTTGTGAACGAAGTGCAGTATGAGAAACACACAAAACAGCCAGGAAGGAGTCATTACAATTCAGCACCGTACCCTCAACGGTGGAAAGTGCGGGAGCCCTGGCCTCTGCTACCGCGTACCCACTGCATCTACCAGTGAGAAGCAAAGGAGACAGTCTAACCCTGAAGGTTACTCAGACCACTAGCACTGCACATCTCAAATGCAGCTGTCCCCACAGGCATCTAACTCCAGGACTCTCTTCCTGCCCGAGTCCAGGACTGAGTATGTTCAGTCACCCCACATGTCGCTATGAACACCCAAGAGCACTCTGCTCAACCCATAAAGCACAGCCGGCTTACTGAGAGCAAATCCAAGCCGTTTTCATCCAGGTTCTTGACGTGGGAGGCAAGGCTCCCTGGCTTCCACTTGGGAAACGTGTTCTTGTAGTCCTGCAGAGACTCTACTTCTGGCCACACTTCGTTGTTAGGAGTGCCCAGAGCTCTGAAAGAAAAACAAAATGCTATCACATACTTGGTGCCTTTATGATTTAACTTTACAAGCTTTTTACAGCTCAGGCATAAAACACAATTACCTGAAAATCCTGAAGAGCTGGTCAATCTCCGAATCACCATGGAAAAGTGGCTTCTTAGTGGCCAGTTCTGCAAATATGGTGCCTATACTCCAGATATCAACAGGGGTGGAGTAACGGGCTGATCCCAGCAACACTTCTGGAGATCGGTACCAGAGCGTCACTACCTGGTACAAGATGGAGCACACATAGTCAACGGTCCTTCTACAGCTGCTTCATTGGATTGTCTTTTAGAAAGCTGTGCAGGCCTCATCAGGAATGTAAGTCAGTTAACTACATACACTTAGCTGAAGCTAATTAGTTTATTTCTGAGTTCTGCTCATTAGTGGGTAAAAACCATAAACTTCTTGCTTTTCAAATCATTAAAGTAGAAAGATCAAAGTAGCTACAGCCTGGCTGGGCTTAGTGGCATCTACCTGTAATCCCAGCACTTCAGCACTCAGGAGGCAGAGGCAGGCAGATCTGTGAGTTCCAGGCCAGCCTGGTCTACAAAGTGAGTTTTAGGCTAGCCAGAGCTACATGGTGAGACCTTATAGTCTCGAAAACAAACAACAGCAAAAAATAGTTACAGCTTGATATGTTCCAAAAAAACTTAAAGCAGAAAAAACACTAAATAATAGATGGTTTAGGAATGATACTGTACAAAATTCAGGTTTTGTTTACATGTTAACATAGCAGCTAAAATTAACATGTGTTACAAACATGAGCAAAAAAAAAAAAATTGATTAGTGATTCAGAACTAACTAACCATAGTAGTATATTCATCAATATAGTGACTGCTGCTGAAACCCAACATGACAGAGACCTATTGGCCCTTAATGAAAAACTCTCCACTTCTGATGCCAATGGGGATTGAGAGCCCAATATGGCCAGCTTTGGCAAGCATTAACATAAGCCTAGGAACTGTAGCCATGCTTTTGGATTCTCCAGAAGAGCTGCCAGCCTAAGTCATGCTGGGATCAAGAAAAATGGGCCTCAGCGGTTCGTGTTCCTGGAGTTGTATATCCATGCCAGTGGATATCCACACGCTCCAGAAGAGAATTTGACATTACTGCTCCCATTGTTGCTGTTATAGCAGTGGCGGCCACCGCTGCTACTGTTTCTGGGATTACCATATCATAATTGGTTACTACAGCTAACACAGTGGAGACCCTGGCAGCAAAAGTAGCTATGACAGTTAGTTAATCTTTCATTCTATTGGGCATGATAAATTTAATTCAATAGTTATATACATTTCGATTGGCTTTGAAAATTATAAATTTATAAACTCAAGTTCCATTCACTTTTGGGATACCATCTTAAAAGGACTCCAATTTGCAGTAAGGCTTATTAAGGAAGGGAATGGCTCAGTTGCCTTTGGCCTACTGACTATGGGTGGGTTAGGACTTCTGTTGGTCTGTTCTGTGTCGAACACACAGATTGCAAGCCCAGTGCCACTTTGAGATCTTTGGCAGCAGTTAACTCTGCAACTCACACAAGATTGGGCCTGTATGATGAGTATTCAGAGACGGGTAATGCCTGGGGGGGGCGCTCACCAACCTAAGACAGAGCGCCTGTGTGGCCTGGGCAGGCGTCTCCATGACGGGTAAGGTGACCTGCTGACGTCCCAAGCAACCTAAGTCAGAAGCTCATTTTTTAGTAAAAGGGGGACCTGTAGGACCCTGGCCCCTGTTTTGGGTAACTGTTGCCTTACTTGCTGACCCTGACCTTGATATCCTCCCTATGCTAATTCCCTGCCGGGTTCCACCCTCCTGAATGCTTAAGGGAAGTTCCTTGACTGTGTATCCTGCATAATGGGCGTTAACAGCTTAGATGCAAGATTGTAAAACATCGTAGCGAACTTCTGCCCTCCTCCGGGGTTCTCCCATTGTGCTTACTGTAAGCCTGTATTTAAGACCTCTTCCCTCCTTCAATAAACAGCATTCGGCATTTAAAAAAAAAAAAATTCTGACACAGACTATGCATATATGTACTTATTTACACATAAATAAAGCAAATGGGTTTAAATGTTTAAAAAAAAATTGATTAGTGATTCAGAACTAACTAACCATTGTAGTATATTCATCAATATAGTGACTCTGTGACCTGGAAGAACAACGCTAATGAGGTCAACAGCAGCTACAGCCAAAGAAAATTCATCTAAGTGTGAAAAACGGAAAGGAAGAAACAAGACAGGCTGAGAGAGCAGGCAGCTCAGTGGAGCTTGCCTATCAAGGAGCATGTAAGGATCTGAGCCCCGGCACGGAATTCACCAGGCACAGGCGTGCCCACTCATGATCTCAGCACCCAAGAGGCAGAGGTAGTCATCATCATCACCCAAAGAATTTGAGGTCAGCCAGGGCTCCAGGAGACCCTGCCTCAAAAACTAAAAAAAAAAAGAAACAAGGTGGGAAAGGGGCAAGGGTCTGGTCACCTGACACTACGGACTCCAAGTTCACAACTCCCCAGGCGTCAATGTTCTTGCACTATACAAGTCACTGCCCTTTCAGAAACACCCAAGGAACCCAGTCTAGTGATGCAGACTACAATCTCAGTTCCCAGGAGGGGAGGATTCACAAGTCCAAAGCCTATCTGGTCCAGTGACTTGAAGGCCAGCCAGGGAAACTTAGCAAGACTCTTCCTCAAAGTAAGAGGTAAGAACACACAGTTCAGGGGTAGAACACTTGCCTGGCATGTGAGAGGCCCTAGGTTCAAGCCCCACTGTGGAGGAAAATCAACCAACCAACCAAATGAAATGCCAACCATCAAGAGAACACTGACAAAGCTTGATGACAGGGGCTCAGTGACGAAGCACTTGACTAACATGTGCAGGACTAAGGCTCAAAACTCCCTCCCTCGGGGCTGAAGAGATGGCTCAGAGGTTAAGAGCACTGGCTGTTCTTCCAGAGGTTCTGAGTTCAATTCCCAGCAACCACATGGTGGCTCACAACCATCTGTAATGAGATCTGATGCCCTCTTCTGGCCATGCAGACACAACACTGTATACATAGTAAATAAATAAATCTTAACAAAACAACAACCAAAAAAAAAAACCTCCCTCCCTCAATTATATAGTTACTGGCTCCTAAATGTATCAGAATAGATACCTCACACAGTAAAACCTGACCTTTAATTGATCTGAATGACCCTATAGCAGGGTCCAATCAGGAGGAACCACAGCTCTGGGAAAGACCAATATAAACAAGTAAAAACTTCAAAAGCTACATACAGTAAACCGCTTACTTCTGCGGGCCTCTTCAGGAATCTCCCCGGACAAAACATGCCTAAAGTTGCAGTGTGAAAATATATATATTTCACATATACTCGAGTGACTTCAGAGGCAAGAAGAATAAAATGATGCTACCAGAGCAGAAACTTTTTTCACCCAAGCAGTTCTTTCCTGGCAGCAACACAGCTTACCTCGTGTGTGTATACTCTAATCGGTATCCCAAAAGCTCTGGCAAGGCCAAAATCAGCCAGTTTGATTGTTCCTTTGTCATCGATCAATAGATTCTGAGGTTTCAAGTCTCTGTGAAGAACTCTTCGGGAGTGACAAAACACAATACCCTGGAGGATTTGGTACAGGTAACTCTAGAAAAGAAAAGTCAGATATTTAATCACGCCACAGGACTCCAAAATGATCGCTGTTTCTGAAGAAATTATGACGCAGAGAAATAATTTAAGACCTTTCAGGCACCTTTACACTACCATAAACTCGTGGGCAGGAACCCTGTACATGCAGTGTATGTGTATGGAAGGATGTACCTAGACCCACGTGAGCATTTAAGCTTTTGTCCCCAATCTTCCAGTCACAAGTTAGCCCCCTACAAAGAAGTTTCCACACACACACATCAAGTGCTTCTTTCTGGAATGCAGTTGCTCTTTCTCATTTCTCTCACTTTACACATGCACTTCCTCTTTGGAGACATTTGACTGACTTAAAAGTTTGAAATGGGAAAATATGTAAAACAGATAAAACTCGTGTGTGTGTGTGTGTGTGTGTGTGTGTGTGTGTGTGTGTGTGTGTGTGTGTGTGTTTGTGTGTGTGTGAACACTGACTATGTTTGCCTGTGCATACATCCATGTAGGTACCAGGGCAGAGGTGGAAGTCTGTCTTCTGCTATTACTTCCACCTTAGTTTTTGAGGTAGCATCTCTCACTAAACCTGAAGTTCACCATTCTGGCCAAACTGGCTGGTCAGTACATCCCTGGGACACACCCCCTTCTCCTCTGCCCTTTATAGATGTACCCACTGCCACAACTGACTCATCTGGATGCTGGGAACAAGAACCCAAGTCCTCATGCTTACAACATAAGCATTTTCCTCACTGAGATGTCCCCAAAGCCTTACAATCTAGTTCTGAAAACAAAATGAGTCATTGTGCTACAAAACAAAACGAAAAGGGGGGAAGGGGGGCAGAAAAATTGACATTATTTCAATACATCTGATTAATATATTATCTTCAACAAGACATAAAAATAAAACAAAGTACAAAAGCCATTAAGATTATTGTGCTGGGTAATTTTATGTCAACTTAACACAAGCTAGTCACTGGAGAAGAGGGAGCTTCAATTGAGAAAACACCTCCATAAGATCAGGCTGTAGGCAAGCCTGTAGGGCATTTTCCTGATTAGTGACTGATGTGGGTGGTGCCATCCCTGAGCTAACATATATGGTCCTTGGTTCTATAAGAAAGCAGGCTGAGCAGGCCATGAGGAATAAGCCAGTAAGCAGCACTCCTCTACAACCTCTGCATCAGCTCCTGCCTCCAGGTTCCTGCTCTGTCTTCCTTCAGTGATGAACTATTACATGGAACTGTCAGCAAAATAAACCCTTTCCTCCCCAAGTTGCTTTGGTCATGGTGTTTCATCACAGCAATAGTAACCCTAAGACATACATAATATAAAACATTGGCAATGGTGGGCACCACTAACAAAGTGGGAAAAAAGGCAAGGGAAGGAATTATCTTTGTGTTACTAAAAAGACCTTTGAAATCATTGAACAATATTGTAATATAGAAAGATCAGTGAATATGAATAGGCTATGCATAAATCATGTTAAATATCAAATAAAATAACTATAATAAGCCCTTTACATAAACTACTGAGACTATTTAAAAGATACATACAATCAAATTTGGGTAATGATATAATAAAATAACAACCGATTTTTAGAGGTCATATGGTCCTATCTGCCAAGATCTTAAATATAAACACATATTTTATCCCAGTCCAAGAATTCATCTCAACAGTGACATAAAGAGGTGGACTCAGTGGCACAAGCCTATAATCCCCACACTTGAGAGACAGAGGCTGGAGGATAGAAATTCCAGGGCAACCTTTATCGCACATAAAGACAATCACTGCAGCATAGCAATCACTAAATTAGGAAGTCACAGAAATGTAAAAAAAATGGAAATGGTTTAATAATGGTTATTAAACCATTCATGAAACAGAGATAAAAAGGCCAACTAATGTGTGTGCAATACATATACAAAAATGATCCCATTCTTTATATACATACAAAGTCAACATGACAGTGTCTCCAAGAAGGCATAGATGGTACCTCAGTATAAAAATAAAGCTGGTTTAAGGTTAACACACCTTTACCTTAGACATTTAATATCTATCTACATACATTTGCTGAGAAAAATGCTTGCCTAGTTATGCACAATGCCCTGGGTTCAATACCCAGCACCACAAAGAATGACATATACATTTATAATTTAACTGAAATACAATGTTTACATTAACCAAGACGTATTCTTCACAGAATAAGACCACTGAGCATCAGCAATAGCATACTCTGTCTCCAGCAATGTAATACAATGTAATATAATGTAATACAGTGTGGCGATTATATCCTCCAGCACCACTTTTCACTCTAGAACTGTCTGGTAATAAGATGAGCAAATGATGATCTGTGTGGGAAGAAAATAAAACCCTCTCTACTTCTATTCTCTTACAGGGTTTCCAACATTCACCCACAAAACACAAGGATAAGCCCCACACTCAGAGTGCATAAGCATTTATAAAAGTATGCAAAGCCTTACCTTAACGAGTGAAGAATCCATGAACTGACCAGGAGGGATAGAATCCAAGTACTTCTTGAGATCCATGGACAGGAATTCAAAAATGAGATACAACCTGGAGTCCTGCATGAGCACATCCTGAAGACTGAGCAGAAAAGCCGTGCATGAGAGTTCAGCAAATACCTCCCTCTGCCCTTGTGCTTTCGCCAAGTACAACCGCTTCTGAGAGCTTCACAATTATCAGGAGCTTCTCATAACTACCTTCACATTGAAGACTTGAGGAAGGCATTTCAGGACAGTAATTTATGTCTTCCTGTATAGCCTGTCTTTGTCCCTCAGCTCGTCTTTCATTGAGATAAATGAACTATCAACATTAAAGTTGAACCTAACTTTAACAGCTGTTCCCTATTCCCAGCCCCAGCACAATAGTTAGACCCAAGCCTAGAGTAGAGGCCTGTCACCCCAACTAACAGAGGCAGAAGCTAGGATGTTAAGGCAGAGGATCTCTAAATCCAAAGACTGCCCAGGCTACAGAGTGAGTACAAGGCCAACCTGGGTAGTTTTGTGAGATCCTGTCTCAAAATAAATTTAAAGAGGGCTGGAGGCTGGGTGTGGAGGTTTAAAAGCCCACAGTCCCAACACTTGAGGCTGCTAGAGGACAGGCTGAGTGAGCCTGAGTAAAATCTTGTCTCAAAAATTCAAAACCCCAAAACTAAGACAGCCTGGATACAGCTCAGTGGCAGAGCACTTTCTTAGCATGCCCAAAGCCCTGGGTTCAGTACCTAGTACCACTAGAAATTCTAATGAACCACTAGACCACTTCCTCAAAGACCCAGCCCAAATGAGTCAATAAAAAAATAAAACATTTTCCCCGCTCGGACCTAGCTACTAAAGGGCCTGTGGAGAGCTGGGCTCTGAATAGGAGCTGACAAAGCTCCTCACGGAGCCGCTACCATGCCTGCTCCTCCAGCCAACACTAATTCTCAGCACCATGTCTGGAATTCTTTGAACAGGCTGTTCTCTATCTCCTCCTAGTATCATAAACAACAAATAAACAGGACTCTATCCCACTCCACCCAAAAACTAAGCAGATACAAAAATTCCCACATTAAGGTTCATCTGAAGTAGCATGGGGAGAATTTTCAATTCAGACATAGCACACCTGACTATATTTGGATGGCGAAGTTCTTTTAACAGAGAAATTTCCCGAATCGCAGTACTAGGCACTCCTTCTTCCTCACTTTCAAGTCTGATTTTCTTCATGGCCACTATCTGGCCAGTAGTCCTGTGTCTACCCTTATACACCACACCATAAGTACCTGAAATGAAGCAAAGAGATTTTTTAAAGTGAACCCTTAAGGTGTCACATGATAGACATGCCTGCTGTGTGACCAGACAGGAGGTCACCTCACACCAACTTAAAACTTTCACTACTTCCAAAAAGAAACCTACCATACACATAGCTTAAGAATAAAATTCTGGGGTCACCCAAGTCTCCCCAGTTAAGTTTCCTTCATGAGTCAGCACATGAACATTAGGAAATGGATCTCCTACAAGTTGAAATTCACCTGTCAAATATCCTGCATGCAATTAAAACACTTCGTAAACTGAAGCTCAGAAAGCAGTCCCCCAGAGAAGGCACTGCGACACTTTCAGAAAACTGTAATGATTTATGCTTTCCATGATACTTTAACACATCTCAAAATGTAGTCAACACTCCTCACCCAGCACAGAGAAACAGGGACAAATACCACACATTTTATTAAGACCAATAAAACTGCTACTGCTACAGTAGCAAGCCTCCCTCCAGTTGGGAATGTTGAAAACACTATAACCTGAGTGTCACATGAACAGCAATGACAGTAAGAAGAGACAGTGGGGTGTGGCGGGCACAGCAAGCCAGACTAATGACCCAGCTCACACCTGTGCTGCATGCACTTCTCCAGATATTACAGGCGCCTTCTAAACTCAGGGTCCAGTTTGAAGAGGTACTAAACTCCCTGGGTATATATATACAACCTTGTTGGAAAGTTTTTCATGGCATCAATATGACTTCAAAAATAGCTAGAACACCAGGCCTGGTGACACACAGCTGTAATCACAGCTACTTGAAAGGCTAAGGCCTGGACAACTTAGTGAGACCACCTGCCTCAAGAGACGAAGATCCCAGCATGGTGTGTATGTCTGCAAGCCTATCACCTGGACTAGAGCAGTTTCTTCCAAATGTCTAAGCCACAGCCTTCATTGGTTCTAAGAATCTGCCCTAGTGATCAACTGCTTAGAGTACTAAGTAGTTTTCTCAGCAGCAAGTGGACACCCACGTGATATCTGTTCCAGCATTTTTTTAAAATTCCAGGACAGTATGTTTTCCTAACAATTCAGTCATTTTAATGATATTATTTCAAATAAAATCCTATTTTGACCAAATGCTAGGTGACTTTCAATAACCAAAATATTCCAGATAAAAAGAACTGACTACATTTTGTCTACAAAGCCCTAGGAAATCTATGCACTCACATGTTCCTTAAGGGTGGAAATCTGACTTGTATGAAGCACACAGCAGCTAAGCCATTAGCAAGATGACATTGTCTGGGCAGTCTCAATTAGCAAGTTTTATCACAATCCAATAAAAAAATGATTAATTCTGAATTCCTACAGCATTTTGTTTCCTCCCAGTGTACTACTTCAATCCTTGAATCATGTGCAGAACTAAGTCATGATTAGAGCCAACACTCAGTAAACATTGATTCTTAGACAACACAGAATTGTGTTGACATGGCTCTTCTCAATTAATGTCTGCAATAGGATAACCACTTCACTTGTTAATCACTGAACACTAGTCAAGAAATAAACATGTTTTTAATTCAGAAGTATTTTAAACCATTTAATAATTGGGGGTGGGGGGCAGGTATCAAACAAGGCTGGAGAGATGTCTCAGGGTGAGAATTCACACTGCCCTTGCAGAGGACCAGTACCTACACGAGACAATTCACAACCACCTGTAACTCCAATTCCACAGTGGACATCACCTGGCCTCTGTGGACTCTGCATACCTGTACAAACCCACACTCAGACACTATATACACTTCATTTTTAAAAAGGTCATACAGTAAAAGCAAGCCTAAGATCTCAGCTATCCTGGGGGTAAAGGCCCAATAGCACTGAGTGGTAAAAGCCACAAATCCTCACAAATGTTTCTGGAGTGCTTACTAAATGCCAAGGAAGCCTCCACCAACCAGTGTAGACAGCTATGTGAGTTGAAGACTGTCTTGCTGGGCATGGTGGCCAACAATAGGCAGGTGACTAAGTAAGAAAACACTAACGTGGTAAAGACTTATCTTCTATCTTATCCACAGGTCTTGACCACGTAGCTGGTATTAGCACAAGAAACTTCTATGTGGACAAGATCACCTAGTTTTCAAATTATTTCAACAGGTCAGTTTTTCAGCACAGCCTACACAGAACCCAAGACAGCCAGACACAACGGAGCAGACAAGCCTCTAGGTCGGAGAGGAGTTCAGGAAAGCAGGTGAAGGTGCTCCAGTACCTGAGCAGTGAGAGATGTCGGGGCCTCAGCCTTTGTGGAGCTTAAACCTGGAGCAACTAAAAGGAATACTGAGGCGGATGTAAAGGAAACAAGCACATTCCTTTGACTAGAGCCTTGGTTCTCAGCATGTGGGTGGCGACCCCTTTGGGGTTGAACTGCCCTTTCACAGGGGTCACCTAAGACTATTGGAAAACAGATATTCACACAATTCATAACAGTAGCAAAATTACAGTTATGAAGTAGCACGAAGACAACTTTACATGGTGGGGAGTGGTGGGATCACCACAACATGAGGAACTGTATTGAAGGGTGGAGGCATTAGGAAGGTTGAGTTGAGAAGCACTGAACTAGAACGAGTTGAAAAGTGAAGCCAGCATGGGATGGCTTTAGATAGCCCTATCTGAGGGGGTCAAAGAATCCAATGGGAGAGGTAGGTGGCAGCAGATGAGGCTGCTGAGGGGGTTGGTTACCATGTAAGGGGACCATTGTGGAGACGATGGTCACATTAAGACAGAAAACTCCAGACTCCCATCTGAACACTACCTGGCCTACTAAATTCCCTGCCTTGGTTTTAATACCCTGTATAAGTAGGGTCTCTGAACAGAGATGAAAATAAAAATGGTCCTCAACAGAACCCACAGAGAAACAAGTTCCATCATTTGCTCCTGGAGAGCTAAGAATGACGTCTCGACTCCTAGGTAGAAATATGGAAATTCTGTTGTAGGGAGAGAAAAAAAGAAAGAAATAGGAAAGGGTTATTTTCATTCCTCATTTATGCCACATGGGCCTAAGCATTTTTCAAAATACTACAGAAAGGAACTGAACAACACATGAAAGTCACAAAGTCTAAGCCATTCTTGCCCATGGTAACCACAGAAAATCATTCAGCTTAGTTTGCCAATTACTGCACCTAGTTTACATACAACTTAGTCTAATATCTAGAATTAAGACTAAAAGTGTATTGTGAAATTAGCATAATTCTACTCCTGAAACACACATACAAGCTATCAGTAGTGTTTCCGAAACACAGGCATCCAGGTGTTCAGTACCAGAAGTGAGACCAGCTCAGTGGTCTAGTGTGTGAGGCCCTATGGTCTCAAGGATTCGGAATAATTTAAATTCTCTTGAGCGAAAATGTTTTAGGTTATAAGTAAACTATGTCTTGTTGTGGCTGTGATAAACACCCAGACAAAGACAACCTAAGGAAGGGTTTGTTTGGACTCAGAGTCTGGGTCACAGTCCAGCAGCAGCAGGAACACAAGGCAGCTGAGAGTGAGGTTTACTACGGCTTGGCTCCCTCTCTCCATTTACAGTCCAGGATCTCAGCCGGGGCGTGGGGCCCACAAGTGGGAGGAAGACCCTGCCCACTTCAATATAGTTGAGATAATCCCCTAGAGGAGTGCTCAAGAGTGATTCCAGATTCTGTTAAGGTGACCACTAACACCAACTGTAAAAGCGTACTACAAATACATCAAAGACTGCACTTAATGTTTTTGTGTTACACAGGAGCACTGACGAATTATTTTCAAAAACTTTATACGAAAACCACTCACCTTCTCCAATTTTCTCTATTTTGATATAGTCTTCCATAGTTACTCAACAGGTTATGATGGACCCTAAAATAAGGGGAAACACTGGTTTGATTACATATTACTAATTCACCATTAAGACATCACATACAAATTGTCTTCCACAGTGCCTTCTGCCTAGCCCATAAACATGTTATTATATCCAAACATATTACCAGGGTTTAGCTACTCTTGCAGCAGCTCTCTGAGCCTTCTCGGCTCCCAAGACATTGCATTTGCATATTCTATACAGCATAGTATTTGGCCTCTTCACATTTCACAAATCAAGCAGCCTGGTGAGAAAGGCCTGTCATCCCGGCTGCTGAGGCGGCTGATACAGAAGGATTAAAAGTTAAAGCCTAGCTAGAACAACTTAGTGACACTATGTCTCAAAATTTAAAATTAAAAAAAAAAAAAGAAAGAAAAAAGAAACGCATAAGGCCTTAAGTTTGATTTCTAGGACTATAAGTTTAAAAAAAAAAAAACCAGAAGAGTGATTTTAACACCAATACATGCTAATTCTACCCAACTATTTCAAGACACACTGCTACTGTACTAAATTTGTACCGTTTTAATTTTCTGAAAATCATTAAGAATCTCTGAGAAGGATGTCATGCATGATGTCATGCATGATCCTAGCACAAGGAAAGCTGAAGCAGAAGAGCAGGTTCAAGGCCACCCTCTGGCCTAATTTACTGCAACACTGTCTCAAAAAGAAAGGATGTACCACCTAAAGTACAACCACTAGAAATAGCATTTATCCCAGCACTCGGGAGGCAGAGGCAGGCGGATCTCTGTGAGTTCAAGGCCAGCCTGGTCTACAGCACAAGATCCAGGAAAGGCGCAAAGCTACACAGAGAAACCCTGTCTCGAAAAACCAAAAAAAAAAAAAAAAAGAAATAGCATTTGTTTATATTACAAGCATCCAATTTACTTGAGCAGCAGAAATGTTTTTAGCCACTCAAGTGAATTGAATGCCTTTTAAAAAGCAGCCACAGACAATCCCACTCAAGACACTCAAAGGGAAACATGCTGGCTAATTTTATGTCAATGTGACACCAGCTAAAGTAATCTGAGAGGAGGGGACCTCAAATAAGAAAATGCTTCCCCAAGATGGGGGCTGCAGGCAAGCCTGTGGAGCATTTTCTTAGTCTTGACCGGGAGGGCCCAGATCACTGTAGGTGGTATCCCATGGTCCTGGGTTCCATAAAAAGGCAGGCTAGGCAGGCTGAGCAAGCCGTAAGAAAAGAAAAGAAAAAAAAAAAAGCTAGTAGGCAGCATTCCTTCATGGTCTCTATACATCAGGTCCTGCCTCTAGGTTCCTGCCCTGTTTGAATTCCTTTCCTGACTTCTTGTGTTGATGAACTAACTGTGATGTGGAAGGTAAAAGTCAAATAAACCTTTTCCTCCCCAAAATGCTTTGGCCAGTGTTTCATCACAGCAATAATCCCAAGGCAGTGTATTTGTACAAAATTCTAATCACACTTGCAAAGTGTCACCAACAAAAGAGAAAAAAAAAAAAATCCTTGCCTCAAAGAATGGTGGAAAAAAGCTAAGCACCTTTGCCGTGAAAGCCCTTTGCCACAGATCAGATCTTTACGAAGATCACCGAAGAGCTGACATTTTGTGAGTTCTGTTCCTCACGGATTCCTTTCCCAAGTAAAATGAACCCCGTGGAGTGTGGCAGCACAGTCCGGAATCCCAGCTCTCACGACTACACAAGGAGTCAGTCAGGGGCTCAAAAAAAATCTCAGCGATGCGCATTTTTATGAAATTACAACGGACATTTTTAAAAAAAAAATCCTTTTTCTTCAATATGCCTACGTCGTATAACTATAGCACATGAAAACTTCTCAGCCCCTTTTGTACATACAGCTAAGAGTTAACGCGTCTTCAAAGCTGGCTCATTTCCTTCCAACATTTTCCAGTCTCCTGGGGCTGGTGCCATTAGCTGCCCAGTGCACCTCTCTAGACCAGACCTCCAAGTTGTGGGGGATGGTGATGTGCACACCAGAACCTTCAGCAGTCGCTACTTTTTTTTTTTTAAGACGACGGATGTTAAAGCATCAGTGTTTCTACGTCTCAGCCTGTCTTAGCCTGGGTGCCGTCTGTGCCTGTCTGTCTACAAGCGGAGACAACTAAAAATACAAAGCACGAGCCTAGGTTCTTCCTTGGCTCTGGACCTTGATAGCCATGCTCTCAAACGACCACGGAGCAATCTCTCCCGCAGGACCCACCGCGGGCCTCCGAGGGCCGCTGACGTGGTGCAGCCTAGCTCTGCACCGGCGGCCAACAGGGCCTGGGACACGGCGTGGCACCCCGCCCACCCCCGGGGCTCCAGCGAGGCCCTGCGGCTCTGCAGGGACCCCGGGCTCGCCTGAGGCCCTGCACGTCCGCGGGGACCCCGGGCTCAGGGGAAGCCCTGCCCTTCCACAGGGGACCCGGGGCTCACGGGAGGCGCTGCCCCTCCACAGGGGGACCCCCGGGCTCACGGGAGGCCCTACACGTCCCCAGGGGACCCCCGGGCTCAGCGGAGGCCCTACCCGTCCACGGGAGACCACGTCCTCACGTGGAGGCCCTACCCGTCCACAAGGGGACCCTGGGCTCACACGGATGCCGTAACCCGTCCACAGGGGGTCCCCCCCGGGCTCACGCGGAGGCCCCGCAGGCCCGGCCCGCACCCGGCCCGCCTCACGCCATACCTCCCTTGTTCCCGCGGCGGCCACCCCGCAGTTCCGGACTGCGCGGACGCAGCGGCTCCCGGAGCTCAGAGGCCGAGTGCCAGCCGTTTCAAACTCACCGCGATAAAGCGCCTGGGATCCACCAATCAGGGTCCCCGTAGACGTTCAAAGGAGCCAATCACAGCCGAGCTTCGATGGGGCGGGGCCGCCTGGGAGCCCAGAGCGCGAAAGGGAGCGGAAACCGCGGCTGGAGGAAAAGCAGGAGGGCGGGCGCCAACTGACTCTGAGCTCGGCTTTCCCTCCAGGGTCGTCCTACTGTTTCTCGACAATCCAATCTAAATTTTTTCTCTCTCTCTCTCCTCTCTTTTGTAATTTCCCTCCAGGAGTAGTAACACGTCTCAAAAATTGAAATAGCTAGCCACAAAAGTGATATTGCCATAATGTAGAGAGTCTCTTACTTTTACTGCCAACATTTAAAACTGCTTTGTGATTACGCTTTTCAAATATATATATTCCACCTTTAATCCCAGCACAGGCATGAACAGGGAGACCTCTTTGAGTTGAGGCCAGCCTGGTCTACAGAGCGAGCTCCAGAACAGCCTACACAGAGAAACCCTGTCTTGAAAAACAAAAACAGTGTATATATGTGTGTGGGGTGTGTGTGTGTGTGTGTGTGTGTGTGTGTACACACAATGTTAAGTGTCATTATGAAATTTCCAAATAATATTGGTCTTGATTAATTCTCCTCAAGCCTTCTCCAGGTACCCCTGGTCCCCTCACCATGTGACGGCACATGCCCCACCCCACCCCCAGCCATCCATGTCACTATTGCCAGTCCCAGGAGACTCTCTTTTTCCCCTATGGAAAAGAGCTTCTACACACACTTACATATGAACATTCTATGTTCCTGCAGATTTCATTGATGGTGGTTTTTCAAATGAATGATTAGCTGGACAGCAAACGGATCACATCTAAAGTACCTTGACGAGATAATGGAAAGGGAGATGATGGAACACTGAAAGACGTCCTCAAAAATGTAAAGAAAAATGCCTGTCTGTCTCTGTGATGTTATACATATGTACCCACGCTTTGCTTTTATATTGTGTATAAAATGTTAAAATATCAAATGCTTTAAAATATCGCCACATAAGAATTTTAAATATTCCTTAAAATGCAAAGCTTCACAATACTAAGAACAAACAAAAAGGCATGTATTTTCTATGCTCTAACTCAATATCAAAAGCTATAACCCATCGGCACCCTCCAACCACATGCCTCAAAGGGGATCTGCTCCACCTTGAAAAGATTTTTCTTTTCTTTCTTTTTCAAGACAGTGTTTCTCTGTGTAATAGCCCTGGCTGTCCTGGAACTTGCTTTTGTAGACCAGACTGGCCTTGAACTCACAGAGATGTGATTGTCTCTGAGTGCTGGGATTAAAGGCGTGCACCACCATGCCCTGCTGAAAAGATTCTTAACTCTTGGAGAAAATAAAGCAGTGTGATAAGGGGCTGGAGAGATGGCTCAGCAGCTAAGAGCATTTGTTGCACAATCATGAAGATTTGAAATCAGATCCCGTTACCAACAAAACAAGCCAGGCATCTTGTAAATGCCTATAACTCCAGCTCCAAGGAACTCATGCTCTCTTCTCGCCTCCCTATGTTTGCACAGGCATGCAGACACACACACATCCCGTACATACACACACACACACACACACACACACACACACACACACACACACACACTCATACACCCACACATAAATAAATATTTTTAAAAATCAGAATGATAAAGCTGAGGATAATAAGAGACAACCTAGGATGGAGTTGTCTTTGCCTAGACTTCATAAGAAGAAGAAAGTGGATCGCAACATCTATCTATTAGAAGACCTGTATTAGGATGAAGAATAAACCAGTTTAGACATGCAGGGTTTTTTTTGTTGAAAAAAAATTTTCATACAAAATACTTTGATCATGTTTTTCCTCTTCCCCAGTTTATATCAGATCATCCCCGACTCCCTACTCACCCAATTTTATGCGCTTGCTCCCCCCCCCCCCCGCCCCCCATGGAAGAAAATCTGCTGCTTAAGTCTGCTTTATTATGGTAGCTCAGAGGAAGTCTAAGTCAATTATCTGGTTTCTTTTTGTTTTGTTTTTTTTTTTTTTTTTTTTTGGTTTTTCGAGACAGGGTTTCTCTGTGTAGCTTTGCGCCTTTCCTGGAACTCACTTGGTAGTCCAGGCTGGCCTCGAACTCACAGAGATCCGCCTGGCTCTGCCTCCCGAGTGCTGGGATTAAAGGCGTGCGCCACCACCGCCCGGCCTTGTTTTGTTTTTAATGGAGAACAGTCTGAGAAACATTTGCTTTAAAACATATGAAAGAAATAGTCCCTACATAAAATGGCCAGCTTTAATCCCAGCACTTGGGAGGCAGAGGCAGGTGGATCTCTGAACTCAAGGCCAGCCTGGTCAACAGAGCAAGTTCCAGGACAGCCAGAGCTACATGGAGAAACAAAAATAAAAAATAAAAAAACACAAACAAACAAAAGAATGGGGTCTTTGGGATATGATGTAGCTTGGTGATGTGGTGCTTGCTTATGTGCAAAGCCTCATGGTCTAGTCCTGCACTCCACTCCCTCTGAAAGCAGAGCTCAGATAAAGAGTTATGCATGGAAAGAAACCTCTGAGAAGAGAGACTGTGAACTCTGTGAGTTCAAGGCCAGCCTGGTTTACAAAGCAAGTTCCAAGACAGCCAGAGTCGATAGATAGATAGATAGATAGATAGATAGATAGATAGATAGATAGATAGATAGATAGATAGATGGATGGATGGATGGATGGATGGATGGATGGATGGATGGATGGATGGATAGATGGATGATAGATAGATAGATAGATAGATAGATAGATAGATAGATAGATAGAGTAGGGACTTGAGGTATAATTACTTACATGTAGCCTATACACACCTCCTAACTATTTAAATAATCTCTAGTACTATTTAAATCATCTCTGGTTTGCTTGTGATACATAACACACTGTAAATACCATGAAAACAGTTGTGCTCAATTGCCTAGGGAAGGATGACAGGAAAGATGTCTTCCAATAATTTGAATCTGTGGTTGTTTGTCTTCCAATGCTTTCAGGAGGTTTGTTTTGTTTTTGTGGATGTTTGTTACTTGTTTGTTTGTTTGAGGCATCTTTTTATGTAGCACTGACTGGCCCAGCAGTCATCATGTAAGCCTGGACTGGCTTGGAACTCACAGTAATCCTCCTGTCTCAATTTCCCAAGTGTTAGGATTACAGGCAAGGGCCATCAAGCTCAACCTGATTCTGATTCTAGATTTGGACCTCAAGAATATGAGAAAGCTGATGTCACGCTGAATTGACATACTGTCCTGGTTAGTGTATAGGTTTTATTTGGTGGTTTTGTTTGTTTGTTTGTCAAACTGACATAAGACAAGGTCCTCTGGGAAGGGAGAACATCAGCTGAGAAAATGCCTCCATCAGATTAGCCTGTAGGCAAGTAGGCAATCAGGACTGGATCTCAGGGCAAACCAGGACTCTAGCATCTTGTGGTACTAACCTATGGTGCTGGGAGGCAAAGTCTATTAAATGCATAATTTTTACTTAAAATATTTTAAATTTGTGAAGGGTGTTGTCTTAGGGTTACTATTGCTGTGATGAAACACCATGACCAAAGCAACTTGGGGAGGAAAGACTATTCCATTTACACTTCCATAGCACTGTCCTTCATGGAAGGAAGTCAGGACAGGAACTCAAGCAGGGCAGGAACCTGGAAGCAGGAGCTGATGCAGAAGCCATGGAGGGGTGCTGTTTACTGGCCTGTTTGTCATGGTTTGCTCAACCTGCTTTCTTATAGAACCCAGGACCACCAGCCTAGGAATGGCACTACCCATGGGCTGGGCCCTCCTCCATCAATCACTAATTAAGAAAATGCCTCACAACTGGATCTTATCGATGTCGTTTCTTAACTGAGGCTCCTTCTTTTCACATGACTCTAGCTTGTGTCAAGCTGACATAAAACTAGCCAGGACGGGGATATTGGGATAGAATTCTGTTGCAGGTTGAGGTACATCTGTATATTATAAACAATGTGGTATATGTTATGTGACTCTCGGTTACCAGGATCTCACTCTGGATTCCTCTCAGCTCTTTCCCTTTGTGATATCTGTTAAAAGAATTCAGATGAGATGCTTAGTGATAAGAAAATGGAGTTTGCTGAAGATGAAGAGAGACACCATCAACGGGTGAAAGGAGGCAATGGTCAAAGGGACCACTGTGGAGGAAAACACTGTCACAGGCTGAGAGTGGGCAGTGGACAGAGAGACTCCCGACCTAGCCTACGTTTTTCAGTTGGATGTGTGTCTTGTAAAGATGGCCTAGAAAAAAGGGCCTTCCTGAGAGGCGTTCTCTTGAGCAGGTGATTGACAGGCCCATTTGGACTAACTATTGAGGAAGGGAGCAATGGTATTTTCGTTCTTTATCAGAATGCCTCTGGCTAGATAGAAGTCTTCTGAACTTCTGGGCCATGAGACATGAATCTCGTGTTTCTGGGCCAGAGGGACACCCAGAGCCTATTCTTGTGATCGTTCAATGAGGTCCTGAGGTTTCAGCTTCTGGTTTCAGAAGTTACTGAGTACAAGGAGGAGAGGTCCATCACAGTGACCTTCAAGCCTGCTCCTACGTGACTAGCTACCTACAACATCCAGAATTCCCATGTTGGAGCTTAACCCCTGCAGTGACAGCATTAAGAGGTTGGGTTTTACTAAAAGGTGATTCAGGCACACGGACGGGATCGATGCTCTAATAAAAGAGATTTCAGAGAAGTCCCAGCTCTCTTCCTTTTGTTGTGGAACACACTATGTAGACCAGGCTGGCCTCAAATTCATAGAGATCTGCCTGCCTCTGCCTACTGAGTGCTGAGACTAAAAACATGCACCACCACACCCAGCACGTGGCTGTATTTTAGATCTTTTTTAAAAAAATTATTTTCATCATATTTTAAATTCTTATCCCTCTGACAATCTCTTTAATCTGTGTTTCCTCGTGTGACACAGTCTTCCAATGTTTTCTGTGTAGAGAGGAAAGGTAATTTAGTTGTTCATGCATAAGTGATCTGTTTCTATGATTTACCATTTCAGAAAAAGCTATTTTGACTTCCCATGTCATTGTTTATGTCAAGTACACTTTTAGAATTTCCATCTAACTTAAGAAAATACTAAGTTTCTTTCATCTATAGATGTTTCTGCTGTAATTCTCTCTGCCTGACAAACTCAGGAGAGAAGGAGTGGGGATTAAACCCAGCTGTCAACTTGATGAGGCCTGGAATCACCCGGGAGACTGGCTTTCCAACCTGCCTTGAGGAGATTATCTTGAATAAATTCACTGAGGTGGGAAGACTAGCCCACTGCTGTGGGGGGGGGGGGGCACCATTTGCTAGGCTGGGATCCGAACAGTATTGCTGTGGTTTGAGGAAGAATGGTCCCATAGGCTCACATAGTTGAAAGCTTAGTCACCAGGGTGTGAAAAGAGCTCCTTGGTAGGATTGGGAGGTGTGGGCTTGTTGGAGGACTGTGTGTCACCAGTGGTGGGGCTTCATAAGCCCTTGCTAGACCCAGTTTCTCTCTCTCTCTCTCTCTCTGCTGCCTGCAGATCAGGATGTAGAACTCTCAGCTACTTCTCCAGCTCCATGTCTGTCTGTGTGCCACCATGCTTCCTGCAATGAAGACAATAAACTAAACTTCTGAAACTGTAAGCAAGCTCCAATCAAATGTTTTTTTTAAAAAGAGTTGCTGTGGTCATGGTGTCTCTTCACAGCAATAGAACACTGACTAAGACAAGTATAAAAAGAAGAAAGTGAGCTGAGCACAAACATTTATTGGTCGGTTTCTCTTTCTTTCTTTCTTTTTTTGTGTGTGTTTTGTTTAGGTTTTTTTTTTTATTTTTATTTTATTTATTTTTTTTTTAAGACAGGCTCTCTCTGTGTAGCCCCGGCTGTCCTGGAACTACACTATAGACCAGGCTGGCCTTGAACTCAGAGATCCACCTGCCTCTGCCTCCCAAGTGCTGGGATTAAAGGCATGTGCCACCACCTGGCCTGGTCTCGGCTTCTTGACCGTGGATGCCAAGATAAACGCTTTCTCTCTTAAGTTGCTTTTGTCAAGGTATATTCTCACAGTATTAATCTCATCGATCGAGAATAAGACCACTACCACAGTTTAAAGACAAATTTGAAGCAAGCTTTAATTAAATACTGGCCAGGTAGATGGGCACTGGCCAGGTATTTACCCAGGTTCCTGGGAAATGTCCCAGAATCACAGTTTCTAGTGGTTTAAGAAGGAAAACCCATAATTCATTGCACTTTCCATCAGGTCCAATCAGGGGCAAGCACATATTCTGATGCACCTCTGTTCTGTGAGCCTCCCATCCTTATGTGATCAAGCACAGCGGTGCAGATGGGTCAAACAAACTTGTTTAGGGGAGTGAAAACATGTGGCTTGTTATCTCCCATACACAACAGCCTCCAGCATCCCAGGAACTATCTGTCCTTGGCAAGGGGCTTGCAGATCAGAGGCATTTTTGTTTCATGGATCTCTCAGGCATAGGAATTAAAACTTAAAATGTAATTTTGGCTCTCACAACACTAATAGGAAAAATAGCTAAGATAGAAGGTAAATTCTAATTTGCATCATTCTAAGTATATTCCAGATTCCCCCCAATGATTATGCTTTTATAATACGATATCTTTTTTTTTTTTTTTTGGTTTTTCGAGACAGGGTTTCTCTGTGTAGCTTTGCGCCTCTCCTGGAACTCACTTGGTAGTCCAGGCTGGCCTCGAACTCACAGAGATCCGCCTGGCTCTGCCTCCCGAGTGCTGGGATTAAAGGCGTGCGCCACCACCGCCCGGCATAATACGATATCTTAATGGTTGTTTTTCTGGATACACTAGAAGTTCAGTTTAGACAAGGTGCTATGGGTGAGATCTGTAGAATCTCCCAAAGGTCCAGGAGTTAAAGGTTTGTTCCCCACAGTGGTGCTATGGGGAGACAGAGGGCTCTGTAAGAGTCTTGGCTTAGTGAGAAGACTCCCCAGTTATAGAGAGATGCTCTGAAAGGGAATGGAGGGACCCAATCTCTTCCTCGCCCTTTCCCACATAGCCCAGCATGATGCACTGTCTTGCCAAGCCCCCAAACAACAGGACCAACCAAGTGCAAGCTCTAAAACTATGGTCCAAATTCAAGCTTTCCTCTAGATAAAGTGATTTTTCTGAAGTATTTTGTCACGGTGGCAGAACACTAACATTAATGCAATTAATAATTATCATTAAATAATCCATTTATAATTTAATAATTAAATAGTAATTAAAGTAATGGTGCAGTTCAAAATCCCTTCTGTATATAATCTTATATATTTGGAAACGGGACAAACCAGCCTTCTCTCTACTACCCACTTTGGGTTCAGCTACTGCCTTTGTTCATAGACCTTTCTTCATACCTAGATGCCAGGAACATCAGCTCAGGAATACTGTTTCTTGGCATCCGTGCCTATAAGAAGATGATGGGTGCTATGGTTTGGCTCTGAAATGTCCCCAACAGCTCCTGCTTGAATGTTTGGCCCTTACCTGGTGGTTTTTAATAGGTGGAGTATAGCCAGAAGAAGTGTGTGTCACCAGGAATAGGTTGCTGTGGGGAATGTCATCCCTGGTTCATCCCTGTTACACGTCACCTTACTTCCTGGTCCACCAAGATGTGAACAGCAGCAGTGTCCTGCTCCCGTCACACTGGATTGAGTTGTTCTTGCTACCCGGTCTTGTAGCAAGAATCATTGTATGGTAAGAACCACGAATGTCCCTCCTGGTCCCTACCATCAAGATGCCACATAATCTGAAATACATCCCAAATGCCCAATCTTCAAATATAATTAAGCATTTTGGGATACCTTTTTTTTTTTTTTTTTTGCAGTGATTTGAATGAGGAATGCCCTCCAAAGTCTCATGTATTTGAACAGTTTGGTCTCCTGTCCTTGGCGCTGTTTGGGAGGTCACAGAACCTGTAGGAGGCAAAGCCTTGAAGTTTATCACTGGGAATGGGATTCGAGGGTTTATAGCTTTACCCACTTCTCGTTCTTTCTCTTTCCTGTATGCAGCTGAGATGTGATCTGTCAGCTCCTTTCTACCACGCTGTGCTTTCCTTATCATGGGGTTTCTCTATCCCTCTGGAACGGTATATGCTTTCCTCCCTAAGGTGTTTTTGATCGTGGAATTTTATCACGACAACAGAAAAGTCACTAATACAGTTCTCAACACATGAATTCTGGGGGAACCAGAGAAGGATTCCACTCAGAGTGTGGAAGTGGGATATACAAAGAAAGGGCCCTATAATTAGGATTCTTGAGTTTGGGATGTGGAGACCTTCGGCCTCTGCATACATGCTGTAGCACACTTGCATACACACGCACACACTCGACACACAAACAACACATACATAAATGAACTTTTAAAAGAGTATATTGTGAGATTCATGGTGCAGCTAGCCCTTTAGATTCAGACAATTGTATGCGTATTTGGAGGCGGGAGAAATGATCTGGGCCATTGAAGTTATCAGGGTAGTTGTTACAATCAAATATCGGAGATTTTAGAAATAGTTTTTTAGATTCTCAATGTCTTTGTAAATTTGCCGTGAGAATGCT
Source organism: Peromyscus californicus insignis (assembly GCF_007827085.1). Lineage (NCBI taxonomy): Eukaryota > Metazoa > Chordata > Mammalia > Rodentia > Cricetidae > Peromyscus > Peromyscus californicus. Next base: position 17,678,067 of record NW_026294491.1, on the reverse strand, counting down.
TCACCTCAGATGGGCTTTCCTGCCGGAAGTGAAGACATGTGCTTCGAGAGGGAGGGAGGGAGGAAGTTCGTCACAGCTTTTCATTTGCGATGTCTGCTCAGTGAAGAACCCAGTGCAGTAGCAGATCTCCCCTCAGCTAAGGAATCGATATGAAAGCTCATTTTTCTAATGGCCTCCAGCAAATGAAGTTCTCACTTAGAGAAGAAACTGCCATCTGGCATGATACAGGCCTAGGATTTTGCCTTGTGAAATATTGGGGATCACTTGAAACGTTCGCTATACTTGACAAGTCTCAAAGAGTGAGACAACACCCTCTTGCTGATTCAGTGACAGGGAACACAGTTCCTGAAAGAGGGGACAGGCTCCAGGTGTGGTGGTGGCACACGCCTTTAATCCCAGCACTCAGAAGGCAGATCTCTTGAGTTCAAGGCTAGCCTGGTCTACAGAGTTCTAGGACAGCCAGGGCTATCTATCCTGTATCGGGGATAAAAAAGTGGGGTGGGGGCATGGCACTTCAGACCCTTGCAGCCCTAAGGGGTCTCCTTGTGGATACTATTCGTCCAAGCCCTGTGGAGCACACTCCGGTTTACACCAAGGACGTGCTACCAAAGTACACACACACAGCACTCTGCAAAGTCTCGAAAGGACAGAAAATGAATTCCTGTTCATTCCACTCCCCAAACACGGAGCGACTTCTGTTTACCTGGCATTTTTGGAGCACTGAAGACAGACAGGATGAGAAGACACGGCACGGGAAGATTGTGCCCCTGTGTTCATTTGCAAGCTGCTGCTTTTAACCTGGTGCTGGGAGGATACAGACGGAAGAGAACGCACATCCAGGAGGGAAAGTCGTCACCTACCTGCCATTTCTGCAGCGCTTAAGGACTTTTTCTAGCCTGCCGTAGGCCATGAACTTCAGGATGACACACCGCAGAATATGCAAAGCAGCACCCCAGACCTCAGCCTCCAGCCAAAAAGATACAGAGGAGGAAACAGTGAACGGGACAGCAGGCTTCTGCTAAGAATGAACCCAAGAATTATGCTTGCTTATTTCTACCGGCAGCCTCTGCCTCAGACTCAAAACGAAGTGTGTTGGCTGGCTATCCTGACCCAAAGCTGGCCAAACAGCTGTGGCAATAGGGAGACTGCAAGCTTGGAATAGGGAGACAGCCTGGGCCCCGATCCTTTCCAATCTTGCCTCATTCCTTTACCTCATCTGTAGCTTGGGAAAGCTACCTCATGTCCACGACATTGAGAGTAGCGCCCAGTTGCCCTTTGTAATCACAAATGTAATCGTCCACGTAACGTTTACTGAAGTCTGTGCCTTGCTCAGAGCGCGCACCTCGCACATTTCTCTTACTTTAGCTCATTGATCATCGCCTATCTCAAAACAACTAGCACACGGCTGCGGCTGTGATTCGTTGGTAAAGTGCTTGCTGGGCATGCGTGACGATCGCCGCGCTTCGTAAACTGCGAGGTGGTGGTGCCGTGCCTACAATCAGAACAGCTGGGGAAGGTGGAGGCAGGAGGATTTGGCGCTCAGGGCCTGCCTCAGCTACATAACATGTGTGAGGCTAGCCTGATCTACATGAGAACCCGTCCCCAGAAGAAATTAAAATTAGTAAATAAATAACCGGAACATAATCGGCAAAAATTACTCTGAGGCCAGAGGAGAGAATTAAAGAACCTTGGGGGAGGTGATGCCTCCTCAGAGATGCCATGCTTACCATGATTTTGGAAGGACGGGTGTCAGCCTCAGTGACAGTTGAAGGAATGGGGGTAAGACCCTGGTTAAGCACTCGTCAAAGGGAGCAAGCAGCATGCACGGGGACTCAGTGTCCTAAAAGAACTGGTTTGTTCGGGACTCGTGAAGGGAAAAAGAAAAATCAGAAAAAGAAAATAATGCATTTGAAAGAGTTTTGGAAATAGGTGAGCCTAACTTTGGCACATAAAAGTTGGAGAAAGAAATTGTGATGTAGAGAAGGCCAGATTCCGTGCTCAGGGTCAAAGGAGGGATACACAGTGGAATTTGTCCGAAAGGTCGATGTCTCTAGGGAGGACAGGGATGAGAACAGGGAAGGGGGTTGGCTTAGAAAGTCACTCCCTGGGGAAGCCTGGAACAGACTTACTGGCTACCCCTAGGCCCCTAAACACACGCACTGGAAGGTTCTTTTTTGTTGAAGGACGGGAGTTGGAGGGTTGAGTTTTCTCTTTACAGGTTAATTTGGCAGAGATTTCGGGAAGCATTCATGTAGAAATAGAAGGGAATAGCAATGCCATTTAAAAGGCCACCCCCCCCCCCACAGCCAGGTGTGGTGGCTCACATCTGTAACCCTAGGACTTAGAAGGCTGAGGCTGGAAGGTTGTCATGAATTTCAGGTCAGCCTGGGTTACATAGTGTGTTCCATGTCAGCCTGGGCTACAGAGAGAGACCATGCCTCAGACAAAACAAAAACCAAATACCCCCTCACACACGAGCAATTGAAATAGGCAATCCTCTTTAAGAGTTTTTTTTTAATCACATAATAAACCAGGCTAGGACCAATTCAGTAAGACTGAAATTGGGGAATCTCTTGTATGCAAGCATACATACATGCTGTGTGTGCGTGTGTGTGTGTGTGTGTGTGTGTGTGTGTGTGTGTGTGTGTGTGTGTGTGTGTGTTTAACCTGGAGACAATACGGTAAGCATGTTCTATCTATGTAACCACTAGAGGGTGGTAGAGACAAGCTTGTAAACCCTGGGCTCTTTGTACAAATCATGTAAATATTTTCTCCTCCGTGACTTAACAATGGTTGCAAGCTTAGTTCTGTTATTTAATAATTAGGATGACTATATTTAGTGGGTTTATTTCTAGAAAACTCAGTACATTCTTATTGTACTTTTTTGGATATTTTCAAGCTGTGGGTTGACAAGGCTGAAAAAGAAAGCACTAAGATTTTTGTTTTGGTTTGGTTTGGTTTGTTTACCAAGAGTCACCATTTCACTATGGCCTTGAATCAAATTCTTCTTTAAAATTAAATGTAGAATTGCTTCATCTAACTCTCTTACTAATTTATAATGAAAACTGATGTATAATTTATAAGGGGAAAGTTGGTAAAGGTTAATTCTGTTATGCAGTGTTTCCTTAGGTTTCTCAGTTGTCATAGCATCCATTGGAATGCTGATTTGCGGGTATCATCCTAAGGTTTATATTACCATGTCACATGTCTGTACATCTTAGCATGTATGTTCACATACACAACCTCTTATAGAGCAACCTATCACTCTAGATATGATATCTACACTTGGTTTTATTCTTTTAATCGAGTTTCCCCTCTACTGTAAATCTCTCAAAAGGAAATAATTCCATGACAGAGGTCATAGACTTGGCAAAAGTTCATCAGGGCAGTTTTCAGTATGTTGTACAGGACGATCCTCCAAGCCAAACCACCACCATCTTGAGGAATTCACCTATGCCCACTTGGAAAAGCTCATCCCAACTAGGCCTGTCAACTGTTTGCATCCCATCATAGGGACCTTCAACAGAGTATCCAGCTGTTCACCAATGCCTGTTGTATTTAACTCTGTCTTAACTGCACACAGCCTTGGGGAGGGGCTAGAGTATATAAACCTGGGGAGACTGGGGGCGGGGAGTGGGGGTTCCACCTGTGCCATTATGGGGAAACTCTCCTCCATGCTGAAAGACTTTCCAGTGTGACCTGGAAGGGAGCACCCACACTCCTATAAGTAACCCCTCACCCATGCTCTGTAAGAAAGCCCAATAAATTTGTTGGTTCCCCAGAGTGAACTTTGGTCAAATCATACCTGGATTTGTCTTTGGGACCTTAGGAGGGGTAGACCTTATTAATGTCTCCCCTGGGAAGGGATATTAGCAGCACTATAATAATGATAATAAACTGTAGACCAGAAACTTCACAGGGAAATGGCTTGTAATGTTGACCTTGACTGTCAACTGGATTGCACTGACAAGGTCCTTGGTGGTGGTGGTGGGGGATCAGAAAAAGCACCCTGCTGTGCATGTCTATGCAGACCTTTCCAGAAAGGTTTAGTCAAGTGGAGAAAGCCAGCCCTGAATGGCAGCTGGGGACCAGACCGTGTGAAGGAAACTGAAGAAAGCCAGTGAATGTGGGTATTTTCTCCTTCATTCTTGCTGGCTACCATGATGTGAGCTGTTCCCTGCTACAAAGGATGGAAACATCTAAGTCAGTGGGTCTCAACTCCTTTGTGTGGGGGGGTGTCAAATGACCCGTTCACAGGGGCGGCATATTAGATATCCTGCATATCAGCTATTTACATTGTGATTCATAACTAACAAAATTACAGTTATGAAGTAGCAATGGAAATAACATTGTGGTTGGGGGTCACCACCACATGGGGAGCTATATTAAAGGGTCACAGCATTAGGAAGGTTGAGAGCCACTGGTCTTCTAAGTGAACCAAAAGAACTTTCCCCCTCCATGTTATTTATAGTACACATTTGCCACACACACACACACACACACACACACACACACACACACACACACACACACACGTTCCAACAAGCTACTCATAGCCTGTCCTTTCCTTAATTGCAATGGCAATTTTATAATGAATGATGATTTGTACCAGCAGTTGAAGCTGTGGGAGAGCAAGGCAGCCGCTCATGTGGGATCTGCAATCAGGAAGGAACAGGTGAATACCGGTGCTCAGCTGGCTCCCACACTTTCATCTAGTCCAGGACCCACATGGGGTGGTGCCATCCACCCATATTTGAGGCAGGTTCTCCCTCCTTGGTTTAACCTCTCTAGAAACTCCCTGATAGAGGAGCACAGATGTATTTTTCTTAGGTGACACTAAAACAGATCAAGCTGACAGTGACTATTGTAAGCACCACAAACACATAGCAAATCATAGACCCTGAAAATGTCCTTCCATTCGGTGACCCTTACACCTTGCATTTGTAGTTACCACAGAATGACCAGATGTCAGCCTTCGTGGAGCTTTGGAAGTCACCTTATGAGAGGAGAAGAGTGCCGAAGCAATTGTTTTATTATTCCCCATCTTCAGAGACCTGTGCACTTATCTTGTTTGATAGGTGAGCTATTGATAACAAGCAGTTGGCTTTACCAGTAATTGGAAATGTATACAAATACACACCTGCGTTTGCGGCCAGGTAGATTGAGGAAGTAAACCATTTTAAATGTCTCAAGGTGATAACAGTGGCCCACAATAAAGTTCCTAAGTGTGCCTCGTGTTTTGTTACGTCTTTTAAATGGCTTGTCTTTCTTGAAGTAGCACTCCCACGGAAGGGAAGCCAACATCTACAGAGATGACATCACTTGCTAGTGTCAGTCAGAGAAGCAGGGCCAGAATGGACATTTGAGCCAGGAGGTGGTGGCACGTGCCTTTAATACCAGCACTCCGGAGGCAGAGGCGGGAGGACCTCGAGGCCAGCCTGGTCTACAGAGCGAGTTTCAGGATAGCCAGGGCTACACAGAGAAACCCTGTCTCAAGGAAAAGAAAGAATGGACATTTGCACCCAGAAGTGTCTGAGTTCAAAGCCCACCCTCTCCACTAGCATTCAGTGTTCCACTGATGTTTGTCAAACAAGCACACACCACTCTACTAAGATGAAACATTATTTGAAATATTATCGGCATCGATTTCCTCTAAACAGGACGTATATATTTAGTCTTCTTGTGTTTTGTTTCTGAATGATGACTTCATCCTCAGCAGAATCTCCCTGAAGACCAGCAGATGTGTACAGTTTTCGGATCCACAGGTAACTAAAGGAAGTCGGATCTCTGGTTAATGGCGGAGTATTTAGAATAGTTGACCATTGTTCTTGGAGCACCACAGTGACTTGCTTCAGACGAGACAGTAGAAGCTTCAGACGAGACGCTGGAAACACGTGCTGTGCTCCCTCTTACCCACCTCTCTGCCCAGCTTTTGTATCATTGTTGGAATCTCCTTTTCCAGAGAGACACTTCTTTCCGAGTTTTAGTGCAACAAGTCAGTGTGTGCTTTGATGACGGACATAGAGAACGCAATCCTGGCTTCTGGACACCGTCCGACCCTTGCTGGGTTTAGAAGCATCTTTACTTGGGTCATTACTAATTTATGACAATAATGTAATAACCTGCCAATGAAACCGTAGCCCAGCTTTAAATCCAAGACCTGATCAAACACGGACACCTGTGTGTTCCTCCATAGCATCTCATCCTGCCACTGTTCCCGCCCCAGGTGACTGCTGAGGTCTGGAATCACCTTCCTTTCAGTTGCATTTTAATTTAGTTTTATCTGTATAGTCCTTTAATTTTTTTTTTGGTTTGTTTGTGTGTGTGTGTATGTGTGTGTGTGTGTGTGTGTGTGTGTGTGTGTGTGTGTGTGTGGTGATGCCCACACATGTGCAAGTGCCTGTGGGTGCCACAGGAGGGAGTAAGATACTTAGGAGCTGAAATTATACATAGTTGTGAGCCTCCTGATGTGGGTGTTGGAACAGAACTTTTGCCCTCTGGAAGAGCAGCACATGTTCTTAACGGCTGAGGCATCTCTCCAGGGCTCCCTCCCATTTTTTTTGGTTTTTTTTGATCCCATTTTTTTTTTTAAATACAATCTTAGTATGCTGCCCAAGCTGGTCTTGAACTCCTGGGCTTATCTCCTTGAGTTGGTGGGATTGCGCATCATTTGTGGCTTTCCAGTCTTCCCCAGCTCTGTGGTAGAGACAGCTAACACCACTAGGGGGCAGCAGTGAACGGGCTCCGAAGGCAGGTAAGCTTGCTCCACTAACATTTGGTTATTGAACTACTTTTGTTTTTCTTCTCAAAAGACTTGTCGTTTCAGTCTTCAGAACTGCCAGGGTGTACACGTGGTATGTGTGCCCTCTTGCCGGGAGCATCTCCACTAGCGCTTTAATTACATTGCCTCAATTTCTACCACTATTGGTGATTTTTCTCTTTTTCTGTACAATCTTACCTGAGTTCTATCTGTTTTGCTTGTTTCTGATGCTCCAGATAGCATTCTCCCACACATCTTCATTTTACATTTCATTGATGTCTGCTCTTCTTTGTCTGGCCCCTTCTTCCCCTACTGACTAGATTTCAGCATGGTGTCAGTTCTTCTTTGTCTGGTCCGCTCTTCCCCTACTGACTAGATTTTAGCATAGTGTCACAAGTACTGATATATAAAATCTCCCTGGTGAGGCCTGGGGTGGTGTTTCACTGCAGGACTCGCTATGCAGACACAAGGACCTGAGCCTGAATTCCTGGGGAAAGGTGGGCATGCATAACAGCACACATCTGTAATCCCAGTGCCCTGATAGTGAGAAGTGAGACAGGAGAATTCCCAGAGGCATAGGGCTACATCACCTGGCGTATGCAACACAGCTGTAAATAGCAAAGAGACCTTGCCGCCTCAAACAAAGTCTAAAGACCAGGAGCTTTAAGCTGAAGAGCTTTAGTGTAGTCATTTTGTGTCATTAAGCATGTGCTAATTTGTTTTAATCATCTCCTCCTTGTGTCTAGCTGTTTAACCAAAGATGATACAAATATAAACTATGTTTCTGGAGACAGGGGCTGTTTATCTAGGTATCAGAAGGAACCAGGACAGGGTTCTGCACAGGGGGAGAAACAACCTGGAAGATGGGTGTCTCAGTCAGAGTTCTATTCCTGTGAAGAGATACCATGACCACAGTAACTCTTATAAAGGAAAACATTTCATTGGGGCTGGCTTAGAGTTTCAGAGGTTTAGTCCATTATTGTCATGACAAGACACATGGCAGCATGCAGGCAGACATGGTGCTGGAGAGGTAGCTGAGAGTTCTACATCTTGATCCACAGGCAGCAGAAGGAAACTGTGTGCCATCTGGCCAGACTTGAGCTTATAAGACCTCAAAGCCCACCCCCACAGTGACATATTTCTTCCAACAAGGCTACATCTCCTAATAGTGCCACTCCCTATGGGCCAAGTATTCAAACTCATGAGTCTTTGGGGGCCATACCTATTCAAAGCACCACAATGAGTAAACAGGATGGGATAGCACAGGAATGGTGTTTAGGAATTGTTCCATTCAGGCCGTTTAATACAAGTTGGGGATAGAACATGAAGCTAAAAAGGAAATTTGTAGAACACATTAAGTTCCTAGGATATTCTATAGAGGAAATATACATTTTGTTCATTATTCATGTGATTGGGAAGGTCAATGAGAAGTACTGATGCCATGGTTACAATTCTAGCACTCTGGAGACCAGAAGCGGGGAAGATCTGGTTCAAAGCCAACCTCAGCAACCTCACTATACAGCAAGCTGAAGGCCAGCCTGGGTTACATGATGCAGCCAATAATGGCAACACCATCATTCCCAAACAAGCACCTGTTTTCTACACATAATTTTGTGACCTTCATGAGAAAAATCAATGTCAATGTCAAACCTTTTCTCTGGAAACTTTAGAAGATATACCACAAGGATGGGATTGTAGCTGAGGGGGAGAATGTTGTGGAATATTTGTTTAACTGTGTAAATATGTGTTGCATTTGTTTAATTATGAAAAGATGTGTTGCTGTTTTACCTTGCACATGACTGGTCTAATAAAAAACCGAATGGGAGGAGGTATAGGCAGGATTTCCGGGAAGGGAGAGTAGGAGGAGGAATTTAGGTTTGGAGAAGAAAGAAAAAGAGATAGATTCCAGGTGCCAGGCAGCCAGGAACGGAGGAAGCAGGAAAGTGTAGCGTATTTTCTTCCAGGCCATCAACTAGCTCCCAAATCATGGCACAGAGACTTACTAGTTTTAAATGCTCAGGCTCAGCTTAGCTCTTATTTTAACCTGTTTCTCTCTGTCTACCTTTTGCCTTGGGACTTTTTATCCTTTCTTTCTTCTGTTTATCTTACTTTCACTGCTTCCCATGTCTGACTGGCTGGTCATTGCCTGGCTAGCTCTGGGCATGTCCCTCTCCCAGCCCCACCTATCCTTTCTCTGTCTAGCTATTGGCTTTTCAGTTTTTTTATTAGACCAATCAGGTACCTTAGGCAGGCAAGGTGAAACAGCAACACATCTTTTCATAATTAAACAAATAACAAAATGGCAAAAACAAATGTAACACACCTTTACACAATTAAAGTAATATTCCACAGCATAAACAAATATAACACATCTTTGCCTAGTTAACATAATATTCCACAACAGGAAAGTAGGATATACAGAATGAAAGGTAAAAAGCCCCAAGACAAAAGAGTAGATTTAATAGAAACAGGTTAAATTAAGTTAATCTTTTGTTGCTGTTGGTTTGGTTTTTTCAAGACTGGTGTTTTGCCTGCATGTATGTCTGTGTGAGCATGTTGAATTCCCTGGAACTGGAGTTACAGTTGGGAGCTGCCATGTGGGTACTGGGAATTGAACCCAGTCCTCTGGTGCTCTTAACTTAAGTTAGGGGTGGAGAGATGGCTCAGCTATTAAGTTAAAAGAGGTAGTGGGACAAGCCTAAACTAAGGCCAAGCATATCAGTCTCCATGTCTATGTGGGAGCTGGTTGGTGGTCCAAAGAAAATTCCAACTTCAGTAGAATGCTTGCCTAGCCCTGGGTTAACTCCAGAGCACACAGAAAGAGGGGAAGGAAGGAAGAAAGAGAGAGTGAGAGAGAGGAGAGAGGGGGAAGGAGGAAGGGAGGGAGAAGGGAAGGAAGGGAGGGAGAAGGGAAGGAAGGAAGGAGGGAGGGAAGGAAGGAAGGAGGGAGGGAGGGAAGGAGGGAAGGAGGGAGGGAAGCATCCCATCACAAGCCTGTGTCATTTTTTCCTGACCATTGGCTCTTGCTCCCAGGAATCCTCGTGGCCTGCTTTCTTTCCCCCACACTCAGATCCATTGAGGACACCTTATCATGACTCTTCTTCCTCTATCTGCCTCCCCTGCGTTGTCTCATGGATCGCCAGGGTTGCAGCTATTGCTAGGTCACGGAGAGCCCCAGTGATCCTGGAACCCACACTTCTCTGCTGAGCCCAGGCTTACTACTGCGGACTGTGTACCCTGCAGTCCTCAATGACAGCTTCGTCTCGGGTGGCTCCAACACCAAGGACAGCTGCTGCTGCTGCCTCCTCCCCCGCCCTTCTTCTTCTTCATAATGGATACTGATCTTGCCCACTCACTCTGGATGGGGCATACATCCTCCTCAGCCATATTTAACATCACACGTTAATTCTCCCCTTCTTTCCAACTTTGCTATCACTGCCTTAATTTAGACTCATTTCATCTTTCTCATCGGTGGTGTTGGGGATTGAACCTGCAGCCCCAACCATGCCAAGGAAATGCTCACTGAGCTATATCCCATTCTTCCTACTCCTTACTTCCTTCCATTTTCCCTCCCTCACTTCTTCCCTCTCTCCTTTCCTCCCTTCCTTCCTGCTGTCTTGAAATTTTGGCAGTTCCTTGTGTGTGTGTGTGTGTGTGTGTGTGTGTAAGATTTGTTTTATTTTATATGTGAATGTCCTGCCTACATGTGCACCACATATGAGTCTATTGCCTTCAAAGGTCATAGGAGGTTGACAAATCCCCTGGAACTGGAGTTATGGATGGTTGTGAGCCACCATGTGGGGTGTAGGGAGTTGAACCCAAGTCCTCTGTTAGAGCAAACAGTGCTATTAACCCCTGAGCCATCTCTCCAGCTCCTTTTTGTTTTTAAGGCAGAATCTCTTTTAGCCCATACTGGCCTCAAACTTGCTATGTAGCTGAAGATGACCTTGAACTCCTGATCCTACTGCATCTACCCCCCAAATGTTGGGATTACAAGAATCATCCCCATGGTTGTCTTATCGAATCAATTCTTTTTATTTATTCATTTGTTTTCATCAGACGTAACTATCCGTGTGCATGCGTGTATGTGGAGGGGTGTTCCATGCATGCCACTGTGCACTTGTTGAGGTCAGAGGATGACATCTGGGAGTCACTTTTCCCATTCCACCGTGTAGGTCCCAGGGATTGAACTCGGGTAGTCAGCAAGTGGCTCTCCCCGCTGAGCTTCTCCCTGGCCCTGATCTAATCAATTCTTGAGTCTGGTACTTCACTTACTGCTTAGTCGCTGGTCTTCCTTCCAGGCTCTCCTCCGCCAGGCCTCTCCATCACTGCGGCACTTCCTTGCTTAACCGTATCCAGTGTCTTTGCGGCTGTCACGTCTATGCTTTCAGCACACACACACACACACACACACACACACACACTTCTACCCTCCTCACGATAGGTCTGATCCCTCCTTCATATGCTCTTTGGTTTTGTTTTTTTAGTGTACTCTGTGCTCCAAGAAGCGCAAACAACATATGATAGGTCACACGCATCCCATTGTGTTCCCTCTGTGGTGAATGAGTATCAACCTTGCTCACTGTTGGGTGTAGGAGAAGGGCCAGCAACCATGAAAGGCCTCATTTTAACCGGTAAAACAAGAACATATAAATCTAGTCATTACAAGAGAAACAGAAGATCAGGCCCAACAGCCACAGCAGCCTGGTGGGTTGATGGTGGGTTGATGAGTAAAGTAAGGGAGACTTGGAACTAGGAGGATTCTCCGTGCACCCATCACCCTGCCCCTGTTGACAGGGAGTAGTAGGATTACCATCGGGTGGCAGCTGCGCCATCAGGAGGGTACAGTCCAGGGATTTGCCCCAGTGAGAACTTCCTTGTGAGACTCTGGATGATGCTAGGAAGAGTCTGTGCTGCAAACCAAGACTGGAGTCCAGAGGGAAAGAAGGCAGTTTATACAAAACACAGGATTAACTCAATCCTGTGCTTGGCATAACTTTCTGTGCCACACACCTGTGTTTGCCTACTGGGTTTGGTCAGGATCACTGTAAATGAAGAAAGCATGAGGTTGTGTCTCTCACAGTCTATTTGAGTGATGTTATTTACAGAGAAAAAATAATAAAACAAAAACAAAACAAAATGAAAACCAAGAATGTAGACTTGAGAAAACACTGTCTACTAAGGGTTTATCCATCTATGCTGCTGGCTCTTCCTGCTCTTCACATTATAGGGTAATGAGGTTGGGGAGCAATGGGTTAAGAGCTGACTATATGCAAACCTATCCTGAGGATTAGATCATGGAGTCAACATCTGTAAGAAATTTTAAAGATAAGTCGTGCATCCTCAAAGTGTGATCTGATGCTACTATCAAGAGTCTCAAGGAGGAGTCGGAGAGATGGCTCAGGGGTTAAGAGTGCTCTCTGCTCTTCCAGAGGACCCGAGTTCATTTCCCAGCACCCACACCGGGTAGCTTACAGCAGCCTGTAACTCCGGCTCCAGGGGATCTGACACCTTCCTGTGGCATTCCGCTCATGGGCTCACATTCACACACGGATACACATAATCTAAAATAAAAATAATATGTTTTAAAGTTTCAAGGGCTGGAGAGATGGCTCAGCAGTTAAGAGCATTGGATGCATTGTCAGAAGACCTAGGTTCCATTCCCAGTACCCACATGGTGGCTCACAGCCATCTGTAACTCCAGTTCCAAAGGATCTGATGCCTTCTTTTGGCCTCTGCAGATACATAGTGCACAACATAGGTGCAGACAAACACTCATACACATGAAATGTAAATAAGTAAAAATAAATCTTTTTTGTTATTTTTCTTGTTTTTATTTTTTATTTTTAATGTTTTTCGAGACAGGGTTTCTCTGTATAGTTTTGCGCCTTTCCTGGAACTCACTCTGTAGCCCAGGTTGGCCTCGAACTCACAGAGATCCGCCTGCCTCTGCCTCCTGAGTGCTGGGATTAAAGGTGTGTGCCACCACCGCCCAGATTTTTTTTTTTAAAGATTTATTTATTTATTATGTATACAGTGTTCTGTGTGCATGTATGCGTGCAGGCCAGAAGAGGGCACCAGATCTCATTACAGATGATTGTGAGCCACCATGTGGTTGCTGGGAATTGAACTCAGGACCTCTGGAAGAACAACCAGTGCTCTTAACCTCTGAGTCATCTCTCCAGCCCCCATAAAAATAAATCTTTAAAAATAAAGTTGAAAATATTTCAAGGAAAAAATAGGGGAAGAAAACTGTTTTAATGTACTAAAGTGGTTATTATCTTTAGTATATTATTACAAGGAAAGCTAAGGTTCTGAATAAAGAGTATTTTATGCTACTTTTTATATAAGAAATGGGGAACTAATACACAGAGCACTTGATGATAGTTCACTAATAACACTATAAATTTACATTAGAATCTAATGTAACTTCCTTTAATGGGAAGAAATGGAAAACAGAAGTGAATAGAGATATGTGTTGCTAAGATTTTTTTTTTAAAGATTTATTTATTTATTATGTATACAGTGTTCTGCCTGCATGTATGCCTGCACACCAGAAGAGGTCACCAGATCTCATTATAGATGATTGTGAGCCACCTTGTGAGTTCTGGGAATTGAACTCAGGACCTCTGGAAGAGCAGCCAGTGCTCTGAACCTCTGAGCCATCTCTCCAGCCCAAGATTTTTTTTTTTTAAAATCATAATTCTTATATTGCTTTTATTTGGATGAAGAAATGGCTCCTGCAGGCCTGTGTGTTTAAATACTGTGTCCCTAGCTAGTGGTACTGTTCTGGGAGGTCATAGACTTCTTAAGAAGTGGGTCCTAGCTGGTGGAAGTGGGTGTGTGGGAAGTAGGTCTTTGAGGTGGAGGGTCTGGCCCTCCTGTTTTTTTGTTTGTTTGTTTTTGTTTTGTTTTGTTTTGTTTTGTTTTCCTTTGACCCAGTCCTGGGAGAAAGCAATCAGTTTCATGCTCCCAACACCCAGCTGCAAACTGCTCCTGCCGACACGTCGCGATGGACTGTGCTCTGGATCCGGGAGCCCAAGACCCTTCCTTCTCCAGTTACTCCTTGGCAGGTGTTTGGTCGAGGTGACAAGAAAAGGCGCTAACTGTGCTGGTTGGCTGCTTCTGTTTTGTGTGTTTGTTTTTCAATTTGATCCAGGCTGGCGTCATCTGGGAAGAGGAAACCTGGACTGAGAAATTACCTCTGTCGGGTTGGCATGGAGACAAGTCTGGGGAGGCATTTTCTTGATGAATTATCCGTGTATTTGGGCTCAGCCCACTGTGGGCCGTGCCATCCCTGGGCAGGTGTCCTGGATTGTATAAAAAAGCTGGGTGAGTAAGCCATGGGGAACAAGCCAGCAAGCAACCTTCTTCCATGGTCTCTGCTTCAGTTCCGGGCTCCAGGTTTAGCCCTTGACTTCCTGCTCTGGCTTCCCTCAAGGATGAACTGTAAACTGTCAGTAAAATGAAACCCTTTTCTCCCTAAGCTGCTTTTGGTCACGGTGTTTATCACATCAATAGAGAGTAACTAGGACACAGGTATAGAAGGTGGGTGGGTCTGAGGCTTTGGGAACTGGTTTGTGGGAAACATGAAAGGGTTTGGAGTAGTGGGCAACAGAGGCCTTATTGGACTGTAAGCAGAGGTTGCGGCCACAGTGGTAAGAGTTTAGAAGACAAGAATTCAGATGGAAATGTAGAGAGTAAGGGCCTAGACAGTGGGGGAGCCAGTTGCTGCAGGGGGAGACAGTGGGGGGGGCAGTCCTGTGAGGTTTCAGAAAGGAACAGGAATATATTGGGAATGGAACTATAGGCCTATCGTGTTGTGTTATATTCTATTAAACAATCTGGCTGCATTCTGCCCATGTCCTGAAAAATTGAATAAAGTTGACTAAAAGCAATGGACTAATTTGTTTGATGGGAGAAATTTCTTGCTTGTTCCCTTGGGGTGTGTGTGTGTGTGTGTGTGTGTGTGTGTGAGACCACTTGGAATCAGATAACCATATAGGATGCTCAGCTCTGGGATGCCAGTACTTCTTCATCTAGGAGTGGGGCCATGAGCAATTTCCCCCATCAACATCAGCATGGCAACTGGTGTCGTCATTCTGGGGGTCCTGTTTAGGCAGTCATACTGTTAAGATTTCCTGGTTGGAGCTTCCCTGTCCGTTTTAGAAGACACAATCTCATGGTAGACTTCCTGGTCCTCTGGCTCTTATACCCTTTCTGTCCCCCCTCTCCTAAAATGTTCTCTGAGCCTTAGGTATAGGATTTATATTGCAGATGTATCATTTGGGGCTGGGCACCCACAGCCAGCTGTTCTCTGCATAGTGGCCAGTTGTAGCTTTCTACAATGGTCTCTATCTGGTGAAAAGAGAAGCTTCCTTTGATGAGGGGTGAGAGCAACATTTATCTGTGGGTATAAGGATAAGTATGTAGAATGCAACTAGGCATTGTACTGGCATAGGAAAGCGGTAGTGGTAGTTTTCCCTCTGTTATCTGTGACCTCATTGGCCACTGGAAGTTAGCTGGTTTTACAGTACCAGGCACAATTTCCCTCCTGTTGAACGGGACTTTAGTCTAGGTAGAGAGCTGTTGGTTACCACCAATATGTAAGTGCCACTATCGCACTTTAAGGGATATCCTGCTGTGCTGATCATTGTTGTGGTCCAGAGGCATCACAGCTGGGCAGGACTATGGTTGCCTCCCTTCTTTGACAGTTTGCAAGCACCTTTCGGTATTATAAAAGCTAGTCCTCGGGGACGGGGAGTTTGGGTCTGATTCAGCCGAACTCTTCTAGGTCCTGTGTCTGAGGTGTGTGGTGTCATCATCAGTAGGAACTTATCTTCAAACTCCGGGGGAACAGCAATAGCCCATCTTGTTTAGGGGGGGCTCTTGGACTGCCCTGGCCAGCAGCTGAAAAAGGAAGTTTCTCATGCTTGATGATAGGATTTTTGTTAGCGAGTCTATGGCTCTTGTGGGGGGAGCATTATCACTCCAAGTGACATGGTTTTGTTGAAACTATATACTTATGTATACACATAAATGTAGTATATATAGCTTGATCTAAATATAAAATAGTTTGATTCCCCTATGACTTTTCAAGTGTCCTTAGTTTTATTTGTCCCTAGACTCTCCTTCAGCTATATTAACCTTCCTTCGCGCCTTAGTTAAAGCGCCCCCTTTCCATTCCTCCCTTGGGTGGAGGAAATTTCAAAACAATAGAAAATCCAGGCTGTGGCACGGGTACTGCTCACTGTATTTGTCTAGATTTACAGTGAGAGTGGAGGAGCAAAAGGATGAACAATGTGCAATCTGGTGTGGAGCGTGTGCACCAATGAGCTTCATCCACATTACCTGCAGGAGCAGGGGAAGGGCTTATTTACAGGAACACTGGCATCTTACTGGTGGCTATATATGAGTAAGAATGGCCCCATAAGCTCACATATTTGAATGATTAGTCACCAGGGAGTGCTACTCTTTGATAGGATTAGAAGGATTAGGAGGTGTGGAATTGTTGGAGGAAGTGTCACTAGGGTAGCTTTGAGGTTTCAAAAGCCCATGCCAGGCCCAGCTTCTCTCTCCCTCTCCTTCCCTCTCTCTTACTCTTCCTCAATCTCTCTCCCTCCCTCCCCTCATCCTCTTTCTGCCTGTGGATCAGGATGTAAAGATCCCAGATACTGCTCCAATGCCAGTCTGTTTCGGCCATGCTCCCCATCATGATGATCATGGACTAAGCCTCTGAAACTGTAAGCAAGCCCCAACTAAAGGCTTTTTAAAGCAATAAGAATTGTTGTGGTCATGATGTCTCTTCATAGCAATACAACAGTGACTGAGACACTATATCACTAATGAAAACCTCTCCCTTTTCAGCAAAAACTAACTGACTCTAGATCCTTATGGGAGAGGCAGGGCCTTGAGGGTTCTTCCATGATCCCTCAATGGCAGGATTAATGGGTCCTGTAATCACAGCCGTGTGAGTTCGGGAATGCCATGGTAATTTCACACTCAGAAGACAGTGTTTCACAACACTCTACCCTTTCCTCCAGCTATTACGTCTTTTCCACGCTGTCTTCTGCAATGGTCCCTGACCCTTGGGGTGGGGGTAGATATAGATGTCTCATGTATGATTGAGCCTTTAATGGCCATTTATTCTTTGTTCGGTTGTTTTTGGCTTTTGTCAGGACAGGGTCTCACTATGTAGCTTGGGCTGTCCTAGAACTCACTATGAACACTACAGATCTGCCTACCTCTGCCTCCAGAGTGCTTGGTTTTAAAGGTATGTGCCACTACCGCCCGGCAAGTTATTTATTAAGACTTTGGGTCCCATATTTCCTTGCTCTGTTGCCATCCCTCCTTTCTGGAATTGGAATAGGATAGGGATAATTTACTCTTTAACTTAGAAGTTGGAAGCATGGAATAGTTTTGTTTTTTATGCGGTTTCATGGTTGAGACATTGCCTTGAGTCTCAGAAAAGACTTTGGATTTTGAACAGTGTTGGAACTGGTGGACCATAGTCTGAATGCATTTTGTGCTATAAGATGGCCACGAGTCAATAGGGACACAGTAGGATGTTATGGTTTGAAGGTGAACTATTTCTCATAGGAACATAGGCTTAAATACTTGTTCCCCAGTGTGTGGTGTTGTTTTGAAAATTTGTGGAACCTTTAAGAGGTGGAGCCTCACTGAAGGAAGTGGATCACAGGATGGGTGGGCCCTCTGGGGCTGGAGGCCTATAATCCAGCCCCACTTCGTGTCTTTTCTTTACACTGTGGTATGATGACATTTGGGAAATCAGCTCACACTCCTACTGCCAAAGCCTTTACCATTATGGTAGACTGTACCTTTAAGATGAGGGCCAATGTGGTGGTTTGGATGAGAATGGCTCTGATAGGTTCTTTTTTTGTTTGTTTGTTTTTTGAGACAAGGTTTCTCTGTGTAGCCCTGGCTGTCCTGGAACTCACTCTGTAGCCCAGGCTGGCCTCAAACTCACAGAGATCTGCCTGCCTCTGCCTCCTGAGTGCTGGGATCAAAGGCATGTGCCACCACTGCCCGGCCCTGATAGGTTCTTAATGTTTGGATGCTTGGACCCCATTAGTGGAACTATTTGAGAAGGATTAGGAGGTAAGGCCTTGTTGGAGCAGGTGTGGTCTTGTTGGAGTAGGTGTGGCCTTGTTGGAAGAGGTCTGTCTCTTGAAGGTGGTTTTTTTGAGTTTCAAAAGCCCATGGCAGGCCCAGTCTTTTGATGTCTGCTGCCTGTAGATGAAGATGTAAAGCTCTCAGCTACTTCTCCAGGCCATGCCTGTTTGCTTCCCACCATGATGATCATGGACTATTCTCTGAAACTGTAAGCCAGCACCAAATTCAATGCTTCTTTTTTTTTTTTTTATAAGATGCCTTGGTCATGGTGTCTCTTCACAGCAATAGAACAGTGACTATTCTCTTTCTCTTAATACTTCTTGTCAGGAATATGGTCTTAGCAACGAGGAAACCAATACAACATTTGAAACATGCACGTGCTAGAGTGAAAAAAAAAGTTTAGTCACTGCTGTGTGTTTATCCCTTAGAATTGTAGTCTGGAATAAATATAGGAGACAACAGATTGGGGAGAGAGGAGGGAATTCATTATAACATTATTTCTAATAGAACAAAGAAAAATACCCTGATAGGCAATTGACTAAATAATAATGCACAATTATACAAAGCACAGAGTGATGACTATTCTTGGTATCCTTGGGTGTCAGTTTGACTACATCGGAAATTAACCAAGATCCAAGCATTTGAGTACACCTGTAAGGGTGTATTTAATGAAATCATTTGAAGTGGGAAGACTCACGTTTAATCTGGCACCTTTGAGGTGGGAAGATCCATCTTTAACATGGACCATGCCTTCTGCTGGTCCAGCCTAAATAAAGGACATGGAAGAAGAAAACTTTTGCTCTTTGCCTGCTTGCCCTCTCTCTTGATGGCAATTTCACTCCCTCACTGGCATTAGAGCCTACTTCCTTGGGCTTCTGGTGTATATTGAAGACCAGTTGAGATAGCCAGCCTCATGGACTGAATGATCACTAGATTCTTAGACTCTCTGTTGGTAGATAGCCATTATTAGACTAGCTGGACCACAGCTGTAAGCTGCTCTAATAAATCCCCTTCATTTACATATATATGTATATATATTAGTATATATTAAATATATCACGAAATATGTAATATATAATAAATAAATTGCACAAATAAATAAGTCCCATATAAAGGCTTATTTATTTTATTTATCTATCAATTTTATTCTTTTAGAGAACCCTGACTAATACACACAGGGAGCTGTTAAGAGTTGTCATGTTGCCAGGCAATGATGGCACACACCTTTAATCCAAGTACTTGGGAGGCAGAGGCAGGTGGATATCTGTGAGTTCGAGGTCAACCTGATCTATACAGGGAGTTCCAGAACAGCAAGGGCTACACAGAGAAACCCTGTCTCAAAACAAACAAAGAGTTGTCATGTCTATGCATATTAATGGTTTCAGGAAAACATGATGCCTGGTGGTATGCGAACCAAGATCTCCACGTGTGCAAGGAAAAATGTGTAGAACCAGGCATCAGAATGCTAACTTGAGAACACGGGAGGACTTAGTCTCACTTTCGTGTTCTAATGTGGCTAACTCGTGAACGAATATGTTACGTATCAGATTCATAAGAGGTAAAAGATGTTCTCACCTTTCTTCTCTCTATTCATCAAATAGGATGCTCTCCCATGTTCGCTCTGACTGCTGCATGCCATAGCAGAAGCACTGATGTTTATTGTGCCAGATGCTGCTGTAAAGGCTTCAGAGGAATTCCATAATTTAATCTTCAGCACAAAGCAAGGAGGTCAGCGTTGCCCTGCCTCTACTCTGCCAGGAAGGATCGAAGCTTCCTTAAGGTAAGAACCTATCCCAGGCCACACAGATCTAATCGGATGTATCCTGATCCGGACAGCCAGCCTCTGGGGCTCATGACCTCCATCCCTGTGCGATCACGTTTCATCTGCGTCTGCATTAGTCTCTTTTCTGGCTTTGTAACTCCCCTGGCTTCCCTGGAGTCCTTTAATGTATGAGTTCCCACAAGTTATCTTAGTGCCTGGATTCTCAATACACAATTTTGTTGTTGTTGGACAAATGAATGAATTTACTTTAAACTAGAGTTGTTCAGCTTTAGCAGCCCCCTGTCTAGTGTAAAAGTTCCTGACCATACCAGCCAGTCCCCTTCCATTTGGCCTAGCAGGAATAACTAGCCAGATATAGTCTCCTCTTCCCTCCTCTCCTCTCCCCTTTTCATTCTTTTTCTCTTCTATAGTTTTGTTTGTTTGTTTTGTCTTGTTTTTGAGACAAGGGCTCCTGTAGCACAGCCCCCAATTCACTATATCACCCAGGACGATCTTACATTTCTGATTCTCCTGTCTCTACCTCCCACATGCTAGAAATGCAGACACACACATCAAAGCTAGCTTATGCAGTTCTGGGGAGTCAAGCTCCCAGATTTGTGCATGCCGGGCAAGCATTCTAAGAACTGAGCCAGTTCCCCAGCTCCCAGGCACGTTTTTCTCAGTTCCCCATCTCCAGCCACACTCAGTAATGATCTGCTGAGGAGAGTTTATAACATAAACATTAAATGCCCCGGGTACAGCAGGCTGTGTCCTCGGTAATAGCTGAAGAGATAAAAACCGAGTTCTTGAGTTTTCCCATAGGTTAAAGCAAGAGGCAGGGTGGATGTACCATGCCATCACACAGTTATGCATGCAATAGAGCAGCACTCAGGTCCCCAGACATCTGAGAGAGAGAACAGGTCCCTCTAACAACGATTCTGGAAGACTTCCCTGAGGGGTGGCCATGGCTGGCTAAATGTAGAAGAGAAGTTGAGGGCAGGAAAACAGCACAAAGCCTGACCACCTGAACTTGATTCCTGGAGCCCGTGTAAGCACCAGATAGGGTGGCTCCCAACTGTCGTCGCAGGGCTCCTTCAACACGCGGGAGAGTCGGTCACAAGTCTGCACGTGCAGCGGTGTGGTGGCAGAAACAAGAGAGACCCTGTCTCAGAACCAACACGAAGACGAGAACAAACTCCCGAAAAGCTGTTCCGTCTTTTCGATTGTCCTCTGTCCTCCTCCATGCTCACACATGTGCTCTTGCTCTCTTTCCCCTCTACACACACACACACACACACGCACACGCACATGCACACATACATACACACACACACACAGAGAGAGAGAGAGAGAGAGAGAGAGAGAGAGAGAGAGAGAGAGAGAGAGAGAGAGAGAGAATAAACAAATATTCTAAAGCATAAAATAATAACTAGTGAAATTGAGGCTACTGGTAAGGGCCAGTCACAATGGGGAGGGGCTGCAGGCTACACCTTCTACCTCAGGAGCTTGAAGCAAAGTCTACTTCATCATTTTGAGAAAATAATTCTCTGATAAGAGTCACCACCATTTCTGTGTGGCTGAGTCAATTAAAAATAACCCAGAGAATGAGGGTGTAGGAATTATGCATGAAGAGAGACGTCTGTACGTGTGCAAGCGCACAAGGGTAAGCCTGTGTGAGTGTTCGAGGTGATAGACAATAGGAACAGTTATATGTCGTGGAGAATTAAATCTGGCTCCAGGTCAGATTTGGTGTCTGATAGACTGAGCCGTAATTGCAGTAATTGGGGACACGGCCCTTTCCTCCCGTTGGTCTTGTGAAGGAATTCCCATCGTAAGGCTGGGTAGCCGGCTCCATGTAGAGTTGAAGTTGTTCCCTCAAGAATGGTCCAGGGGCTGAAACCCTTAACAAGCTTCAAACGATATTTTCTCTAAACTGAGGAAAAACTGGACCCTTCATAATTATTTCACACCAAGTAAATATATATTATTAGTATGTATTATTTGTCTATGTAATTATATATTAATGGCATTTTTCTTCTTTGTGATTTTAAAATCTTGCCTGCATACAGCAGAGTTTGCAAGCCCAAACTCATCTTTTAGAATCCTGAAAGGCCAGAACCACAGCAGCGTCATGGGACATGCTGCTAGTGCTGACTGACGTCCTGGGAGGCAAATTCTAGTCAAATAATCATCTTTAAAAATAAAAACAAAGAACCAACTCCTTGTTTCGTTGATTTGTTGTATTGTTTTCTCTCTTTCTTTTTTAATTTCATTGATTTCAGCCCCGGGTTTGATTATTTCCCGCCATCTACTCCTCTTGGGTGTGTCTGCTTCTTTTTGATCTAGAGCTTTCAGGTGTGCTGCTAAGTCACTAGTAGGACATCTCTCTAATTTCTTTATGAAGGCACTTAGCGCTATGAACTTTCCTCTTAGAACCGCTTTCATTGTGTCCCATAGGTTTGGGTATGTTGTGCATTCATTTTCATTGAAGTCTAGGAAGTCTTTAATTTCTTTCTTTATTTCTTCCTTGACCCAGTGGTAAGTCAGTAGAGAGTTATCAGAGGTAGGTAAAATCAGATTTGGATTTCCTCTAGATCAGTGGTTCTCCACTTTCCTAATGCTGTGATCTTTAATACAGTTCCTCATGATGCAGTGACCCCCAGCCATAAAATTATTTCATCGCTGCTTCATAATCGCAATCTGGTGCTGTTGTAAATGGTAATGTAAATGTCTGATATGTAGGATAGCCGATACGTGACTCCAGAGGGGTCACGGCCCACATGTTGAGAACCACCGCTCTACACCTTTAGTGACTGGTTTTCAGCCCCTTTCATTGAACAGCTGCTAGCTAGCCTCGGGCTGTTCCAGGAAGGAAGCCGATGGAGCTTTGTGTTGTTGTTGAATACACAATACATTCTTGGCACAGGTTAAGTGCAAAACACTAAGTCAACACCGGGATCTCTCATCACTCAAGGTCATGCTGAAGTTCATTACAGGTTTCTTTTATAACGAGTAGGTTTGCTTTCCACTAGTCAAGTGATGAAACATACCGGCGATTCGGGACGGGTATAATTTGCATTTGATGTTCAGCCTGGCTGGTTTGATAATGCATTTCTCATCCCCAAACTGCAGGTGGCTTCTGGCCTCACCCCTCAAGGGGCTAGAGGTGTGGACTTGAAGAGAACCGTCGCCTGTGTTCAGTTAACAAGGTGGGATAAGATGGCAGGATGGCCAGATGGTAGGGCACCAATGTCCTGATGGTTAATGGGGCTTGAGCATCTGATCTATTGATTTAACTTTCCTTTACGTCTACTCCATCACCATTCTCACCCCCGCCCCTTAAATGTCCCTTCCTCACTTTCTGTCTGAATGGTCAAAGGTACAGGCTGGGCTGCCTGGACAAGAGACTGTCACTAGGAAGACGATCTCATCCATGAGCAACCCAGAGCTGTCGGGACATGCCACTCACCTGGGCTTCCTGACCTCAGTACGACTGCCATTTGGAGCTGGATAATTTTTAAAATTTTATTTCAAGTATCTGTATGTTGTGTGTATGAGAATATAGTCTCCCTTATTCCTCATAGCCACACTTTTCTTTTCTGGTCCCCCTGCCCCTCCTCTCTGTCTCCCCAGTCAGCTTCATTTTCAGGTTCTATATTATGATGATCAGTGTTAATTGCCCACTTGGAGGAATCTAGAATCCTCTGGACCATAGGCCTGGAGGCATACCGGTGAGGGATTATTTTGGGTAGGAGAAGAGGAAGACCCACTGTCACTGTGCAAAGGACCGTCCCCTGAAGCAGGGATCCTGGACTGTGTAAATGGAGACAGTGAACTTCGAAGCAGCCTGGGTTCATCGCTCTCTGCTTCCTGGCTGCGGCTGTGATGTGAGCGGTTGCTTCCAGCTCCTGCTGCCTCCACTTCCCAGCATGACGGACGGCACCTTGAGCTGTGAGCTGAAAGGAGCCCTTTCTCCTTCAAGTTGCTTTTTTCAGAGTGTCTTAAAATTAGAGTAACCAGGAAAGAAACTAAAGGCATTATGAGTCGTGTATGCATCTCTGTACAATCTAGGAACCATGGATGAGACAAAACATGCACTACGTATCCTTCTGAGACCGGCTTCAGCTACTCACTGTGATTGTATGTGACGATTTCCAGGTGTGTGAAGCTGCACAGTTCTCGTGGATCCGTTCTGAGCATTGCAAGTCATTCTGCAGTGGCCCTGGCCACTGCTCACTAGATGCCAGCAGCAAGCCTGCAGATTATGAGAAAATCTGGAATGTCTCCAGAAGCTGGGCCTGGTGGGTGGTGCATGCCTATCACCTCAGCACCTGGGAGGTAGAAGCAGGAGGATCATGACCTTTAGGCTAGCCTGGGTTACATAGTGGGATGCCTGCCTTAAGAAAGCAAGCAAGCCAGTCATGGTGGTATGTGCCTGTAATCCCAGCACTCGGGAGAGAGCAGGGATTCAAGACCGACCCTGGCTGTGAAATGGGTCTGAGCTACATAGTGAGCCCTTGTTATTGCCAAATGTGTCCTGGGAGACACAGGCTCCGGTGGGAACCATTTTCTGCATCTGTGTCCCACGAGGATCTGAGAAACTAGCAGCATCCCAAACTCTCTCTTCAGATTGTGGGCCTTGACTTTGGAGGGGAAAGGGCGTCTCCTGTTGGACTGTGCACTCCACCGTGGTGAAACTGTTCTTAAGTTTAGCCTCCAACCGAAGGCTTCATTGTTTGAAAACCACCTCACCAAGTTTCTGTGGCTATCTGGCCAGTTTCTCCTCGAATGACCTCTGCTTAGCTGCTGTCTTCTCCCCACACTTCTTATAGACAGAACTTGTTCACTTCATCCAAGTGCCTGAGTCAGTGGGAAGGAAGGACTCTCGGCTAGACTGGGTGACATGGCTCCTCCTCTCCCCTAAACCATACTTCAGTCTTCTGGAATTTGCTCTATGGTGTCATCCCCAATCTTTTGTTGGTTACTGCCGGTTGGTCACTTCCTTGTGTACTGTCCTGCTCAGAATTCTTCACCCAAACAAACCCAAGAAGAAAGCTGGTCCTTCGCTGTAGCTAGAGTTTTCCTGCCTGGCCCACAGTCAGGACAAATCTCTCTCACCTGCCAGTCCCACAGCTGCTCAAACCCGACCAAGTAAACACAAATGGCATCCAACGTGGTGGCGAGAGTTTCCACCTAAAAACCGAGAAAAAAAAGATTCTAGCCGGGCGGTGGTGGCGCACGCCTTTAATCCCAGCACTTGGGAGGCAGAGCCAGGCGGATCTCTGTGAGTTCGAGGCCAGCCTGGGCTACCAAGTGAGTCCCAGGAAAGGCGCAAAGCTACACAGAGAAACCCTGTCTTGAAAAACCAAAAAAAAAAAAAAGATTCTAAAAAGGAGCTAAAAACAGCTTCCTAATTGTCTCTCTCAAATGAGCGGCAGCTGCTGGTTTGAGCTACTTGTGGGTTCCTAGTGTGCACTCGACCTGCAGTATGGCGGGAATGAGGCCTCTACAAGTGGCACATTAAGTTGCGTGGTGGATTTAGCCTTTGCAGGTACAAAACAAAAAAAGAGGTTTCTGGACTACACGCTGCTTGGATAAAAGCATAGACCCATGATAGCTCCCAGAGCTGGCAGTAAACCACCGCCATGTTGGGAAGCTGAGGTGGGCAGAGCCATCAGCTACAGCTGCTGCAGTTTAAAGCAATAGATTCACAATAAGACAGATTCAGATGTAATAGTTTACAATGTGTGTAAAATATACGTAGGCTTGAAAGAGACAAAAAAGATGATATATAGAGTTATAGAAACAAATACATAGTTTTAAAAAATAAAGTCTTTAAAGAGACAGTAAAGGTAGTATGGCAAATGTGTTGCTAATTAGTCAATAAATAAAACACTGATTGGCCATTGGCTAGGCAGGAAGTGTAGGTGGGACAAGGAGGAGAATAAAGCTGGGAAGTGGAAGGCTGAGTCAGAGAGACACTGCCAGCCGCCATGATGACAAACAGCATGTGAAGATGCCAGTAAGCCACGAGCCACGTGGCAAGGTATAGATGAATGGAAATGGATTAATTTAAGCTATAAGAACAGTTAGCAAGAAGTCTGCCATGGCCATACAGTTTGTAACCAATATAAGTCTCTGTGTTTACTTGGTCGGGTCTGAGCTGCTGTGGGACTGGCGGGTGAGAGAGATTTGTCCTGACTGTGGGCCAGGCAGGAAAACTCTAGCTACACTTCGCCACGATGATTTCCACAGTCATTGTCCATTTGAATAGTAGGCCTCTCACTTTTCCTTTCTCCTTTGGCCTACTGACCCCTTCATTAGGGTATTACTTGGAGACATGGTTCTCACATGAGCTTACATTAAAATTATCTGAAGTGTCTGATGGAAATGATACTGGGCTCTGACCCCAGACTCCTGACCCTTCTGGGGTATGGCCCTATAATATGCACTATGCAAAGTTCCACAATGGTGGCTCATACCCATAATCCTACCATTCAAAAGCTGAGGCAGGAGAATCACAATGCCAGCTTGGGAAAAACATCCTAGTCTCTCTCTGGCTCTCTCTTGCTCTCTCTCTCTCTCTCTCTCTCTCTCTCACACACACACACACACACACACACACACACACACAGAGAGAGAGAGAGAGAGAGAGAGAGAGAGAGAGAGAGAGAGAGAGTTTTTATTGATCTTGGGCAGAGCAGCTGGCCAAGCCCCTCCAGGTGAATCTGGGTGAGATTGGGTGTCACCCAGCAAAGAACTACTAATTATTATTTTTCACATATAAAAAAAATCAATGTCTTTTAACAAGTTCAATCCTGTCAGCAACGCTTGGAAAGGACAACGAGAAAAACCATGAGCAAAAAACCCCACACCGCACTGCCTGATTTGGTGCACCACACCTGACAGCCTGGGCTACATGACAGCTGTAAAACAAAACAAAACAAACAAACAAAAAAACAGGAAAACCTAAGGGCATGATTAAGAAAAGGAAGCCTTGGAGTCAAGTGTGACGGCACACTCTCAGGAGACAGAGAGAGTTTAAGGCTAGTCTAAGCCAGCTGAATATATACGAAGTTCAAGAACAGCCTAGGTTGTTTGTCTCAAAAAAAAAAAAAAAAAAAAAAGAAAGTGTTTAAAAATAAACTTCAAATGCCAGGTGTACAAACCAACAATAAAGTGTTCATCAATGATTTGTTCCTCTTCTCTAGCTGTATAAATTCAAGGTAATAAGATTAACGACGGAGAAGAAAGCAAGTGAGTCAAACTATTCCAGCCATAAAGACAGAGAGGCTATCCACCCAGGAACCGGGTGCCCACTCAGCATTCGGTGTACGGCCGGCCCAGAGCTGGGTGTGAGAGCCACAGCCCTGGCTTTCATGGGCATTGGGTTCAACACCTCCCTTGAGAAGGCCCTGGAGGTCTGACCAGCCCTGCTTTGTGTGTCTTGGTATGAATGAAAAAGGAGGAATTCTCCTCCCAGCTAATACTGTACCTCCACCTACAGGAAATACTTGCAATACTGATTTTTGTAAGGATCTTAGCTGCTGTTTGCCAGAAAGTATATCTTTGTCAACTATCTGTATCTCTATTATCTGTATCTGTATGATCTATATCTGTGTCAGTTAGCTCATGTATACCTGTAGCTACATTATCTATATCTATATCAGTTATCCCGTGTGTGTGTGTGTGTGTGTGTGTGTGTGTGTATTATCTATGTCAGTTACCTCATGCATATCTATATCTACGTTATCTATATCTATGTATCTGCAGAGACAGATTCTGCTATATAACCCAGATAGATTTGAATTCAAAATCTCCTACCTTCGCCTCCCAAGGATCTGGGGTTACAGAGTCATGCCACCACATATGAAGACCTAACTCTATTATAATTATGATGTGAATAGCATTTGAATACAATACTTTTTTGTAACGTGGGAATTTGCTTTTCTGAGTACAAAAGCTCTTAGAGGAAGGGCCAGGAAAGGCCAAAGATGACAATATTTATAGAAGAGACCACACTGGGATGAAAATTATTTCTCCAGTCACCCATTTTCCTGTCAGCGATTGCCAATTTATGATTTTGCCAATGTCCTAAGGGTATTTCACATGATTCTCAAGGATTTTTTAACATGGAATTGAGCAAGGTTTAGGCCAAACATGATCAGTAGAGCAAAGGAGGAACATTGCCCTGGTGCATTATAGAATGTCCAAGTAACTAAGAAGTCTTGGTGTTTCCTGGCCTGTTTGCACATAGCCTTGGTGAGTTGAGTTATGTTCTAGTTTCATTTAGTCAAATGTGTTTATTTACTTTCTGGTTCAGAGGGTCTGGATTTGAGATTGAAGGTAGTATTACTCTTATGTGAAGAAGTCTCACACAATGCCGTTAGGGACAGGTTTATAAAATCCAAAGGTTGAGAAATGGGGACAGCCTTTGGAACTAGGGGGTGGTGCTGTGGGATGTCTTTCTGTAAGATGTAAATATGTGCTGCTCTGATTGGATGTTAAATAAAGCTGTTTGGCCAATGGCAAGGCAGAATCAGGTTAGGTGGGACATTCAAACTGAAGAGACAGGAGAAGAAAGGAGAGTGAGGGGAGACACCAGCCTGCTGCCCAAGGAGCAACAAGATGCCAGCAGACTGGTAATGTCACGGTCATGTGGCAACATATAGATTAATAGAAATGGGTTGAGTTAAGTTATAAGGGCTAGCTAGCAAGAATGCTGACCCATAGGCCATACAGTTTGTAAATAACAT
The DNA here is from genome assembly GCF_007827085.1 of Peromyscus californicus insignis. Lineage (NCBI taxonomy): Eukaryota > Metazoa > Chordata > Mammalia > Rodentia > Cricetidae > Peromyscus > Peromyscus californicus. The sequence goes on along the minus strand of NW_026294491.1, from coordinate 17,649,656 downwards.
AAGCCTCTGTGTGTTTACTTGGGACCAAGTGGCTGTGGGACGCGGGTGGGAGAGATTCATCCTGACCAAGGGGCCGGGCAGGACAGGAGAAATTTCCAGCTACAGGGTGGGGCACAAGGGAGCAAGCAGGGCATGAGGGCAGTGGGCATGAGAGTGATGTGTTCAGAGTCATCCAGCTTTGGGATTATTTATTAATATTATTTGTATTGTTTAGAACAAAGATGAAAGTAAACACGGAGGAAGCCCAATTCTGGTTTAGCCTGATTGGAATGGAGGTTGGTAGAGGGTGAAGCAAGACAGAACTGGGGGATATGTGTGAAGGATACAATATTTGTAAGATTGATTTACTTTTACTTTATGTGTATAGATGTTTTGCAGGCATCAATGTCTCCACATGTGTTCAGTGCCCTCGGAGGTCAGAAGAAGGCATCAGAAGATCCCCTGGAACTGGAGTTACAGATGATTGTGATCTGCCATGTGGATGCTGGGAACTGAACCCTGGTCTTCAAGTGCAGCAAGTGGTCTTAACCACTGAGCCATCTCTCCAGCCCTTTAAAGACGTATTTTAATTGAAAATCCAGTCCTTCTTTGACTGCACCATGTCACCCTTGTGAAGTCCTCTGCACTGAGTCCTAGATACCATGCTATGGGGGACCTGCCCCCACCTTTTCCCCCAGGGTACTCTTGAGGAGAGAGGGATAAGAGATATTAGATAGAACGATAGAGGGGAGAGAAATAGATAGAAACACAGGATAGCCTTGGGAGAGCCTGGATCCTTATTTACTGGCCCAGAACTTTATTCAAAAGGGCTTTTTATAACAATGCCACGGGGCAAGGCAAAAGACCTCCCCCTTACTAGATACAGCCAAGTGTAGACCCTTTCAGACACCTAGTACCCAGGTCTGTGGTCCAGTCCATGCAGCCCTGCTGGGTAAAGCAAGCTCAGATCTCACTAGGAAACCTCTGTGGGCTCCCACGCCATGCTAATGATGTTTTTCTTTCATTTTTTTTTGTAAGTACCTTCAACTCAAATCAACACATTCCACTTCACTGGGAATTCAAACACAGACGATACTTAGAATTACTTTTGACTCAGTATTGGGTGGAAGTTACTGATGTGCAATATCCCGCCCAGGCTCATGTGTTGGAGCACTTGGTCCCCAGGAGGTGGTGCTGTTTGGGGAGGTTATGGAACCTTCAAGAGGTGGGGTCTTGCTGGAGAAGTGTGTCACCGGCAGGTGGGCCTTGAGAGTGTACAGCCCACCCCCACTCCCTGACCTGTCTCCGCTTCAGGACTGTGACCAGATGGCCCCATGCTCCCACTGCCCTGCCCTCCACACTGTAATGCGCTGTATTCCCTTGGAACCAGGAACCAGGGCAAGCCCTTTCTCCCTTGAATTGCTTTCGTCAAGGGATTTTTTGTCACAGCGACTAACTGTAAAGTAACTGAGACAGTTAGACACAGGCATACTTGTATATGCATACACAAATAATACATAATCTGATAAGTCTTTTTAAGGTTTATTATTCTGTTTCATAAACTACTTCTGTGGTTAGGTTTGTTGTATTTTGTTTTCCTGGTCAACAATTAGTTATCACAACTATGTGGAGACAGGCAGTGTTTTTCATTCCATAGAGGATGCCAGACTAACCACTATTTCCTTTTACTCCAAGGAACAGAGGGATGAAGAAATGGAAATGGACACCCAGGTTAATCATTTAATCATATTGTGTATGGAATCACTAAGCTAACTCAATAAATAAAATGCTGTGCCTTTGTTCTATTTGATCTTAATAAAAAAACAAAACAAAACCATAGTCTTCACTGGGTATATAGGAGTTTCTATCCAATTGAGACCACACTTGAGGGAAGGGCTGAAAACCACCAGAGAGAAAACATGTTGGTTGAACTTTGTGTGTTGTGAGCTGCTTTCCCACATAAAATTACCAACTAGGGGAACTATTTCTATGTACGATTAATGCTTTCCTGGCTCTTGCTTATGTTAGAGACAGCCATGCACTCAACTAGCCACCTTCCCGAACTTACAGAATGGAATGACTCTCACAGGCTAAAGCTCTCTGTATTAACTCTTGTTCCCTCGTCTATTGGAGATTGATGGACTCTGCATAAGAGGTCAGCGTTCCCTCCTGCTGATGGTCAGGTGGGAGAGTCCTGCTGCTTCACTAGAATCTAATCAGAATGCAAAGAGCCCCAAGCTCAAAGCACAAGAAGCCGAGTAAGGAACAGAGGGGAAACTTCACTGAGCCCCCTTCTGGAAGCCGCCTATCCCCAACAACCGTGGATCGTTTAGGGACAGGGGATTAGACAATATTGAGTTATGTCTAGGATTTTCAGTTCTTTCTCATGCTGTTACCATTACTCAGACAGCTTGTGTCTTGGACAGGTTTCCTTTGTATTAAAGAACGAAGACCTTGGGCAGAATGAAGAAGGAGAAAAAAGGAATTCGTAATAATGTCTTGTCTTTGACCTGTGTTTGGTTAAGTAAGAATGGTTTTCCGTTACTATAGTAAGCCTGATTTGATGCCACACCACCGGAATCCCAGTTTTTGGAAGGAGTAATGGGAGTTCACAGTATCCTCAGTTCCATAGTGAGTTAGAGGCCAGCCTGGACTATTTAAGAGTCTGTTTCACACACACACCAACAGCAAGTTCAAGGCTAGCCATATATATATATATATATATATATATGGAGTGAGAGAGAGCCTATCTTTGAGAAAAAAAAAAATGAAAGTGTTGGTTGCTAAGAACATTTGCTGCTCTTGCAGAGGACCAGAGTTCAGATCCCAGCACCCACACTGGGTACCTTACAACTACCTGTAACTCCAGGTCCAGGGGATCCTGCAGCCTCTTCTGGCTCCTGAGGGAACCTCCAGGCACATGTGTATACCACCCTCCAACATACATACACCTTAAATGAAAGTACAAATAAAATTTTTTTTTTGTTTTGTTTTTTTGGTTTTTCGAAACAGGGTTTCTCTGTGTAGTTTTGCGCCTTTCCTGGAACTCACTTGGTAGCACAGGCTGGCCTCGAACTCACAGAGATCCGCCTGGCTCTGCCTCCTGAGTGCTGGGATTAAAGGCGTGTGTGGAGGGGCGCAAGCAGGTAAGAGGCTCAGTGGCTTGAGGTGCTCGTTGTGAAAGTCTGACCCGAAGAGCCCATGTTAAGATGGAAGGAGAGAAGAAACTCCACAGTTTTCCTCTGACCTCTACAACTGTGCCCTGGGGTATGTGTGCCCACACACATATGACACACACAATAAACAAAAAGTTGAAGTTTAAAAAAGGAAGGTCCTGAGAGAAAGTTTTAGAAGTAGATTTGTTTACATAAGAAGTAGATTAAGGGGCTGGAACTATGGCTCTGCAGTTGAACATTGGCTGCCCTTCCAGAGGACCCGAGTTCAGTTCCCAGGACCCCCCATGGGGCAGCTCACAACTGCCTGCCTGTAACTCCAGCTCTAGGGGCTCTGATGTCTCTGTGGAGACAGGCATACACAGTCATGTGCACATGCCCCCCTCCCATCCACCCAATACACATAATTAAAAAGAAATCGAAGAGGTAGATTACATTAAGAGATGCAATGCTTGGGATACACAAATATAACAGAAACCATGAAATGGTGCTTCTAGCACACGCCTAGAGTGCTGTAGTTCACTCGCTGTCTCGTGTACCATCTTTTTCACCCTCCCCTTCCCGTGTTCTCTCTACTTTCCATCATTCACCCAAACCCCGTCCTAGTGTATAATTATGGCGGGTGTTGTGAACTCTGATACACAACGGTTAACCTACTGTTACCACTTCCCCTCTGACATTCAGCTTTTCCAGAGAGACAGATATGAAACCCATTATTGTGCAGAGAGAAATCTGATGTGCATACAAGGTAGAGTGTCACTCAGGGAGGGCACAGCTGCAAGAGAGAGGCCAGGGGATCAGGTTTCGACCTTGGGAGTCCGTCCTAGGGAGGCAGGCCAAGTTCATAGGCATGCCTTTCATTTGTCCGGCAGACCTCTGTCAAGTGAGACGGTGTGCTATGTGCTTGGGGTTTGGACAAGCAAAAGACACGCTTGAAGTGATAAGATTATTGGAAGGTGACACAGGCCAGGAAGGTACTGGAAGAAAAAAAAAAGGCCTTCAAAGTGTGCAATCTGAAGAGAAACAATGCTAATGCATTGAAGGCAACTGTGCTTACAATTCAAAAGTGATACAATGTGCAAACTGTCTGTCATACAACCCTTGGAAGGCCATAAAGGATGTAGCGTCATATCCTATCATTAAAAACATGAATACCATAGTAAGGCTACAAATGGCCTCTAATCAACTTGGATATAAATATAGATATATATCCATACACCCACCCACCCCCACACATACATGTCTTAGTTAGGGTTTCTATTGCTGTGATAAAACACCATGCCCAAATTAAGTTGGGGGGACAAGGGTTTATTTGACTTACACTTCCACATTGCTGTTCATCACTGAAGACTGTCAGGACAGGAACTCAAACAGGGCAGGAACCTGGAGGCAGGAGCTGATGAAGAGGCTGTGGAGGGGTGCTGCTTACTGGCTTGCTCCCCATGGCCTGCTCATCCTGCCTTCTTATAGAACCGAGGACCACTAGCCCAGGGATGGCACCACCCACAATGGGTTGGGCCCTCCCTTATCCATCACTAATTAAGAAAATGCCTTACAGCACAATTTATGGAGGCATTTTCGTAATTGAGTTTCCCTCCTCTCAGATGACTTTAGCTTGTGTCAAGTTGACATAGAACTATCCAACACAATATACTAGATTTCTGAAATACATAAAAGTGTTCCAGAACACACTCTACAGCCATAGTCACACTGTCTTGCCATAACCAAGGAATGCTAAAGAGCCACATCAACAGAAAAGGGGTCTGGATGGCTTCGTTGGGGTGGGAACGCAGCACAGCCATAGTTGGCATTATAGCCAGAGAGCGAAGCTGGGGTTGGGGGAGAGCTGGAGGCTGTGAGAGGGCCTTCCAGGCAGAGAGTGGGCTGTGGAAAGACACTGGTCTTTTCATGTGGGTAGACCTTGGGGACAGCAAGTCATTTGTGATGGCTGTGTGTGTGGAGCACCGGAGACGGGGAGGAGGGATGGAGAAGAGCAGCGGTGGGGCAAGCAGAGCTGGGGTGTTCGGGGTGAGCTTTTTCTCTTGAAGCATGGAGCGGGGGTTGATGCAAAAGCTCAGCCCTACTTACTCTTGTGAGCTGATTCGACATTTTGGGAAAACCACAATATTAGAGCACAGAGCAGATTCAGTACCCAAAAATTCGGAAAACACTGCAGTTGTCAAGGTGACAGGCGATGAGTCCATGTCAACTGGGATGGCCCGGCCCAAAGTCACTGCTTGCAAAGCATGACAACAAGTGGGTGAAGGCAGGGATACAGTGGGGAAGGACAAAGTGGGGAAGGGGGAGAGAGAGAGAGAGAGAGACAGACAGACAGACAGAGACAGAGAGAAGTGGGGGTAGAACTCAGGGACTTACAAATGCAAAGCAAACCATGTATGGTGCCATACACCTGCAATCCCAGAGCGTGGGAAGCTGAGGTGGCAGGTTTGCCTTAAATTCAAAGCCAGCCTGAGTTACATAGTGAGTTCAAGGCCAGCCTGGTGAGACAGTCTCAAAGTAAATAATAAAGTCCGGCGGTGGTGGCACACGCCTTTACTCCCAGCCCTCGGGAGGCAGAGGCAGGCGGATCTCTGTGAGTTTGAGGCTAGCCTGGTCTATAGTAAGAGTTCCAGGACAGGCTCCAAAAGCCACAGAGAAACCCTGTCTCAGGAAAAAAAAAAAAGAGTAAAAAGTGGGCAAGAGTAGATCAGCGCCAGCACATGATGGGAGCGAGAAGACAGAGGGAGGCACAAACTAATCCCAGAAGCTGATTAAGTAGAAGGGATATCCAATGCCCTGCATCATCTAGTGAGCGGTCCGGAAAAGTCCCTCATGCGTGCAGCAAGACAACTATGACTGCAATGCCTAGCATCATTAGCTGAGGAGGGGCAGAGGCATGGTAAGGTATCTGAGCAAGCAGAACTGCCCCGCCAGTATCCACTGCTGTTCGTTTATGGTATTTGGCTATGATGGCAGGAACCGAGCTGGTCAGTATTAGAGGGTATCACAGGCTGGATGCAAAGTTTTGTGGTTTAGCTACATGCTTTGTTTGTTTGTTTGTTTGTTTGTTTGTTTGTTTGGGGAAATGCCACGCCTCTCACTCTTCAGCCAGACTTGAACTTACTGTATGTCTCAGGCTGGCCTTCAATGTTTTGGTTCACCTCCTGCTTCAGCCTCTGGAGTGCTGGGACAATCCGCTTGAGCCACCATACCTGACTCCATTATAATTTTTTAAGCTATAGCCAGACTCCCGGCTGCTTGCTTATACAGGTGTATCACAGCTTGCCTCTGGAAGAGGGAGTCTTGTGTACTCCCAAACACAAGCGTCTCTCAGAAACAGGCGCCAGATAAACAGACCAGAAAGGCTCTGCAGGAAAACTCCCCTTTCTGGATTCTCCAAGGGGCCGCTTCTTGAATTAACTTCTCATCCCCTCTCTGCACCCCACCTCCATGTCTCTATTGTCTTTCTGATTGCTGCTGGCCTCTTACGGTGGCTGAGTCAGTGCCAGGGTGCTGGGTCGTAAAATACCTGTGTTCCTGCAGGCTTTTCCAGTTCAATGCTCTTCTCCAGTCTGTGTGGTCAGCTTCCCACATGCCGTGTCTCAGGGAACAGAGCACCCATTCACACGCAGTAGGAGAGTCAAGGCAGTGTCCTTGCTCTGGACCTTAATAAGGCAAGACATGACCCTGTAATCATAGCAGGGGTCATTAAGCTTGCGTGGACACATAGATTCTTTCGGAAAGTTGAAAGGAAGTTCTTTTTCTTCATGTACCAGCACACATACCAGAATGTTAAATCCACGCCATTATGGACTTCCTAATTTCTGAAAACAATGAATGTTTCCGAGACTAGGTTCAGATCCTGCTGTCTGTCTTACCCGGATTCTGCCAGGCCCAAATGTGGTAACATGGGCTAGAGGCTCAGCGGAGCCGGTGGATACACAGCCAAGGAAGGGCCCACAAATAATGTATCAGCTTCGGGTTTGTGTTGGGGATCAGAGTTGCTGCGAGTCCCCTGCAGAGTTCTCTGCTTTGGGTGCAATTAGGGCGCTTTTTGATAGTTAGCAAAAGTATTGTTTTCCGCATTTCACCATAAATTACAGCCTTCAGCGTTTCTGCTGTAGTTTGTTCTCACCTGAACTATATTACTCTACTTCCAAAAACAAACAAACAAACAAAAAACTTGTTTTACCCCAATGTAATTGCTTAACAGGGAGACTGCAGGTCACTATCACTTTCACTTGCCAGAAAAAAAGAAAGCAACAGTAACAATAAAGAATGAGAGTGAACAATGAAAGCAATGTTTCCATTCTACCTAGGCTCCAGGTGCTAGTGTCCCTGCCTTGGTGAGATTAAAAAAAAAAAAAAAAAAATGGAGTCTGTCTACTGGTTGGGAGAAAACTTTTATCTTTACAGCCAGAACTGAATCAGAAAGTGTGTATGGTGGTGGTTAGGGGGACGACTACATTTTTGGTTGTGTTCCTCGAGCTGATTGGTGCGAACGCTGGGAGAGGCGCTCCCTTTGAGAGACACCTGGCTAATATGGATGCTTTCCTGTTCCCCCGCCTCCCCCCCCCCCCCCCCCCCCCCCGCCCCGCACCAGGGTAAGTTCTACTGATGTTTCCAGTGGCCTGGACAGCCAGCTGTCCCTTGTCATCCGACCTTTTAGAAATGAGGACATTCCGAGATCCAGCTCCCGGCTTCCTTGCTGAGTAGGGCTCAGCCCCTGCCTCCCAAGCGGGATGGCTACAGGGGTGGGGGGATCCTCTGGATATCTAGCTGGAGCGGTCAGAACCCCAAGTGGTCCCCAGATGGCGTGAATCCGAGACTGGAACTCTGTTTCTGAGCGGGTGTGCCTGCAGTTACCTTTGCCCCATGGGTTTTACGCTCTAAAATGAACAATATAAGCGAAAGCTACATCGCTGCCCGGTGGGTGTCCTCTTAAATTCAGACAAGCAGTTGTCCATCAGCGACTAGGCAGGACATTGCTAGCATCGTGGGGATGCTGTCGGGATTCAGTCCGCTCAGGTGGGGCGGGGTGTGCACTGACCCTTGCTCTGCCCCTCCGGATCTTCCTCGAACGCCCCGGGGCGTCTCAAGGCCACCCGGCCCTCGGTGTCCCCGGGACCCTGCGGAGGACGCGGCACTGGGCATGCTCGGGCGGCTGCGGGCCGGGCGGGTCGCCGCGCCTCCACCTGGCTGGCCCGCCCCCCGCGAGCTGGCCGCACAGCACCTGGCGGCGCCCGGCAGGGGGAGGAGACGGCGCGGGGCGGCGCTGCGCGTTCCCGAGCGGCGGCCCAACTTCCCCCCGACCCCGCAACTTTCCTCCCGGGGGTGAAGTTCCTGGATTGAGGGGGGTGAGGAGGCGCGGACCCGGGCGCAGAGCCGAGTTCCTGGAAGGAGCAGCGCGCGGGTCCCCACAGCATGGCCTGCTCCGGCCCCTCGTCCCCTGTGGGCACGGGGAGCCCCGATCCTGAGAAGGTGAGCCCCCCACCTGTGGCTGCCTCTCCCCTTCCACCAACCTCCACGGCGATGATGGGCTAGGGTTGGGATCCCGGGAGATCAGGAGACGCGGGGACGATGAGGGAGACCTGTGTTCCTGCAGAGGGGGCCGGGGACGCCGGGGAGGGGACCCTGTCTCATCGCCGGGTCTCGCTGCTCCCAGACGGTGTGGACCAGGGTTTGGCTCCTGCCCGGAGCGCAGGCTCTTAGCGGGCGCCGCAGCCTGAGCGTCCCGGGGGAGGAGGGAGGCAAGGACCCGGGGCTTCTGCTCCGAACATTTGCGCAGCAAAAGCAACTCCGGGCGCGGGGCTCCGGGCGGGCCCAGCTGCGTCTGGCGTCTTTGGGTTTCGTGTTCACCGCCATGCCGAACTTGCCCGAGGACGCGAGCTGCGTCCGCTGCACCTTTAACGGGGAAGTCACCTGGCTGGGAAAGTTAACCTTCAGTTAGGTTTTCTTTCTTTTTTTTCCTCTTTGAAGGTGAGTCGAGAGACTTAGTAGGGAGCGGAAAGGGGGCAAGGCAGCATGCTTTCGAAATTGAGGCGTAAAAATGCACAGCCCTCAGGTACGGTAGCAGTGCCAAGGGGCGGCCCGAGGTGGGTTCTCCCCCGCCCCCCATCTCTGGCATCCCGGAGCAACTTGTGCCAAGAAAAAAAAAAAAAAAAAAAAAAAAAACCCAGGTGCTAGAAGAACACAACGGTAGCTTCCCGTCTCCTTCCTGCCGCCCCACAACCGGGGCTTCTCTAAGGCCTGAGGCTGTCAGCATTGTAGGCACAGAATAGGGTGATGCGTGTGCGTGGAATGCATACTGAAGGGGACCCAAGAAACCATAGCTATCCGGGGAGGGGAGGAGAGTGGGGGCTGGGCGCGGGGGGGCGTGTCTGGAGGAGGAAGATACCTCTTTCACTTACCTTTTGAGACTAAAAAAAAAAAAATCTGTGTGTATTCGTGATCTACTTTAGGAAAACGACAAATACTACATTTTTAAAAGTACACCTTGGATCAGGCTCGAAACACTGGTTTACCTAGCTTCACATCTGTTAGCCCATTCCTGTCTTGAGTTTCACACCCCTTCCCACAGACGCTCCCAGGAATCTAGAACGCTTAAAAAGACTCTCCACTCTTTACAAAGGTGTGTGTGTGTGTGTGTGTGTGTGTGTGTGTGTGTGTGTGCGCGCGCGCGCGCGCGTGTGTGCATTTTCTTGCAGTCTCATTCTGAGTTTTGAGTTTGTTTGTTGGAGAGTTAACTGTGGCCTGTCTAAATTTGGAAGTGGTCACGTTCTCATGGAAGCAGTGTCCTAACTCCCTAGGGCTTACATCGCTTCTCACTGCAGGAGGTGGCCAGTCCAGGTAGGCTTCTCGAGGGAGCGCGAGCGAGGCATGCTCAGGGTGGAGGCAGACTGCTGCCCCAGCACTTCAGGCCTCTGTAGAATCTGCTGACATGGGCTCAACTCACTGCACCCCTAAGGAAGCACATGCTCTATCCTGGAAGGGAATGCAAAGTTAAACCACCCCTGAAACATCACAATCCTGGCACCTCGAGTGACTCATGGGTAGAGCTCCGGGGTTCTCTTCATTCAATCAGCTGAGGGTGAAGAAGTGAGCTGTGTGTCTAGATTGTAGTTGACTGGTAACTTGCGATGTTTCTCGTGGATCTTTTTGTTAAGACTCATATAAATACGTTTCCTAATCTGTGCATTGTGTGTTAGGCTCCACGCTCACAGTGGGGAGACAGGTCCTCTGTTTGGGGATCCAGGGAAACGCTGAATTCTGAGTCTGTTTGCATTTCTGTGGGGTGGCTCTATCAGCACTGTGGTTTTTCTTTATTCGGGACCTGGTTGTATTCCCTTTCAGAGTGACTCATTAGGCTGGTGAGTTCTGATAACTGAAAAGAATATGATCTGTTTCTAGGTGATTTTCCCCATATAGATCATCTCTAAATAGTCAATTGTTTAAGACAATCCACTAAAATCCATCTTTTACATGGGTGTCTGTGTGCTGGCCTGAGAACAAACTCAGGTGTTGGTCCTTGCCCTCCACCTTGTCTGAGACAGGATCTCCTGTTTGCGGTGGTCCATACCAGGCTCGTTGCTTCCAAGTTTAAGGGCGTTCTCCTGTTTCCACCGCCCATCTGACCTTAGGAGAGCTGGGATAACAGATGTGCATCACCGTGTCTAGCTTTACCTACGCTCTTGGGATCTGGACTCAGCTCAGACTTGCACAGCCAGCATTTTTACCCACTGAGCTCTCTTCCTAGCCGTCAAGTGTTCCATTTTTATGCACAAATTGCATGCACCCTCTTATACACCGTGCTACTGTGATTGTGGGGAATGATATAATCTAAAATGGAGCGTGTGGGACATCCTGGCCTATAAATGACATTTTTGTTCATTTAAATAAACCGGTGGACATTGATGAAAATGACTGCCTGGCTCTTTTACATGAGAGTCATTCTGAGCTCGAAAAATATGATCAAATACGCCTGAATGTTTTTTGGCCTTGCTACAGTTTCCCCAAACTCCACTTAATTGAAACTTAGCCTTCTGAAAGAACCAAGGTTACTAATGACCTTGGCCAGGCCTAATGTGACCTTCCCCAGGTGTATTACCTGGGCTGTTCCTGTGTTTCTGATCTTGGCTCTTCTCAGGGTGAATGCCAGTGACAGGCTGGTTTAACGCTAAAGGAACAAGAGCAACAGGGCCTTTTTTTTTTTTTTTTTTTTAAAGATTTATTTATTATGTATACAGTGTTCTGTCTGCATGTATCCTTGCAGGCCAGAAGAGGGCACCAGATCTCATTACAGATGGTTGTGAGTCACCCTGTGGTTGCTGGGAATTGAACTCAGGACCTTTGTAAGAGCAGCCAATGATCTTAACCTCTGAACCATCTCTCCAGAACCCGCAACAGGGCCTTTTAATTGCAGCTTTTCCTGTTTATCCAATATCAAGTGAAAACACTTTTCAAATATTAAATTGCATTCTATCTATTTTAGAGACCCCTCTTTCACCCCAAGGCAAGGTCATGCATGCTTTGGATCCCAGACTAACCTGAACTTGTTATCCTCCTGCCTCAGCCTCCTGAAAACTAGGATTGTGAAAATATGTATATCCCATGGCTGACATTATATAGGTTTTGAAAATTTTGTGATATTGTCTACTTTCTAGTAGGCCTTTTTTTTTGTTTTCCTTTTTTGCCATGTTGGGGATCAAGCTCAGGGTCTTTCACATGCTAATCCTGAGCTCTACACGGTTTTTGGCCCCATCCTAGGAATGTTGAAGCCCAGTTAGTTGGAGATTGGAAGTATTATTAGAATTAAGGGTAGCCTCTCTTTTGAGGATACTGTGTAATTTTCCCCAACTGGACTCTAAAGACATGGGTAACATCTCGGGAATCCTCAGTTCTGCTGGAAGCCACCTGGGACACTTGCCTCAACATGCTGGAGTGTGGGCAAACTTCCAGTGGATTCATCTACACAAAGGGACACAGATTTTTTTTTTCCACCAGAAATCAGTCAGGCTCTTGTTCAACCAGACACGAATGATAGAGATATGAAATTAGAAATAATTCTTTGATGTTTTTAAGGAATTAACCCTCAGCTTCCTGTCTGGAGACATCCCATGGGGATTACTTTCCAAATGTCTTACGATAGTCAAGAGACCAACAGCCAATGAGATTTATGTTTTCAGCTCTGACTGGGTAGGTAGAATCTGTTAGCAATCCTAGATGATATGACCTTTAAGACCTGAAGTTTTCTGTCATTTCTTGGATCAGACAGACTCCTGCTACTTCCAGATAATTCTAAGGCGAGTAGGCTCTTGGAGAGCCAGTGTGAGCATGCACTTTGGACTTGACCTGCAGGAGAAAAAGGCAGAACCAGAGTTAATTCGGGTACTGTTGTAGACTGAAGGATGTGGGCTGCTTGCTGCTCTGGAAATGCTGTGTTCCAAGAGAACTGTGGTGAGTCACCAGCAGCTGGTGTGCCCCATTAGTATCCAGCAGAATTCCTGTACGGGGCCTCTTCTCTTTACCTTTAAAGCAGGTACATCTAGGGGTAAAAATCGGTTCAACATTTAGTCATGGCTAAAATCGGGTCACGTGTTATATGTCTATTTGTTTTGATAATGTAGTACTAGTTAAGAGCCAGAAATGTAATCAGTCCTTAATCAAACAATCGATGAAATAAATGGAGAGAGGCAATAAAAGGGGAAACCTTTCTCGTCTCCTTCATGTCCCCCATTCTTTTGCATGTCTCTTCATCCTTAGCTATCTGGGAGAAAGTTTCATTTTCAAAGCCCCAAGCTCATTTATTTATTTATTTATTTATTTATTTATTTATTTATTTATTTATTTATCTATCTATCTATCTATCTATCTATCTATCTATCTATCTATTTATTTATTTATTGAGACAGTTTCTCTGTGTAGTTTTGGTGCCTGTGCTGGATCTCACTCTGTAGACCAGGCTGGCCTCGAACTCACAGAAATCCGCCTGGCTCTGTCCCCCCCAACCCCCCCACAGTGCTGGGATCAAAGGCATGTGCCACCACTGCCCCCCACCAAGCTCATTTTTTCCTTGCCTTTTTGTTGTTGTTTGTTTCTCTCTTCCCTTCCCTCCCTTCCCTTCCCTTCCCTTCCCCTCCCCTCCCCTCCCCTCCCCTCCCCTCCCCTCCCCTCCCTCTTCTCTCTGAGGGGGAGGGCAGGATAGAAATCATCCTCATAGGAACAAAAGAACCCTAACTGAACTGCAAAGACAACAGGAATCTGACTTCTCACATTCGTAAGTCACCGTAGCTGTCTTGTAGAAACCCTCCCATGTTAGTACTCTGTATCGGTCCCACAGCACCCGTGACAGGTACTTGGAGTCTACGGAATTAAAGCAAGGTTCAGGGGTTCCTGATCCTCCTGAGCTGGTTACTGGCAAAGCCTTGTGGGATTGGGGAGCCCCCATCTGTGGTCTGTGGAAGCACTGGCCAGGGCAGCTCTTCTGGGAAACAAACTGGCCTTAGTTGTCAGGCTTAAGTGCTTCTCTATGACCCAGAAGTTTCCATTTCCACGGGTGGGTATAGGATGTGCTAGAGGTCCCCAGGGACTGAGTCCAAGATCTCTCTCCACTGTGCTGAGAGTGGAGGCAGGAATGGAGGGTGGAGTCGGTTCTCGCCTTCCCCCTTTCTGGGGATGCTGGAGATTGAAGTCACGCCATCAGGCTTGCAGAGTCAGTGGTTTTACATACTGAGCCCTATTGCCGGGCCAATAATGGGAGGCGAAGGACGGAACTTGGATGGGAGAAGGAGAGGAGGATGGCAGATAGACATGCTGAAGTTTTCCTTATTAGAGGAAGCAAGGCTCCTGTGTGGCTCCTAAGAATATGGCACTGGATGAAGAAAGTGAGAGGGCAGGGCTCTAAGTATTAGATTGTGTGTGTGAATTAAAAATCCATGTGTCTAAGCTGGGCAAGGTGGTGCATACATATACTTGTACCTACCAGAGAGGCTGAGGCAGGAGATTGCTAGCTCCCAAGAGTGAGGCTAGCCTGATGTATTAGCCAGGGTCCTCCAAGGGACCAGAACTTATAGAATATATATAGGGGTTTACTAGAATGGCTTACAGGCTGTGGTCCAGCTAGTCCAACAATGGCTGTCTACCACTGGAAGGTCCAAGAATCCAGGAGTTGTTTAGTCCACGAGTCTCAGCTCGTCTTCACTGTACACCAGAATCCTGAAGAAGTGGTGAAGGGACCAGTATTGGCACAAGACACCTCAAGACCAAGTTCTCAGCACAAAGGAGATTTATTTGCCCCAGAGGGACTGAGGGCAGGGAATAAGAGACAAAGACAGGAGAGAGAGGAGGAGGGAGAAAGGGAAGGGAACCAGGGAAAGCGGGAAGGGGTATTTGGACCAGGGGACAAAGGACTGCCTCTGGATAGAGAGGAGACAGACTCGACCCATAGGCAAATGGCAGTTTATAAAGGGAAGAGGGAAAACTCATGTGTTCGGATGAGGTGTTTAATTTTGATTGGGCATGTTAATTAGATGAGCCAAAGGGGGCTTTTGATTGCTGGCCTTCAATACTTTGATAGCTGGACCTTGGTAGTCAGCCTCAGGAGGAGGAAGAGGCCAAATAAGGGAATAGACCCTTGGTGGCTAGCTTTAGGAATATAATCTTCATGGTTTTTTAGCAAGGCAGAGGGAATGGGGGAGAAGGGCAAGGCCTGCCAGAGCCATGTTTGCCATGCTCAGGCTGGTAGAGGCCCTTCAAGTAGGTTGTAATGCCATTGAAGGAATGGACTTGCCAGTGAGAGTGAGAGCAAGCCGGCAAAGAGAACGGGCTTCCTTCTTCCACGTCCTTTAAATATAGGCTGTCAGCAGAAAGGGTGGCCCAGAATAAAGGGGAGTCTTCCCACCTCGGAAGATCTGGATTAGATGGATCTTCCCACCTCAAAAGATCCATATCAAAAGTGGGTCTTTCCCACTTCAAATGATTTAATGAAGAAAAAAAAAAAGTCCCTCACAGGTGTGCCCAGCCACTTGGGTTTTAGTTCATTACAGATGTAGTCAAGTTGACAACCGATCACACCTGGGCTACACAGTGAAATTCTGATCTATGTTAGTTCCTTGTTATTTTTGTAGTTTAGATAATCCAGCTTGATTAGCCTTTGGCACTATCGTATTTTATAGAATTAGAAAGACAGTTTACTAAATATTTAATTAAAAAATTAATATTTTTTTGCTTAAATTTCCACTTGGGTTTAAAAGGTACTGAATATCTTATTGCTTCACAGGTTGTGTTCTGTTTGCATATTCTTCCTTTTTGTTTTATTTTATTTTTTTAGAAGCCCAGGCTGATCTTGGACTTAGACTTATTGTATAGTTGAAGATGACCTTGAGCAACAACAGCTTCTTCTTCTTCTTCTTCTTCTTCTTCTTCTTCTTCTTCTTCTTCTTCTTCTTCTTCTTCTTCTTCTCTTCCTCCTCTTCTCCTTTTGTTTGCTTTTGAGATGTGTGCCAACTAGCAAGTCATGAGCAAGCCATGAGGAGCAAGTCAGGAAGCAGCACCCCTCTATGGCCTGTGCATCAGCTCCTGACTTCAGTTCCTGCCCTGTTAGAACTCCTGTCCCGGCTTCTTTCGATGATGAATTACAATATGGAAGTGTGAGCCAAATAAACCCTTTTCTCCCCAACTTTCTTTTTGGTCATGGTGTTTCATCACAGCTATAGAAACCCTAGGTAAGACAAGTTGGTACCAGGATAGTGGAAGATTGCTATGACAGACTTGACCATGTTGTTTTAGGGGGAGGATTACGGAAGGACTTTGAAACTTTGGACTACGATAGCCATTGAGTGTTGAGATCTCATTAGGCTGTTGTTCTGAAGGAGCTTGGGAGATAAGAATGTTGAGAGCAGTGTAGACAATGAAGGCCTGGCTTATGAAGTTTCAGAGGGAAGTTTAAAGACTTAACCAGGCCCATTTGTTATTTTGAATTAAATTTCTGTGGTTGTGGTTAGCTGGGGCTGAAGAATCAGCTGTGATTAGCAAGATTCCAGTATCATTAAAGTGAAACCTTTGCTTTGCTGGGATACTCAATTCTGGTTGGCTAGGGCTGTGAAATTAGCAGTGATTAAGAAGAGACCAACATCGTTGAGGTGAAATCTTCTGGGAAGTGTTCCCTGAAAGCGTACAGAACACTCTTGAGTTCCAGAGGTGGCCAAGGCTGTATACCTCATGCTGACAGCCGAATTTGGTAGTATAAGAGTCCCCTGGGGGGTACTGGTTTTGAAGGTAAGAAGTCATGGGGAGCAGCTGAGGCTTGGCCCTGTGAAAGGCCACTGGTGCAGGTGCAGTGTAGCCTCAGTGACAGTCAAAGGCCCAGGACTGAAGGGTTCATGCAGAGAAGCTGAGGCTTGGCACCGTGAGGAGAGCCTGTGAGAGGCTATTGGTGAAAGTGCAGCCAGCTGCAGCAGGAGACCCCATCATTTTGGAGATGCCCGTATCATGGGATGACCACCCAGGACAGCAGCAGTGGTAGAATGAAACTGCCCAGCCTTAGAAGACAGGCTGTGTGTGCTGCTGAGGATGGAGCCAGAGAAGTGACCCCAGCTCCTTGGGAGGAGCCCAGAAGATGGTGAGTGAATCCTAGACTTTGGATCTTGAGTTACTCACACTTGGGGAGTTTGATTTTGCTTTGATTTGATTGTGACTGTGCTGGGTACTTCCCTTTTGAAGTATGGAAGTTTTTCAGTTTTGATTTTACAGGAGACCACGGTTGAGAGACTTTGAATTTTAAAAGATTTGGATTTGATTGGCTATTTTAAAGAGATTAAACTTTTTTTTTTTTTTTTTGGTTTTTCGAGACAGGGTTTCTCTGTGTAGCTTTGCGCCTTTCCTGGAACTCGCTTTGGAGACCAGGCTGGCCTCGAACTCACAGAGATCCGCCTGGCTCTGCCTCCCGAGTGCTGGGATTAAAGGCGTGCGCCACCACCGCCCAGCGAGATTAAACTTTTAATGTGTTTGAATTTGTAAAGACTGTGATTTTTTTTTTTTTTTTTGGTTTTTTTCAAGACAGGGTTTCTCTGTGTAGTTTTGGTGCCTGTCCTGGTTCTTGCTCTGTAGACCAGGCTGGCCTTGAACTCACAGAGATCCACCCAGCCTCAAGTATTATTTTTAAAACACTAAAGCACCGTCCTCCTGGTTTCACTAATGACCAAGTCTGACCTATGTAGAGCAGGCTGGCCTTGAACTCAGAGATCTGCCTGCCTCTTTCTCCTGAGTGCTGGGATTAAAGGTGTGTGCCACCACTGCCTGGTAGGTGATGCATTTGTGTGTCAAGTTGACAAGGGACCAATTGTGTGAATTGGTTTTATGTCAACTTGATGAAAGCCAAAGTCATCTGAGAAGAGGGAATATCAATTAAGAAAATGCCTCCATAAGATCGGGTTGTAGGCAGGGCTGTAAGGCAAAGCATATTCTTAATTAGTGATGGGGGGTAGCCCATTGTAGGTGGGGCCATTCCTGGGCTAGTGGTCCTGGGTTCTATAAGATAGCAGGGTGAGCAAGCCAGTAAGCAGCACTCCTCCATGGCCTCTACATCAGTTCCTGCCCTGTTTGAGTTCCTGTCCTGACTTCTTTGATGATGGACTACAACGTGGAAGTATGAGCCAAATAAACCCTTTCCTACCCCACTTGCTTTTTGGTCATGGTGTTTTATCACAGCAATAGAAACCCTCACTAAGAGTGTGGAATTGTTATTAGCTAATTTATTTGATTGAAATTGCTTACAGTATGCTCATACTTCTGTGTGTATATGATTTTTTTTTTTTTTTCCGAGACAGGGTTTCTCTGTGTGGCTTTGTACCTGTCCTGGAACTCACTCTGTAGCCCAGGCTGGCATCGAACTCACAGGGATCCGCCTGGCTCTGCCTCCCGAGTGCTGGGATTAAAGGCGTGTGCCACCACCGCCCGGCTGATTTTTTTAAATGTATTTAACATTTTTAGTGTAACATCTGTACCATTAAACCAATTAGAAAGTACCGTCTTTAATTAATCATTAATCAGAGACTTTAAATTTTGACTTAAAAATTTGTGTTTTCAATCTCACTGAGGTTTTAGCAATGTTGACTCTCTCTCTCTCTCTCTCTCTCTCTCTCTCTCTCTCTCTCTCTCTCTCTCTCTCTCTCTGTGTGTGTGTGTGTGTGTGTGTGTGTGTGTGTGTGTGTGATGCTGTGTATGAAACCTAAGACTTGAATGGCAGGCAGTACTCTGCCTCTGAGCTCTTTCTCCAGCCTGCCTTGCACCTGTATTCTCTGATGTATTGGCTGGGTCAGGAGGCTGTGCCTTCTTAGTCTATTGGGTCAGGCTCATAGGTACATAATCCGGAATTCAAATCTCCTCATAGCTCCACTCTTCATTGCAATCTGCCCGGATTTCTGAGCACCTCTTGGGCAGAAGGTATGTGGCTGAGATTCAGAAAGATGATAACCGAAGTCTCTATTGAGTGGCTCCCAGCATGACAGATGATCAGCTTCTGAAGAGCTGTGCATTGAGTTGTCCCCTGAGTTGCAGTTCCTTCTGTGATGGCATCTACAGATGCTTGCCCCAAAATGGTTATTACAGTTTGCACATGGAGAGTCTCCAGGCTCTGAAATCCCCACTGTGCTGAAGCTGTCCGTCAAAGCTGCTACATGGCATCTTGTAGAACCTCCCAGTGAATGAGTGTGACTGGAAGTGGATGGAGACTCCAGAGTGTGAGTGAATGTTAGATGCTTATTCATGCAGTTTCCGGAAGAAGCCTTCTATCTGTTTGTTGGTTAATATCCTGTACCCCAGTTAGGAATCTGAGTCATTAGTGAGACCTTGCCTCAGTCTCATGAAGTAAACATCCTCTTAATTCTTCCTGGGAAGTGCTCTTCAGTCTTTTGTGCTTTGGCTTAGGGATCTCTCTCTTTCCCTTGAGCTATTAGATCAGTTATTTCAAATGTTTCCTTCCTTCCTTCCTTCCTTCCACCGTAATGGTTGATATTGACTGTCCACGTGACAATATCCAGAACCACCTAGGAGACAAACCTCGGGGCGTGTTGGTAAGGGAAATTTTTAGATTGAATTAATGATGGTGGGTAGACTTTCCCGGAATGTGAGGGACAGTGAGTGACATCTCATGGGCTGGGGTCTTGTACCAAATATAAAAGGAAAAGCAAGTTTAGCCCCACCATCTACCGATATGTATCCAGACTTAGAAGCGATGTGATTGGCTGCCTTGTGCTCCTGATGCCGTGACGTGTGCCGTGATGGCTGTGATGGCTAATCTTAGTCGCCCACTTGACATACCTGGGAAGAGGGAACCTTTGTTGAAGAATTGCCTCCATTGGATGGGCCCCTGCGCATGTCCTATGGCTTTTTCTTGATTGCTAATTAACTTAGGAGGGTCCAGCCCACTGTGGGGAGTGTCATTCCAAGGGAGGCACACCTGGACGGGATATGAAAAGCTAGCTAGCCACGAGCCTGGGAGCAAGTCAGTAAGCAGGCCTCCCCTGTGCTTCCAGGTCTTGCTTTGAGTACCTGCCTTAGCCTCTTTCAGGGATGAACTGTGAGACAAAGAATTCCTTTCCTTCTGGAGGTGGTTGAGTCTGTGTCTTGTCAAAATGACAAGAGAAGCAAGCACAGACACGTGCCTTCCCTCCACAATGGACTACCCCTCCAGCCTCCACCCCACCCCCCCATGCGCTACATCGTTCTGACCCCTGGCAGTCCTTTAGACCCGCCTTACAGGCCCTCTTCCTGGCAGCCTTTACTCACCTTTCCCAGTATTTTAGTATTTCTAACAGCCTTCTCTTGGGGGTATTTGGTGTGTGTTGTTGGAATGACTCATTGGCTGTGTCTTCTAGGGACGACAGTAGGGCACACTTAATGCTTTTCTCTTTTTAAAAATTATTTAATCTATTTATTTGAAACAGAGTCTCACTGTAGCCCTAGCTGGTCTGGAACTGGCTATGTAGACTGAGCTGGCCTCAAACTCACAGCCACATACATGCCTCTACCTCCAGAATGCGGGGACCAAAGGTGTGCACCACCACACCCAAACTAAGTCATTAACTATTGGACAGCATTTATTTATGTAGTCTCATTGGGACAGTGTCGAAATTCTTTTGAGCTTTAAGAACCTTAAAAATTCAACCTGAATCAATTGAAGATACACCATTTTGAAACTAGGGCAGAAATCTGCTAACAGTATGTGTAAGTGTGGTGTTGGGCTCTCATTGTAACTGTGCCTTGGGCAAGTGAGATTTGCCTCTCAAAGAGCCATCTCATCTTTAAACAAAGCTGCAAAGTTCGTATGGCTGAGTTTTACTCTGAGTGAATATCTGTGTTAATATATGTTAATAAGATGCATTTCCGCTGTTTATTACCTTGGTAAGAAGGCTCTGTTCTTATGAAGTCTCTGCCAGAGAACATTAGATTCTTTTGTCTGAGCTTCCTTCTCTGCTCCTGGGTTGGTTTGTTTATGTTTAATCATGAAGTGGTGGCAATTTTTCCAGCTCTTTCTCTGAGGTGGTTTCCAGATAGAGATTCTTACAGAAAAAGAAATCATTTGACCATCTGATGATAAAACAAAGCGAATCCGTACTTCCCACCTTCGAGAGGTAGCAGCCTGAGTCTGATGACGAAAGAGATTTCATGTGGGAGACAAACGGCACTCCAGGCTTCTCCTCACAGCTCCAGATCCAGGGCTCTGTCCTTCTGATGAACAAAGTGTAGAAGAGCACAGCATTGCACATGACATTGCAATTCAAGTCAAAAAATGTGTAGGAAATATCGTTTGCAGTGTGACAGGGTGCTGGCTCAAGGATGCCAGGGTGCAAGGGGTCCTTACACGTGGAGGACGGGACTAATGCACAGGAAGAATGATCCTGGGGAAGGAAGTGTGTGCCTCAGAGAGGGGGGAGAGAAACTGGCTGATAGCACAAGAAAGGATGTTAAATCACACACACCACACACACACACACACACACACACACACACACACACACATCCTCCCACGCATTGCTATCCCAAGTGACCGTTTGTGCAATGTTTTCTGGTGGTGAACTTGGATGTATTATTTATCTACTGACATGGAATAAAAACATCCTTGCCCTTTGCTCCAGTTTGGGGACCTTCTGCTGCAGAAGTAAAGAGAGATTTTGAAGGATGTTGATTCCAGCCATGCTTTTAAAAGTCAAGACACTGGAAACAAACATCTTAATAGGACTTGGGGAATGTACTGTTTACTTTATTATGTCGAATGTGGTAAAGATGTTCCTCAGTTATTTTTTTAAGAGAAAAGCAAGGTAATGGGTATAAGACACAATGATTTTAAGAACAAAAAGAGAAAACAAAGCCTGATATTTGAGTGTAGGATTGTTGTCAGCCGGTTTTTCTTAGTGTGATAGAATTTTGGGGACAGGGTAAAATTACTGTTTTCCTTTCTGCTTAGTTTTACATGTTAAATTGAGCATGCATTTTGTAATAAAGTCCAATGAACCAAAACAATGCTGATGGAACACAACCTAGTCGCTTGGCAAGAGGGAACCCCAATTGGACAATTGCTTTGATCAGATTGGCCTGTGGACAACGCTGTGGGGCATTTTCTTGATTGCTAATTGATGAATGAGGGCCCAGCCCACTGTGGGCAGTACCATCCCTAACCAGGTGGATCTGGACTTTATTAGAAAGCTAGCAGGAAGTGAGCAGGAGTCCTCCATGGTCTCTGCTTTAGTGTCCACTTAAGGTTCCTTAAGGATGGATTCCCTTAAGGCTGGATTGTGACCTGGAAGTATAACCCTCTCCTCTCCAAAGTTGCTTTTGGTTAGTGTCTTATCACAGCAATGGAATTAAACAAGATCAAACAACAGCTGTTCTTTCGGCTAACATTTACTTACATACATTTTTGTACCATCATTCCTGTTTATTTGATATCACATTTAGAAGGTCAAGGCAGCCCACCCTCTCTGTTGTGCTATCCTGTGTTTGCGGAAGTCTTATCAGCGCTAATTAAAATTCTCAGTGACTGTGCGCATGCTCACGAGTTCCATGTGGAACTGGACCGCAGCATAAAGAACTGTTGTTCACGTGTTGTTAGTGCAGTCGTGTGCCTGTAGGGGTAGAGTGAGTACTTTTGGGGGATCTCTATTCCATGCTCAATATTGGGGCGTCCACATTCTCATTCTTTTTCATTCCAGGCATGTGAACGATTCCTTTCACTGACTTCTCCACTTTGTTGGCTTTTAGCCGTGGTTTCTTGTGCCCTGTGCTGGCATAAAACTTTACACATAGGCGAGAATCATCTTGAAGTTTTGACGTTCGAGCCTCCGCTCCATGACTGTTGAGATCACAGGCACGCATCACGCCTAGTTTAGGTGAGACTAGGGGTGGAGATGGGGTTTTGTGCAACCTGGGTAAGCATCCCTCCAAGTGAGCTGCATCTCTAATACCCTCTTCTATTTTTAATGCTTTCCCCAAAATTTAAGTTTAAATTTCAAAATAATGGTCTTTTTTATTCCCCTAAAATATTATACTGATAAATCAGAAACAGTTAAACAGCAAACAAAACTGATTCTTCTACTGCTAAAACAACAATAACCATGTGTGGGTCACCTAATTGATGCGAATCTCTCCATCTTTTGGTAACTTTCTTCTAAGCCATATATATATTGCAGGTATTTCCCACAGGGAACTAATGAAAGAGGAGGGTTTTAAAAAGTCAGGCAGATTCAAGTGTCCCTCACTAGATCTCGCTGACTTCAGTCTCCATGTTCTCTTCTGGAAAATGGCAGTACTCAGCAGCCCTCACTTCCCAAAGGCTCTTTGTAAGTATGGAGTTGAAAGCTTGGAGCTCTGTTCACAGTAGGGACTTTCTATTGCTAGGTCTTTAAACATTTCTTGTATATTTGTTACTATTTCTTGTTGCATCCAGTCTGTGTTTCATGCAAGATGAACCCTTTTCTGACCTGTTACTGGCACCAAAGGGCCAGGCTGCTCCCAGACGAAGGGGATACTGTGGGGTGTTGGCCACATAGGATTCCTTAATATTGTTCTAAAGGGGAGACGAATCCCCCAACTCACCAGAGCCCAAATACAGATAACTATAGTTTTGAAGTGGCGCACACATCAAAGAGTGTGTGCGTTTTATGTTCCCTTTATATTATGAGTATAACAACTTCCTTTTGAGAGGGTCTGCAGGTTTGAAGTTTACCTCTTTTCATTGCCTCCAAGTGCATCAGGCTTATTTTGAGATATTGTTACACTATGTAGAACTCCTTGAGTCATTTAGATTGGGCTTCTCATTGTCCCTCATATTGGCGCTTTTCTGTCCTGTTAAAGCATGAGTTCCTATTTAAAGTGGCTTTCTTATAGTTGAGGTTTCTTCTTTAATCTTTCTGTTTTACCTTTTGTTTTTATTCCGTTATTTAAAAAGATTTATTTCTTACTTATGAGTATGTGTGCATGTGTGTATGTACACCATGTGCATGCAGAAAACCACAGAGGTCAGAAGAGGGTGTTGTGTCCCCTAGAGTTGGAGTTAGAGGCAGTTGTGAGCTTCCATATGGACGTTGAGACCTGAATCCAGGTCATCTGCAAGAACATCCAGTGTTCTTAACTCCTGTGCTCTCTCTCCCCAGCCCAGAGTTTCTGCTTTTTAATTTGGATATTTAGAACCTTCATGTTTATGATAATTCTATCATTTTGCTACTGTTTACTATTTACTGTCCTTATTCTTTGTCCTAATTTGTATTAATTTCACTTTTTTTTTTTTTTTTTTTTTTTGGTTTTTTGAGACAGGGTTTTTCCCTGTAGCCTTAGCTGTCCTGAAACTCACTTGTTAGACCAACCCAGTTCATCCCAGTTCATGTCTTAGATGGTTTTTCCTTAGGATAATACTGTTGGGAAGTTATGAGTCCTTTGGAAAACTGGGCTTGGTCAAGGTGATTGGGATTGTGCCATTGAAGAGGACTGTGAACTGTTTTCTTCCCCCTCTCTGCCTCAAGGACGAGGCACTTTTGCTCTTTTATGAACTTACTCAATGCTGTGTTGGCTCGCCACAACTTCCCAAGCATGGACCAATTCATCACTGCCTGTGATGCCCCAACAGTGAGTCAAAAGCAAACCTTTTATCTGTGTAAGTTATCTCAGGTATTTTGTTATGTGATAGAAATCTGACTAACACATATTTTTATTATTTTTCCAATTCCCTCTATTTCAGTTTGTCTGAGGAAGTCTTTATTATTCCTTGTTTGTTTTGAGATGGGATCTTACCACATAACTGATTGGACTGGAAGTCTCTATGGAGACCAGGCCCGCCTCGAACTCACAGAGATCTACCTACCACTGCCTCCTGAACATTGAGTTTAATGGCATGCACTACTATGCTCAGCTGTAATTCTAATTCACACCCCTCTTATGTGAAGTGTTTGCCTTGGCTTAGGACGTGCCCCCGGGGAGACATTTGGTACTTACTCTACTGAGTTCTCTGAGCTTCCTGCATCTGTAGCTTGCTGTCTATCATTAAATTAAAAGAAAAAAATCTCAGCTGTTATTTCTTGAAACATTTGTCTCCTTTCTCTCTTGGTATTCTCCTACCATTATGTCTATGTGAGGCCTTCGTGGTTATATCACACTTAAAAAATTTCTTGCCCATTTTTCCATTCTTAAAAATTTCTACAGATATCTTCAAATTCAGCTTCTTCTTCTTCTTCTTCTTCTTCTTCTTCTTCTTCTTCTTCTTCTTCTTCTTCTTCTTCTTCTTCTTCTTCTTCTTCTTCTTTTTGTATTCAGTTTTCCGACGAGTCCACTGGAGTATTCCTAATCCCAGTCACAGTGTGCCTTCTAGCCTTTTAGCCATTTCTTTTTTATTCCTTTTAGTGTTTCTCTGTCCCCGCTTCCATTAGCCATTTCTTCCTTCATGCTTCTCACCTCTGTTCTTAGATCACAAGTGTATGTGATAACTTGACTGGGCTACAGGATGCCCAGGTTATTTCCGGTCATGCCTCTTACAGTGTTTGTGCAGGAGAACCATGTTTGTGCTTAGTGATGCTGCTTCCCACGTAGGAGCAGCACCTACGGACTGTCCCATGAGACTAGTGCTGTGTGGGATGTACCCCAGAGGTCCTTGCTTTTTCTGACACCGCGGCCTTCTTCCACATCCTCAGCGTAGACCCCCAACCGTTCCAGAGAACAAAACAACAGGCTTTATTTTTTTCCCCTCTCCGCTGATTAACCGTGATGTTTGCCATCTTTCTTTGTTCAGTTCACTAAGTGTCAGTCTTATCTTTTTGAAGAATTAACCCCTTTTCTCACTGATACTTTTGTATCTTTCTGATTATTTATTTATTTGTTTGTTTGCTTGTTTGTTTATTTTTTTATTTATTTTTTTGTTTTGTTTTTCAAGACAGGGTTCTCTGTGTAGCTTTGCGCCTTTCCTGGGACTCACTTGGTAGTCCAGGCTGGCCTCGAACTCACAGAGATCCGCCTGGCTCTGCCTCCCGAGTGCTGGGATTAAAGGCGTGCGCCACCACCGCCCGGCCTTGTTTGTTTATTTTTTTTTGGTTTTTCGAGGCAGGGTTTCTCTGTGTAGTTTTGGGGCCTGTCCTGGATCTCACTCTATAGACCAGGCTGGCCTCGAATTCACAGAGATCTCCGAGCTCTGCCTTCCGAGTGCAGTGCTGGGACTAAAGGCTTGCGCCATCACCGCCCAGGTGTATCTTTCTTTTAGACTATATTTTGTTCATCTCTGCCCTGATATTCATTATTTCTTTCCTGCTGATTTTCAGTTTGGTTTGCTCCTGTTTTCCTAGACCTTCAGGAAAACCACTGTTTTCTGATTTTTCAGTGCAGGTACTCAGAGCTATTGTTTCTTCTCTTAGAACCACTTTGGCCATACCCTAAAGCTTTTGATAAGTTGTGTTTTAGTTTTCACTTTGATTCTAGGAATTTTCAGTTTCCTCCCTCCTTTCTTTAGTGACCCACAGATCATTTAAGAGTGCATTGTTCAATCTCCCTTTTTGCTTAATATTGGGATTTTTTTCCTGTTATGGTCTGATCATGTAGAAAAAAATTATCTGTCCCTTTATAACCATTTGAACTTTCTAAAAATGGAACTAAGTGCACCAATATTGCATACATATACATTTACAATTGTTGTATCTCCTTGATATATTGATCTCTTTACTAATATGCAGTCACATGTTTTATCTGTTCAGGTTCATTTTTATCTTGAAGTCTACTTTCTCAAATGTAGCTATTCCTACTTGTTCCTGGTTTCTGTTTGCTTAGTATATTGACTTCATCCTTTTCTTTTCAGTCCATGTGTGTCTTTGCCAGTGAAGTGTTTCTTACAGACAGCAAACAGTTGGATCTTGCTTTTCAGTGCAATCATGAGTCCACATCTTTGAACTGGAGGGTTGAGATCAGTTATACTTACAATTATTACTAAAAGGGTTTTATTGAGTCTACTACTTTTGTTGATGTTTTCCTGGTTGGCTTAAATATTTCTTAGTTTTGGCTCAGTGGTTAAGAGCTCTTGCTCATAGGACATGAGTTCAGATCTAGAACCTGTGCCATGTTGTGTGATATTTTGTTTGTGCTGTGACAAATAAAGCTTGCTTGGAGTTAGAGGGCAGAGCTAGCTACTAGTTAACCATAGAGGTTTGGAGGACTGTAGAGAGAGGGACAGGAAGTGGTAAGGCTGGGCTGAAACCCCTAATCAAGGTGCTGGGAATTGAACCTAGGACCTCTGAAAGAGCAGCCAGTGCTCTTAGCTGCTAAGCTCTCTCCAGCCCCTTGTTCATGGTTTTAAAAATCTGGTTGTAATGGGTTGTTTATCCTGACTTTGATCTCATATTGTCTTAAATGCTGTGGTTTATTAGTGTTTTTGGTAGCTAATAGGCACTTTATCTAGACTTATTTAAAATTATCTTACCTATTTTTGCTGGGCACATAATTATGATTCCATTACTTGGGAGGCTGAGGTAGGATGAACATCAGTTTGAGGCCAGCCTGGGCTACACAGTGAGATTTTTGTCTCAAAGCAAAACATGAAATAAAACAACAAGCCAAAATGACGTTAGCTACTCTTGTTCTTTAAAAAAATCTCTGAGGGACAATTTCTCAGTGTAGCATGAACAATTCTGTTTTGATTTTCATTGGGATTATTTTGAATCCATAGATTAATTGTGGGGAGAATTGGCCCAGGAGAAAATGTTCACTTTGAACTTTTTCTCTGTTTGTAGATAGGGTTGCCCTGCTGTTTCCTCTGTGGTGTTTGTATTTGCTTATTGGGTCTCATTTTTCAGGTTTAATTGGAGTCTGGTGTTCTTCGTAGCTTTTCTCCCGTAGCTTGTGCTAGGTTTCATAGCCTCGCCAAGTTCCTCACCGAAGGGAATCCTCATCTATCTTTGCAGCTTGTCTAATCTGCTCTCAGTTCCCCAGGAAGTCATTCTAGGGTCTCCCTTCCCGTTGCAAACAACACTGGACATTCTCGAATCAATTGCAAATGCCTTTTAGGTCACCTGAAGTTCTTACCAAACCTTCCTTATGAGTGAAATCATTTCTATTGAACAAACAGATCTCGAGCCAATGCCGGCCACTTGAGTATACATTAAAGCCTCTTGGAATGGAGTTGCTTTAGTTATGGGGCCCTTTATTTATCAAAGGAAGTGAAGGGTTTGACATCAAACACCTTTCCTGCTTTACACTGGCTTTTTGAGAGGTGTTTGGCTCTCATGCTTTGTTAACAGGACCCACTTTCCTGAATAGCACCCATCTCTGAATTTCTGCACTCAGGAAAATTGAGGGCGAACTACTGAGGTTAGCTGGCCTGTTCGTTCCTCGGGGTGGTAGAACTTTCTTTGTGTTGCCTAGAAGCAGCTATGGCCTCTCTCAGTGGACAGAGCATCCATCTCCGAATCCCTGTGACAGCTTGGAATGTTCTTGCTGAGAAAAATATATGACACATTCCCATGCTAGAACACGAACAGTCATTTCCTAGTAACCAAGGGAGAGTCTTTAAAAATGCTGCCCCCTCCTTTAACCCAAGGTTTTGCTCTTCTTTCTGGTGATACAGTGTAATGAGAGAGTATTGGCCACAGTGAGGGCTGCTGTGCACACCAGTTCTCTCTGACTTCCAAGACAGCGATAATCATGCTTCTCTCTAGTTAGTGTTACTACTGTTCTTCTTCATCCTGATTTCACATCTATTTTCACCCTGTGTGACACCTTGATAGACAGTTCTGTTGGTTAGAATGAACTAAATCTATCAAGAAAAAAAAAATGAATGGCACAGAGCTGAGAAGTAGCCAGACATGATGGCATGTCCATGAGTTGTAGAGTTAAATTTATCGGATATAATCCAGGCACCCACTTCCTCCCTCCCTCAGTCATTTACTCTCCCATAAATGTCTCCAGGTGATTGTAGGGTGCAGCCAGGAGCATGGGCATGGAGATGGAGACATGGGTTGTAGTTCTGGCTTGCCCATGTATATCATTTGAGCCACAACATTAAGTTGCAAACCAGGGCTGAAGCTTCAGGAAACCAAATAAACAAGAATAAAGGACTCAGAACACCACAGAAGGCAGGTGATCTGATGGATCTTGCCCTTGTACATGGTCAACAGATGTCACACAGATTTCTAGTGAAGTTACAAAGTGGAGATTTGTGTTTTGAAGGCAACCCTGCTTCTGAAATGTCTTCCAGATGACTCTCAAGACCATGTTTCTGGTCCGCCTCCCCTTTTGGAGTAAAAACAGTACTGCAATCTGCCACATGTTGAGGTGACATGGCTTCATGACCACCAAATCATTCATTCAGTGTCATCAGGTTGCTGGCTTCTTTTTCCTACTCTGTTACTGATCGAGATCCATGTGTGCCTGACCAAAGTTGACAACTGTCCAGGCAGTGTTGGATCATTTCAGCGCTGTGCTAGCTAGTTTTTATGTCAACTTGACACAAATTCGAGTCATCTGAGAGGAGGGAACCTCAGTTGAGAGAATGCTCCCACCATATTGACATGTGGGCAAACCTGTGGTTCATTTTCTTTATTGATGATTGACGTAGGAGGACTCAGATCACTGTGGGAAGGGCCGCCCCTGGGCTATTAGTCCTGGGTGCTATAAGAAAACAGGCTGGGGCTGGAGAGACGGCTCAGTGGTTAAGAGCACTGGCTGTTCTTCCAGAGGTCCTGAGTTCAATTCCCAGCAACCACATGGTAGCTCACAACCAGCTGTAATGAGATCTGGCGCCCTCTTCTGGCCTGCAGGCATACACACAAATAGAATACTGCATACATAAAAAACAAACAAAACAAACAAACAAGCAAACAAATAAAAGCAGGCTGAGCAAGCCATGAGGAGCAAGTCAGTAAGCATCCCCAGTCCCCACATATAGCCTCTGCCTCACTCCCTGCCTCCGGATTCCTACCCTGTTTGAGATCCTGCCCTGACTTGGCTCAGCAATGGAGTATGACCTGACAGTCATATGCTAAAATAAATCCTTTTCTTCCCAAGTTGTTTATGGTCATGGTGTTTTACCACAGCGCCGACATGCATTTTACCTTGCAGTTTCTAATGGTCAGATATGCCATCTGTCATGTATTTTATATTAATTTCTAAATGAGTATTGTACCGCCCATTAACTGGTGTAAAACACAATTCTCAGGAGAGTTATCCTTGTCTTAAATTAGCAGAGGTTCAGTGGGGGAGTCCGGAGTAGAACCTGAGGTACTGCATGTGCTTTATCAAGGGCTGAGGCTACTTTGTCTTCTGGAAAATGATTTTGTGACCTTTGCATTTTAGATGCTGTCTAACCTCCCCAAGCCTTTGTTTTCTCACTTGGAATGCAGCCATGGTAATGGCTATCTTCAGGGGCACGTTCTTCATCCCCACCCTCCTTTTCTGGCTCATCCCTTCCTGTCATCATCACCTGAGTGTGATGAGTCATCTTCATTGTGGGTGTGTTTGGATTAAGAAACAACCGTGGGCATCAGTGAAGATCTGCCTTGAATGTGGGTGGGTGTTGTGGAATATTAGTTGAAGATACGTTACATTGGTTCGTGCTGGGGAATATTTGTTTAACGATGGAAAGATTTTTTTTTTTTTTGGTTTTTTTTTTGAGACAGGGTTTCTCTGTGTAGCTTTGCGCCTTTCCTGGAACTCGCTTTGTGGACCAGGCTGGCCTCAAACTCACAGAGATCCTCCTGCCTCTGCCTCCCGAATGCTGGGATTAAAGGCGTGCGCCACCACCGCCCGGCTGTGTTGCATTCTTTTATGTTGCATTTGTTTAACTCTGTGAAGCTGTGTTACCTTGCCTGTCTAAAACACCTGATTGGTCTAATAAAGAGCTGAACGGCCAATAGCTAGTCAGGAGAAAGGATAGGTGAGGTTGGCAGGCCGAGAGACTAAATAGGAGCAATCTAGGAAGAGAAGATCTAGGAGCAAGAAGAGGAGGGGAGGAGAGCTCCAGGATCCAGTCACCCAGCTATACAGCAAGCCACAGAGTAAGAAGTAAAGAAAGGTATATAGAATAGAGAAAGATAAAAGCCCAGAGGCAAAAGGTAGATGGGATGATTTAAGTTAAGAAAAGCTGTCTAGAAATAAGCCAAGCTAAGGCTGAGCATTCATAAGAAAGAATAAGCCTCCTTGCCATTTGTGGGACCTGGGTGGGAGGGGGGTGAGAGGAGGGTGGGAGCCCCCCCCTCCAAGAACAAAAGAGCCAAAAGAGTAAAAAACAACCAACTATGGTTGGGACCATCTAGACTCCCCCTGCTCTGCTCCCTGCTCCACCCAGATGTAAGCCAACCACCACCACCGCGGATGACAGCTGCTCCTGTCACCCTGCCTTTTCTACAAGGATGGGCTGTACTCGCACACTGTGAGCCTAAATAAGACTCCTTCACCCCATAAGATACATTTGATCACAACAAGGAGGACAGTAACATATGTCCCAGCTAGTTGGTCTGCTGTGTGCTAGAGAGAGATGTCCATGAACAGTCCTTGCCTCTGCTCCATGGGACTATAATTTAGAGGGCTACCTGGAACTTGGTGATACAGGCAATGAACATACATGATACATACATAGATGTATGATGCTGTCAGAGGCCATACAAAGAGGCCATGAGCCTGAGAGCTAGATGGGAAGGAGTATTTCTGGGAGCTCTCATCTGTAGCTTTTCCCATGTGACTTTCCATGTCCAAGTTCTCATGCTGGCTTAGGGACATGGCCGGTGTGTCCTCTTCTGCATGTCAGATATGACTGAAAGGAAACCGTAGAACTGCATTTTGTTAACATCTGAAAATTAGCTTATGTTCTAAAACCCTGAATGTCCAATTGTGCCTTTTTTGTTGTTTGGTTTTGTTTTTCAAGACAGGGTTTCTCTATGTAGCCCTGGCTGTCCTGGAACTCGCTCTGTAGACCAGGCTGGCCTCAAACTCACAGAGATTCACCTCTGCCTCCCCAGTGCTGGGTTTAAGGGCAAGTGCTACCACCGCCCAGCCCAATTGTGTCTCAATATTCAGTAATTCACATATGTTGAACAACACAGAATAAGAGAACGGATGTTTTCGAAAAGTCCATTGCAGTGTCTGTGATAGCTCTTGTATGTTCTGAGAATGGTGCTGGGTATATGGTCTAGAAGACAAAACTGGAGACATTTTATAAGTTTTTTCCTGTGGTTGTTTTGTTTTTTATTTTTTTTGGTTTTTCAAGACAGGATTTCTCTGTGTAGCCCTGGCTGTCCTGGAACGTGCTCTGTAGACCAGGCTGGCCTTGAACTCAGAGATCTGCCTGCCTTTGCCTCCTGAGTGCTGGGATTAAAACCGTGTGCCAGACACTGTCCAGCAATTTCTTTGTATTCTAAAGAAAAGTAAGTCATGTTTGGTGTATAAGCTGGATGGCAAGCCAAGTCTTGTGTTTTGTTTCTGTTTTATTACTCTTATATAAACATGCATATTGTGCTTTAAAAATGACTCCTCTTGTTTTTAAATGCTAACCCAATATTTTGAAATCTTGCCCACTTGCTGATGATGATTTTACTTTTTGTCTTGAAGGAGGTTGTATTGTTGGGCATTGAACTCAAGGCTTCACGCCTACTAAAAACACACTATTCATCAAGTGACACTTCCAAACTCACTAAATTTTTTTAAATTATTTTATCTTCCCCCCCCCCCCAGCTTTTTCTGGGTAAAAGTCAATATAACTGTCGTTTTACTAAACAGACAATTCTTCAAAAGAAGTCTTATCAATTTACCTTCTTGTCAAATCTTGCATCTTAAAAATATAATTTCTGTAATGTCTTGGAGCCCTGAGAGCTTTTATCATTGACTTCATGTCCACAGGAAGCAAAAAGACTATTGGAAAATTCGGGTACCTTTTCCTCGGCCTATTTCAGCCATTGTCTCCCTACGCATCGAGGCAGATCCAGCTGCTGCCAGGTGGCAGCCTCATCTCCATTTCCTCCTGACTCTGTGGCCAGATACTGGCTGTAAGTAGGGCAGGTGGCAGCGGAGTTGAACGGCAAGGATGGCTGTGAGGCGTTCCTGACAAAGGACGGGTAGAAGTCCGTCAGGGGCTGGCATTTGAAAGGTGGGTCACACCAGGAAGAGCCAGTGGGCCTCTTTCATCCCTCTCTGTGGCTCTTTGTCTCCCTTTCAGGTTTTAGTTGAGAAAGGATTAGTTTTATCTTTGGTCTCTAGGCAAGCTTATAAGAGACAGGGTGGAACTTGAGACTCTCTGGTAAACACACTTAACTGCTTCCTTGGAAAAGCTGGTGCCTTCATTGTTCACAATTTTTAAGTCTCCCATAACCTCAGCACTAGGCTATTCCAAGTAGTGTATTTCTTTGAAAACTGGAACGGTAACATTCTCACCCTTTAAGCTGGTTATTTGTGTAGGAAATGAAACAGAGCACTTAAAATCAAATTATTTATATATATAAAACCACAGCCTCAAACTAGAGATTTCTTTTGGTAAATTTTAAGCATTTAAACCACACCATATATTGCAAGAGGAGATTGGTGCCTTTGGATAGTAACATTGTACTGATATTTTAAAGATTTATTTATGTGAATGTGTTTATGTTTATGGATGCGTGCCCGTGCGTGCAGTACCCTAAGAGGCCAGAAGAGGGCGTCAGATACTCTGTCACTGGAGTTATAGGTGGTTGTGAGCTACCCAGTGTGGGTTCTGGGGAGTGAACTTAGGTCCTCTGGAAGAGCAACAAGTGATTTTAACTTCTGATCCATCTCCCCTGCCCCTATTATACTGATTTCAATCTAGAAAGAAGTGCTGTGTTTTTACCACGTTCTAACTACAAAGAACTGTAATTCATTTCTTCTCCTGGCTCATTCTCTGGACAGCCTTACTGTGCATGACATGTGGAATAGGGCCAGTCAGTGCTTGCAGGAAGTGAGATGGTTTGAATGTGGCTGTGGCTTAGAAGTCATTTGCTTCGTTAGATTGCTGGTCTGTTTTCTGTAGACCACAGCTTCACCATTGTATTCAAGGGTAGCTGGTTTCAATCAGTGTGCTAGGACCCTGTCCTTGACTGTGAACAAATGTGCAATATACAGCCCTTAATCTGTGGTACTTCTGGAGTGTTAGGCAATCACTTGCCTGTGTCATTTCTTGACTAGAGGTTTCTGCTTCTTTTCACCCTGCATCCCCTTTCCCTATTTTTTTCCATCTCACGACTGTTCATGATCCTTGATTCCTGTTAAGTATATTTTACTCTGGAATTTGGAGCTTACTTTTACTAGCATTTGGTGATGTATGAGTATTAGTTTTATTATGGATTCTTCAACATAATATAAACTTACTGAATGTGTCATGAAAACATGTTGCCAAATATATATATATATATAAAACACAGTTTGAATCTATTGATATAGATGTGCTGTGACTTCACATGCTAAATAATAAGCTTATATGTAAACTAATCTATATTTCCAAACCTACTAAGCACAAAAATACACACTTTTAAGCTGATTTCTGTTAGTTTCTTGCTTCCATCATGTTGAGCAAAAGTGAAACATTTTCGGATTGTTTGCAAGAAACATCTATTGCTAGTCAAACAGGACATACGATTTTTTTTTTCTTTCCACATTTTCAGAACCAGCATTGGGCTTGCTATGGCATCTCCACCTACTTTTACTGGCAATTTTATGACATTCTATCTCAAAATTAAACAGGCCTTTCCTTTCAATGTACTTATTATGTTCATCATTTCCAGTGTGTGGATGATGTAGGAAAAAAGGGGGTATTCTTGAGTTTCTTTATTAGGTGTATAAATGGGGCCAGTTGACTTTTAGGGTCCCATTTCATATATGGACTCCTTTCCAAATTCTCTCTCAATGTCAGTGTCTTCGTTGGCTGAGTTCCTGGAGGGCTATGTGTCCCAAGTATGTGAAGAAATGTTATCCTCATGATTTCAAACCATCTTTGGGAATTGGGTCCATTTGAGATCTGAAGAAAGCTATGGACCCAAGGGGGAAAATGACCATATTTGTAAACAAAATGTAGTGTATAATTATGGACACTTCAGGAATTCTACTTTAGAAACCCTGTCTCTTAGGCAGACACCGTTACCTTGTAATTTCAGCAGTTGAATGCCCTGATTTAAGTACGTGCTGCCTTTCACGTGGCACTTCTCTGTACTCTAGGGCCACTTTACATTCATAGGGAAATATCTATTGACAACCACTTCTGTGCATGCTGCAGAATTTAGATTTTGAGAGGAAGCCAGGAGTTCTGAACAAAACACAAGTCCCTATTATCTGTTGGACCCATTTCAGAGAGGGCAAACTGTCTGGGTTGGTGTGAGTAAGGATGACCTTGAGTGTGCTAGGCTAACTGAGGCTTAAGAAGCCCAAGTTGAATGATGGAAGAAATGGGTGGTGTTGGGGAATATTACTTTAAGGTGTGTTACTTTTGTTTGTGTTGCGTTTGTTCAACTCTGTGAAGCTGTGTTCCTGTGCCTGTCTGAAACACCTGGTGGGCTAATAAAGAACTGAACGGCCAATAGTGAGGCAGGAGAAAGGGTAGGTGGGGCTGGCACGTAGAGAGAATATATAGAGGGGGAGAAATCTGGGAGGAGAGATCGAGGAGCCAGAGGAGGAGGAGGACATCGGGGGCTAGCCACCCAGCTACACAGCAAGCCACGGAGTAAGAGTAAGATTTACAGAAGAGAATGGGAAAAGCCCAGAGGCAAAAGGTAAATGGGATAATTTAAGTTAAGGAAAGCACAAGCCAAGCTAAGGCCCGGCATTCTTAAGTAAGAATAAGCCTCTGTGTATGCTTTATTTGGGAGCTGTGTGGCGGGCCCCCCAAAAGAGCAGAAACAACCAACAACAGGGTTGCTCCAGTTTGGTTGCAGACATTGAGTGACAACCTCAAGCCCTTCAATCCTCATGTCTTCACATAGTGCTAGCTAGGTCCTGTTGGAAGAGATGGGCAAAAGTTTTCAAGCTTAGGTGATGCAATGCTTCCTATTGGGTTAAAAAAAATGACTGTGGCTTGTCAGTGCTGGCCTGCGTCCTTTTCACGTACTGTCCATTTCAACACCTGAAAGTGTGAAGCTTACCCAAACAACTTATGCCTGTTACTTTTTTAAAATTAAATTAATTTATTTATTTTTCTATTATCAGCTTGATGTAGTATAAATTCTTATCCTAATAGTGAAATGTTTGATTGAGGCTTGCCCAGTAATTGAGTAAAACCAAAACTTATTATAAGCCACAGTCATCCTAGGGTCCCCCCTGCTATATATATAGCCTCCCTGGTTCTGTGGGTTGCAGTCTGATTGTTCTTTGCTTTATATCTAGAATACACTTATGAGTGGGTACATACCATGTTTGTCCTTCTGGGTTTGGGTTACCACACTCAGGATATTTTCTAGTTCCAGCCATTTGCCTGCAAATTTCATGCTGTCATTGTTTTTCTCTGCTGAGTAGTACTCCATTGTGTATATGTACCACATTTTCTTAATCCATTCTTCAGTGGACGGGCATCTAGGTTGTTTCTAGGTTCTGTATGCCTGTTACTTGTGTGATGGTAAAACCCAAACATGAAACAGCTGCGTATGCACAGAATGATAGTGATGAATACATTGTCATGTGCAATGGGAAAGTGACACTGGCCACTGTGCTGTGTGTCCTCTTGGGTCCCCATGCTATCAGTGCCTTTCTGGTGAACGGTCAGCCCACAAATATTTGAAATATTACTGCCTTCCTTTGGCTGGTCTGTAAACACACAATGGGCAGTGTGCAGTGAGGAAATGCTTGTTTAGATAATTCAGAGCATATCTGCATTAATTTCTCCTCTCTCTCTCTCTCTGTGTGTGTGTGTGTGTGTGTGTGTGTGTGTGTGATCTGAACCTGACAGAACATGAGCTGTGAAGGTTCTGTGCCCAGTGCACACCCAGAACTGCATGTCTTCTGCCGCTGTGTCCTTTGTGTCTTGCTGGTTTCCAGATTAGGGAGCTATTCCCTACAACAAATGTTCCACTTTCCGATCTGGAGAAGAGAGAGAGGAAGGTAACGGCAGTGTCCGACCGAAGGAAGAAGGTCAACGAAACAGTGTCTTAGTTACTTGTTCCATTGCTGTGACGGATCCCAGACAAAAGCAGTGAGGGGAGCCTCGTTTAGGTTCACAGTTGCAAGGAATACAGTCCGTCATGGCAGGGAAGCCATGGTAGTGGGGACACTCGCAATCAGGAAGCAGAGAGATGAATGCTAGGACCTAGCTTGCTTTTCCTTTTTGTTAGCTCCAGGATACCCACCTATGGAATGGTGCTGTCCACAGTCAAGTGTCTTCCTACCTTAATCTGCCTGTCTAGATAATCCCCCACAGGAATACCCAGAGGCTTATCTCCCAGGTGACTCTGGGGCAGTGGTTCTCAACCTTCCTAATGTTGTGACCTTCAGTATAGTTCCTCATGTGTGGTGACCCCCCAACCATAAATTTATTTTCATTGCTACTTCATAACTGTAGTTTTGCTACTGTTATGAATCATAATGTAAATATCTGGGATGCAGGATATCAGATATGCAGGATATCTGATAAGTGACCCTGTGAAAGGGACATTGATGCTAGGAGGCAGCCATAGTTTCTCACTGAATGGACTTTTGATAGGAAACGTGAGCGTCCTCACAATTTACTAGCTGGACTACCCATCCCATCCTAGTGAGCAATCTAAGAGAGAATAAGAAGGCCACTGCAATGTGTCTTATGACTTAGCTTCACACCTCACATGCCTGCCTCTCTGCAGTATACTAAGTCAGCTTAGATGCTGAGGTTCAGGGGTAAGTGAAAGACACTCAGACATACCTTGGCCTCATATCTCATAGCCCAGATTGGTGGCTTGAATAAAAAAAAAAAACCCATAGGCTCATTTAGGTGTGGTCTTATTGGAGGAAGTGTGTCACTGTGGGGCGTAGTGGGGAGAGGTGTAGGCTTCGAGATTTAAAAACCCATGCCAGACCAGGCCCAGTTCCCCCTCCCAACTTCCTGCCTTTGGATCAGGATGTAGCACTCTCAGCTCCTTCTCCAGCACCATGTCTGCTTTTGAGTGCTACCATGCTCTCCACCCTGATGATAATGAACTAAACCTCTGAAGCTTGTAAGCCAGCCCCCAATTAAATGCTTCCATTTATAAGAATTGCCTGGATCATGGTGTCTCTTCACAGCAATAGAGCAGTGACTAAGATACCCAGTGATGTGCACATGGACAAATTACCTAAAAAAGTAAATAAAAATAAAAGCGGCAACAGAGACAAATGGTTCATGAGTTAGAGTGTAACAGGAAGGGTCAGCTTACGTTGGGATGCCAATGAGACCCTTGAAAGGAGTGACCAAGGGACAGTAACATTGAAAGGTTGGGTAGGGAAGGAGATGCCAACAGAGTGACGTGGTGAGTGGCCAAGGAAAAGCAGGTGTGTGTTGCCATGGAAACCAAGACAAGAAGGGGCTTCTAGACAGTGTGTCAGTAGTCCAAGGTTTCTGAGAGGCTAAGACAATGAAATACATCTATTAGGTTTGGGGACAGTAGGTCAGTAGCCACCCTGACCAGAATGTGCCAGTAAGAGAGGTGGAGATGGGAGAAAGTTTGGAAAGGGTGGAGGTGTCACTGTGGATGTAGGGTAAAGTCTTTACACAGTGAACATGCATCACGACCGGAAAGCCACAAGATCCACTAATTGACCAGGACAGAAAGGGGCTCATAACAGGGGATCAAGTGGCTGCCTGTTAGGGTGTATTTGAAGACCAGCTCGTGGAACAAAAGGACAATCTGTCACCTAGCTGAACATAGACTTTCTGTGCCAACGAGGGTGGTGAGGAAGTTTTCCAAAGGAATGCCCTGCCCTGCCCTGTCCTCACAAGCAGCTCAGTAAGTGCCTGAAAGGAGAGAAACCTGTTTGGCATGTGTGTGGAGATAACAGGGCTTTGGCCAGCTAGCCTCTTTCACAAAATGTGAAGATCCCAGAGAAAGCAGGCCAACACCCAAAACCGATGCAGTATCAGCTCTCCTGTTTGAAGAGTTTTACAACAATCTTGGAAAGGGCTTTCTTGGTGTTAAGACTGAGCATGGCTGACGTGCACCTGTTGGAGACTTCTTTGTGAGACAGCTTTCTTGCTGGCCTCAGACTCACCATATAGCTAGGGATGATCTTGAACTCTGATACTGTTCCCAAGTGGGGATAGCAAGAATCAGTCACCACACCTAGTTTATACTGGGCTGGGGATTGAACCCAGGTGTCATCCATAGTTTAATTATCAATTTGACATACCCTTGCATCACTTGGATAGAGGGCCTCAGTGAGGTACCATCTACATCAGGTTGGCCTGTGGAGCATTGTCTTGAGTACCTTGCTTGATACAGTGGTTCTCAACCTGTGGGTCTCTCCCCCCTTGTGGGTCAAATGACCCTTTCACAGGGGTTGCCTAAGAGTATTGGAAAACACAGACATTTACATTACAGTTCATAACAGTAGCAAAATTTATCACAGTATTAGGAAGGTTGAGAACCACTGATGTAAGAAAACCCACTCCCAATGGAGGCAACACCTTCTGGTAACATCCCAGATAAAAGGACATGGAAGAAGGAAGACATTTTGTTTTATGTTCATTTATCCTTTTTTGCTGGCTGGTTCGTCCATCCTGCTGGTGTTTCCTTCAGTGACATTAGAACTGGCTTCCACTCTAGATGGAAGAACAGTGACTCTCCAGGGGCCCTCCGGGCTTTCGGGGCCAGATTGGGACTGTTAAAGGCATCCTGCCTCACGGACGGAGCAACTGCCGGGTTCTTGATCTCTCCGGTGTGAGACAGAAATTTCCGTACTACTCTGACATCATCATATAAGCCAATATAATCCATCCTCTTTTAAAACATATATCCATCTGTCAGTTCTATTCCTCTGAAGATGACGAATACATCACACTTTCATACATGCTTAGAAAGCACTCTACCAGCTCAGCCTAAGACTTATTTTAAAGACTTTTAGATTTCCTGTGAAAGAGCAAGTGCCCAATGTTCTTTTGACATTTCTTCTGTTAAGCAGGAGTGAGTAATATCCCTGTAATTAAGAAATGCCTGGCACCTGGGGATGAGAAGCACCCACCCCCTGGTGTCAAGGATGTACAAATGGTCCAGCCCATCATCCCGTGATTGAGCTGGTTCCTATTTATATCTGTGAGTTGGTGGCCTCTGTGGTTTGCTGTGTCCTTTAAGTGCTATAATCAGTGTGGCACAACCGTGGTCCTTGTCCTATGAATAGTTCTGTCCCAAGTAGTTCTTAACATCTCACGGGCACCTTCTCTACTCAGAATCCTAATTTTCTGATGAGTAATTGGGAGAGAGGGCAAAGCAGACTTAAGTCAGACCCTTAATCGGATGAGTTATTTCTAGTTTCTTTAGATGGTCCATCCTGCTGTGAAAGAAGACAAACAGAGCTTATTCTCAAGACTCCTCCTTCCCCTCCTTTTCAGGAAGTGAAATGGGCTCATTTCGAATAGGTCAGAGGAGAAGGACGATGCCAGTTCCTTAGCTGAGCTGACTTTAAACTGTAGTCCCCAGGCCAGCAGCGCCATCACCACAACACTCAGGATGTTCTAGAAATGCAACTGGTATGTCACGTTGACCTAGATGTGCCTCATCCAAAGTGTGTGTCCCAGGAGAAAGAGAGACAGACATAGACAGACAGAGACATACAGTTACAGAGAGAAACAGACACACAGAGAGATAGAGACAGAGACAGAGGCAGAGGCAGAGAGAGAGAGACACAGAGAGACAGACACACTGAGACAGAGAGACAGAGACAAGGAAGACACACAGAGAGAGACAGAGAGAGACAGACAGACAAAAGCAGACACAGAGACAGAGACAGACCACTTCTGAGTGTGGGTACACATGCATGGTGCAGGTATGGAAGTCAACCTTCTACCTTCTGGGACTGAATCTCTCTTGGTCTGGAACTTTGCCACTTTGGCCAGACAAGCTTCTAGGGTTGCGCCCCCCCCCCCCCAATCTCACCATCATCGCAATTACAGGTGTGTGCTACCACGCTCGGCTTTTTAATGTGCGTTCTCAGGATCAGAACCTGGGTCCTCCCACTGGCAGGGAAAGTACTGTCCTAACTGAGCTGTCTCCCAGAACTGAAGTGTCTGCTTCAGAAACCCTTTGGTGATTCTGTTACAAGCGGAGGATTGAGAAGTGTTGCTCTAGTCAGAACCATTAGTACAGGGGGAGACTGAACCTGATTCCTAAGGATAGAACTGGGCTGAGCGCAGACCATGCTGCATGTGCAAACTCACCTACAGGGGCTGAGCCCACTGCCAGGGTCCCTGGAAATGCCTCTTGTCCACCCATGGACACACTAGAGAGGAGGAAAGAGGGAGGGGATGGTGATGAACGTGGAATTAGAGACAGCGGAGACAACTGAAGATGGACTGTAAATTACACAGACGAGGGTGGAATGTATTAGAACATCCATCATGGGCCTCTCCAGAGGCTCGTCCACGCTACATCACCTTAGGGACTATCAGTTCTGGTTTTTATGAAAGTTTCAAAGTCATTATGTTGGGTTTTCTGTTTTGTGTGTGTGTGTGTGTGTGTGTGTGTGTGTGTGTGTGTGTGTGTGTGTGTGTGCGTGCGCGCGCGCACACACAACAGAGTCCAGAAGAGGGTGTCTGATCCCCTGGAGCTAGAGTTATAGGCAGTTGTCCATCCATCAGTTACCAGTGGGATCTTGGGCTTCTTCTCGTTTTCGGCTATTGTGAGTTCTATGATTCCGAGTTGATAGATTTATCATTGAGACCCTGGTTTCAGTGGTTTGGGGCTTGTATCCAGAGGTGGTTTGCTGACTCGTATGCTAAATGTCTGTTTAATTTTCTGATGAACCTCCACACTTTTCCTCTCCTCTCTCCCTCCCCTCTCCTCCCTCTACTTTATGTATGTATGTATGTATGTATGTATGTATGTATATATGTATTTTGAGTCGAGATCTCACTGTGCTATCCTGATTGGCCTGGAACTCACTCTACAAACCGAGCTGGCTTTAAACCCAAACTCTCAGTGATCCACCCGCTTCTGCTTCCTGAGTGCTGGGATTAAAGGCGTGTGAAGCGGCGCCTTCACTGGCTCCATCCTGGTTTTTGCAGCAGCTGCAGTATTTCATATCCTCACCCACCATGCGTAGGGATCCTAATTTCTCTACACCTGCACCAATACCTGTTCCTTTTCTGGGTTTTGTTTTGTCTCTCTTTGTTTTTATAATAGCTACTGTAATGTGTGTAATTGGGAACTGATACAAGGGTCAGACTTTGGTACTGGAAAGAGCACTGAGCCCAAGGTCTCACTGTGTTTAAATGGCAGTTAAGAAGTCTTCTGTCACATGCTACTAGGCTTCTCGGGGATACTGGAATTAGAGTAAAGACTGGATGCTTTCTCCAAAATATCCTGATGCTGTTTGTTTGTTTGTTTGTTTGTTTACAGGGTTTCTTTGTGTAGCTCTGGCTGTCCTGGAACTCTCTCTGTAGATCAGGCTGGTCTTGAACTCACAGAGATTCACCTGCCTCTGCCTCCCGAGTGCTGGGATTAGAGCCGTGCGCCACCACACCCAGCCCTGATGCTCTTAGTATAATAGAATTTAAAATTTTTCCCCCTAGTTCCAAAATGCCAACCCAGTTACATTAAGTCAGCCCATGCTGAAATGTGAATGAAGCTCAGTTGTCCCTGACCTCTTTGAAGAATTTGACTTGGGAGCTTGTCACTTTTTTTCTGGTGCCAGTATAACACACATTCAGTAGAAAATATTCTTGGGATTAAGGAATTTGATCTTTTCCCAGGCAAGCCTCAGGGCCTAGCTGGCCTCTGATCACCAGGGGAAATCTGTGATACCCTGCAGCATCCTGTGCTGCTAGGTCAGGATGCTTGGTAGGTGAAGGATGCTATGTGCACTTTCATCTTTCCATGTATTCATCAAGGTGTAGCCCCGTAAGTCAGGAGCACCTGTACTACCCTTCCCATGGGACTTCACAGTGGCTTCAAGAATGGGACCCATGCCCTAGAGGATTTATCTATCTTCCTGTATTCCATGAGCTCCGTTCTGGATACCGTGTCTGATGCAGAGGGCATGAAGAAACATCAGCCATTTGTGAATCAGTGCAGTGATCCTGAAGCACAGTAGGGAATGTGTTTAGCCATCTCTGAAAATGCTTCATTTTTTTTTTTTTTAAAAATCTCTTATTTACTTATTTTGTGTGTGGATGTATGTTCATATGTGTGGGTGTATGTATCAGTGCATATGTGTGGAGATCACAATGCCTGGCATCATCTTCAGCCTCTTCATTTTATCTGTTTTGATAGACCCTCTTTCTCTCAATCCAGAGCTGGCCAATTCCAGCTATTCTAACTAGCCAACTTGCCCAGAAGAACCTGCGTCTCTCCTTCTGAGTGCTGGTGTTACAGGTGGCTGCCATTTTTGCCTGCCTTTAATTTACGTGGGCTTCAGGGATTCATGCTTCATTCCTCATGTGTGCTTGCCAAGTGTTTTATCTTCTGCACCACCAGCTCCTCAACCCAGAAAATGGTTCTTAAGTAGGAATTTGCTTGGCTATTTTATCATGCTATGCTGTCTTCACTATTTCAGAAAAATGAAAGACAACCTTAGCTGTTTTGTTTCATATACTAAATATTAACTTGTGGTGTTTGTACTCTCTGGCAGTCCTTAGGGGAGTGGGATTACTCTCATCTTATTGACAGGAAATGGGATCTGCCTGCTAAGTTCTTTGAACACATAGTCTGAGCCACGTGGGAGGGCTTAAGAGAAGAAAAGAGCCACCGTGGGCCAGAGTCCCATTCTGTCCAAGCGTTTTCGTCGATGCTACCTTCTGGTATGGTCTCATAAAGACTCATCACTGATTGCCTGGTTGTCTGGGGGCTTATTCTTCTTGTCTGTGTCTGCTGTTCTAGCAGATCTAACCCAGGCCCTTGCATGTGTTGGGCAAACTTGACCTCCCAGCTACACCCTCAGCTCTATTTCCTGTTTGGGACAGTCTCCCTAAGTTTGCCTAGGCTCTCCTTGAACCCACTCTG
This sequence comes from Peromyscus californicus insignis, assembly GCF_007827085.1. Classification (NCBI taxonomy): domain Eukaryota; kingdom Metazoa; phylum Chordata; class Mammalia; order Rodentia; family Cricetidae; genus Peromyscus; species Peromyscus californicus. Next base: position 17,605,900 of record NW_026294491.1, on the reverse strand, counting down.
TAGCCCCAGTAGGCTTTGAGCATGTGATCTTCCTACCCAATCCTCTGCAGTATTGGGATGTCAGGTCTGCGTCCTCAGGCTCATCTAGACTTAATCTTTTAAAGGGGATTTCACATTGAGTATAAAGGCAACTCAAATTCCTCATAGTTAACTCCTTTTACATTCACCTCGATCAACACTGGAAGTCTGTGGGCTTGCAAATATTTTGATTTTATGAATATAATTATTTCTAATTATGTCAATTATTCATCCGACATGAGGCAAATATACAGACTTTTAAAATCTGGCTTATGGGTAACATGCAGTGGAGGTCGTCGTTAGAATTTGAAGTGATCTGCTTTTAAGCGCACCTTGGAGTATGATCTCTTTAAGATGTTAGTTCTGTCGTAACCTGTGAACATTCTGTTAACATTTTGGCCTGCAGCAGTTTCTTTCCAGCCAATTTATTCTGGTTTCTCTCTGTGCTCTTGAGACTCTAAATGGCTAACTTTGCAGGAAAAACGTGCGCTGGGACCATCTGGTGTGTATCAAGGTGACCGCGTCTCAACTCATTTAATGGAATGTTCCTTTCTGTGATTTTTTTTTTCCCTTCTATTGGTATCTTTGTCCACACATTGATACCCTTATCTGGTGTATGTTTTGTACCTTTGCATTAAGTCAAGGTCATCGCTCCTCAGCCTCTGGCTCCCTCTCATATAGATTGCGATAATCGTCTTTTTTTTTTTCTTTTTTCACAATTATAAAATCCCACTGTAAGCAAGGAGCACTTAGACATTGCTGCAAATGGACAGTAATAATGTAAACAATGTGGCTCTGTGAACTCTCTCTTACTACTAGTCAGGGACATTTGGGTTGCAAACTCTTAGAAAGGCCAGTGGGATTTTAGGCTGGTTAGTGACAGGGTTTGTGCTGGCTCAAGGGTCCATTGCCTCCTCTTTTTTCTGATGTGGCTGCCGGGAGATGCCTGGGTGGGTAAGCCTCAGCCTGCCTTTGGTCCCCAGTGCTGTTTGCTTTGTCTTGTGAGACGGGCAGAGTGGATGGCAGGAAGCTGCGCCCTGAGAAGGCACCTGATCTGTGAGAGCCTTTGCCCTTCTCATTTCAGTTTCCTTTACCGACACGGAGGATTCCTCTCGGTCCTAGCTAACTCTTTCTTAGGGTTACAAGGATGGGAAGATGCAGTTTGCAAAGGCTTATAGAATTTCAGGAGCCTGAGCAAAAGTTCCCCAAGTATTAACCTGAGAAATGGTTTGCCAGGCCAACTGCTGAAAATGCCAGGAGTTCAGATCGTTCTCTAAAATGTTGTTATTACATCTTCAAAGTGGTTTTTACGTTGAGGTTTCACTTGAGGATTTGAACATGTTTGTTCTGTGGATAAAGGAACTGGGATGGCCCCCCCGACTGGACAATTGAGACTCTGGAGGCATGGATCACTGTTCCTAACTTTTCTTTCCCTCCATGGCGCAGGAAGAGAACATTCTGGGGCAGAGCTGACGCACCATAATTAGTCCTATGTTACTTTCCAATGGAAGTAGGGCTTGTGTTAGGGAAAGGGCCAGGGCTGAAGGACTGGTTCTTTTAGCCAAAGCTTGAACCATGAGCCATCTGGGTAGAACCAACCTCTCTCCTTATGGCTGCCCTGCGAGAACTAGAGCAGCTTCCCCCAGACTGGCTGTGCTGGCTTCTTCAGCTGGAATTTTAATCTTCCCAGTGACCAAAAAATATGCATGGCTACAGGTGTGCAGGGAGCATGTGCCATTTGCCTAACAAACAAATGACTTTTTCTTTGATGGGGTGGTTCTTAGAGAGGGAGGGGACCAGAGAGCCTGGGGGTCACCACGGACTCTTGAGTTTCCCAAGTCAAATGTTCTAAAGGACTTTAGAAGGACTTACGCACAGCCTGTTTGTGTAGGTCACGGGGTCTGTCACAGGTGTTGGGTAAACACCAAGTGACCTAATGAATAAAACATAGCAGAGCCCCAGAATGGTTTCACAGTCGATCCTAAAGGCTGTGTTCGTCACTGAACCCTAAATGTGTTCCTCCACCTGATGTAATTATAGCTAGATTCGGTTCTAGAGACTCAGGGCAACGTAGTAAACAAAATGGGCTTCTGTTCCGTGGGCTCTTCTCATTGTGTTGTGGTTCATAAAACATTTGTGAACGGATTCCAGGGACAGGGTTTGTCCTCACTGCCGCTTGCCTGTAGGAGCTGTCCATGCATCGTGTGCTAATAGATAAGTCTTGAGGAAGGATTAGGGAAGGCAGGAAGTGACGGTGCTTTAAATAGAAATGTATTAGGAGACACACGGAAGCTTTTTTGTATTTTCCTCTCATCTCAGGGGACTCCCACCACCCAAACTGGCTGAATACAGCATTATTTTGACTGTTTAGTTTTTGTTGTGTTTCTTAGAATAATTCAGAAAGGCCAATAATCGACATAGATTTTGAGAGGTGCAATGTACATTTCAGCTAATTTTATACACATTTTTCACTGATTTGATTGATTTCAGCTTGTTTCCATGGTCTCAGCTTCTACTCTTGAGAGCCTGATATTGAGGCGGTAGAGAGCTGAGACTGAGGTCAGGTGACCTGGTCCAAGTCCTATTCTGACGTTGTTTGAGATAAAAGTGTACACTCATGTTGGAATCATTTCAAAAATTGAACCCGGAAGAAGTGATGATGCTTTTGTGGCCTAATTGGGTTGGGTGGAAGATGAGGAGGCCGACGGGCTTGCAGTGGGTGGCAGGACACTCATTCTTGTTGATGTGGTTCTGGGATCCTTTTTCTCTCGGCTACACCTAGAGACAGGGTGTCCTGAGGAAAATGGCTGCTGTTTATCTTCAGTCTACAAGGCTGCATGTAGTGCCTGCCAGTACCAAGCAAGGAGGTGAGATTCCAAAGTGAGGAGGCAGGAGGCAAGGATGAAGTAGGGCGATGGTGAGTAGAATAGGTTTAAAAAATGAATTTTTCACAGGTATAAATAAGGAAATCACCAGAGGGGCCAATGATTAAGTCCTCATATTCTGTATTTCTGGGCATGGTGCCATTTATTGATTGGAAAGACTTTTTGTCAGGAGCCATATCTTGGTAGAAGGAAAAAGAAGTGTTTAGGAACTATAGAAGTTATGTTTCTGGCTTGTGTTCTTTTACTCTCTAGAAAATATACCTGTGGGAGTCTGTGGGAGTCCAGCTCTGACCTGCTCCCACTTTTCAAATGGTTCTTTGGTGGAGGAGAGAGGAATGAGGAAATATTAGGTAAAAAGATAGAAAGAGACACAGGATAGCTTTGGGAGGGCCCTGGGTCAATACTCAGCTGCCCAGAGCTTTATTCAAAAGGACTTTTTATAATATGCCAAGGGGAGAGGCAAAAGACAATCAAAGCACACTGTTCAACCAAGTGTAGGCCCTTCCAAACACCTGGTAAACACACCTGTGGCCAAATCATCCCATTACGTTGCCCTGCTGGGTAAAGCAAGCTCAGGTTCTCTGACCTTGAGTAAGGTCTTACTAGCAAACCTCTGTGAGTCTCCACATGTACCTTTATTTTCATACTTAAGGATACAGAAGGATATGTGTGTGTCTATTTACACACACATATATACACATATATACTTTTATACTTAAGGATATATACACACATATTTTCAGTAATATTTGTTAATATGTTTGCTTATCATTTTGGCTAGTGTACATAAAGCTGTGGCTTGCACACTCATACAGGGCTACCATTTACAATACTCATAAGCATACACCTTCCCACTCTCTGGCCCACCCTCTCCTATTGCTTCTCTTTCTATACAAGACACCTCCACACAAGGATCAGCGTTTTCCATATTCACTTTAGTAATTATCTTGTCTTTGAACTACCTTATGGTGACCTGAGTCTATATGTTTTTGGTTTAAGTTCTGTTGAAAGCACTCGGCTTAAACAGTTTTGGGGTTTGAGAAAGGCCCAAAGGACCTTTACATACTTGGAGAGTTTAAACCTGTACCACTGCCAGATACTTCTAGTGTGAAAAGAGAAGTCATGAGGTCACATGCAAACCTTCTGGCAAATAACAGTGGTAAATAGAGAATTTAAAAAAAAATTCAACTATTTAAAGATACCTGGAAGTCACAGGACAGATGAAAAGTAGAGATTATTCTAAAAGAGCATACCTGTGACCCAAGGGTCAGGGCTGTGAACTGATGTGTTCTGACCCAGCAGCACCTACCTGCCTGCTGCATACATATGGGGTGCAAACCCAAGCTGGGGCTGAAGGAACTAGGGACTGGAGATCACGGTTGGAAAAACACTTGCAAATTTAGGGTTGGGTTATGTTCCTTTTTTTTTTTTTTTTTTTTTTTTTTGGTTTTTTGAGACAGAGTTTCTCTGTGTAGCTTTGCGCCTTTCCTGGAACTCACTTGGTAGCCCAGGCTGGCCTCGAACTCACAGAGATCCACCTGCCTCTGCCTCCTGAGTGCTGGGATTAAAGGCGTGGGCCACCGCCGCCCAGGTGTTTATGCGTGTGCGTGCATGCGTGCGTGCGTGCGTGCGTGTGTGTGTGCGCGTGCGCGTGCGCGTGCCTGCCTGTGGAGGCCAGAAGAGGGCATCAGATTTGGAGCTGGAGTTTCAGGTGGTTGAAAGCTGCCCAATGTGGGTTCTGGGAACGGAATACAGATCTTCTGGAGGAGTAGTAACCACTCTTCACCCCTGAGCCATCTCTTCAGTCCCCACTACCTGGCTTGGCAATCTGTAAAGAAAGCCTCCATTGTCATTACAGACCCAAAAGTGAAGTGGATATTTCAATTTTGAGAGCAACCACTAAAAATCATAAAGAGATACAGCTCTAAGGCTAATAGCAGAAATAAAATAAAAATAAAATAAAATAAGACGACATCTCATTATTAGAAAGCAAGCTGCACGCCTGGGACTGTAGTCCAATGATACAGTGTAGATTGAAAGCAGAACAACACAAAAGCGAAGAAGGCTTGAACAGAGGAACGAAAATTAGATGAGCAAGACACATTGAAAGAGATCTGAGCTGGGTGGTGGTGGCGGCGGCGCACTCCTTTAATCCCAGCTCTGGGGAGGCAGAGGCAGGTGGATCTCTGTGAGTTCGAGGTCAGCCTGGTCTACAGAGAGAGATCCAGGACACCCAAACTACACAGAGAAACCCTGTCTCGGAAGACCAAAAAAAAAAAAAAAAAAAAAAAAGAGAGATCTGAACATAGTCCTACCAATAATTATATTTAATATTAATTGGCTAAACTCTTTAATTAAAAAACACAGTATGTCAGACTAAGAAATGATAAGAACAACTCGTGGTCTCTACAGTTTTTTTGGTTTTTTGAGACAGGGTTTCTCTGTGTAGCTTTGCTCCTTTCCTGGAACTCACTCTGTAGCCCAGGCTTGCCTAGAACTCAGAGATCCGCCTGCCTCTGCCTCCACCACTCGGCGATCTCTACAGTTTTAATGACAGGATAAATCGCAATGTCAAAAAAGACTCATCAGAGACATAAACTGTAAAGGAAGAGCAGTTATAGACTTTTAATAAAGAGAAGTGTTAGAGGCAGTAAGGATGACTTCTTTTAGGGTAAGATCAAGTGTAGACAGAAAAAGGAAGATATCTTGATGGGAAAAATGGTCAAAATAATCCCAGGTCAGTACAGTATATTATCCCACTAAGCATACAAAGAAACAAGAATATTTGACCTAAATTCAGGAAAAAATTTTAGGCAGAATTGAAACATTGCCACTATAACATATACACTTTGCAGACATTGAGAGTTCATGAGGCATAATAGCAAGAGTAAACACCCAAGCATCAAATGAAAGGAATAAATAAGCATGTCCATCAGCTGAAAGTTAGAGACATGCTTCACCGTCTCCACCAAAGGCTGGCCAGGATGTAAAAGTTCAGAACACTTACAACTGCTTTAACTGATATGTGTAAAACCCTGTGCACAACTGTAGAATGTTCCTTATTTTAAAGTGTATGTGGAATGTATCCCATGATACACTGTGTGTAAGAAAGCACATTTTAACAGGTTTCAAAAACCAGGTATCTTACAGACTATGTTCTCTTGCTACAGTGGAATTAAGCTAAATTAAAACATGCAAAACAACAACAACAACAACAACAACAACAACAAACAAACCTCCCTAGATATTTAGAAATTAAATAAGCTGATTCTAAACAAGCATGGGGCAGAGAAGAAATGAGATACTTTAAATTCAATGATAACAAAAAATCTGTCAGATTTATAAGAAATAATGCAGGGGCTGGAAAGATTGCTTAGTGTGTTCGTACATGGTGACCTGAGTTTGGATCCCTAGCAGCCATATAAAAGAGCTTGAGGGCAAGCATCTGCGATGCCATTGGGCTGGGCAGAGACAGGGAGGTTGCCAGAGCTTACTGGCCGGCCTCTCTGTCAATCAGAGTTTCAGGTTCCCTGAAAGACCCTGTGTCAAAAGATAAAGTGGAGAATGATAAAGGATGCCTTAGCTTTCTTTCTGTGGCTATGGTACCTTGGCAAAAAGCACTATAGAGGGAAGGGGTTTATTTTGGCCCACAGTTACAGAGGGATAGAGGCCAACAAGGCAGGGGAGACAGGGCAACAGGAGGCGGACCCATGTGGCAGGAGGAGGAAGCTGGCTGACCACATTACATCCGTACACAGGAAGAGAGGCCAAGTTACACCACCTCAAAGCCCCCCACCCCCCGCCAGTGACCTACTTCCTCCAGCAAGGCTCCACCTCCTAATGTTGCCCAATCTCTCTAAACTTCACTATGACCTAGGGACCTGAACCTGTGGGAGACATTTCATATTGAAACCACAACAGGGGAGTTCGCCCTCTGTTTGATCTCTGGCTTCTAAGCACACATGCACATATATACATATACACATATGTACATGTACACCTCCCCCCCCCCCCACACACACAATTTAGGTCCTGGAGATGTATCTCAGTGGTAGAGAACTTGTCTAGCTTGATCTCTAATTTTAGACATTCTCTTTCTGTGTATCTGTCTGTCTGTCTTTATCTATCTATCTATCTATCTATCTATCTATCTATCTATCTATCTATCTATCTATCATTAGACTGGACCTCATATTCCTTATATTCCCAAGAATGACTGGAACTTGCTGTGTGGCTGAAGATGACTTTGAATTTTCCTACATACTGACTGTTGGGATTACAGCTGTGTGCCACCACACCTGGGGAATATAGTGCTGGAGACTAAACCCAGGACTTTATGTGTGCTAGGCAAGCACTCTATCAACTGAGTCACAGCCCCAATCCTTAATTCATATTATTTATATATATGTGTGTGTGTGTGTGTGTGTGTGTGTGATACAAAATAGGTATGTAAATACACACATGTATTTTTATATAGCTATATATACACATATATATTTATATAGCTATGTATAAATACACACACACACACACACACACACACACACACACACACACACACACATATTTTAGGAGGGTTTGAGACAGGGTTTCTCTGTGTAGCTCTGGCTTTCCTGAACTCACTCTGTAGACCAGGCTGGCCTGGAACTCAGAGATCCACTTACCTCTGCCTCCTAAGTGCTGGGATTATAGACAATAGCCACCACCACTTGGCTCATAATATATATATTTTAATCATTCCTGAGAGTCATTTTGGAAGTTCTGAAGCCAAGAGGAAAATAAGAAAGTTGGGGTGAGCTAACATTGCTGAACTGTCTAGTGGGGCCACACAGTAGGTTGGTGCCTTTCCCATGGAACAGACCCCACACTCCATAATTCTAAGGGTTGCCCCTGTAAAATTCCAGATCCTTCAAAGTGTCCCTAACTGGTGACAGAAAATACTTCAAATCATGGTCCCCAAGAGCACCAAGCCATCATCTGTTTTATTTCATGTCAGGGGTACATCTTTCTGATGTTTATTTGTACCCACTTCATGGGCTTCCTAAGACCGCTTGTTCTAATGGTCCTGGTTTCTTTGGAAGTGCCTAGCTAGCTTGGGACTCGGAAGGATTGCCAGATGTTTTTGTAATGGTCAGAGAGTAAGTCATGTAAGCATCATAGACACTGTAGACCAGAGATTCTCAACCTTCCTAACGCTGCGACCCTTTAATATAGTTCTTCATGTTGTGGTGACCCCCAACCACAACATAACTGTAATTTTGCTACTGTTATGAATCATAATGTAGATATCGATGCTTCCTGATGGTTTTAGGTGACCCCTGTGAGAGAGTTGTTCAACCCCCACAGGATCATGACCCACAGGTTGAGAACTACTGCCTTAAAGCCTCCCTCTAGAGGCCACACCTAACAGCACAGGGAGCAGAGAGATTCAGTCCTCACATGAGCTTAGAAGACAAGTAATGGAAGAGGCAGGTGTTGCCTAATGACTGGAAGTGTCCTGAGAAGTGAGTCCTTGGGAGATTTCATCTTATGCAAACAACTGTGGTATGCACTCACACAAACCTGGGCTACATAGGTCGATCACTTGACCCAGCTTCTTAATGCAGTTGAGAAACAAGGTAAACATGAGATGTGAGGCTGAGCCAGAGTTAGCCCAACATATGGTGTTAGAATAAATACTTTAAAAAAATGCATGTAGGACGCCGGGTGGTGGCAGTGCATGCCTTTAATCCCAGCACTCGGGAGGCAAAGACAGGTGGATCTCTGTGAGATTGAAGCTGGCCCGATCTACAGATCGAGTTCCGGGACAGGCTCCAAAACTACAGAGAGAAACCCTGTCTCGACAATCCACAAACAATTCCTGTAGGGCAAGTTTACTCTAAGGACACATAGTAACAATATGATAAATTCAAATCAGTATCATTGTTGCTACAAAGTATTGCCACTGTTAGTAATATGTGTAACTTTCCTATGCCTGCCAGTGCAGTAGAATTACTTGAGACAGTTTGCCATAGATACCAGAGGAGAAATGATTTGAGCCAAGGAGTCACAGTGGCCCCCAGATGAACATAACTAGTTGTAGGAGTCAAAGACGCTTAGCCAATAGCTGGGCAGTATGTGTCTGTGACCCCAATACTCAGGAGGTAGAGGTGGGAGGTTCAGGGCAACACTTTGGTTACATGGCATTTGAGGCCACCCTGGGCTACAATTGCTCCAGTTTCAATAAACAAATAGATGGTGTTCATCAAGACACATTGAGATGAATCGATTTCATGCTAGACATTGTCAGTTTTAAAGAATTTCTCTCACTTTCTTTTTATATTCACTCTTCCTCCTGTTCACAGACTTAGTGAACTACAATAGTGAGTTTGGGGCCAGCTTGGGCTACATAGGATATCTCAAAAAAGAAAATGTCAAGTCAGCCAGTAGATGGCAGTGTGGCTTCGTGCTTGAAGTGAAGCTGGGGGTGGGGGCGGGGGAGGGGGGATTGTCTCCACTGCAATCTGGCATGTTTAAGGCAAAATGACTTCATAGCTCATTTAGAAAAATGCATTTTAATAAACAAGCAGATAGATTTTAACTGAGTTCTGAGCAAGCATTTTTTCCTTGTTTGGATCCTATATTCCATCATCTTGGGTGTTTTGGCTTTACTTGAGGTTAAGAATGGCAGTTTTTGTGTCTGCTTTTCACCTTGTTCCGTGTATAAGTCCACGAGTACTTCAGTTTACAAGTATCCAAATGTTTTACTATTATTATTCCTTCCTTTAAAAGTATATCCATGTTTTAAAAAATTCTGTGTCGTCGATGACGATACACGCATGCATGCATGCATGCATGTATGTATACGTGCACAATCCCCCGGCCCCTGTACATTTCCAATTGACCCAGTTGCGTAGTATACTGTTATGTTAGGAAGTCTGACGTGCCAGGGCTGGGATGTAGCTCAAGTTGTAGTATGCCAGCCCAGCATGCAAGAAGCCCCGGATTCCATTCCTAGCACATATAAAATTGGGTGTAAGTATACACAGCCATAATCCCAGTACTTGGGAAGCAGAGGCAGGAGGATCAAAAGTTCAAGGCCCTTCTTGGCTACATAGCTGAAGTCCATGTCCCATGTCTAAGAATAAAGTAAACAAAAAAGTCTTGATGGAAGTGTCCCCTTGCTGGTTTCTTCTGCACTTCCTGCCTGCTATCACTTTGCCATCCACTGCAGTGTGGCTTTGCTCTGAACACCACACGGTAATGTCAGCAGGGATGTCCAGAGGACACAGGCTAGGCTCCTCTTCCTTGCTCTTCATGGCTTCCTCCCTGGCACTTCTTGGGTGTGCTTTCCCACATCCCCTCCTTTTCCCAGAAGGAACACTTCCCTTCTCTGCTGAGCTAAGTGTTGAGGTCCCTTGGGTCGCAATCATCTCGGACAGTTTTCTTTCATTCCCCCAATCAACCCATTGGCTTTCTCCACCTTGGGGGTGTGCATGGGAGTCTCCATCTTGGCCAGCGCCACAGACCCCAGGCCAGGGAACTCGTCTTTCAACTGGTTTTCCTCTTTCTGGATTTACTTTCTTCTAGTCCCTTCTCTACATTTTTCCTCCCAGAAGAAAAAAGCTTTTTCAAAAGCAAACTCACTTCTTAGAATACTCCCGGGGTTTTTCACGGATCAATAAATCCTAAAGCTTCAACACTGTCTCCTGTGTAATCTGACCCCAGCTTGGGCATCCTTCCTCACCTGGTGGACTCCAGCCTGAGCAGGCTTTTTATCAATATTTCCCCACAGGCTCTTGGCAACCAGCCTGGAGACCTAGGGACACACTGTCCTCTCCGTCTGGTGTTCTCCTGCGGCCCTGCACCCATTCATCCAGGCTCACTGTTAGCTGCATGTCCCACAGACTCCTCCCCTGTCCTTGCAGATAACATGGGTCCTCCTTCTGTGACAGGCTCACCCTCCTCTCAGCTCACATCTATTTCAGTGTGTTTTCCCAGCTCTGTGTGCACTGTTGGTTTCTGCTGTGTCTGAGGCCACACAGTGCAGACTGACCACCTGGCTCTCTGTTTTATTCTGGTTTCCAGCAACATTCCAGGGACAGCCCGGGATGGCATTCACTTATGGAGAACTGCAGGTAGCCAGTGCCTCAGGCATGTCAAGGATGATGATGTTCATTTTTCTGAAGCTTAGCATCTTACTGGGAATTCATTTTTTTTTTTTAGGTAAATAACGGCAAAACGTACCGTTCTGAGAGATTTGTTTGAAATCATTCACATGCAGATGAGTTTTTTTAGAATACCAATTATAAATAGTAGCTTAAAAATGTTTAAGATCGATGATTTTTTTCATAGAATGGGTACCAATTTTAAAATTTGTTTTGTTCTTGGTGAGGCCCAGCAACGGTCAGTGGCTAATATAAATTGGATGATGTGGTGGGCCGTTTTCATTGTTAGCTTGACTTGATTTAGAATCACCATGGTTACACACCACTGGGCGTGTTCATAAGGATGTTTCCAGAAAGGTGTGACAGAGGAAGGAGGACCCACCTTTAGTATGGGTGGCACCATCCCCCAGGCTACCATCCAGGACTAACCAAAAGGGGGAGTCAGAACAGACAGCATGGCTGCTCTCTCTGCATCCGGAACACAGACACAGCTGCTCAGTCACTTCGCAGGCCTTCCCCAAAGTGATGGACTGTGGCCCCTCACATGCTGCTGACTCAGAACAAACCCATTCTTCTCTTAAGCTGGTTTTGTTGTGTATTTTGTCACAGCAACAATAAAAGTCACTAACACAGATGAGAAAAGAGAATTTCAAATTCTGGGCATCCTTTCATTTGGACGTAGAAAATGACACGCACATAGTTATCCCACGTTTCTATAAATATCCTCAAACTCAATGAAAGGCATTTAAGATACTGGGGTTTAAAAAAAAATCTTATCATTTTCCCAGTAATTAAAATGGCAGTCCTAATCAACCCCATAGACCACAATTACTCCTAAAATATACCTGAGTTCTGTGTCTAAATTTGAGCAGCCCGAGAGAACAGCAATGACTCACCACTTTTCAAGCTAAAACTGTGTAAGTCGGGCCTCTATTCCAACACATTCTTCTAAGTCAACATCCATGGGTAAGTTTTCTCACTGATTGGAAAACTGTCTCTCCCCATAAGATGTATTGAGCACCTCTCGGGTACCTGACTCACCGTTACACTTGATGAGAGACATGCTCATCTCTCTTCCTTTACCTAATCTACAAGAGGAAATGGCTGAGCAAAGGGGGTCAGCCTTTGTGTGGAGAGTTACTCACCAAAAGCAAAACCCCAGCTGCATTTGGAAGGAGGACCCTGCTGGGCCTGGGATGACTCTCATAAATCTCCCTGCTGCATTTTTTCCCCCAATAGAAAATGAGGTACTTTAGAAGATAATCATGCTTTAATTTGCTTCAAAGAACAATTTCAAAGCCTTCTGGTCTGATTTAGAGATGTCTTTATTCATCTGCTTAGAAACTGGGAAGTGGAGGGGGAAAAAAAAATCTTCATGGCTGTCCAGTAGAAATTACTGAAAAGTCTTTTTTTGTGTGTGTATGTGTATGCACGATATGGAAGCCATTTAAGAAGTAGATGGGCGGCACAGGGGTGGTGGCACAGGCTGCTAATGCAATACTCTGAAGGAAGTGTCCTGAGGACTATGAGTTCAAGGCCAACCTCAACTATATAGAGAGTTCAAAACCAGTCTGGGCTGCATGAGACCCTGCCTTCAAAGACACAGAAGATTAGAAAGATACTTAAAAACAAGGCAAGGACCAAGAGCATCCTTTGTGCCTACTTATCGTTTGAGGAGACCCACAACTTTCTCTAGAAGCTTCTATCCAGAGATAGGCCACACCCATTCAGCCAGTGACAGCCCTAAAAGGTGAAGACCAAACCAAGAGAGTGGACCTCATGTATTCCTGGCTTCTCTGGAGAAAAGCACAAAAAAAACAAAGCAGAAGTTGGTTAGGGCTTTTTATTTGGTTTCTCCTGGCAGAAAACATATTCCAATCAGGTTTAGCAACACATGAAAAATTGTTGGCTCATGAAACTCAAAGGCCCAGTGGGAATTCTTTTTAGATGGGTCTGGATAGTGACCCTCACTGTTACCACATCTCTGTATCTTCCCTGTGGTTCCAGCACATCTCCCCTTCTCATAGGTTCTTGTTGCATGTAGGCAAGACAAGGCAGAGCATAGACACTGTTAGTAGTAGTAGTATATGCCAGTAGGGGGGAAAAAATCCCATTTATTCATTTATTTTTGCAGTTTGAGAAGTTGAACCCAGATTCTCACACATACTGGGCAAGACAAGTATACAGCCACCTGAGAACAATTCTGAAAATACAGACAAGTGGAAAGTGTGTAACTCCCCCAATTGACCTCCAATTGACCTCCAATCTCACCATGTGGATAAAATGATATTTAATATTTTAATGTATTATATATGAATTTCTGTGACTCCTTTGAGTTTTTTAAAGGTCTGTCTATATGTATGTATGTATGTGTATGGTATATATATGTGTGTGTGTGTAGATGTATATGTATATATATGCGAATGATGTATGTATGTGTTTCAAGTGCAAACATGTGCATGTGAGCATGTAGGTCAGAGGTCAACCTCAGCTGTTTTTCCTCACCATCCACCTTGTTTGAGACCATGTAGGTCTCTTTGTTGTTCACTGTTCTGCGTGCTAGGCTAGCTGGCCCATGAGCTCCCAGGAATCCTCCTGTCTCTACTTAACATCTATCTCACAGGAGGCTGGCTGGGATTATAAAGTATGAAACCACACTTGACTTTATGTGAGTCCTGAGATTTGAACTCATGATCACATACTTACACAGCAAATGTGTTTGCCCACAGAGCCACCTCCCCAGCCCTTTTTTGAGTTCTATCAGGGAATGTGGTTGTGTGCTTGGAAGCTGTGTTACCGAGTGTGAACATATTGTGGATTACTGTCTGCTGACAAACGTGTGTTTTTGTCCATGATAACAGTGGCTGCTTCCACGTCCACTCTCCTCAAGGGAATGAAGCCTCCGTGGTGTGTTCTGAAGCCCCTCTCTCATGCCTTTTCTTGGTGTCTCCTTCCATCCCTGTCTCTGTCTTCTGTCCCTTGCTTTTCACTGTGTCTTTACTTTCTGAGTGGATCCTCACAGACTCCTGTAGCTGGGTTGTTCTTGTCTTGTTTTGTTTTTATTTTTGCTTTCGTTTGGTGTTAAGGATCAAACCTAGTGCTTTGTGCATACTAAACATTCACTCTCCCACAGAGCTAGGTCACAGCCCTGGATCTTGTATTTTTATCCAACTTGACAATTACATTTTAAAAATTGGAATGTAGAACATTTGTGTTAAATAAAACTATTGATGTGACTTGGTTCATATATATTATTTTGTTAACTATTTAGTATTTGATTTACACACACACACTCATACTTTTTTGTTTTTGAGACAGGGTCCCTTGTATCCAAAGATGACCTTAAACTCTCAATTTTCCTGCCTCCATCTCCCAAATGCTGGGAATATAAGTGTGTGCATCCACACCTGGCCACCTTACATATTTATTAGTATTTCTTTTCTTGTCTTTCTTTTGGACTATTTTTGTATCTTATATAATCACATTTATTAGCTCATGGCTATGAATTTACACATTTAATGTCATATCTTTAGACAACATATTGCCATTATGAGAACCTTACAGTTTCGTTTGCTCATGCAGCTTTTTACTTATGTATGTGCTATAAACTGTATATGTCATAATTTTATGCTACAAAGTTAGATGTATACAGAATATTTTGCATTTTTCAAATGTTTTCCAGCAATACCTCTTGTATTTTTCACCTATTCACCATTCAGGCATTTTTTGTTTTTTGTTTTGTTTTTTATTTGTTTTTTGTTTTTTAGGTTCACTTGTTTATTTAAAGGTTTTTTTTTCATTTTATATACCACCCACTGTTCCCCCTCCCTCCCCTTCTGCTCCCCCAACCTCTTTCCATCCCAACCCCACCCACTTTTCTAGGGGGCAAGGCCTCCCTTGGGTATTCGACATAGGCTGGCATACTAAGTTGGGGCAGGCCCAAGCCCTTCCCCGCTGCATCAGGACTGAGTACGGCATGGCAACATAGGGAATGGGCTCTAAAAAAAGCCAGTTCATGTACTCGGGATGAATCCTGATCCAATTGCCAGGGGACTCACTAACAGATCAAGTCACACATCTGTCATCCCCATTCAAGGGGCCTAGTGCAGAGTCTGTGGGCTCCCACTAGCTTGGGTCAGCTGTCTCTGTGGTTTTTCCCATCATGATCTTGTCCCCCCTTGCTCTTACAGTCCCTCCTCCCTCTCTTCAACTGAACACCAGGATCTTGGCCAACTGCTTGGCTGTGGGTCTCTGCATCTGTTCCATCAGTTGCTAGATGATGTAGGTTCTATGATGACAATTCGGGTAGACATCAATCTGAGTGCAGGGGAAGGCTAGTTCAAGCACCCTCTCCACCATTGTTATGAGGCTTAGTTGGGGACATGCTTGTAGGTTCCTGGGAATTTCTCTAGCACCAGATTTCTCCCTAATACCATCTTTCACCTGCCAGAATGACTAAGATCAAAAACACTGATGAAATCTTATGTTGGAGAGGATGTGGAGAAAGGGGAACACTCTTCCACTGTTGATGGGAGTGCAATCTTGTACAGCCACTCTGGAAATTAGTATGACGGTATCGCAGAAAATTGAGAATCAACCTACCTCAAGACCTAGCAATACCACTCTTGGGCATATACCCAAAAGATGCTCAACCACAACACAAGGACATTTGCTCGACTATGTTCATAGCAGCGCTATTTGTAATAGCCAGAACCTGGAAACAACCTAGATGCCCCTCAACTGAAGAATGGATAAAACAAATGTACATTTACATACTGGAGTATTATGCCAGTGGTAAAAAACAATACCATCAGGGAATTTGTAGGCAAATGGATGGAACTAGAAAATATCATCCTGAGTGAGGGTAACCCAGACCCAGAAAGACAAACACAGTATGTACTCACTCATAAGTGAATATTAGATGCAAAGCAAAGGATAAACCAGCTACAACCCACAACCCCAGAGAATCTAGGTAAAGAGGAGAACCCCTGAGAGAGACATGCATGGATCGCCCCAGGAAGGGGAAAGGGGTAAGATCTCCTGGGTAAACTGCGAGGGAGGAGTGGAGGGGGAGGGGAACATGAGGGTTTGAGATGGCTGTGTTGGGAGAGACAGAGAGGGAGGACAGTGAAAGAGGTGTTTTGTTTCTTTGTTTCATCCTTCCAGGTTTCTATTATTTGGTAGAAGTCTGGTGGCGTTATATTTTGTAGCCTGTTTTTCTTTCCTTATCTAAAACATTTTATCTTCATTTTTGCTGAGCACAGAGGTCTATTTTTAGAAGTTGAAAGCCAGTAATCACATTCCAATTTACTTAGTTTCCAAGCAAAGTCTTTGGTCATCCTTTTTTTTTTTTTTTTTTTTTTTTTTTTGTGTGTGTGTGTGTGTGTGTGTGTGTGATGGTACTTAATTTCACTTACTTCTGGTCGATCTAGAATTTTCTCTTCATTACATTGCCTCCTCTCCCCACTCCCTCCATCAGCTAGGACCTCTTGGCATGTAGCCCCGGCTGGCCTCACATTGGAGATTCTTGTCAGTGCTAGGGTTACAGGTGTATGCCCCCAGACAAAAACATCTGTTACAAAGTCTGTCTTGTACTAACATGCTGGTTATCACAGGAGCTTGTGGGAAGAAGAATGTACTTAAAGCGACTAATGCGGCGTGACGAGTGGTTGTGCGTTTGTCCCGTGCTAATGTCCAAACATGAAGCTGAACTCATGAGATTTGAGGAATCTGCCTCATTGAGTTCATTCTCTACATGTGTTTCATTTAGAATTACATCATTGTTATTCCCCTGTGTCAGCAGATATCGTATGTTATTACTCCATGTGTGTCAAAGTTCCTTTAACTCTTTCTTATTTTAAGAATTTTACACTTGGGCTGGAGAGAAGGCTCAGCTATTAAGAGTACTGGCTGCTCTTCGAGAGGTCCTGAGTTCGATTCCCAGCACCCACATATCGGCTCACAACTGTCTGTAATTGTAGTCCTATGGGATCCAGTGCACTCTTCTGGTGTGCAAATATGCATGCAGACAAAGCATCAATAAACATAAAATGCATAAATTAAAAAAAGCAAGTTACACTTCTTTTCAGTTCTCTATTATTTCAAAGACTGGATTAGAATTCTTGACGTCAATCTTTGCTTTATGTCTTGCTGGTATATGTGCTGAAGTAAAATTAGTGAATTGGAAGACTTGTGAGTGTTGAGATCCTCCTCAGTACTTGATGGGTAGGTCACACCAATGGTCCCCTGGTACCCCCTCGATAGCCCTCTCCGTTTTGTTCTTGAGTGAGTGCCTACTGAAAGCGGTCACTCTGGGAAGTCCAGTGCCAGGAAGAAATAAGAGCATCTCTTCCTCCTAATGTCTCACCGGTAAGTGACCAGGAGGATGCCACATTTGGGACACTGAGTAGTCTTGACACATTTAAAGATGGTGGTTTATGATAAGGTTAAAGAGAACATGGTTCAGCTGGACAGGGAGACTGCTTACGGTGTCTGAAGGGTGGCACTCCATGGCACATTTATGACCAGGGCTGTTTGGTGCTAACAAGGGTGTATGCGAAGTAGGAAGATTGTGAGTTTGGAAGCTGACAGTGAAGAACCCTGTGTACCCTTGTGCACACCCTGTCTCCCATACACGGTGAGGAGGAAGACCCCCTTCTCCATCACAGTCGACCTCTTACCCCTGCCTTGTTCCGCTCATGGGCCTCATTTAATCTGAGAGTTTACAGTCTGCAGCTAAATACTGCAACTGTCCTTTGTAGCAGGAATCTTAAGTGGTCTTATTAATAAAATCAAACCTGGAGCCAGGTATTGGGGTGAACGCTGGAAGATCAGAGAAACAGAAGCAGCCACAGCCACCTCACCTGGCCAATTCCTCAGCTGATCCTGTTTCCTCAGACTGGAAGCCTCTGAGTCCTCATCCAGAATGAATCTCAGCTGAACTGCTGCTCAAAAGCCTAAAAGCTTAACCAGTCAAAAGCTGTTAGTTTCTGGTCTTCACGCCTTATATACCTTTCTGTTTTCTGCCCTCACTTCCTGGGATTAAAGGCTCGCTTTCTGGGATTAAAGGCGTGTGTCACCATACCTGGCTGTTTCCAGTGTGGCCTTGAACTCACAGAGGTCCAGACGGATTTCTGCCTCTGGAATGCTAGGATTAAAGGCGTGAGTGCCACCATTTTCTAGCTTCTGTATCTAGTGGCTGTTCTGTTCTCTGACCCCAGATAAGTTTTTAGGGTGTACAATATTTTGGGGAACACAATACCACCACAGTCCTTTTTGGTTGCGGTTGTCATTGTGAAGTCAGTGGGTTGAGGGCTTGTGCATATTGTGCATTCAGTAGCTTTGATCCTTTCTTATCTTCTCAGCAGCACACAGTGCAGTTCTGTTCCAAGGCAGGCCTCTCTTACTGTGTCTGAGGCTGCACTGTGAACTCCAGACTAGCTGACCCAAGAGCTTCTGGGTGATTCTTCCATCTTTGTCTCCCATCTCACTATAGGATGCTGGAACTGCAGACATGCCCTGCTGTGTCCTGCATTTTTATATGGGCTCAGGGGATCAAACTCAGGTTATCGAACTTGTGTGGCAAATGCTTGCCCATCTGAGTCATCTCTCTGACCCTTATTTAACGGTTTGCAATAGGTATATGAATTATGCAAAATAGTGGTTTTCATTGCGATGTCACTTATAGGTAAAGGTAGTGTGACTGTATTTACTCCTTTATCTCCAAATGTATGTTAATTATTAATAGCAGCATTCAGCTCTTTAAGGTAATGATCTCATTCTCCAGGTCCATAAAGCCTTTAATAAGCACAGTTAGTTGTTTAGCTAATTCTCTTTTTACTGTGATGCATCTTAAAATTTCAGCAAGGAATATTAGGTTATTTTGCATTTGTCTTGTATGCATAGCAGATATTTAAATTTGAGATGTTTCATTATGCATTTAGTTAAAGTGCTTAAAAGACTGTGCAGTGCATTCTTGAATGTCCTGCCTATGGACCTCTCCGGTTCCTTACTGCTGTAATCTCAGCCCTGAAATGGGAGACAACAGAAAAGGCATACAAGGATGTGTGTTATATTTTTGTTAAAATATTATTAATATGATACTTCATTATTTTTGTTTCAAAAGAGCTTTTCAGTGTGACATTTTGAGTTTAAAATCTAATAATTTCTCTATTGACTAAGAACATGCTGGGTTCTGAGTAGCACGCTGTGCTTGAGAGTTGGGCAAATGCCTGCTCATCATTTGGAGCCAGCTGGTATAGAGAGAGGGCACATATGAAATGTTCTATGAATGACTTGGGACCATTGGTCTGCCATCCCACATAAACTGAGATGGTGAGAATTACTGTGACCAGTTCTTTTTTCTTTTTTCTTTCTTTCTTTCTGTTTTTGTTTTTCGAGACAGGGTTTCTTTGTGTAGTTTTGGTGCCTGTCCTGGATCTCGCTCTGTAGACCAGGCTGGCCTTGAACTCACAGAGATCCACCTGGTTCTGCCTCCCGAGTGCTGGGATTAAAGGTGTGTGCCACCACCGCCCGGTCACTGTGACCAGTTCTTAAAGGCATACTTCTAGGCTATTCTGCCCAGCTCTACCAGTTACTCAGGGGCTTGTTTCCTGTGTTCACTCTGTGATAAAACTGTGTGTGACTTGTGCTGTGGATACCAGCTAGTTGACTTTAATTGCATTGCAAACAAGTTAGTAGCTGGGATATCTCTGAAAGGCCATCTTGTCTGGACAGATGAACAAAACTTAGGGGAATCACCTTCGAGTGATGAGAGTTGCCCCATGAAAACTGTCTGCAGATACACAGAAAGATGGGTGTTTGGGAAGACGGGATGGGCCTCAAGCTGGGCTCTGTGTTACCGAGAGCTGCAATAATCAGATGTTGTTCGATATTCAGAAATCACACTTATGTTTGAGGCAGGGTCTCACCTTGCAGCATTGTCTGGCCTAGAACTCAATATGTAGAACGGGCTGGCCTCAAACTCACAGAAATCCACCTGCCTCTGCCTCTCAAGTTCTGGGATTAAAGGTATGTTCTACTAAATTTATTATTAGTTAATTTTCTACTCAGATATAAGAATGAGCTTGTGGGAGAATTAGAATACTTGACAATTTTTTGCAAAATTAAACTTAATTCTCTCTCTCTCTCTCTCTCTCTCTCTCTCTCTCTCTCTCTCTCTCACACACACACACACACACACACACACACACACACACACGCACACATGCACATTTTGATCTTACCACCCCAAGTATATCCCTCTAACTTCTCCAGCCCAGGACCTGTCATCCCATCTCCGACCTGACTTGATGTCCCTTTCAAAGTTGTTATTAATAACCCCCTGAGTCCATTAGTGCTGACCATATGCGAATAGGTGTGGGGCTGTCCAACTGGGATGTGGGCAGCCTACCAGAGAAAAGTGACCCTGTCTCCCTCGGCAGCCATAGACTGTCAATAGCTCCTCAGCTAGGGGTGGTGGAAACCCCTCCGCCATCCATGCTGGGCTTTTGACTGGCTTGGTGGCTGTGAGCCGTTGCGTGCATCAGCCATGCATTTCCAGAAGTGGACATCTCCCAGCTCTCCTTCCCACCCTTCTGTCTTGCATTCTTTCTGCCCACACTTCCGTGACATTCCCCGAGCCGTGGGTTTACTTTGTTTCTTTTCTTTCAGTTGTTGTCTGGCTTCAGAGATTTCACCGGAGTCACACAGACTAATTAGACTGAACCCAAATAGAAATGGAAGGTGAAACAACTTCCAAAGCAGTCAGAAGCATGCTGCATCATTTCATCAGGGTAGCTAGGAATACAGAGTAAGCAAATACATTTCAGCAAGCACCACCCAGGCAGGATAAAACTGAACTCAGTGTAGACTCTTTTAGATTGGGATGCACGTCTCTTACAATGATCAAACATTAGCGCTTCGTGTAGCTTATATTGTCTTTCTTTGCTCCTGTGTCAGAATGTGCTCGCCTTTGTGTTTGGTCCCCAGGCAGGCCGCCTTGGCAACACTAATTAGTCGAGAACAACAGACAGTGTTCGGACGAGGTGCACTTCAACAGAAAACGGTCATGTGAAAATGAGATAAAAGTGGATAGTCTCAGATCGGGATGCTTTGAGGGGATGGTGTGGAGACGACTACAAGGATTCCTTCTGGTGTCTTGCAACCCTGATTCCTTCCTGCTACCCCAAACCTCTGCACCCTTCCTGCCTCTCATAGTAGCAGATGACAGTGTGAGCTCTCTTGTTTGTGTCAAAAAAACTTGCGAGATAATTGGTTTCTCTTCACTCTGGCCTGCTCTGCCTACACACACCAGCAAACCTGTTTTCTCTGCTACCAAATGCTAGCTCATTTGCATCTACTCTCTGTCAGCAAGGCCACTGCCGGCCGTACGCCAGGCCATTGTCTCTCACCTGGACAACGTCTTCAGCTTGTGTCTGACTTGCTGTCTAACTGCTGTCCACACAGTCAGGTCACTCCGTCCCGTTCTTTCCAGGACCCCATTTGTGCCTGGCTCCCTCTGGGCTTTCACAGCATGTAAGTCTAACTTCTATACCTAGTCCCGCTGCTAGCGGACTGGAGTATTTCCCACTTCAGGGTCTGATGACAGCCACCCCTTCTCTTGGCCGTCTGTCTCTTCCCATGGTGACTCTGTCTCATTCTGAAAGCCTCATGTCACATTCCTGCCCTTCATTCCTTCTGGAGCTCTGACCTGCCACCTGCCCCAGCCAGCCTGGGTCAGCCCACACCCCCTGTCATTGCATCCCTGGGGTACTTCCTCCACGGTGGTCCCCAGTCCTCCTGTGTCCTCACTTTGCCTAGTGTTTCCTGCTGGAACATAAACACTACGAATGCAGAGACCTGCCGACCGGGTCTGAGTCATCTTATTTTCACCCCAACGACTGGCAGCAGAGCTGCTGTCCGGTGCACAGCTGTCCGTTAGACAGCTTGCAGTGTGCATGGACTTGACAAGACCTTGCAGTGTTTAAAAATGCAAGCATGAAGAGGAGCGTTTAGCTCGATTGCTTCAGCTCTGGCAGCGTGCTTCTTTGCTTTCCAGCGTGCTCACAGGTTATCCAATACTCCTTGTAGCAAGCTGGAAATGAGGAGGAGGCAGATGTCATGTCCTTTGACAGATTAGAAACTGACACTCAGAAGAAATGACTTGTGCAAATTCATATTTGAGTGACACAAAGGGCTCTCAGAAGCGTTCCTCTCTTGGAATATAACATTTTGTAAAGGAGTGCTAGGGGGTTTGCTGAGCTGCATTGCTACACCACTGAAGAGAAAAGAAACCAGAGGAACAATAAATAAGTACAATCAGATGAATAACAATACTAAAAGGAATAAGACCTAAATATAAGTGATTATCTTTTTGTGTCCAGAGTTCATATGTATTTTTTTGTATGCAGTTCATTGGTAGCTGGGGAAGTATATGTCCATTTTCACAAAACTTGTTTTAAAGACTTGAATTACATGTATCGTATATTTATTTGTATATTATAATGGATAGATATTTTAAATTCTGTGTTTTTTTTTAATTTGGGAAAAAGATCTTTAATATATCTTAAGTGTTCTAGCTAATCTGCTTTTGAATACAGATTTTGTTTGTCAAATACACAAAAGCATCTATAACATTGGTAATAAATGTTACATGAGCTTTTTGGTCTCCAGACATCACCTCTTTGATTCTCTGTTGCTATGGCTTTTCATTTGTATTCCAGGGAGCTTGGGTTGCCATAGAGAATGTGTGGTTGTAGAGGAGTTGTCATGACAACAGTCCGCCATTATGTATTTTTCAGCACCGGCTAGCTGGAGGTGACAGAGAATGCAAATGGTATTTATTTGGGAGCCCGATGATGACAGATAAACAAACAGCAGCCTGTGTGCCCCAATTATTGCCATCAGATACTTAAAATATGATGCTTGCTACCCTTTATTCTAATAAATGCAGGAGCACCGGAAGAAGGCTCGCTGAAAGGCTGTGTTTTAGCAGCCCTTCAGCTGCTTCTCCGGAGATACTAAAATTCTTAATTGCCTCAAATGTTCCACGTGCGTATAAACAGCTCCATGTCAGACGAGGGACATTCTCATTTTAACCTTTGCCTTCACGACCTTGAACAGTGTCGCTCAGGTATATGGGAGGAGAGGAAGACAAGGAAGAGTGGTTTTGTCTTTGAAGGAGAACTCGGAAATAATGAAGGGAAGGGAAGTCACTTGGTGACTCATTGTTCAGGGCAGATTTTCAAAAGAAAAAAACAAACAAAACCAAAAAACAAACAGGGAGCTATTCTTACTAAGAGAGACTCAGGCCTGGGGTTGAAGAGAACACCTGATCTGCTATTTGAAAGCATTTTGATGCATTAGATGCTGCAGGGATCATTTTGGAATTCCTGCCCCACTAGACAGGGCTGGGCAAGTTTGCCTGCTGTCTCCTAATAACCTTCGTTATGGTTACCATATCAGAGTGACACCCACGGTTTGTCTCGGGGGCGGGGGGGTAAGTAGAGAGGGTTCTGGAAAACAATTTAGCAGATCACAACTCCTGAGAGAGGTGGGGGGGTGGGTAAGTAGAGAGAGCTCTGGAAAACAATTTAGCAGATCACAACTCCTGAGAGAGGTGGTTTGAATAGAAGATGTATGTATTTTAAGTTTTCTGCCTTTGTTCCTATGATGTGCTAATTTTTTTTTGTTGTTGTTTTAGCCTGCCTCTGAGCCTGCCTCTGAAGTTACGGGGACAGCTGGCTCAGAGACTGCTTGCGTTTTCTTTCTCAAGGCCAGGCGAAGAGGCCAACTCTTCAGGCATCTTACCTGGATGATTGAGTTGTCTCCCGGGCCACATAAAACCATTCCCTTCTGCAGCAGAGCAGTGCTGAGCACAGAATCGAGGGGTCATGGCTGGGTACTTCCGAGACTGGGGACCAGCTGCATTGCTCTTGGATAACCCCAAGGGGACCTGAGAGGAAAATGTCAAAGGAAATAGTACATGACTAAACACAGCTTGCATGGAAAAGGAGTGCTTAGAACGACAGGAGTGTTTAGAAAAGTTGACTGGAGAGGTGGCTCAGTGGTTAGAGGAGCCAGGTCAGGTGCCAGCCCCCACACGGTGACTCACAACAATCTGTAGTAGTTCCGGGCTATCTGGCACCCTCATCTAGTCTTGTTGAACACAGTATACACATGGTGCACAACCATACATGTGTGCAAACACCTAGACACATAAAATAAAGGAAGAGAAAAAGCTGATTTTGTAATCCACAGTGCCATGATACCAACTTGCCTTTTTACAAGGGGAAGCTTCAAATAATATCAGCAGTAAATTAACCTAACTTGCCATGCATTGGTTGTTCAAACAATGGCCAACTTTCTACAGCATGGACATAGGGTCCTTGTGGTTTCATACATAAAAGATTAATAATGTAGTTGATAGTATTAAGCTATGATGTATTTGTATAAAGTATAATGATGTATGACAGTCTTAAGCTTAGCATCAAACTCTTGGGCATTTAGCACACCAAGGGTTAATTGGTAAGGATGTGATCAGAATATCAATGTGTATATTTTCTCTGCCACTCAGTGTCTCAGAGCAGCGGATAAAGTAGTGCTCCAGCCAGAAGCAGGCAGTGTGGGGTCAAGTGGATGTGAGTCCTGGCTTGATTCCTATTGGTTGTATTACACTAGGCAATTGAACTGACCTCTCTGGGCCCCCATTTCCTCATTTGTAGGATAGGATACTTACAGTTACTGTCTCACGTGCTTAAAAGGACTGCATTGCCCTCTTTGGACTGACCTGATATATAGAAGGTGCTACTTTCATTAGAGTGAAAAGGAGTAGAAGGGTCAGGGGTCAGAAGCACTCACTGATTATGACTGGTCAGAGGGCAAATTCTCATCCAAAGTGAAGATTCATCATCTTAAAATAGTCAGATAATTAATGCCCAAAGTAATGAATACATTTCACCTTTTTTTTTTTTTGTCAGATTTAAAATTGCACTTAATATATCAACACACAGAGCTCCATTTATTCCCGAGTCTCCCCCATCCTGGCTTAATCTTTCTGATTGTCAATCCTAGTGTGGATGTTTCTGGCAGCAAACTACAGATGCATTTTTATGAAAAACAAGAAGTAATGAGATTTAATGAAATTTATTTTCATGGAATCTTAACCCTCATTTCCTGGCTTTATTTGGCCTTGATATATTTAATGTTTAATATAAAAGGTAAACAGAAGATAGCTTATTTGTAGGAGTTATGGTTGCATATATAAATTCTGGCTATAATTTCTGCCAGTGGTGATATGTATAGTATAGTAATTAGTATAGCACAGCATAGCATTGTATAGCATTGCATTGTATAGCATTGCATTGCATTGTATTGTATAGCAGGTCAAAGGCTGTTGAGATATCAAGCTCTCTTGTTTCTTCTCTGGCATGGCCTGATACTGTGGAATGACCCCTTTCCCTGTTTTGTATTATCTCCACTTCCAAACATTTCTGTCTTCAATCTCTAATCATATTTCTTCAAATATGGTAAAAGCAAACCCACCGTTCTCCTTGTCTTTTGCAGGGGCGTGTGTGTGTGTGTGTGTGTGTGTGTGTGTGTGTGTGTGTATATGCGCACGCACGCACGCACGCACGCACGCACGCATGTGTGCACATGCTTGTGGAGGCCAGAAGTTGATGTAGGTTGTCTTTCTCTATTGCTCTCCACTTTACTTCCTGATGTGGGGTCTGTCACAGCACCTGAAGGTCACCTATCACCCAAGCTGTCCATCAAAGCCCTCCCGCCTCCACCTTTTCAGCCCCAGGATTACAGACACACACCAAAGCCTGGCTTCCTACACTGTGCTGAGGATCCAGTTCAGGTACACCTGCTTGAGCTGCAAGCACTCTGTTAATGGAGCCCCCTCACCAACCCTTTCGCAGCTTTTGGACATTTCCTTCACCCATCACCATGATTCCACTTTCCCTTGAAAGTGTATTCTGGAAAGGGTTCTGTCCCCATTCTCGCCCTTTCCACAGCTGGCTGTCTCCCTGTGTGCTGCCGTTTGCGCTTGACCTGCCTGCTGTACCTTCAAATAGACAAGTAGCCCCTAGTCCTTCCTACCCATCAACCCCGAGAACCTCTACTCCCTCCCTGACCCCACTTATTCTCAGAGCCTTCTGGAAACTCAGCTAGTCTCATTATCTTTTGGATTCTGTCAGGGTAGCTCCTGTCTCCCAGGCATAAGGTACAATGCCTTGGAAAAAAATTGTAAATTCAATGTAATTAACAGTAAATTCATTTATTCCTTGAATGCTAGAGATTTTTATCAACTGACTGTGAATAGAAATCCCAAGCTTCCCTTGGATGGCAGCATGCAGGTAACTGTAATTTAAAACAGGTAGATTTCAGTAATCTCTGAATGGAAATTAGCTTTGTCACTGAGAGCAAATACAGAAAAGAAACTCAGTAGGAATATACGGTGACTTTTTCGCCAGTAGGAATTAAAAATATTTTTATATTTTATTGCAGCTGTTTAAAGTATTTCAAAATATCATTTATTCTCACACTATCTAAACACTGGTACTGTTATTAGATTTATCACTATGCTGGCAATTTAATGTGTTAAGTGGAAGTATATGTTATCACAAATATGGCTTTGAAAATATTTTGATAATTATGTTTCCTTTACAATCCTGTTTTCTCTTTTACACTTAAATCTATTTTGAGGGTCAAGGAGATGACTCAGCGGGTAAGGACACGTGCGGGCTAGTTTTATGTCGACTTGACATAAACTAGGGTCATCTGAGAGGAGGGAACCTCAACTAAGAAAATGCCTCCATAAGACTGGGCTGCAGGGAAGCCTGTAGGAAATTTTCTTAATTGGTAATTGATGTGGGAGGGCACAGCCCATTGTGGGTGGGGACACCCCCTGGGCTGGTGGTCCTGGGTTCTATAAGAAAGCAGGCTGAGCAAGCCATGGGGGAACAAGCCAGTAAGCAGCACTCCTCCCTGGTCTCTGCATCAGTTCCTGCCTCTAGGTTCCTGCCCTGTTCCTGTCCTGACTTCCTTTGTGATGAACTGTGATGGGGAAGTGTGAGTCAAATCAACCCTGTTCCCCCCAGCTTGCTTTTAGCTGTGTTTCCTGACAGCAGCAGGAACCCTTGCTACCACTTGCCACCAAGCCTGAAGACCCGAGTTCAACTTCTGGAACCCACATGGTGGAAGGAAAGAATTGATGCACGCAAGCTGTCCTCTGACCTCCATGCACGTGCACACACGCATCATTGACAATTAAAATAATTCCGTTTCTAAATATTGAGGGCCACTCTAAGATTCAGGTGTTGTTTCTCAAGCATTCTTATCCATTCAGCATTTAAAAAAAGTGTATTAAAGATGTACAGCTCAGGTCCACATTTTTGGGGCGGCAAGAACTTCGCTGAATTAGTGAGTGTCTAGCTCTGGGTTTTAGCCTTCAAACAAAAGAGCCAAATAAAGGAGAGAAGAAGGGAAGGAGGAAGGGAAGAAGAAGAGAAGGAAGGGAGGAAGAGGAAGAGGGGAGGAAGAAGGGGAAATATGCACATGTCCTAGCTATTATTTTAGCTGATCCTTCAGTTTTTATTATTTCATTTAGTTTTTTGAGCAGGTTCTCAGGTGACCCAATCTGCCTTTGAACTTGCCCTGTCACTGAGGATGACCTTGAACTCCTGATCCTCTGGGCTTCACCTCCTGAATGCTGAGTTGATGGGTGTGTGCCACCACATCTGGCTGTTGTCAGTTTTGGGGATCAAGATGTTATAATTTTGTAGGAGTCTTAGAGTTTTTCAGAAGAACCTATAACATCATGAAAGACTTCTTATAGCCAGAGAAACTTAAGACACGGTGCATGTGCGTGTGTGTGTGTGTGTGTGTGTGTGTGTGTGTGTGTGTGCACGTGTGTGTGTGTGTGTGTGTGTGTGTGTGTGTGTGTGTGTGTGTATTATGATGGTATGTATAAATAACATAACGGTAAGAATAATCTGGAAAAAGAGGCCAGAACAAGGGGGCAGGCGGGCATTGCATGCCAGGTACAATCAGAGACCTGATTGAGAGTATCACCCTGAGCATCTCCTTGCATATAAATTAGGTATTTGATAAATAAACTCATCATGAGACTACCATCATGAAAACAAAGCTTTTTGGGTCACTGTGGACTTTAGTTAGTTCTTACTACTGATCACCGTTGCCCTAGATGATAGCAAACGTTCTAAACAGAGACATTAATTAGAGAAAATGATACATCTGAATTCGCTCCCTGGCACTTGGGGTCTGTTAGGCCACAACAAACTACTTGTTAAGTGTGGGCTCACTTGGTCCGCAGCCGGTGGCGATATTTTGGAAGTGGCGGGATCTTTCAGAGGTGGAAGCTGGCTGAAGGGGTGGGTTTACTGGGGGTGTGTGGTCTCCTTAGGATTTATAGTCTGGGTTTGCTTTCTGCTCTCTCCTTGCTTCCTGACCCAGAAGGAACTGAGCAGCGTCACATGCCTGCAGCCACTCCACACCACGAGGGACCATGCTCTGTCCAGCTCAGTCATCAGAAGCCTTCCTTTAAGTTGCTTCTTGTCAGGTGTTTGGTCACCCAGTTTTGAGAAAAGTGGCCGCTGTAATGCCGTAAGCCAGCACAATTGTTAAAATGTCTCAGGTTAGCGGCCCCATGGTGTCCTCTTGGGGCCTTAAACTTCATCCCCCCTCCACCCCACCCCCTCACCCCACCCCTCCACCCCCGCTATTTTCTGAATCACAGAGCCCTTCCCATGCAAAGCTCGACTCTGTGGCTTTGTCTATGTGTTCTCGATTCAGGAGCTGTATTTGCTTGATGTAGATGAATGTGGTTCCTCTGTATGTGCCTTTGTGTGTCCGTATGTACCTCACCAGGATCTGCCTTGCACTGAAGTTATTTGATTTCTTTTCCTTAGCATGCAGAGGATGTCCTTGGCATAAGGATGGCGTCTTGCTGTCCTTATAGTTTGTGGCAGCTCACAATCCTTCCTAGAATGAAGACATTCATAGGATGTGCAGATTCAATACTACAGTTTGGGGAACGACCCGAGAATCCTCTATGGCACCAGTGCCGAAACCTTAGAATAGAGCCTGGTCATCTGGTGCTTGGGGGATGTTCTTTTGAGGACTTAACTGTATTTTTAAAACCTTGAATTCAGATTATAGGATAAATTCCTATATTATGTTCTCTTTACAGGCAGATGAGTGTTATCTTAGCTTCTAATGGCTCAGGCTTGGCCCTCTTGCCCCAATGTTAAAAATGATGTGATAGGTTCCATGTTGAAAATGATGTTATGTAACGTCCTTGCACCGAGCTCTCCCTTTCCTGTCTCTCGTATCTCCCCCTTCTCCTCCGACGAGGATTCCAGCCTATGTTTCACTAAAATAACATCAGCTTCTCCACTCGTAAGCTGGGCATGGTACGGCAAGCTCTGATCTTGGCCTTTGGGAGACTAGAGGTAGGAAGATGGCTCCAAGTTTCAGGCCATCCATCTGAGGCTACAGTGTGAGATGGTCTCGAAAATAGTTTTTTTTCTTTACATGATCTGTGTGTATTTTAGGGAGCTAGTGATATCAGACCCTACGCCAGGTATAGGTGAACAAGAAAGAACGAGCCCTATCCCCAGTTTCCCCTTCAGACATGGTTCCAAAAGCCTCTTGTTAGTTTGTGGGATGGTCAGGGGTGGATTGGTTCCGTGCTCTGTAGTAACAAGCACACATAGATGTTAAAGATCTTGGTCTCTTTTATTGAAATACCTATAAAATGGTATGTCCACAGGGTTTTGAGGTTTACTTAGGCTCATCTCTTGAAGGAGATAGAAATATCAAATTCAGACTAAAACAGTTCTGGATTTTAATCATGTGAATGAGTCAGGGAGATAATATTGCTCCTTGCGGTTTCAGATTGTTCTGGAACAGCCTCCTGAGAAGGTCTCTTGTGGAGCACTTCTAGTAGCCTTCCACCACCTTTGGCAGGAACATTTGTGGGTCTGAGGGGGGCATCTCATTGTGTCACACCCATGCACATGGGGGATGAGGGGGAGGGTTGGGGCAGGTGCTGGCTGTGATTTAAGTGGTATTACTTGGCTGAAGGCATCTCAGAAATAATCACAAAACTTAGTGCTGTAGTGCTCTGCTGTGACTCAGTTTTTCAAGCTGCCTCTCCTGCTTTGGTATAGCTAATCTCTTTAGGTGTCATGTTCTCTTTTTTCTTTTACATCTCAACAACAACTTTTTCTTACTGATTTTGCTGTCATGTGGAATTTCAGTTTTTCATATTATCTTCATTGAAACAAAAATTCAGGTTGAAGCATACATCATAAAAAATCCATTCCTTCTTGTGCAGTTTTTTCTACTATTTCAAATAAACATTAAAATCATGAAAACTTCCAAGCTCTGGTGGCACACTCCTTTAATCTCAGAACTCGGGGAGGCAGAAGTAGGAGGATCTCTGAGTTCAAGGCCAGCCTGGTCTACAGAATGAGATCCAGGACAGTTTTTTACAGCATCACTACACAGAGAAACCCTGTCTTGAAAAATAACAAACAAACAAAAAACCAAAACAAACATGGAAACTAAGCCAGCTGTGGTGGTGCACACCTGTAATCCCCCTCCCCAGGAGGATCACTACAAATTTGATGGTAGATTGGGCTACCGAGTGAGTTCCAGGCCAACCTTAGCCTGGGTTATAGTGAAACATTGTCTCAAAAGCCAAAATAGTAAAGTCAAGTCAAGTCTATGGAAGGTGTGTATCTAGGAGGGCCTTAGGATCCTTGTCTATAAACAGGGGAGAGCAGGAAGGCTAGGCAAGAAAGTATCTGGGTTTTGTTAGTGTCCGGTTCTTTTTTTTTTTTTTGGTTTTTCGAGACAGGGTTTCTCTGTGTAGCTTTGCGCCTTTCCTGGGACTCACTTGGTAGCCCAGGCTGGCCTTGAACACACAGAGATCCGCCTGGCTCTGCCTCCCGAGTGCTGGGATAAAAGGCGTGCGCCACCACCACCCGGCCCGGTTCTTACTTTGTAAAATGAGATAAGCATGCATTCCTGTCTCTAGATGTGGTTCATCCTGGTGGCATAGTAAATGTACAGTTGTTTGAGGAGGCTGCTCCTCTTCTTTCGTTGCTAATACAGCAACCGTTTCCTTTCTCTTTATTCATTAAAGAAAATCACCACTTTAGAGCAGCCAGTGATCTCCATAATTAATGTTATTGTTAAATTAAAAAAAAATCACTGCAAAGCAAAACAAAGTAGAACAATACAAATAATAACAACCCCTTGCGGAGTGGTTTGCAGGTGCCTTGCTTGATTCTGGTCATGGCCACAATGAAGGTTTAATTCACCCTGCGCTCTTGGTGGCAGATGGAAGTCCTCAGACACTATGATGTTGAAATTCTTTGGGCCGTGGAATGACTAAACCTGGTCTTGAACTTAGGCCTTTGTATCTTCTTAGCTGGAACTTCAGGGGAGATACCAGTTTCTGTGTGCCTCAGTTTCCATGCCCCTGAGGTGGAGAGAATGAAGGTACCTCATTCACAGAGCTGTTTCAAGAAGATGAAGGAAATGTCTGAGTGTTGTGGGATATTTGTACACTGTGTGAAGGTGTATTTGCTGTGATTGGTGTAATAAAAGCTGAATGGCCAATAGCTAGGCAGATGCTATAGGCAAGATTTCCAGGAAGAGGAAGGAACAGGAGAATCTAGGTGGGCAGGACACCAGGAGACATGGAGTGGAAACAGGAGATATAAGATGGAAGAGAGGTAATGCCACGTGATAGAATGTAGATTAATATAAATGAGTTTGTAGTTGGAATGTTTCTTCCAGTCCTGCCTGGCCCCATGCAGTCCCACAGCCACTTATAAAATAATTGCTTAGAAGCTTATATTAATTATAACTACTTGGCCATTAGCTCAGGTTTATTATTGACTAGCTCTTACACTTAAATTGTCCCATAATTCTTATCTATGTTTAGCCACCTGGCTTGGTACCTTTTTTCAGTTCTGCCTTGTCATCTTGCTTCCTCTGTGTCTGACTGGTGACTCCTCACTCTGCCCTTCCTCTTCCTAGCATTCTCCTTGTCTGTTTGCCCACCTATACTTCCTGCCTGGCTACTGACCAATCAGCTTTTTTTTTTTTTTTAAACCAGTGTACAAGAGCATTACCCCACAGCCTGGGTTAATTTATGTTGTAAAAGCTAGTTAAGAAAAGCCTAAGCTATAGGCCAAGCTTTCATAATTAATAAGAAGACTGTGTCATCATTTGGGAGCTGGCAGGTAGGACAGAGAAAGGCTCATTACATCTGAAAGGCCTTGGTGGCAACTCTAACACATGCAAGGACTGACTCTCCATTTAACAATTCATGGTCTTTACACAACTAACCTCGATTTTTCACAGACAGAGTGATCACCTTGGTAGTGGTGCATTTTTGATATAATGGATAGAATGTGTAGAATCATTCTTTATTATCATTGGCAAAAAGTAACTGAATATCAGATGTGTGTATCAGACTTGGAAAAATCATAGATTCAAGATCTCTTTGGAAATTAGCTGTGGTAGTTTGAGTAAGAATGGCCCCCATAGGCTCATATATTTGAATATTTGGTCACCAGGGAGTGGAGCTGTTTGAAAGAATTAGAAGAATTGAGAGGCATGGCCTTGTTGGAGTAGATGTGGCCTTGGAAGAAATGTGTCACTGGGGATGGGTTTTGAGGTTTCAAAAGTGCATGCCAGGCCCAAGTGTCTGCTCTCTCTCTTTCTCTCTTTCCTTTCTTTCTCTCTCTCTCTCTCTCTCTCTCTCTCTCTCTCTCTCTCTCTCTCTCCCTCTCTCTCTTTCTTTCTTTCCTTCTTTCTTTCTCTCTGCCAACAGATCAGGATGTAGCTCTCAGCTATTGCTCCAGCACTTGCCAATGTGCCAACATGTCCTGCCCCCACCATAATGATAATGGATTAAACGCTGAAACTGTAAGCCAGCCCCAATTAAATGCTTTCTTTCATAAGCGTTGCCTTGGTCATGGTGTCTTTTCACAGCAATAGAACAGTGACTAAGACATAAGCCATTTTGAAAATAATCCATTTATAACACTGGATGTAGTTATGATGTGCATTCAGTCTTTTTATTTAGCATTTATAGTAAGGTTGCCTGTGTTGCTGTCTTTTTAAATAAACTCAGATGGGATTTGATTCACACTTTCCTGCCCATTACTTGAAGAGATGATTCAGTTAAGAAAGACATGGGGGTTGTGTGAGATAGTCTTAGGAGGATTGCTCTGGACCTCAGGATGATCTTATTGGAGAGTAATAGCTGGGAAAGGAGCCCAGTTGCCTCTGTGAGTCTTACAGACACCAGAGTTTAGAAACCACTGGTTCTGGAGGCGTCAGTCAGTGTCTGGAACTTGAAAGCACTCTGTCCCAGTTCCAGAAGTTCTGCCTGGAGCCTCTGCTGCCCCTGACCAGACTGTGTGGTAACTCTGGGCAAGTTGAAGAGCTCTTTGCTCATTGTTTTATGTATGTATGTATGTATGTATGTATGTATGTATGTATATATGTATGTATACCTATCTATCTATTTATGTCTCTTCTACTATTCCCCAATTGTTTTGCAGACCAACAGATAAAATATGAGGTCTCAGCACCACACTGTGCCTTCCATTTTCAGTAGCACCATGATCATGGTGAAGAATCACACATGCTTGTTTCTCTGGGAACCTTGGATACAAAATCTGGTGTATGAAAAAGACATGGGGGGATATTTTCTATTTAAAGTCTATTGTACTAAAATGAATTATAACTAATTTCATCCTGTTTAATTTATTCTATTTAAATACGTCCATTTATCACAAGCATATGACTTTGATCTGGCTGGCAGAATCAGATTAGGGGAAGGCAAATTTGGTTAGAGGCAGGACTCTGGGAGTGGGAGAAGGTTTCGGTAAAGCCAGTGATTAGGGAGGATGGATATTGGGTGAGTTTTTTGAAGCCTTTGTCTTGGAGGTCACTTCCAGGGGACTCTTAGGCCTCTCCTGGGACATGGAATGGAGAAGTGGGTAGGATCTATATCTTTTTGAAGTTTAGAGAGGTTTGGGATGGACAGGATTTCTCGTCAGGGTACAGGGAGAAAGCACAGGAGGTTCTAAGGTTGTTCTCTTAGAAGAGGTCGAACTGACCTACAGATGGAGCAAAATGGCAGCTTCTCCTGGGAGTAGGAAGGTCAGCTTCTCCTAGGAGGCTTCTTAAACTAGAGCTTGTAGGGTTTTTTTCTTCCTTATTCCTATCTTTTATTTCCTATAGTCTTTTGCAGCAATTGCTCAAGCAAAATCATTCTAGAACAGAGCAGATGACGTACATCTACTCAGGGTTAGGTGGGTAGAAGCAGACTTGTGTTTGCATGCTGTGGAGGACTAGAGGGAGGGAGATATGGAACAAAGCCTGGCTGGTAACCATAGAGGACAGCCACTATAAAGCCCTTGTATGTGATGTACGTGCCCGCAGATACCTCAGCTCTAACGGCTGTCTGGGGAAGGAGGAGGACAGGAAGGGACCATTAGCATCCGACTCCGTCTTTTTCCTCCTGTTCTGCTCCCATGGTTACCTCCATCTTCCCCGCTGCTGTTGGCTGCCTTCTTCCAGAAGCTTCTCTCCACTTCCTGCCTTTTGCTGACGTGGTGTCAATGCTGTCCGTGGCCACAGCACTGAAGGACCTTGTCCTCTCTTCCTCAGGATGACTTAGAAAAAGTCCCGGCCATGGACTCTCCTACAGAGTCCATTTTCTAGAGAAACATGGATGAGTGTTTCAGTGGGGGCTAACGGTAGATCTGTGTCCTCTAAGGTGAGCTGAGAAAATAGCTACCATGTATTGCTTTACTTTGAAAAGAGACCACGTTATAAGGTCTAAACATGTATATGACTGTGTTTGGGTAGAAACATACACTGTGACGGAGCCTGGCTGACTTGTCCAGTAACAGAATCTTCGCAATGCAAAAGGAACTGAACAACTAACTAAACTGTACCTTGGGGCTTTGCCCTGTTGTATCTGGATGATTTGGGGGGCAATTCTAATTTTAAAAAACAGTTTTCTGTGTGAAGTGGAGGTAAAAATACTTACCCTCAAAAGACAAGATGGGAAGGATGCATCTGTAACATTATAAAGACTTGTTGCTTCAAGCTCTAGCAGACATCAGACCTTTACTGAGTTGCAAATGAAGCTGTCTTTGCTCATCATTACCAGAAAGCATTGCTTGGAAGGTGTGACTTATGCAATAAAGCGTGTAAAAAAAATGAGAGTGATAAGGTCCCCACAGTTACTAGCTCTGTGCCTGCATGAGATTGGCTCAGTCAACTGTCAGTCATGGGTGGGAGAAGGGCTCCTATGGTCCTACCCTTCCCTGCTGAACTGTGGGCTACTGATAGATTCTGGGACAGGGGAATCATTGTCTTCAATTGCGTACTCACTGCTGAACCCACCAGATTCCAATGGACAGTTCCTAACCAGATGGGGCTGGTTAAACTCAGTGGGTCACAAAATAAAAAGACATGAATCTGAGAAACACAATTATAAAGAAGGGAGGCTAAAAGGGGTGTGTGTGTGGTCAGAATGCATTATATATGTACGACAAGTCAGTGCACAAAATTAATTTTAAAAAGTGAGAGTGTTTACTGTGAGCAAAGGGCATCCTAAGAACCACTGGGTTGAGAAGTGATGTGGCACTAACTAGCTAAGAAGTAGATGACGAAACCTAAGAAAAGTTTGAAAACAAAGCTGGAGTTAGGTATTGATCCTTCCCAATGCTACACATTTTATTAAGTTTCACTATTAGTGTTTCACCCAGGCATTACAGGCTGTTGCCTTTGCTCTTGGTGAGTACTTTCGGTTTCACAGGCACTGATGGGTGGGTCAGAGGAGAGAGAGATGGAGTGGCCCAAGTTGTATCCAGTTGTCTTGCTGAGCACATGTCCTCAGCTCGGTACTGAAGTAAGAACATTTTGTTCACTAACAATGAGTCAGTGAGGAAGCAACATCAGCATTGGTTTGCTCAGGTGTGAAAGTGATCTCAGAGCCAATGGGTCCCCCGGAGAAGTTCTGCAGAGACGAAGTACAATGAAATGTGTAGTTTTGAATTTTTAATACATTTTGAGAGTTTTTAATCAAGTGTGCTTTGATTGTACTCACCCCTATATATTTACACCACGAAATATCATTCAGCTGTTAAGAAAAACAAATTGATGACAGTTACAGGTGAGTGGATAAAGCTAGAAGCAATCATCCGGAATAAAGTAACCCAGACCCAGAAAGACAAACACCACCCTTTCTCTCATTTGTGGATATCAGCCTTGATTCTTCAGATATGTGTGTTCCATGTGGAATACCTGGAAAGGTCAGAAAATTAGCAAGAGGCCATGGAGGGGGCACTTTCAAGCGAGGGGAGACAGAAAGCAGTGTTTTAAAGGGTTATGGGGAAATAATGGAACAGGAAGCATTAAGTTGGGCTGTGGGGGATGGAAGGGCAGAAGAGGAAAAAGTAACGCTAAATCATTTTCAAAACACTGTATAAGAACTTATTGTTGTAGAAGCGTGTGTGTGTGTGCGCGCGCACATTTAAAATATAGTTGTCCTAAAAAGGAGTGACAAAGCCCCTACCAGAATTACAGGCTAACAAATAAAAGGCCCAGTGCCAGGAATGGGGGAGTTCTTTTGGAGTTATTGGCTAGGGAGGTCCCATAGGCTCCCCGGACATTACAGGCTGTTGCCATTGCTCCTGGATACCCTCTAGAAATGAGGGAAGATACTGCCTTGTGTGTAAGCTCTGCCACATCCACACTGAGCACCATGGGAGTTAACAAACAAGCCAGGGTGAATGGTGCCAGGACTCGGAAGACAAGTATGAGCCATTTAATTGGTATTTGGAAGACCTTTCAAAGCCCGGGAGTCCCAAGAAACACCCCAAAATAAATAATCTATAATTTGACTGCATCAAGTGTAAATTTCTGTGCATCAGAAGCCATTATGAACCCAGCTGAAGTACAAGTAAGAGACTGTGAAGATGCATGGGAATATTATATAATTACCATAGATGAGTGATTAATGTCTTTATTCAATAGAGAGCCCTCACGGATCAATAAGAAAACCACACATCTCCTAAGTGAACACGAATCACTTTAAATTTTTAAATTGCTCAGCAGCAGAAAAAATAGAATAGAAAATAGATACTGTTCTCACTATGAATAGGGTTAGGGGGCTGCAGGAATATCTCAGTGGCAGGGCACCTGCTGCCCAGCATGCTCTGAGTTTGATCCCCAGGGAGGCTGTGTATGTATGCATGCACAAAAGCGCATGCATGCATGTACGTGCACGTGCACGCGCGCGCGCGCGCACACACACACACACACACACACACACACACACACACACACATGCACGCACACAAATGCCAAGATACATTTGTCAGTGTTAGAGAAAGAGGCACTTACATTAACTATATGGTTAATTATTTTTTGATGAGCTATATCTATTTTTGCCCTCATAGCAGAGAGATGATGGGCAAGTACCATGCAGAAGATGTCTCTTCCTTAGAAATTTATTTTGCTGACTTTCACTTAAGGAAATGAGCAGTTATAAATGTCAAGACTTTTATGCCAGGGTACTATTGAAAGGTTAGGTGTACCTGAAAAGCAGAAAGCAACTTAGAACTTTCAAAAATCAGTTGAGAACTGGAGAGTTGGCTTAGTGCTTAAGAGCCCAGACACTGCTGATGCAGAGGACTCAAGTTTGGTTCCCAGCACCCAGGTCAGGCAGTCTACAACTGCCTGTAACTCCAGCTTCAGGGGAATCTGATACCTTCTTCTGGCCTCCAAAGATATCTTCATGCATGTGCATTTACACATAAATAAAAATGAAATACATCTTTAAAACAATAAGTGTTTGAACAGATTTTCTCGTGAAAATGTGGAGACTACACTGAAGATGGTAAGATCGTGTCTTCCACGGTCAGTGTATGAGAAGATGATTCCATGTTTAAGGAATGCAGGCAGCATAGACTATGTCCATGGTCCAATCCTAACCTTGCTTCCAGAGATGTGTGTGGTTGAGTGAACTGAAAGAAAACAC
Source organism: Peromyscus californicus insignis (assembly GCF_007827085.1). NCBI lineage: Eukaryota > Metazoa > Chordata > Mammalia > Rodentia > Cricetidae > Peromyscus > Peromyscus californicus. The sequence goes on along the minus strand of NW_026294491.1, from coordinate 17,567,735 downwards.
TCAACCCACATTTTACGTTCTCTGTAAGTAATTGGGTTGTAGTCTTGTCTTTTACACATTTTCTACAGTGAACTCTCATTGTATTAAACTTATTTAGAAGATTCAATGAGAAAATGTAGCGGAGACACCAAGGTTAATATAAAGGTTTTACAAATGTTAATTTCCTTCTATTTTCTTTTTAGAACACTGAATCGAGGCTTGAAATTGCCGATTAAATTATTAGGGCTTGGGCTATGTATGGCTCAGTGGTAGAGTGTTTGCCTATTACTTGTGAGGTCCCAGGTTCAATTGCTTGTACAGCCAAAAGAAATAAAAAATTGACTTCCTTATGGCTTGAGAATGGATTTTCAAGACTGACGAAAATGATCGTTCTGACATCAATTTGTACAGCTTTTAATGGAGCAAAGTTCCTTGTGTTTGTCAAGCACAGTGAGAACTAACTGCGAAGTCTACTCTTTATTTGCATTCTCTGTAAATAAACTGATCTAATTAGAGTGCTTTAGGTCCTATACATATTACTGTCTTTGGATAGGAAATGTGGTTGGTACCTGGTGAGATATATTAGCATTTTATGAAAGCATAGTCAGCCTGTACCTTCCTCTTGATGTGCCAAATGCAGAGAGGATCTGGAGTTGTCTATTTTGAGGGGCTGATGCTGTTACAGGCATCATCTCATGGTATCTCATGCATAATTAGGCTTTCAGCTTGTATGTGCCTGGATGCTATGGCCCTTGGCAAATGGTACTGACAGTAATGAACCTTGAAAGACGATAATGAATTCATCATGAGAGCTGTGGATGAATATGGATTCCAAGGATGAATTCCTGTGCCTGTGTTTTCAAACACAGGTGTTTTAAATATATATTTAAAAATCATCTTCATTACAACTGCTCATTTCTATCTCTTGAGCACAATCATTTCAAATTCCAGGTCGTGCTTTTTAAAATATTTTTGTACAAGTTCATTTTATGTGCGTGTTATATATTTTCATCTCCTGTGCATACAGGAGAAGCCCAGAGGAAAGACATCCTACTCTATCACTTGCCACCTTATTTCTTTGAAGCAGGGTCCTCGTTGAACCGATAGCTTGTGTTTTTCAGTGAGGCTGTAATCAGCAGATACTAATAACCCTCAGATCTCTGCCCCACACAGTGTAAGATCATCCCCTGCCTGTTATGTGGGTGTGGGATCTAAACTAAGGTCCTCAGGGTAGTGAAACGAGCAGTTAACCACTGAGCCATCTCTCCAGCCCCTTAAAAGTTCATTTTTAAGCACCATATCAAGGCTGTGTTATTCCTTTGATTTGGTGTGAGTTTTCCTATATTCTGTATTTATCTAAGCATTCTCTGAAGCTGTGTTCTTTTTCTAATGCATTTTATTATAATCTCCTAAGTTGGTGCCAATGTTTTTGCTTTTGAGTGCATTGATAGTGTGTGTTTTTAACTATTGCCAAGGTAAATAAAAGGGAGAGATTCCTTCATTCTTGTTAAACGTTTGTCTGTCTGTTTGTTTTTAGGGTGACTTTGGATCCTGTATTTCAAGAAGCTCTCAAAAGGTAATGAAAATTAATACTTAAACTCCACAAATATTTTGTTTTGTGTGTACAAACTTCTTTTCTTCAAGGTAGCTATAAACCTAGATCTGAATTTATTTACATATGGAAAACAAATTGAAGTCTTATCATTTTATTGTAATGTTAGGGTGTCGTTTGACATTATTCCTGGGGATAGGTGAGCAAACATCTATTTACTTCAGAAAAGGAATTGACAATAGATCAAAGCAATGATACAATCGAAGTTCAACTAGGGAAATTGGTGGGTTTTATTAGGGTTATTTACAAGAGTTTGGATGAGGGGTTACTTACAGAAACAGAAATGACTCAGTCAGCTACATCACCCAAGCCCACCCCAGCATGGATGACAGCTCACAAAAGCTGGAAATTTGGAGCACACTGCACAGCCTACAGGCAGCTCAACAGTTTAGAGTATCCTTTCCAGGGCTAGCTCTGTTGGTCTGAGCTTCTTTCAAGCAGCTCAAATGGTCTGAGAGCATCTGTTAGCTGTCCTTACCACTTGCCTACATTTGGGAAGGGTAGGGCCTAGTGAATCTGGTCAGTTTCAGGGACTTCCTGATGCGTTTGTGTTGTTTACCTCCTGAGCTTAATGAGTTTCCCTATAGGATGGAGTGTTTTTACCTTCCCTTAGACCATCTGGTGTCTTAGTGAGCTTCCCTGCAAAAAGAAAGGTTTTGGTTTTTTTTTTTTTTGTTTTTTTGTTTTTTTTTAAATCTCAGAGGCAATTACTACACAATGCGGAGATCAAACCCAGGGCATTGTGAACATTAAGCAAGCATCTTACCACTGCATCTAGCCTCTCAAGGCTTTATGGGTTTACTTAGGAGGCCTCCTGGGCAACTGGTCATGTGCTCATGGTAAGACTGCACTGTGGGGTCCTTTCCTGTCTACCCCATCTGGTCTTCAGTGGAACACATTGAGGCTCTATTTGGTAGCATGTGAAGAGTAATCCTGTAAGTTGGCAATAGATCTGGAATGATACAATGTTTGGCTTAGTTCTCTAACTTCTGTTCTGTTTGAAAAATCTACATGGGGGCTGGAGGAGAGATGGCTCAATGGGGAATGTGATTCTCTGCAAGCATGGTCCATAATTCAGTTTCCTAGAACCTGTGTCACTGCTGGACAGGCATGGTAATCTGCCAATCGTTCCAGCTTTGAAAGGCAGGAATAGAGGATCCCCCAGAGCAAGCTGGATAGGGAGAGTAGCCATCTTTGGAACTGTTGGTTTGACTGAAAGACCCTGCTTTGATGGATAAGGTGGATCGACCTTGAGCCTTCATCCCCGTGCACATACATATGCACCTGCACATACGTGTGAACATGTATATACGTGTGCGTAACATACATATACACGTGAAAATGAAAAAAAAGTCCATGCATGATCAAGTGTTTGTTTCTAGACCCAGCACCAAAGCAGAAAGTTGGTATGTGGTGTTAGTGGTAATGACCTGAAGCACATACCTCACATGGAAGGGTATTGGCAGTCACTTCCTCCACCCTTAGTGAAGACTAAATTTCCACTCTCCTCCTCATCAACTGATTCTCCTCCTAAACTCTTCAGCATGAATCTTTTCTAATACTCATTCCATTCTCTGGTCTTTCTGTCTGCCGAGTGGGAGGTATTTACTCTTCTCCACCAGTGGAATAGAGTGATGGTAAATATGGACTCCATTTGTATGCCAGCTCTATGTACCGAATTCTCTTCACACCAAAACAAGATTCATTATCATGCCTTTCTCGATAGTTTATTGTCTTAAACGTTGAACTCAGCATTGTAACTCAGTACATGTAAACAGGTGAGTTAGAATATTGCGGTCAGTGCCCTTTCTGGGATGACGTCTGCATTCATATGTTTGTGAATTGTTAGAATGAACCATGTGAAGTGACCATTCTGGTAGTTAAAAAAAATATCATATTAGTAATCCATGTAGTTAAGTAATCCTATATGTAATTCTATTTCCTGTCAATGGACAATGGATGATGCTTCTGTAACAGATTTCCCACCATGCCTTTTAAAAGGCAGGTACACCTGACTTACCTTCCTGAAATGATACCTTCTTTTCGGTTGGGTAGTACATCATTCAAGAATGACAATGCAGTCTATGAAAATGTTTCTATTTGTTCCTTAGCTTTGTCAAAAGACCAAAGAATTCAACTAAGCAGGCTGTCACACTGTGGCTGGCTAGTGTCATTACTGTCTCTAGTGACAAGAGAAAGTTAGATTTACCTCACTGTATAAATACTCACCTTCTCCATGAATATGTTCTACTCTTTGAAGTACTTGTGCATTGTTTTTGTGTATTTTTCCTTAGTGGTTTTAAGAAGTGTTAGTTATTTTTCTTGTTATGTGATGTAATATATGACAAAAAAAAATAACTTAAGGAAGGTTTTATTTTGGCATACAGTTTGGTCCATCACGGTGAGGAAGGCATAGTGGCCAGAGCTTGAGGCGGCTGGTCACATTGCAAGTGCAGTCAGGAAGCAGAGGAGCATGAATGCTGGTGCTCAGCTAATTTTTCTCTTTTGTGTTCAGTCTAGGTCCCCAGCCCATTGGTTGGCACTGCCCACATTCAGGGTAGGTCCTCCCTTCTTGATTAACACAATCTTAAAATCCCTCATGGACCTGCCCGGAGGTTTGCTCCCATGATTCTAAACCATATCAAGTAGATGATCAAGATCAGCCACCATAAGGATAAGCATATGAAATTCTTTAAGAATAACAAATTGACTCTAAAATGTGATACCCAAGACGCTGATCCTGTTGGTGATAATCCAGAGTTGAACAAAAATGCCATCACTTTTAGCTCAGGCTGGCTTTTATGGGTCACATCCAGAACTCTTGCCTCCTATCATTGAACATATAAAATTTTTAAGTGACAGTGTGAGGTATCAGTGGCATACTCAGAAGAGACATGAGTGTCAACCAGCTTCCCCGAAACGCTGTTGTATTTCTAAGACTGTTTCTCAAAAACTTTCTCTCTCTTTTTTTTTTTTGCTTTAGAATTTAAGACCTAGTGTCATTGATGATGAATATGATTTATAGAATGAATAGAACATGAATTTGACCAATTACTCATACATAATGAGTAAGATATAGGTCATCATTGTTCAAGATCATAGTATTTTAGTTTGTCTTCAAACTTAGAGGAGTCTACAAGTCTTTATGTATGAACTTGGATTTGCTCTGCTCTACAAACATCTTTGTGCATGATCTAGTTTCATTTGCTCTGGCCTGGGCATTTTGACAGTTCCTGGAGGTAATGCATAGCTAAGCCAACTTTCACAGCAAGCTTTTATGTTTGGTTTCCTGCTGTCTTCACTGAAGAACTGACTTTGTACCAATATTGTTGAAAGACACTAAGAAACTACTCATTGAACCTGTCTAAAATAATTTATTTCATTTTCATTCTTTAAATATCATTTCTAATTATTTTTACAGAACATGGTAATTGTGCATAGGGTCACTTGGAATCTTCTCAAACTTGTTCTGGAATCACCTCATATAAGTATGATAGACAGCTCCTTCTGCAGTAACAGATGACACCATAGGATGGAGGAGGCAGGAGGCCACAGTACATCTATTTATAGGTCAACTGAGTTGAATGCTGAGATCAATGAAATGAAAGCCATAATAAATTGATGGGATCCTCATTTGTTAGGTGTACTATCTGCTTCTTTCCTGGGGTTCCTCCAATCCCAGGTGGTTTGAATGAGAACGGTCCTCAAAAGTACATATATTTAGATGCTTAGTCTCTGGTTGGTGGAAATGTTTGGGAAGGATTAGGAGGTGTGGCCTTGTTGTTGGAGGTGTTACCAGGGGCGGGCTTTGAGTTTCATCCCATTCCCAATTAGTTTTCTCTGTTTGTGGGTCCAAATATAAGCTCTCAACTATTACTTCAGTGCCATTCCTGTCTACCTGCTGCTTTGCTCCATACCAGAATGGTCATGGGACTCTAAACCACCCTCTGAAACTATAATCCAGCCCCTAGTGAAATCTGTTCTTCTATAAAAGTAGTTCTCAACCTGTGGATCCAGATGTAGTCAAGTTGACAACTAAGAATAGCCATCACAGAGCCCTAGCAGCAAACTTGGGGAATGTAACCAGATGGCCTCTGTACAAAAGCTGTTAGATGCCATAAAGCAATGGTTCTCAACCTGTGGGTCACAACCTCTTTGGGGGATCGAGTGACTCTTTCACAGGGGTTGTCTAAGACCATCAGAAAACACAGATATTTACATTACAATTCATAACATTAGTAAAATTATGGTTATGAAGTAGCAATGAAAATAATTTTACAGTTGAGGGGGGTCACCACAACATGAGGAACTATTAGTATTAAAGGGTTGCATTGTTAGGGAGATTGAGAGCCACTGTTCCATAACTTACCTTGGTCATGGTGCCTGACCCCCAAAATTGAAGAGTAACTGTGGTTCTATGGTTGTAGTCTGTGACTATTAAGGCAACATTTAAGTTCCAGGGTCTCCTCATAAATCTTACGATTTAGATGTCTTTAAATGTGAACAGGGTATCTGGAGATTAAAATGCTGTCTGAGTATTGTGTGTTTCAGAGAAAGACTGAAGGAAGCCACAGGCAAATGCCAGCTTCCCTGGTGGCATTCTCCGTGGATGGTGGGCCATGAGTAACAGAGAACAATGTGCATCGTGCCAAGCTGACTCTGCATCCCAGTGATGCGGTTCTTGGAGCTGTCAGCTTTGATTTGCACCCGCTTTAAAGGTGTGGGTCACGATGAACTCAAGGAAAATTGCCTGAGTGATTTTAATATAGCGCATACCTAGCATGCCTGTGAAGGTTTGTTTTCAGTCTCCAGTGGGTACAGCAGGGCCACCATCGTGTGGGTGCCAGCTGCTCTGAATGTCCTTCTGGAGACAGGGACTTTACATGAGGCCCAGAAGTGACAGCAAAGGGCTGGGGACAGAGCTCAGTTGGTAGAGTGCTTGCCTAGTGTTCATGAGGTCCTGAGTTTGATCTCCAGCACTGCATGAACCAGGCATGGTGGTCCATGCTTGTAATCTGTAATCACAGTACTCAGATATTGGGAGGGATAAGGATCAGAAGTTCAAGGCCATCCTCAACAATATAGAGTTCCATACCAACCTGGGGTACACAAGACACTCTCCCTTCCCTCCTCCTCTCTCTCTTGCTTTTCCCCTCCCCTCCCCTCCCTTTCCCCTCTCCCACTCTCCCTTACACACACACACACACACACACACACACACACACACACACACACACACACACATGCACGCGCACACATAAACATGAACACATGCACACATAGGAACAAGTGAAAGTATGTGTGCATAAGCTGATATGAATGGATTCTTCTTGAATATTTGTGGTCAGTAGGAGGAAAATCTCTCCCCTTTCACTGAGGAATCCTAGTCCCTAAGCACTTACCTGTGACATGTAAGGAGGGATGTATACAATGTTACTTACTTTAAAGTGCGTCCTTTAGCAAAGGGGTCAGTGAGGCAAATGTATGCATGGGGAAAATGGAAGATTGGATGCACTTAATCTGAATCATTTTTTAACCGTGCACAGTTGAGTCACACAGAACTCTTTTTATAAGGGCCTGGGAACATGGCTCAGTTAGTCACTGGCTTACCTAGCATGTGTGCAGCCTAGGGGTTGATCCTCAACACTGGTAAATGGCTCATGGCTGCAAATAACCTGTAATGTAGTACCAGGGAGGTAGATCATAGGAGAATGAGGAATTCAAGGTCGTCTTTAGATCAAGTGGCTAGCCTAGGCTACATGAGACTGCTTAAAAATAAAACAAAACAAAACAAAAAAACCATCATAACCAAAGAAGTCATCTTATAAACCTCAGCTCTTCATTGCTTAGTTATATCATAGCTATAATTGATTCCAGTGTAGCACCACTTGATTGCAGTTCTGGCTTCATGGCTAAGAGACCCAGGAGCTAACCTTAGTCTGCTATGCACACACAGAGATACTGTCTGGGATCTTCTGCCCCGAGAACTTAGAATTTTCTGATTGCTCACCCCTCCCCACCCCCGTCATCCAGAACCACTTCAAAGTTGCTAAGGACTTCAGAAATGAAATCTGACATCAGTGTTTTCTTCCAGACATTGATGCTGTCTGGCTCCTGTGTCCCTGAAGATGTAAGACAGTCACTTTCCCTGCAGGTTCATTATACTTTGCTCGAATCCATGCTGAGGATGTTACATTTGCCCTTGAAAAATCTCTTAACAATGTGCTGGTGACACCTTTAGCTCGAGTGGGTGTTTTAGAGTCGAGATTTCTGACACTGATTAAAGTTTCATTTCTGAAAATGCCGTGCTTAGTAAAACACCCACGAGAGAACTTTCGCTATACAAGGGCCCTGCCCTGGTTTTTCTTCTCTTTTCTTTTAAAGTAGATTTGTTTTTGATTTTCATTTTTAAGTGTGTGTGTGCGCGTGTGTGCGTGCATGAACGGGTGTGAGCATGCACATATGTGTGGGTACCTGTGGACATCAGGAGAGGATGTTGGGTCCTCTGGAGCTGTACTTGCAGGTGGTTGTGATCCACTTGGTGAAGGAGCTGGGAACAGAGCTTGGGTCCTCTGGGAGAGCAGTAAGAGCTCTTAAGGGCTGAATCATCTCTCCAGCCCTATTTATCTTTGGTCATTAAAGGATAGGGCATACTTTTCTGCTTAGTAAAGGTTTGGCTTCCATTTACTGATTTTGGTTTTTTGAGACAAGGTCTCACTATGTAGGGACTACTTGGCTGGCCTAGAACTCAATACATGGACCAGGCTGGTCTTGAACTCGTAGAGATCTACCTGCCTCTCCTCCCAAGTGCTGGGGTTAAAGGTGTACACCACCACATCTAGCTATTTTGATGTTTGTTTTATCAATATGCAGTAATTATACATTTAATGAGGTTTGGTGTGATATCTTCACACATACATATTGCATGCACATCTCAAATCCAATCCTTTTTTTTTTTTGGCCTCTTCCCAGTCCAGAAGCAGTTTCAATCTGTAATATGCACTCCTATACTTCCATGTTGATGGTTTTGAACTTCCATCTATGATACAAGATGCTTCCTGTGTCTGGCTGACCTCATTTAACACGATGTCTTCCAGTCCCATCCATCTTGCTGAAAATGCGTGGATTTCATTCTTCCTTGTGGCTAAATAATACTCCTTTGTGTATATTATATACAACATTTAAAAAAAAAATTGTCCAGCTATTAAGCATGCGGCCTGAATCCATTTCTTAGCTAATGGCGGTGTGCAGGTGTCTCTTCTAAATGATGAAATGGTTCTCTTTGGATGCACACTCGAAGGGATAGCTCAATCATAGGCAGATCTGTTTTTTGCATTTTGGAGGACTCTTCATTTCATTCTCCCTTATGGTTTGGCTAATTTACATTTCCACTATCAGTGTATAAAAGTTCCTCACATGCTCTCTAGCATCTCTTTTCTGTGATTTTGCTCACAGCCGTTCTAACTGGGGTGAGATGGAATCTCACTGTAGTCTGGATTTGCATTTTCCTGATGGCTAAAAATGTTGAACATTTTCATGTATTTTGGGCCGTTTTTATTTCTCCTTTAGAGAAATGTCTCTGCAGATACTGTGTCCATTTTTAAATAAGATTACTTGTTATTTAGCTGTTAAGCTTCTTGGGGTGAGTTCCCTCTTTTCCCTAGTCTGTAGGTCAGCTTCACTTGTAACTTGGCTACATATCTACAGGAATTATTTTATCAAGTATTATTACTTTGCATGCGTTTTTGTATGTACGCTTACAACACTACAAATCCTCTAGCTTTCCTTTCATTGCAAATATTTTTCCACACTTTGCATTTTCATTATACTCTGAATAATCCTCAAAACCCACCTAAAAATCATATAAACGAACGATTGTTTCCCGACCACAGAAGAATTGCTGGTTGCAGAATTGTTTTCCAGTATGTGTGTCTTTAGAGTTTATGTCTGGGCACAGTCTAGGATTTTATTTTTGGGTACTGTAGCTGAAAAGATAGGCTGAAATTATTTTGAGGGCGTTGACTTCTATGTTAGGAGTTAAGCTGGTGTTGATGCGTCCCATATTAAGTTGGATAGAATTATAGACTGTGCTGTGGTAAGGTATACATAAATTTTAATTTCTCTGAGGGAGTAAAGTGGATTCCAGGCTATCTGCATATATCATGTTACTAAAAAATTGAAAAACCGAAAACAAAAATAACAAATAAAAATCCCAAACTCTCAGAGGAGTCTGTTGGCAATAGCGTTTAATGTCACGTGTAAATTCATGTCACATCTAAATTCACTATCACGTCTGAAAGCCTATGTGAAGACATCATAACTCAGCAGCTACCATGTAAATGAGGACCCTGAGCCTCTAAGGTGATTCCTGGTTCTTGAATCCTATCTCTGTGATAAGGAGTGTGTGGTCCTAGCTTGGGTAATGCACCAACTCCTGACCCTCCCGAATCTCCAGCAAGAGAGCAGTGTGGCAAGTTACCTTAGTGTGAGAACCCTGTTCTGAGAACATTGGTTAATTTTCCTTGTTAACTTGCTGAGATTTGAAACCAGCTAGGAGGCACACCTCTGGGTCCTTGGTGAGGGTGTTTCCAGAGAGGTTTAACCAAGGATGGAAGATCCACTCCCAACATGGGTGGTGCCACTACACGGGCTGGAGTCTCAGGCTGCATGACAATGGAAAACCTGTAAGGCCAGTTGAGCACCCGTGCTCAGGGCTCTCTGCTTCCTGACTGTGGACGCAATGTGATGGGCAGCTCCACACTCTTGCCACCAAGCTTTCCTGTTGAGGTTGGCTATATACCCTTTCTTAAAGCATGAGCCAAGGGGCTGGAGAGATGGCTCGGTGGTTAAGAGCACTGGCTGCTCTTCCAGAGGACCTGGGTTCAATTCCCAGTGCCCACACGGCAGCTCACAATTGTCTGCAACTCCAGTTCCAGGGGTCTGAAACCTTCAGGCCAATGCACACAAAATTAAGTTAAATAGTTAAAAAAATTAATAAATAAAGCATGAGCCAAAATAATCCATCCTTTCCTTATGTTGCTTCTGTTGGGTATTTTTTTTTTTCCTGACAACAAGGAAAAGTTGACTGACTTCTAGATGCTTGTTGAGGGCCATGAGCAAACCCTCTGTTCATCTTGTCCCCTAACCTACTGCTTTCTGGAGGAGACTAGTGATAGGTAACCCTCTCAGAGGGTTGCATCAAGAATTGAATGTGAGTGCACCATTTTCCAGAAGGCTCTTGGCACACAGGATGTGCTTGATGAATTTTAAATATCACCAGAATTAACATTCAGACTCCCCTTCCTCTTCCCTTTCCTCTGTTGCTGGCATTCTCAGAGAATTTTCCACACAGTAAGGTATGCCAAACCCTCAAAAGTAAGGAATCTAAAAATCTCAGTCTAATAACACAGCCGTAGACAAGACCTTGATAGACTGCCCAGGAGATGTTCTACAACCCACCATCAAGATGGACTGAACTTCTGATTATGTCCGCCTCTCTATATCTCACTCTTCCACAGTCATTCCATAAGTTAAATCCAAAATAGATGAACAGGACTTGAGGGCATCCGTTCATTTTGGCATCAGATGGTATGTGCCTGTTTACCAGGGTCTATCTAATATACAGTGTCACTGAAGTATGTAGTGCAGATATTACTACATATAATAGACAGATATGGGTGCACACATAAACACATACGTGCATATAAAATACTCTTTTATATTTGCGGTGTCTGGGACTCTAGCTCCCTGCTGAGTCCTTGACAGGAACTAGGGGGTGGAATGATCCTGAGGGTACAGCTTCCACATGATAAATACTGTTTACTCTTGGGTATAGAATCATGCCATTGAAAGTTCAAGGCCAGGCTGCTCTACATGGTCAGACTCGGTTTCAAAACTAAACCAAACAAACAGGTGGAGGCTGTATCAGCCTCCAATGGGATAGCTTGGCTTCGTCGGTTCCTGTGTGTTGTGTTTCTTTAAGCTCTGTTTACTCTCAGCATCTGTGCTGCTCCCATCTTCCCAGTTGGGCTCTGCGCCTCACAGCTGCTGCTCGGTGCAGAACCCAAGACTCCAGGGTGAAAGTTTATTCTGTCTGAGGCCATTCACAGAAGAGGGTACATCATATGTGTTTGTCCTCTGGTTCACAAAACATAACAAGAGTTCCCAAGAGCTGACTGGGTACATACCCTCGATCTTTACTTAATGACTTCAGATGGTGCCATGGAAGCAAGGGACGGGCCTAGAATACACTGAGTGGCCACTGTATGCTGCTATGACTTTGGTTGGGTTACCCATGACTTATGGGGAGGAAATACTGACACCAAAAAGCTGGTTCATAGGAGAGCTCTGACCAAAACCCTGAGGCTACTGACGCCCCAAATCCTGCTCTCTGGAAACCCAGAGAGCTTTCTGGAAAGGGAAGTTGCTGAAGGTCTCCCAGTTGTGACATTTGAAATACTGAGTGGCGTGTAATGCCCACCATGGACATAGCAAGGACGGATTTTCCCTTTCGCCATAACTTCCTCCTGTTCCCATTTTGTGGCTTCAAGGTAGAGCCTTTCTCTGTGTACCACACCTCCTCTCTCTGACTTCGGTCCTGTCTCTTAAACAGGTTTCTGTTTGCTAGATTTGCGCTGTAACTAGTAAAGCCGTACTGACGGCAGCATTTATTTATTTCGGCTTGGACCCAGTGTTTTGAGTATGTAGCAGTAATTTGGAACGTGTCCAGCCTTTTGACAAAACTATCAGCAACCCTGTTGCTGTTGGTCAGCCCTGTTAGTGTTCCTGAGCTGATAGGTTCTTGGAGCTGATACCAGTGAAATAGATAGGAGAAACTTCTGCTTGACTTCGGACAGAATATTCCCAGCACCCAATAATCTAATAGGCGGACTCCTGCAATGATTTTGTTCCTCTGGACTGAATTTAGCACCCCCCTCCACACACACATATGTAATGTGTGTGTATATATCATATTGACAGAAGTTGAATTTTAGTCCTGAGTGTCCTTGTTACATTCCCTTTGAGCCCTGGGTCTGTCTGTGAAACATAAATTACTTCTTTATGGGTCATTTGTAGCCCCTAGAACCATGCACAGCACACAGCACCACCGACTAGTTATCGGTTCTCTACACCTGGAAGATAATGTGCTTTTCAATTTTTGTCTTCAATGAATGTGCATAACTTTGGAAAAGACCAACTTAGTGACCGTTCCCCCACACATATAAAGGCTATATTTTTCTTTAAGAGTCCCAAATCTGTTCCCATTCAAACAAAGGGTTAAGCTCCCTCGTTTCCTGGACACCTCTGCTCAAGATAGACTTGAACTCAGTATTCAGCAGCTTGTTGGATTCAGCAGCTTGTTGGGCACAGTCCATACATCTGCTGTGTGCAAGTGTTCTTCCTCCCGGATCTGGGACTCAGCGCAAAGTCACAGTTTTGCCAGTAGACTTAGCTATTGATGATTCGATGGTGACATTTGTGTGACGTAGAGGGTGCTTGGGAGGCAGAAGCGCAGTGACTCACAGGGCAAGTCCAGGCTGACTTCTGTGGAAGGGGAGTGCTTCTTGGCTAGTCCCCATTCCTCTTCTCCATTGAATTCTGTGCTCCTAGAGAGGGCTGGCCTTCCTTTTCTTAAAATTTTATTCAAGTTTTTGTTTACGATTGTTACTGTATGCGTGATACACATGTTTGACTGTGTACACATGCGTGCCAAGGTACACATGTGGAGGTCAAAGGACAACTTTCAGGAATCAGTTCCCCCCTTCTGCTCTGGGTTCTGGGGCTCAAACTCAGGTTGGCGGGGTTCGTACAGCAAGTGCTTTTAGCTGATGAGCCATCTTGCTGGACCCCTAGGCTGGTTTGTCTCAGATGCCTGCCTCCTCATGTCAACCCAGCATTTCCTACAGTGATGTCACATGAGTCCAAAGAAGATGAGCACAGCAAGACTTTACCTCACTGAGTGATCAGACACGCTTAGCAGCCTCAAATGGATGGCAAACCTAAGGCTTTTAAATACAAAGTGTGCCTTTTATGGTAAGAGTAAATGTTTTAAGGGCATTATTACATTTATTTATTTTATGTGTGTCCATGGGAGCATTGTGTGGCCGTCAGAGGACAGCCTGTGGGAAATAGTTCTTTCCTCCCACCATGTAGGGGTGGGAAGCGAATTCAGGGCATCAGGGTCGGCAGAAATCATCTTCACTATCTTGCTGGTCTGGAAAGGTAAATATTTTAACCCTTGCAGAGAAGCGTAGGTTAGAAAGCATTCTATGTACTGTCTTCTAAACCACCCCATGAGAGCAGTTAATTTGATTAATGAAAAAAATATAAATTATTTTTAGAGTCAGATTGTTATCAGTGTACCAAAAGAAAAACACTCCCCAACCCAATTTATAATTGTGATTTTTTTCTGTTTTTCTTTTCTTTTTTTTTTTTAATTTTCTTTTGTTTTTGTTATGAAATCCCAGTCGGGAAGCAGAGAGAACTGAGTGCTGGTACACAGCTCATGCTCTCTTAATATTCATTCCAAGACCCCAGCCCGTGGGATGGTGCTACCTACATTCAGGATGAGTCGTTCTCCCTCAGGTCACCCACTCTAGAACCTGATCATAGAAATGCACGTAGGTGTGTTTCCAAGGGGAATCTAGATCCTGTCAGGTTGAAGGTCAGGGTTAATAGTATCATGGTTGAGCTGCATGTTTATTTCCCAAGCATGTCTTCCTGGGCAGAAATGACATGAAAGTTGTCACTGTCAGCTAATCATCTGAAGTCCTGGAAAGATCCATGTGCTCCTATGTCATGGCCGCAGTGACAGGCAGCATTTGCTAGTCACAGACTTACATAGAGGCTTGTGCATGTGTTCTGGTAGTTGACGTTCCTGGATCTTTAGGAGTGTCATATGAAATGGGCAGAGCTACCCTATTGATGTGGTTTTGTAGATGAAGACACTGACGCTCCCTTTACATGATTTGCAGGAGAGCACAGAGTTGATGTCTCTGCAGACAGGGACCAGCTTTATCCCAGCACTCTCTCCTCCATCCCAGTCACTGTAGACACAGCGCTCTCTCCACCATCCCAGTCACTGTAGACACAGCGCTCTCTCCACCATCCCAGTCACTGTAGACACAGCGCTCTCCACCATGCCAGTCACTGTAGACACACAGTGCTCTCTCCACCATGCCAGTCACTGTAGACACAGCGCTCTCTCCACCATCCCAGTCACTATGGGACCATATGCCCCGTTGACATGGTTTCCTTGTAAGGAAAGAATGGCTTTGTTTCTCAAGCCTTGGCTGGCCACTGATGATTGATAGACACAGTGGCTGAGAGTAGTACATGCTTATATGCTATCTATCTATTGTGTACTCATGTATTATCTCTGTGCATGCTTATGAAATTAGTCCTTTCTCTTAAGAGCACATGTGCTAGGCGTTTTGCTGATGCGTCCTCCGTGGAATCAAGAGGAAGACAGACAGCTTAGACCTTAACTGGGACTGACAAACACTGAGAAGGAGAGTAGATGAGCTAAGCCACCCTCTGCATGCTTGAGCAACCAAGCCTGTGGGCTCCTCCATCTGGTCATAGGGTCCATCCGCTGTGGAACTGATGGGAAGATGGATGAAAGCTGTGCAGGGTCTATGGGCTGCACCGAGGCCAGTGAAGTTTGCTGGGCTTCCTTAGAGAAGAAGCCTCTGTGGAAATTCAGTGCTCCTTTCGGGGGCTTGGCTCATTGCTGTGATCGGCCATCTGTAAGGATGGTGGGAGATAAACAAATCTACACAAAGTCATTTACAGGAAGTTTGAGGACAACACTCCAAGCAGTGTTGTGAACAACACAGACGTTTGTTGCTTCTGGAACAAAGGGCACCTACTGCTCTGCCTTCTGAGCCCTGAACTTGATTCTTTAGGTTTGAGGAGCTTGGGCCTCTGGTTTCAGGGGTGAGATGCACTTTCAGTGGGCTTTGGAGCCTTTCCTGTTTGGGGGATGTCTGCCTAGTGTACAAACTGGAGATGTTTTAGATGGGTTTAAAGCACTATAGAACTTCCTTTCAGATCTCTGGTTCTAGAAATATTGAGGGCATTCTTCTATCCCCCACATCCTTGCCTGTAAATTTAGGTAACCTTGAAAAAACAACCTAAGTACTTAGATTCTATTTCTGACGCTGTGGCATAGAAATTTCTTACCTGTTAGAGCTGTGCTTAGGTTGGTTGCTAGGCAACCGGGAGAGGAGTTCACAGGCTTTGCCACGAGCCAGCAATCTTAACAGAGGCAGCATTTTCTTCCGATTATTATTATTATTATTATTATTATTATTATTATTATTATTATTTTACTTAGCTCTCTCTTTGGTATAGTGTGTTTACAGACATTGAGGTCTCTCTCTTTTTTAATTTGTAGAAATACCTTTTGTTTAGACTCTTTATTTGTTAAAGGGGTTCTGGGTTGATCTTTGCTACATGAAAATGTGAGCCTGAACGTCAACAGTGGTATGTGTTCACTGAGACCTGGGAGCAGGTTAGCTGGTTCTTATGAGACGTTGCTCTTCTTTCTCATTGCAGAAGCACACATAGACTTCTTCCTGCTATTTACTCTGCATTCTCTGGCATAAATCAGGGACCATGCCTTCCTGTCTCCTGCTTTTGACTGTCTTTTTGGAGAAATTGCTTGGACCCTTTGTAGGTAGAGCCTTCTGACTAAATTCTGTGGAGTCTCCTTTTGGTATAAATTCTTACTGGCTTGGAGAGCCGTTTTTCTTTCAGATGGTAGCAGAGCAGCCCTCGGCAGATGTTTTCAGAAGTCCTACAACCAAGACTCCATTTCATCATCTACCACCCTCATCCTTTTTTCAATTTACTTTTTTTTAAATTAAAAAATTGATTCGTGTGTGTTGTATGATATTTGTGTGCATGATATATGTGTGTATAGTTTATGTGTTTATGTGATATGTTTCTGTGTGTATGTGTGTATGTGTAGTACGGATGTATGTGTGTATGTTGTGTATGTAGCATATACATGCCTATGTGTGCAGGTGCATACTCTGGAGGGTGCCACTCCAGAGACCAGAGGAAAATGTCAGATGTCCTCTAGTAATCTGTACTTTATTCCTTGGAAACAGGATCTCTCACTGAACCCAGAGTGAGCCTGGCATCCAGCAAGTCACACTGACCCTCCTGTCTCTGCCCCATGGCACAGGAATTATCCATCTTTTGAAGTGGATGCTGGGATCAAAACTCATCCTTACTCAGCAAATACTACCGCACACAGGACCATCTCCCCAGCTCCCTTTCTTAATGCATTGTGAGTGAGGCTCAGGGTGTGCCCCAGCTGTTCACAGGACTTAGTGATGGAGAGGAGGAGACAGGATGCAGGAACAACATGGGGCTCATTCTGCTGTCCCAAATGAGGAAGCCTAGACTGTGGGGACTCATCTCAGGGACCCTGATGCCACAGCTCATACAATGCAGTTCGTGGCTCTTGATGCCTGAAGAGCCAAAAGAATGTCATTAGGAAAAACTTTTATGGCACATTTAACCCATTTTTCTCGGCATGACTTACCTGGGCCTGGGTTCCAGGAGCGCTGTCACTGTTAGATGTGGATTTCAGCAACGTGCTTGACAGGATTTCTTCAGATAGTCAACTTTCATCATCGCAGTCCTGCTCTGCAGCTTGGGGAGTACCTCTTTGGGTCTTTTCCCTGCAAATGGCTATGGAAATTATTTAAGGCAATGAAGCAGAGCGTGAAAACAGGATTGTTTTTAAACCTAGGGATATAATATTTTTATACAAACTCTAATATTTGACTCTTCCTATCCTCCTTTGGTCTCTGATCAGAAAATGTTTTGCTTTATTAGCTATTCAAGTCTGGCCCCATATTTAATATTTCTAGCTGTGACCATATCATAGATTATGTTAATGTTGCTGTGTTTTCTCTCTCTCTCTCTCTCTCTCTCTCTCTCTCTCTCTCTCTCTCTCTCTCTCTCACACACACACACACACACACACACACACACACACACACACACTTTTGGGGTTTTTTTTGTGTGGTTTTTTTTTTGAGACAGGGTCTCTCTGTGTAACAGTCCTGCCTGTCCTGGAACTCGCTCTATTTGAACAGACTGGCCTCAAACTCACAGAGATCTGCCCGCCTCTGTTTCCTGAGTGCTGGGATTAAAGGTGTGCGCCACCACCTACCAGATGAGCATGCATATTTTCATGTGGCCTAATCATTAGAAGAATACAATGGTAGGTTGTCTGGGCCCTTTGCCAGGTTTCCATTGCATTGTCCAGGGACACAGAGAGATGAAGCTGCAGTTTTAGTGGAGAAATTGCATCGAAACAGCCAGTGAGGGACCCAAGGGAAAGAAAGGCCCCTCTCATTAGTAAATAACATCATTAACATTCAGAAACCTTGAGCCTATCGCGGGTCTGATTTCACGGATGTTTGTGACATACATGATGTAGTATGCACACGACACTGTCACATGAGCACATGTTAGTGCCATTGCTATGCCAACGTAAAACTTTATAGCAAGGCTTTACAGTCTCCACTGATCCATGCCCAAAGGGTGGTTTTATACATGAGTAAGCATGTACATGCTCATGCACAGTCTTAATACATAAATAATAATATGGGGTGTACACTGTGTTTCACCCTGAGCATACCAATGAATAATACTTAATTATGGGAGTTTTGTGTGTGTGTGTGTGTGTATGTGTGTGTACATATATGTGCAGATATGCAGGCCAGTGTTTTTGCATGTGATGACCAAAGGATGATGTGCTGTCTTTCTCTCTGTTTTGTTATTTTTAAAAATATTTTTCAACTTCTATCCATATGTATATGTATGTCTGTGTATGAGTCCATGTGTCTGTGTGTGTGAGTATCTGTCATGCGTGTAGATTCCCATGGAGGTTGGAAGAGGGCATTAGATACCCTAGAGCTGATGTTACAGGTTGTAGTGAGCCACCCAACACAGGTTCTGGGAGCTGAACTTGATTTTTCTGGAAAAGCAGCAAGCATTCTTTACTGCTGAACCATTTCTCTAGCCCCTATTACTGTTTTTTTTTGTTGAGAGAGTTTCTTGCTGAACCTGGAGCTCCCTGATTGGCTGGACTTGCTGGCCAGCATGCACCAGGGAGCCCCCTGTTTCATCACCTTCCCACCTCCACCCCCAAAACCGGAGGTCCATGTTTGCACCACCACACCCTCCTTTTCATGTGGGTTATGGGGATCTGAACTCAGATCCCATTCTTGAGTGAGCATGCGCTTGGCCAACTGAGCCATCTCCATAGTCCTGCCCCCTCTTTTTGAGGTAGGGTTCTTACTCTGTAGCCCAGGATGGCTTGGAACTCGTGGCCATCCTTTTGCCTTAGCCACTTGAGTGCTGGTATTAGAGGTGTGAGCCAGGAAACTTAAGGGCCTTTCCTCTACTTCAGTCAGAAATAAACCACTGAGCTTTGAGAGATGGCTCAGTGATTACGAGCACTTGCTATTCTTCCAAAGGACCTGAGTTTGGTTCCTGCACCCAAGTCGGAGGGCTCACACCCACCTGTAACTCCAGTTCCAGGTGTTCTGATGCTCTCTTCTGGCTTCTAGGGCCCCAACACATACCTGGCATACCCACGCAGATATACAGACATACACCTTTTTTTTTTTTTTTTTACCAATTACACCACTTTGTTTTAGAGTAATGATAGCCTTGCTGAAAAGTTGCAAACACGGTTGTTCAAACACCAGGCCTGTTTTCCCTGTTGTGAGCATCTGGCATTTCCATGGTCACGTGTCAAAACTAAAGGGCTGAACTCCATACTAGGCTCATATTTCACTAGCATTGCCCCAGCGCCTCTTTTCTGATCCAGGATCTGTGTTACCTTTAGTCACCGTAGCCCCCTGTGACTTCTCTACCGTGCCCTTGTTCCTCAGGTTTATCTGCTGCTGGTGATCCCTTTGTTCCAAGGTGCCTGAGTCCTCAATGGGATGCCCTGCTGTTTTTTTTTTTTTTTTTTTGTTCTTTGGGGGCCCGCCACTCAGCTCCCACATAAACCACACACGGAGGCTTATTCTTAATTATAAATGCTCGGCCTTAGCTTGGCTTTTTGCTATCTGGCTTTCCTTCACTTAAATTATCCCGTCTACCTTTTGCCTCTGGGCCTTTATCTTTATTTCTGTATATCCTTCTTTGTTTCTTACTCTGTGGCTTGCTGTATAGTTGGGTGGCTGGCCCCTGGTGTCCTCCTCCTTCTCTGGCTGCTTCCTTCTCTCTGGCTACTTCTTTCTCTTCCTCCTAGATTCTCCTATTCATTCTCTCTCTCTCTCTCTACCTACCAGCCCTGCCTATCCTTTCTTCTGCCTTGCTATTGGCCATTCACTTCTTTATTAGAATCATCAGATGTTTTGGACAGGCGCAGTAACACAACTTCGCAGACTTAGACAAATACAACATAAACAAAAGCAATACACTGTACAATAACATTCCCCAACACGCTGCAGTCTGAGCTTTGCACTAGGGCAATAGGTTCTGGAAGCTGACTGCAAAGGCTTTTCCTGTATTTTCCTGTATCCCATTCTCATCCTGTAACAGGGTAGCTGCAGTGAACATGCCTATCCATAGTGATGCAGACCTTGGCCACCGAACAAAGGAGTGTTTTCCGGGCTTTGCAATGCCAAATTATTTCCCCCTTCCTTTCCACTCTCTCAGTTTGGGGAATAGATCACCCCCTGTCACTCATACCCAAGAGGTCAAGTTCTGCTTCCCTGAGTAGAGAGTTGCTGTGTGTATGTGTGCGCGTGAGTGTTTGGATGCTTTATTAAACTCCACTGAACTCTACGTGATACAAGAATGTTGTCTGTTTTGATTTCCTCTTCTCAGAGCAAAGATCAGATCTTGAGGTCTAGAAGATGAATCCCCAAATAAAGCCTTCCTTCTGCATATATTCTTTTTTTTTTTAAAAAAATAAAGATTTATTTATTTATTATGTGTACAGTGTTCTGCCTGCACTACAGAAGAGGGCACCAGAAGGTATTATAGATGGTTGTGAGTCATCATGTGGTTGCAGAGAATTGAACTTAGGACCTCTGGAAGAGCAGCCAGTGCTCTTAACCTCTGAGCCCCCTGCTTATATTCTTGTTTTGAGACTTCTCTCTACTTGTCAAGATCTCTCTCTCTCTCTCTCTCTCTCTCTCTCTCTCTCTCTCTCTCTCTCTCTCTCTCAAATAAATGTCTAGGTTCCTTTTCTTTGGTGCTAGTGGATATTCATGCTTTGTATAGCTAGCTGAACTCAAAATTAAACATTATGCTCCTTTTTGGCTGCATTGACTTTAATAGAAAGGAGTTACGGAATTGTTCATTTGACCTGGTGGCCCAACCATTGATGCAGTTGGGTTTTATTAATATGTAAGGAGGCTGCCATTCTGTAACATGACAGCATGAGACTTCCATATGTGTGTGCACCTTTTAGAGCTCTTTATTCAATTAGAAGATGATTGAGCTGCTCCTGGGCTTTGGTTGTGGTTGACCAGCGGAAGACAGTTCACTTGCCTGTTGTGAAGCTGTGTGTGTTCCTAGTGGAAAGCACAGACTACAAACACGTTGGAGATGAATGGAACAGATCAGTTTAGAGGGTGGTAATGCTTTCCTGACGACAGCCAGCATGAAGTCTGAGCAGATGGCTTGGCTAGAATGGTCAGTCAGGGGCCAGAGTTCTGAGGGGAGATGCCAGATGAGCGAGCAGGAATATTAGATGTGGAAAGTGGGGGGAGGGTATGGTGAGTTCTAGGGATAGAGAGCTGAGGAGTCAGTAAGAGTGAGGAATGGAGCAGTTGGCACAGACTTTGCAGGGCTCTGATGGCCGAGCTGAATTTCATGGAAGTGTCTAGAGGGCTTGGAGGGAAGAAGTGGCGTGATTTTGACGTGTGTGTTCTAAAAGAGTCTTCTGGCTATTGTGTCAAAGTGCATCATAGGGGAGACAAGAAGAAACAGGATGATGAGACAGGAGGCCATGGTAAGACAGGCCGTGTCTTAGATGAAAGGAGTATCGGGGGGATGGACAAAAGGAGACAGCTCAAATATTTTTGTTGTTGTACAAATGATCAGAATTTATAGAGGAGATATTTTAAATTATTTACAGCTGGGAGGGGCCAGCAGGGACTTACCCTGTGAAAACTATTGTCTGTTGATATTCTCAGTGGTGCTTCAAAGAAGAGCCGTGGCAAATGCCCACACTCACACTCTAGGAAGCAGTCAGGTGGCCATGCCCTCCATAACTTCACTCACCCCCCCATCAAGAGAAGCGAACTCTTATTTACTCTGAAGGTTTAACCTGATTTTCAGCTTGGACAGCTTCTAGAATCACAAGGGAAACTGGCTCCTGGGCAAGTCTGTGAGAGTATCTAGTTTAGGTTAATTAAGGTGGGAGGTCCCACGTTAACTATGGGTGGTGTCGTACTGTGGGCTGGGGCTCTGTCCCAAAGAAACTGGAGAAAACGAGGTGAGCACAAGCATGCACGCATCCTCCTCTGCTTCCGACTGTGGATGCCGTGGACCAGCTACTTCATGCTCCAGTCCATGACTTCATCACCGTGATGGACTGTAGGATAAAATTGTGAGCCCAGATGGACCCTCCTTCCTTAATTTGCTTCAGCATTTTGTCATAGCAGCAGGAACTGTGAGCAGTATGCTTAGCAAATTAATGTAGTCTGGATTTTTAATCATTTAGCAAGTCAGCCATGATTACTCGGCACACAACCTTACTGATGTGTCTTTAGGGGTTAAGAACAAACCAGGCAGTTAGTCATTCTATTTATTTGCCATTAATGCTTAGGAAGTTGTCGTCTTAGGAACAATATTTCTGACATGAGTCACGGAAATCTATTCCTATATCATAATGATTGTAACATTTGGCGGGGCAGAACCTTTCAACCATGTATTGATGTTTAAACTTTGAATCACTGAGAAAACATCTGCTTTTCTAGGAAACACTTTTTATATAAAAATGCTATTTGATAAAAGACTTTACAAGGTTTTCTTTGGAACGAGTAGACCCAGTTACTACTTTGATGTTTTGAGTTAAGTCAAATATACCAATTCATTTTGCAAGGACTTGGAATTTAACATTATAACAATTGATTCATTTTAAATTTCAACAGTGGCATTTTTTCCCTTCTCTAAAGAAACATTAATGTGATGAAAGATCCATTTGTCATGCTTCATTGAATATTTTTTGGGTTATGGAAGTAAGAGTTTGCCAAGTGATTGATGAAGAGAAGGGAAACATTTACTTTAAAAATAAAAGCTTTTAAAAAAGGACACCACATGAGTTTATGAATATTGCCAAAATTGAGGATGTTGCTGAGAAGATGTCTGCCATGCTGTCTGTCACAGGTGCTATGATGGCAGACTAGGCTACATTTTAACTGCATAATACTAAGTGACTTGATAGTCTGTCCTAACGTGTCAGATGTTCCTGGATCATTGATTGTTCTGTGCCTTTATATTCTTAGGGGTGCAGGTGTATTTTGTGTTTTGTATTTTCAGATGCACATGTGTGTGAACACGCTGTGGAGGTCAGAGGACAACTTTAGCTGTCACTACACAAGCTCAGGTTTGGTTCCTCAGGAGCCATCTACCTTTTAAAAAATTGTCTTCTATACATTTATGTATTTATGTTTGTATGTGTGTGTCATATGTATGTGCCTATATATGGGTGCATGCATGTGCCTACAACTATGTGTGTGTGCCATAGTATACATGTGGAGAGTCAGAGATAACGTGTGGGAGTCAGTTTTTCCCCTTTGGTCATGTGGGTTTGGTCATGTGAGTTCTGGAGATGGAATTCAGTTGTCAAGCTTGATAGTCAGTGCCCTTGCCTGCCAATCCATCTCATCAGCCCCACATTGTCTTTAGAGACAGGGTCTTTTGCTGGCTTGGAACTTCCCAAGTAGGCTAGGCTGCTGCCTCAGGGAACCTTACCTCCCCCCTCCCCCACCACTGCCTTTGCCTCCCCAAGATTGGATATGAGCTGTACCCATCCCTGCCTGGCTTTTTATGTAGATCCTAGGATTTGAGTTTCAAACAAAGAAGTCTCTAAGTCACCATCAGGAATGTGATTAGCTTTCTGTCCCATGTTTGTGAGCCTTATCTCACAGATGCTACTGGGAATGTCTTGCTGAGTAAAAATCCAGAAATAAGGACAGTGTTCCAGGGACTATAGTAAGAATTAGGAAAAAAAAAGAGGAAATACAGACAGTTGCTTCAGTTCTTATAGGAAAAGAGCATGGCGGCATTTTTTTTCCTTGTTGTTTTTGAAAAGAAAAGACAAGTTCAGAGATCTTATTTTTAGCAGAATGGAGTTCCAATAGACAGTGAAGCCAACCAGAGGCTGCCTCTCTGCATCCTGAGGTTCTTTGCCTGGACTTCCTTGTGCAGAGGATTCCCTCAGACTGGCAGGGGATGCAGACATGACTATGACATCGTCCTTTTCCAAAGAACTGAACGCTGGTTTTGGCATGAGAGTCCTACTCAGGATCTATCTTGTATTCTTACATCACATGACCATGTGATGGGAGATAGAATCCAGTGTCCGAGTAGCTTGTGCAACTATGTATCACATGGAATTCAGCTTTAGGCTGAGTTTTGAGGGGTGTACAGGGTTGGTTGGTTGGTTTATTTGTTTCTTTCTTTCTTTTTTTCCTTCCTTCCTTCCTCCCTCCCTCCCTCCCTCCCTCCTTCCTTCCTTTCTTTCCTTCCTTCCTTCCTTTCTCTCTTCCTTTTTTACATGGGGTTTCATGTTTCCCATACTGTCCTTACACACTCATTATGTAGCAGACAATGGTCCTTCTGCCTCTACCTCCTAAGTGCTGCAATTACAGGTGTGTGCTTTATGTGGTATTAGGGATTGAACCCAGGGCTTCATGCATTCATGCAAATATTCTACTAACTGAATGATAGCATCAAGCCTGTGTGTAGAATTTCAATGACAGAAATGCCAAGGGACGGGGGAACAATGGAGATGGTAATGGCAGAGATGGGAAATGACAGCATATGACCTAGCTTCTCTGTACTAACCAGGGTCCGTTCTCCCCACCCCACCCTTAACCTGTATAGCCCAGACTGTCTTGTACACATGGTAATCTTTGTGCCTCAACCTGTGGGTTTCTGGGAAATGGCACTGTGGCAATGAGTATCCATGTCGTTCCAATATGAGTATATTAGCCTGAGCTTAATGCTGGTCTCTGTCTTGGGCTCTGTGCATCTTGTCGAGTCCCCTGAACAGAGAAGTTGCTGAGTAAGTACAACTGTAAGGATGCTCAGCACATTCATGCATTGGCAGTGTACAGATTCCTAACGTGGACTTGAATCAAACAAGGCCACGGAATCTCCACCCTGTGCCTTTGTGTGGCAGCTTGGCAGCCAGTGGGATTTGCTTTCCAATCTTGTTTGGGATTTCTAATCTTAGAGCCTCCTAGTCAGGAGGAGAAAGAAATGCTTGTCAGGAGGAATAATTCACAAGGATTTCCCAGCAAGGTGGTTCTAGTCGTCTCCTCCTCAGGCGTTTCTGGTTCCCAGGCCCTTGGCCTACAAGTCTGGAAAAGAACAGTTGGCTTTAATGATTCTGCCTTTCCACATTTGCGGCCTATCTTTAGTGGATGGAAATGCTAAAAAATTTTAAAGAAGGCATTTAAATAGCAGCATTTTTTTAAATCAGAAAAAGTTCTATATTCAGTGTGAATCTTTTTATATGATACCGAGTCAATGTTTTATGTAAATAATCTTTTTATAATTTACTGATTTAAAAAAACCCTCATTTTTTAGTTTAATATAAATCCCGTATAAAATTTGAGTCTCAAGCCTTCTGGTCTACCAGGGGGGTCTGTAGAGCAACATTCTTTGTAATGATATGTTTCCAGGATACACTTAGGAGATAGGAAGCCTACTGAGAGGCATTTTGTTGTTGTTTGTGTTTTTTCTGATTTTAATTTTGACAATTTCATTCATGAATACAATGTATTTTGATCATATTTACCCTCAATTGTCTAATAACAGTTTTAATGAGTACATTTAAATCTCTCTCTCTGTCTCCCTGTCTCCCTGTCTCTCTGTCTTTCTGTCTCTGTCTCTGTCTGTCTCTGTCTGTCTGTCTGTCTGTCTGTCTCTCTCTCTCTCATATATATATAATGTTTTTGTTTTTCGAGACAGGGTTTCTCTATGTAGTTTTGTGCCTTTCCTGGAACTCATTTTGTAGACCAGGCTGGCCTCGAAGTCACAGAGATCTGCCTGCCTCTGCCTTCTGAGTGCTGGGATTTAAGGTGTGCACCACCACTGCCTGATATATAGGTCAGACTTTTTCACTATTTAGATTGAATGTTTTTTATGCAATGTGGATGCACTGTTAAAAATGTAAAGGGTCTTTCTATAATATACAACTTCAAAAAGTGTGTATTTTAAGAGATGGAGATATGACTCAGGAGTTAGGAGCACTTGCTGCTCTTGCAGAGGACCTGGGTTCAATTCCAACATCCACATGGTGAGTCACAGCATCCCATAACTCTAGTTCCAGGGAATCCAGTGTCGTCTTCTCATCACCCAGGGCACCAGGCATGCACGGTCAAACACTTGTACACATTGAAAAGAAAATAAGTGAATGCGAAAATAATTTTCATTTTCATTTCATGTGTCTTCACCTGTCTTATCTGTTAAGTATGTATGGATCTGTATATGCGTGCACACATGCATTTATAGAAACAGGGTCTTGTTATATTGCTCAGGTTTACCCTGAGTAGGTTTACACTGTGTAGGCTAGGTTGTCCTTAAACTCATTATACAGCCCAGCTGCTTTGAACAAATTATGTAGCTCAGGCTGGCCTGCAACTCACACCCCTGCTGACTCAGCCTCTCAAATGCTGACAGTCCAGGTGTAAACCGCCATGCTTGGGTCAATGTCGTACATTTATATACAATATTTAAAGTATTACACTTCTGGTGCCCAGTGGACTTCATTTTAAGACCCTTAGAGGGGCTGGAGAGACGACTCGGAGGTTAAGAGCACTTGCTGCTCTTCCAGAGAACCCAGGTTTAATTCCTAGCACCCACACAGTGACTCACAACCACCTGTAATTTCAGTTCCAGGAGACCCAATACCCTCTTCTGAACTCCATATACATAAGATAAAAATAAACAAATCTTTATTTAAAAAAAAAAAGACCATTAGAATATCAAATGGGAAGACCAATGGCTACCTCTTACTATTTGTTCTGAAACTACTCTACCAGATTTAGGAAGGATTAGTAAGGAAAGTTACTTTGAGGTCTTCATAATGAGTTTGTCGTAATGTAATGCACAGACAGTTAGTGACGGAGGTGGGCCCAGGGCTGCGTTTGTGTGTGTGGCTAAGGTAGGCATTTTTTCAGGTGTGATATTGTTCTTCTCACTAACCGTAACAGTGAACTACTTGGAGTGTATGTTCATTTTGATGTTTCATTACCCTAGAATAGTCAGCCGTTTCCCGGGTTATTAAAGATCTATTTCAAGCCTTTGGGTTTATTTTTTTTCATTCTGAGAGAATTCTCCATGTGTAATTATTAAGCAAATGCACAGCGTGTAGGACACATCCCCACGTGCAAGACAGAAAACAGCACAAGCATGACGTCTTATTTGCATCAGTCATCCGCATGCCAGTAAAAATCCACGGACTTCTATCAATGTCTTTTTTTTTCCCCTCTCCCTTTCTTCGTGTCTTAGCAGGAATGCCGGGTTTGATATTGAATGCATGCTGTTAGGAATATTAAAAAGGTTAAGGGCCTCAAGCTGAAGAATTATCTGGAAAGAAGGGATCCAATGGGAACTGTCAATCTGCCTTGATATTTACCTTCCCTGATTTTCCTCGTTGGCAGAGTCTTGGGAGAAACACAAACTTTGCTATTTATTATTCATCAGTTAAAAAAATGAATCATCTAAGGATTTTGGTTGCAGGCACCCTGCTTGATGTCAAGGTCTAAATATGTTCTTCTCTTCATAAGCCTCATGTCTGCATGCTGCACAGGTTTAAGCAGCTCCTCCTTTGCTTGGAAGCAGCCACATTCTAGAGGGTGCCATGAGGCTGAAAGCAACTTACTGTTGCTAAGGGTCGCCCACAGAGAGAGGATTCTGCTCCCTGTATGATGATGGTGGTGGTGGTGGTGGTGGTGGTGGTGGCAGTGGCAGTGGTGCAGAAACTGGACCACATGCATGCTTAGGTGAAACCAGCAGGACTCAGTCCTTTTCAGCATTGAAGACCGCATCATAATGAGGTAGTGCCCTATCATTCTGTTTTTCTTGTTATTTATGTGTTTGAGTGTGCCTGGTTGAGTGGTTTTCATGTGGGTGCTGGTAGCCTTGGAGGCCAGAAGAGAATATCAGATCCCCCCTGGAGATAGAGCTACAGGCAGTGGTTGTGAGCCTCCCAATGTGGGTGCTGGGGACTGAGCTCAAGTCCTCCAGGAGAGCAGGAAGCACTCCTAACATACTAAACTAAGTCAGCAGCCCCCCATCATTCCATTTTAAACAAAAGAATTCCTGGAATAAAAGGGGCATCCTTAATCTGGGGGAGATGGCCCAGTCAGCAAAGTGCATACTATGTGATGCCTTGTGCAAAATCCAGAGCGGCAGTAAGTGTGTGTGATCCTAGCATCAGGGAAACAGAGACAGGCAGATTTCTGGGGAGCTCCTATTTGGCAGGTGCCAGATCCCAGAGAGAGACCTGCTTCAAAAAGCAAGGTGTGGATAGCACCCGAGGGAGAATTGCACCCGAAGTTTTCCATTGGCTTATATATGCAAGTGCACAATCATGGCCACATGCACCAGCACACACATGAATGTGCACACACACCTGTACATACACACGCATACACACACAACATGAGAAGGGAAGTGAGAGGCAACTGCACTGAGGCATCCTATCCATGTAAGTTTTCCTCCAAATAATTACAGATAATATATAGTAGAGACCTATAAAGGATTTATAACGGTTCTCCGTCATCATTCCCATTTTTGTACATATGTAAATCTGCATTGAAAGACTGTGCATCCTTAACTCCGTGGTAGGATGTAAAAAGCTTGAAAGTCAATGAGTTAATTTCAAGTTGCGTGAATAAGGAATGGCAATATTTTTGAAAGGATAACCCTAAGAAGAACCAGGTAGGAATGTTTATATTTAGAAGTCTAGACTTGGAAAAGGAAGTTCATCAAGTCTGTCATTGGAAAGTGTATTCATTTTTAAAGTAAATACCGGGAGAGTTGAGCAGAATACTTAGGCTTGTCAAGTGATAGAGGGTTGGAAAGGTTTGGAAACATACTGTTGTGAGGTTTCAAATCTGGGACAAACTGCTGAGGTGCCTATTTAACATATCAAAGCAGACCTGGCCCCCAGGTTCTTCCTGCATCCCTCAGTCCCTACCTGTCACAGGGCCCTCCTGGCTGGCCTACCCACCCCCTACCCTGGCTGCCCTTCCCCCAGCTGCTCTTCCCTATATAATCCAACCGTTTTGTTAACCAGGTCTCTTTGTCTGTTCTCTTTTGGGCTTCCTAGGTACTAGACTTGGCTCCCCTCTGTTCCCTCTCTCCCCTCTCTGTTCCCCTCCCCCCTCTTCCTCACATGGCCCAGCTTAATCTGGTCATGTTCACTCTGGACTCCCCCAGATGTCCCTGCTTCTGGCTATTCTCTCCCACATATTTACAATAACCCTTCTCTCCCACTATACCTAGGAACAGTCATGTCCTTTCCTTTTTATTTTATTTCATTTTTCATTCATTTGGTGCTGAAACCCTACGAGTGGCATAAAGGAGTTTCCCTCCCCAAGGAACTCCAGTGCTCAGAACCAAGCCACTGATCTGACCCTACTAAGGTCTGTGAGCTGTGCTCATGACATTACTCAAGATATATAGGCCTTTCTTACTGTTATCTCTATAAACTTGACTTTGCAAATAAGGCAAAAATGGAACCACTAAATCGGAACTATTTGCTTCTTATTTGGGGGAACTTACTGGCACTTACATTTATGTTGACAAATATTATTAAGTAGTTCTTAATGTGGATTGTCTTTGCTCTGGCCTGGAAGAAGTGGAAAGGAATGTTCTTCTTTCTTCTCCTCTGCCACGTTGGTTGGAGGCATTTCTTCTCTGGGAGGTGGTCCTCTGTATTCTGGTCAGTGAATAAGAAGCAGAAGTAAGGAGAAGTGAAAGTCCCATACTGTTCAATGATAAGTCCTTGATGTTCTTCTAAGATGAACCCCGGGTGGCGTGGGTTCGTTATGCCCTTTGCCTCTCCTCAGCACACTCAGGGCCTGTGGCTATGCGTTGAGCAGACCACCTGCCAAGCTGCTCTGTCCAGTGTGATCCCGGAGGAGTGGTTCAGATCCATAACTGTCTCCACATCTGTAAAATGGAGGAAATGGCACATCTTGTCACCAGTTTGGTCCCTTGGAGATGCAGTCTGCACAGCCAGAACAGTCCAGGCCAGGATTAATATCTGATCCTTTTCTAGTACTTTTCAGATTGAGTTGGTGCCCTGAGGTGTCTGCCATAGGTCAGTGTTTGAGTGGGTTTTTTGTTGTCTTATTTTGTTTTAGGGATTTTTGTTTGTTTGTTTCTGTATCATTATAGTTCCTGATATAAACATGTTTGATGTATTTCAGTCCATCCTCTCTCTCTCTCTCTCTCTCTCTCTCTCTCTCTCTCTCTCTCTCTCTCTTTTTCTCTCTCTCTCATTCTAGTCTAGTTCCCAGAAGTCTCTTAGAGTTCACTCCATGTCCTTTAACATGACTGTGGTAGACTTTGATGGCTTCCTTGCTCTTTAGGTAGCAAGATTTTTCTGGGCTCATCTTACATTTCTCTGCTTGAAACTTCCAACAGCCCTTTCTCCTACACCTGCTCCTCTGGCTCAGTGAAGAACTGGTCTTCAGAGCCCATACCTAACCACCTCGATTTTAGCTTCAGGACTCTTCAGTTTGGAGTATGCATTAATTAGAGAAACTACTGAAATCCACCCCATCCCCAGCATTTCAGTGTAATCCTAAGGCAGGTTCATTCTACCGAACTCATTCATTCCTCTCTACTT
The DNA here is from genome assembly GCF_007827085.1 of Peromyscus californicus insignis. Lineage (NCBI taxonomy): Eukaryota > Metazoa > Chordata > Mammalia > Rodentia > Cricetidae > Peromyscus > Peromyscus californicus. The sequence continues at coordinate 17,537,055 of NW_026294491.1, read as the reverse complement.
AATACATTGACAAGTCCCTTCTAGGCATTAGCTCAGGGACCCAGGGTCATTCTGGTTCCTAATCCTGGAAGTGTGGGGGGAACTTGGGAAATTCGAAGGTCTTTCTCCACTATCGGGTCTTGCTGAGCCTCTGTCCCTCAAAGCCACTTTCAAGGTTTTCTTTTATAGTTTAGGTTTGAGGTCCTCAGCTCCAACAACTCTGTCAAGTTATCCAACTTCTGGATTTCCTGTTCCATTCTTTTGTTTGTTTGTTTGGTTGGTTTTCTCTGATTTTTACGAAGCTCATCTCTTTAAAACATTGCTAAATAACATGAGTTAAAGCCAAACCACACAAAGCTTGTAGGCAGAGGAAGCAAAATTTTGCCTTTCTGCTCTGGGCCAGATATTCCAAGTGTTTCTAGACTGTATACACCATACCCTCCAGCTTTCTCCAGGTCAGCTTTTTTGACAACTGGGCCAAGTATCAGGATTTGTTCTGGCCTGAAGGGACTAACTTCCATATCCATCAGCATAAGGCTCATAATCTTCAGTAGAGACTCTCCAAAGTAGAGAATTTTAGACATAAAGCAGGACCTTTATTCTCTGTCACTTATTTATTTATTTATTTATTTATTTATTTATTCATTTATTTTGAGACAGAGTTTTCCTGTATAGCTTTTGGTGCCTGTCCTGGATCTCGCTTTATAGACCAGGCTGGCCTTGAATTCCCAGAGATCCTCCTGGCTCTGTCTTCTGAGTGCTGGGATTAAAGGCGTGTTCCACCAACACCTGGCCTCTGTCCCTTATGTTAAGGGCCCATGCCAGAGCTGCACTGTGATCTCAGGAGCTATAGGACCAAGGCCATCAATGGCTGCTTAAGCTCTTGTCTTGGCCCTGGTGCATACTACAGGCCTAATGAGTCTCTAGTCTACAGAGTGGGAATCTGTCCATATAACTCTGTAATGTAGAGCCTCATTGGGCATTGGGCCAATCTAGAAGATAGAAGGGAAATTTCAGAGACAGGTGGGACCTCATGAGAAAGGCGTAACTTCAGAGGAATTATGAATGAAGACCCTTCTGACTCAGTATGTGTCTTTTTTTTTTATTTTTTTGACATTTTCATGCTCTTAATCTTCAACGAAATGCTAAGAACATTTTGCTGAGTTTTGGGAACATTGTTTTGACATCATCTTAATAATGAGCCATTTGCTATTTAGCTTGAAAAACAACCAACTAATTGGTCTAATTCCTAATTCCCAGTCATCTTCTCACCCATCTTTGAGTTTTGGTGGAAGGGCAGTGATCAGGGAAGCAGGTCCTTCCTGGGCTGGGATTGTCTAGAGTTTAGAAATGGGTGGATTAAGGAAATATGAACCACTGTCTTTATATTTGGATGTGTGGGAAGCCCCCTGATGAGATGTCTGTGTTAGTGCCTACTTCTACCACAGCAAAAGGGAAGGACAAGCATCTTCTCTTTAGGTCGAAACTTGACAGAGGACTTTCATAACTCTAGTTTGTCAATTCAAATCAATAAACTGAATTCCTTTTTTTTTTTAATTTTCAGATTTAAAAGTATTATTTGGTGTGTATGAGTGTTTTGACTGCATGTATGTCTATGTACCAAATGTATGACTGCAGCCTGCAGAGGCCAAAAGAAGGTGTCAGATCCTTTGGAAATGTAATTACAGGTGGTTGTGAACTGCCAAGTGGTGCTGTGAACTGAACCTGGGCCCTGTGGAAGAGCAGCTAGTGTTCTTCTTCTTTTTCTTTTTTGGTTTTTTTTGAGACAGGGTTTCTCTGTGTAGCTTTGCGCCTTTCCTGGAACTCACTTTGGAGACCAGACTGGCCTCAAACTCACAGAGATCCGCCTGGTTCGCCTCCCAAATGCTGGGATTAAAGGCGTGCACCACTACCGCCTGGCCATAGCCAGTGTTCTTAACCACTGAGCATCTCTCAGCCTCTAGCTATGTATTCTTTATCGGAAATGCTTTGGGGTCAGAAGTGATTTAGTTTTCAAATATTTGCATATATAATGATACCTTTGGAGCTGGCACCTGTGTCTAAATATAAGTTCATGTTTCATATTCACCTTATACACATAGCCTGGAGGTAATTTTTTTTTTTTTGCCTTTTACCTACATTTTGAATTTTCCCCTTTTGACCTCAAGCTGATGTTCCAACAGTTTATGATTTTGGATTTTCATAATGGGATGCCCAACCTGTGGTACTTACAAAGGAATATGTACTATACCGGATCTGGTGTCACCAAAGAAATGCACACAAAGATGATCCAGGAGATACAGGATTTGGGTCCAGCTCTTACAGGCTACACATGTTGATTAGGTGTCTCTGGTTTTACTCTGGGCATGGTAGTGCTTGCCAGTAATCCCAGCACTGGGGAAGCTGAAACAGGAGGATCATAAGTTTGAAGCCAGCCTAGGCTTCATGAGACTCTGCCTCAAACTGCTTGTCACAGTCCCCGAAAAAGTAATCAAAAGCTAAGAGGTTATGAAGAATGTCCTCATGTGTGGCTACCTGGTACGCACTAACCATGTTCTGACCTTGGCCCCGATTCACATTCTGTTTATCATATTGGTTTCAGACATAAACATTGCACCTCAAGATTGGGGTGCTTGAGCAGAAATTGGCGAGTTGTAACAGGCCTGAGAGATAGGAAGACAGTCAAGGAGACACTCTGTGTCTCTAAACCTGACCATCAGATTATGGACCCCAAAGAGATGGGAATCTCATGTTGGGAGAAGGAAAGAGCTCCCACCAGAGCGGGAACTTGTCTCTCGGGAAGAGATTTCACACAGTTCTACCCACTCATCACACAACTTTACTGGGGCAGTGGGTGGGAACCACACCCCTTGGGTGGAAACTGCTTAGATGCTCGGCTCTCCGCTTAAAGTTCAGTCTCACCTCAAGACTCCTAAGAAGGATTTTGGGGTGTCACTCTCTGCCCCTCTTCCCAATGTGTCCACATTGAATAAATCTCCTTTTCCTGCTTTTTCCTTAAGGAGACACATTTCTTAGGCTTCAGAATACTGTCCTGCACCAGAGTCTGGACATGAGATGGGACTACATTTTCAAAGATGATAAGAATTTGCCTGGCCCTGCATGTGGGTCCCCCTACACACTGTCTCCCACATAGAGGAGTATCTTGTAAACCACTTTCTTTGTGAATTTTCTTCTACCTTCCAAACCTGAAAACTATCTGAACAGAAGAGCAAAACTCGGATCCTTGTGAACATGTTCTTTTCTATCATTTGGGGACATTTTCAGTTTCTGGGTGAGCATGCCTTCAGCTTGTAAATCATTGTCAGTTGAAATGTTGGATTTATTTTAATGAAAAAAGTTTTCATTAAAACTCTGTGTGTGTGTGTGTGTGTGTGTGTTGTAATGCACCTGACAGGGAAGATCAGAACCGTGGGAAGAGTAGCTGCGCTGCCCAGCCCCCCCCCCCCCCCATTCCTAACTGCAGAGCCATCTCTCCAGGACTAAAAAAACTTCCTGGTAACTTTGTAGGATTTTGTAGTCCATCAAGTCAGAGGATCAAGGTTCATGCACTGTCCTGGAACAAAGTAGATTTTATGCTGACTTCAGTCTACATGGAAAAAGTCTTAATATTTTCAAAATACATTTAAGAAGTAATTCAGAAACCACATGTTTATAGCAGCCATGCTGGGTATGCCGGAAAAAAAAATGGTGTTTGTATGCTGGCTGCTTCCTGAGGAGATGTCCCATAAATTGATGGCCGTGTGGTCCCCAACCAGTTATTTATTCTTCATTGATTAGGGCAGAGTCTGCATTGTTAGTTTTGTTTTTGGTGTTTGTGTGTTTGTTTTGTTTTTTTTGAGACAAGGTTTCTCTGTGTAACAGGTCTGGCTGTCCCAGAACTCTCTTTTTTGACCAGGCTGGCCTTGAACTCACAGAGATCTGCCTGCCTCTGCCTCCCAAGTGATGGGATTAGAGGCATGCGCCACCACTGGCCAGCAAGTCTGCATTCTTTAGTATTCTGTTTTATAGGCTCAACTATACATTCATCTCTCCTCATTATCTTGATTAAGTATGATCCTGAAAATAAAATTTATAACATAAAAAATGAAAGAGATTAGCTGGGCATGGTGACCTACATCTTTAATCCGAGCACTTGGGAAGCAGAGGCAGACAGATCTCTGTGAATTTGAGGTCAGCCTGGTCTCCAGAGTGATATCCAAGACAGCCAGGGGAGGTTACAGAGAAACCCTGTCTTGACAATAAACCAAAAAAAAAAAAAGAAGGAAACTCTAATAAACTTGAGGAGGCTTTAACTCTACCAAAGAAATATAAACAAAAACAACAGAATAATATTTTTCTCTTGTTAACTTTGGCAGCTATTAGAGATTGAGTCTATCTTAACTGAAGACAGTATATATAAGTCTTCATCATTTTATAGCACTCAACCACTTAGATGGTGGATGATACAACTCAGAGGACGGTCACTTCCATTTTTTTCTGAATTGTCTTACCATTGTCTTAAATTTATAACCATTTAAAACTAGAGGCATATTTGTCTATAAAAATGTTGATATTAAGTACTATCAAGACAGTTCAGCAGTTAAGAATACTTGCAATTGCGGACAACCTGGGTTCTGTTCTCAAACTCATATAGTGTGGCTCAAAACTGACAGCTCCAGGCGGTCCCATGCCCTCTACTGGCCTCTGTGGGTACTGCATGCATGTGGTGCATGTACTCACACTTAACACATACAAGAATTGTTGGTTCAGATGCCTGAAGTCATTTTGTTAAGGCAAAGGAGAAACATGAGCTTAAGCTAATAGATTTAGTGACAGAAACTGTAAAAGTTAAAGGAGAAAATACAGTGGATGAGGAATTGGTGGTTGGAGTGGACAGTCTGGAATGAGGTCATGAGAGTTGTCTTAGGCAGATGACTCACCTGTCACCACACCTGTCCTAACATGACAATGTTGCCACATTGAACATTGTGATTCAAGATGACTCTGGGACCCAAGCTAGGTACAGACTCATTTAATGGAGTTTCGGTATGTAATTATTAATCCTCACATTGATTGAAAGTGCTAATTATAAAGTTATGGCAGCATCTTTATTTTCAATATATGCTTTTTTTTTCTTTTTCTCTCTTTTTTTTTTCTCATATAATATATCCTGATTACTGTTTCTCCTCCATCTATTCCTCTCAGTTTCTTCCCACCCCATCGGAATCCAACCTGTTTCAAAATATTGTTGGGGTATTTTTTAACTCTTTTTTTCTTTGACTCTTTTGTGGGGGGCAGCACCATACAGCTCTTAAATAAATCCACACATGGAGACTTATTCTTACTTATAAATGCCCGGCTTTAGCCTGGCTTGTCTCTAGCCAGCTTTTCTTAACTTAAATTATCCCATTTATCTTTTGCCTCTGGGCTTTTACCTTTCTCTATTTCTGTATATCTTTCTTTCCTTCTTATTCTGTGTCTGGCTGTGTAGCTGGGTGGCTGGCCCCTTCTTTTCTTGCTCCTTCCTTGATCTTTTCCTCCCAGATTTCTCCCATATATTCTCTCTACCTGCCAGCCCTGCCTATCCTTTCTTTTGCCTTGCTATTGGCCATTCAGCTCTTTATTAGACCAATCAGGTATTTTAGAGAGGCACAGTAACACAGCTTCACAGAGTTAGACAAAAAACATAGAGGAATACAACACAACTTTGCATCATTAAAGCAAATGTTCCACAGCATAAACGAATGTAACATATCTTAAAATAATGTTCTGTAATGCAACCCCTTTCTGTCTTATTAGAAAACAAATGGGCTTCTAAGAGATTAATTAATATGATAGGACAGACTAAAAACTGGTACATCTGAATAGGACAAGACAAATAGAAGAAAAAGACCCCAAGAAAAGGCACAAGAAACAGATACAGACACAGAGACCCACTTGTTTGCACACTCAGGAATCCCATAAAAACACAAAACTGGAAGCTAAAATATATACACAGAGGACCTATAGGGTAAAACACAGGGTCGGGGAGGTGGCTGACACAACATTATGAGACAAAGAACCTCCAAAGGTGCCACTGAGTTTCTTTTCTACTGCTGGGCATGTGGCCTACCCCTCAGAGTGGTTTGTTTCCCTAGTGAGACTCCCTTGGAGAAAACGAATTTTTCCTTTGCCAGTGGTTATCAATTGAAGATAGATTCAGGGTTAGGGATGGGGGTGTGTGGTCACTTCTTTCAGCTCTAGGACCCCATCTGGTGCAGACTCATGAGGCTCTGTGGATGCTGCCTCTGTCTTGAGTTTGTGTGTGTGTCCATCTTGTTGATTTCAAGGCCCTTGTTTCATTGGAGTCCTCCATCCCCTCTGGCTCTTACATTCTTTCTGCCTCCTCTTCTGTAGAGTTCCCTGAACCCTGAGAGGAGGGATTTAATGGAGACATCCCATTTAGTGCTGAGTGTTCCAAGATCTCTCATTTTCTGTGTAATGTCTGGCCGTGGGTCTCCATATTTGTGCCCTTCTGCTGCTGAACAAGGCATTGATCTATGAGTAAAGCAGAGTGTTCTTAGGAGGCATTTTATCGCTATGTTCTTTTAGCAGGACAGCAGATTGATTTGTATGTGGCCCCTGGGATATCAAGTCTCAGGTTTTTGGTCATCCAAGCAGTGCCAGGTATGGATTCCATCTGGTGGAGCAGGCCTTAAGTCAACTCAGATATTGGTTGGCTACTCCCTCAAACTTTGTGCCACTGTCACACTAGCGTATCTTACAGCCGGGACACCGTTTATAGATCGAAAGTTTTGTAGCTGGCTTGGTGTTTACCCTTTTCCTTTGGAAGTGTGCAGAGTGCCTTCCTCTCCCAAAGATACTAGCATGTAGGGGGGAAGGCTCAATGTAGGACCAGCTCTTCTTCTCCATGTTCAATGACTTGTGCAGTTGTCACCTTCAACAACAGGGCCCCTTGTCATCAGTTTGTGGAGAGCAACCTGTAGTCTTGGCAACAGCCTGGGTTGTTTGGGGGTTCCCATGGAACCCCTTTGACGAACAACAGAATTCAATGTAAGCCAATCCCAGTACCAGAAGCTTCATTTAACTATAAGAGACATCCAGTTGGGCTCTCTCTCCCCTATTACTTGGCTATTTCATTTAGATTGCCTTCATATATGTATATATTTTTGGAAGCTTCTACTACATTAGGTTTTCATCCTTTGCCTCAAAAGTCTATTAGTTTTAGCTGTTTATCCCTGTATTCACTTTCTTAACCCCCCTTTTCCATTCTCATCCCCACTTGACCTTCCCCTTTCAATATGCATCTTCCATCCATAACTGTCTATTCTATTTCCCTTTCCTGGGGAGAGTTATCTGTCGCCTACTAGTCCCTTACTCTATGACTAACCTCTGTGATTCTATGGATTGTAGCTTGCTTACCATTGACTCAATAGCTAATATCCACTTATAAACCAACATACCATATTTGTCTTTCTGGATTACTTCACTCAAGATAATTCTTTTCTAGTTCCATCCATTTGCCTGCAAATTTTATAATTTCATTTTGTTTAAGTGACTGAGTAGTAAATAACCCATTGTGTAAATGTACCACATTTTCATTATCCATTTATTTGTTGAGGGACCTCTAGGTTGTTCTCAATTTCTGGCTATTATGACTAGAGCAGCAATGAACATGGATAAATAAGAGACTCCGTGGTAGGATGAAATGTCCTTTGGGCACATGCCCAGGAGTGGTATAGCTGGATCTTCAGGTAGATCAGTCTCCATGTTCCTGAGGAACCATCAACACTTCTTTTCATAGTTGTTGTACAAGTTTGTGGTCCAAACAACAATGGATGAGTGTTCCCCTTGCTCCATGTTCTTGCCAGAGTGAGCTGTCATTTGTTTTATTGATCTTAGCCATTTCTGATGTGTGTTAAGACTCTGGGATTGGATTTGGAGGAGAGGAGTGAGAGTGAAGATCATCTAAAGTTCTCCTACCTGCTTTCACTGGCTGACTTGCTTCTGTGTCAGGCAATTGATGGATGTTTAGTTCGATCATTACATCATCCTCTGGATTTGTCATGGCCCTTGACCCAAATGTATCCAGTCACATGAATGAGATTCATTTAAGGCATTCCTAAGCAGCATCAAATAATTGGTTAACAGATGTGCAGGTTATGACATGGAATTCTTATTTGCATTCCTACCAACTTTAGTGTAAAGGAGTGAGATTCCATGAAATATGGTTCAAGTTGGTTTTAGTTTTTCACAACAGGGTTTCCCGTGTAGCCCTGGCTGTCCTGGAACTCACTCTGTAGATCAGGCTGGCCTTGGACTCACAGAGATTCCCCTGCCTCTGCCTCTAGAGTGCTGGGATTAAAGGTGTGAGCCACCATGCCTGGCTTTTAAGTTGGCTTTAAAGGGTTAATTCCTTCTCCGATCTCTTTTATTTCAGTAGCTGTGAGAATAGGGGCATCAGATAATATGTCAGCTGGACTATGGACAGTCGAGAACTGCTCCTCTGGACTCCGGTGAGCTGTGGCTATCTAATTTTCATGAAAGTTTTCCATAGCAACAAAAGAAAACCAAGCAGGCATACTCATCTCACTTGGGTGTGGGCCGAATAGAAGCCGCCATAGTTCTCATCCATTTTCGTATTGGCATTGTTAGGATTCTTTGACGAACAACAACTGCTGTCTTCGGAGTGGGTCACTGTAGTTTTTTTCTCAAATCATTCAGGGCCCTTATTGTTATTAAAACGTAGGGATTTGGGGAAGATCAAAGGCATGACTCATTAGTCCCTCATCTGCGAAAAGTCCTGTCAATCTCACTGGCCTCTACAGAGAATTGTTAGTCTCGTGGAAGAAAATCACCCTCCCCAGAACACCACATTGGTAGAGGTTCAGAGAAGGAAGTAAACAAAATCAGCCCGCCCACTTCCTAGCTAGCTAGCCTCTTTGAACATCCTGTCTCTCCCTGTTTTACTAATCCACTTTGATTATATCATTATATTTTAATGGGCACAAGGCTGAATAATCAAGAAGGAAGGAACACTCAGCCGAGCAGGAAAGTCTGGCTATGCACCTGCCCGCAGCTTCCAACACACTCAGAAATGGAACAGGGGTGTCAAAACCGTCATTTGAGAGAGCGTTGCTTACAGCTAAGTTGGGTTTTAAAAGCTGTGGTGTAGATGGTGGTTGGATACATCACAAAGAATGCACATGTCAGACAGTGAGTTGGACTTAAATTCTTGCAGTTCATGCCCGTGCCTGCCTGAATCTTCAGGCACATTAAGGAGATTTGCAAATGTCAATGTGCTATTTTGCAGTGAGAAGAATCAAGGAGTTCAAAGGCATAGAGTATATTTTCTTAACTGTTTGCACTACAGGACGCGACAACAGGCTAGACATTATGTGACTTTGATATATGCATTACACTCGGATGCTTTTTTGTATCTATCTGTTTCCATTGTGGCCTGGCCAGTGAGGCTCCAAACCCATCTTTTGAAGTGTTGGGCATGGAGTGGAAGGAAACAGTGGTAGTGGTGTAATGGTTAACGTTACGTTTTAAGTTTAAATTATTTTAAGAGATCTATGTAGATGTAACCAACCTTCTTATTAAACAAGAAACACAGAACCAATGCAAAGAAGAAAGCCAAGAGGTCAGAGCTAAGAGCTAAAACCTTACCCTTCCTCCTGCGGTGGTCCTACTTCTCCGAACCAGAGCTACCCCTGTGTTAAAGTCTTTATATAGAGTTCCTGTCCTGCCTTCTCATTGGTTGTAAACCCAACCACATGACCGCCTCGTCACGGCCTGTCTGTATAGGCCTCCAGGTTTTCCATGATTGGTATTAAGATTAAAGGCATGTGTATCCAATACTGGCTGTATCCCTGAACACACAGAGACTTACCTAGCTCTGCCTACCAAGTGCTGGGATTACAAGCGTACGCCACCACTGCCCGGCTTTCCTATGGCTTGCTAATAGCTCTGACCCCCGGGCAACTTTATTTATTAACATACAAATAACATTTTAATACAAATAAAATATCACCAGATCTATGAGACAAAAATGCCTCTAACGTGTAAGCGCCACTTGCCCAAGAATAGATAACTTCTAGAATGCTGGAGGCTGTTCACGTAAGAGAACAAGCCCAGTGTTTTCACTTTTGTAGACAAGTGTGGTTGCACCAATTGGATAGGAGGAACTTGATCACAGGTAGGTGGGTGGTACGTTGCCAAGAAGTCCATCAGGATGTATGCTTGTTTCTGATTAGACGAAAGTGGTAAGTTCATACCCTTGAGGGGTTTGCCTTTAAAAGTCCCTGTCTAGTGTAATTTGGTGGCATACTCTGGGAATCCCAAGTATGGACCTGGCCAAAGTCTATGGACCTGGCCAGTATTTAATAAAGCTTGCTTCAAGTTTGGCTTAAAAATTGTGGTTGCAGTCTTATTCTCGATCCGTGGGGTTAACAGTGGTTGTGGCAGAAATAAACCACCATCATCCTTAGCCTAAATTAAAGACCAAGAATAGCTGCTTTGACTATCCCATGGCCACCTACATCCCCTGCCCCTCTCTCTCTCTCTCTCTCTCTCTCTCTCTCTCTCTCTCTCTCTCTCTCTCTCTCCCCCTCTCCCCCCCCTCCTTCTCTGTTGTCATTCACACAGTGTGGGGCAAGGTAAATACTAAAACCCCACAGAGAAGGTTTCCTCAGCTGTACCCAAAGAACCATCATGGTGAGCTTTTTCTAACTTAAAGTAAACCTTCAGGGGATGAGGATGTGGTTCAGTTGGTAGAGAGCCGGCCTAGCACACACCAAGGTCTGAGTTGGTTCCCTAGTTCTGTCTAAGCTGGCCATGTTGGCTCAAGCCTGCAGTTCCAGCAATCAGGAGGCGAGAGGCAAGAGGATCAGCTATCCTTGGTTACATAGCAAGTTCAAGGCCACCCTGGTACTACCAGGAACCTTGTCTCACAAATGCAATGAGGAAGGGAGGGAGAGAGGGAGAAAGGGAGAGAGAGACAGGGAGGGAGGGAGGGACTTGGAGGGACAGAGGGATGGAGGGAATGCTTAACAAGGCCCAGCTTGTTTAACCAGTAACCACCATCTCAAATCTCACTTCAGTTTGACGTTAAGCTCTGGGAGAGTCTGCTGTGGAGTAACGCAGGTGCCCGAAGGGCAGTGCATGGAACTGTCCTAGCCCCAGCTCTGCCAGCAACTGGCTGGGTGACCTCAGAAGGTCAGAGTGCAGATTCCAGGGATTCCAGCCAAGCAGGCTCCCTCTAGTTCTGTCTTGAACTTCACAGGTATTTTAATGTCCAGGAGAAATGGAGAGTGTCAAAGCAGCCTTATTTCTAAGGTTTAGCAACCCTGTTAGTTCACCAGCCAGCAGCAGAAATCAGCAATAGCCTGGTCTGGGAAATAAAATCAGCGTAACCACACGCACGGCATGTCTCCCGAATTTCATTAAGAAGTTTTTTGTTGTTGTTGTTGGTTTTTTGTTTTTTTGTTTTTTTGTTTTTTTTGCGCTTTTTTGTTTTTTGTAGTTGAGCCTTGCCCAAGAAACAACCCCATTAGAGTTTTCAGGTGAATGTCAAAGAGATGGCAATTTTAAAAACTTGGTTTGCTGACAACCCCTGCCCGTTCTTTCTCCACGGTAAGCGACTTTCATTTTTAAAAATAAACCTGTTCCAGGAAAGTTGACCCGGTCTGTGTCCTCTTATGCGAGTTATTTAATTTAAAAATAGAACCGTCTCAGATTGGTATCAAATACCTGTGGCCGTCTAACGTGGGGTGCTGGACAAGAAAGCAGCCCGTCTCTGGGGTTGCCCTTCCTCCTCCGTGAACTCCTAGAGACTTGTTTTCAGTGGATAATTCCATTGCACTTAGCTTAAAGTATTTTCATAGGTTATATTTAACTTCTCTAAGGGCCGGGCAATTTTCTAATTTGGGAGGAAAAAAAAAAGAGAGAGATTGCCATTGGAAAGTAGTTAACGTTTTTAGACTAAGTAATCACCTGGAGACTGTTTTTAGATCAATCAAATTACTCTTTTATTTGGAACAATTATGGTTTAAAATGCGCTCGTAGGCCTTTGGGTATAGTAAAGCCCTTATTACTTCCATGGCTGTGTGTTTCAAGAGCACAGGTGGGCAGAAGTGAGAGAGGGCAAGACCTAATAAACTGTCCATGCATCAAGCCTAAGTTGTTTGACTTTTGCAACCTTTAACTGAAATTTGGTCTTAGGGAGTGAAGATGTGTTTCACATTGTTGGGAATAAAATCACGAGAGAGTCTGTGTTGTTCAACAGCCAAGGCTGTAACTGAAGAGCTTTACAGACTTTTGGAAATTAACTATTAATAATAATAATAGTAATTTGTTTTTTTTTTTTTTTTTTGAGACAGGGTCTCACTACATAGCTCTGGGTGTCCTGGAACTCGCTCTGTAGACCAGGCTGGCCTTGAACTCACAGAGATCCATCTGCCTCTGCCTCCCTCGTGTTGTGATGAAAGGTATGAGGCATTCCACATGGCTATTTTTTTCTTTTTAAAATGCTTGGCACTCATTGTTTTCCAAGGAAAGGAATTATGTGATAAGTGAGCTACACTTACTGTAGTAGGACTTAAGACGGTGACATTTTATTACTTCATTAATTCGACACATTTCATTCACTTCTGGGAATCGGGTGTTCTGTCAGATCTGATTATAGGCAGCCAGATTTGTGGGTTCTTCCTCATGAAAAGTGGTTCTTCCTCAGAGGGGCTCTTGTAGAATTTTACTGTGTCATGTTACTTTAAGAGGTCCTGGGTTTTCTTTTTTTCTTTTCTTTTCTTTTCTTTTCTTTTTTTGTTCAATCAACTTTAACTTGCAATAGAAGTGTTGTGTATATAAACAGATACAGTAAAGTTTGTACTGCAACAGAGAAGTCTAGTCCATCAATCTCCTAAATTTTGCATCAATTTAAAAACGTTTTTATATTTTAAAAATGTTGTGATCGACTTTTTCCACCAACATAGTCTTGCGTTGTGCCCTTGACCAGACACTTTTCTGTTTCTCTTATTTTGTACAGTTTAATAATGGACAATTAGTAATGTGTTTATATACTCGTATATGAATGGACTAATTTTTTTAAATGTTTTAAAATTAATTTTGTAAGTTAGCATACAGAGTGATGGGCTTCATTATGGTGTTGCCATACATACGCACACCATTGTACTTTATTCTAACCACCCCCTGCCTGCCTTCTCCTACCCTCAGCCCTCTCTTGCTGGTCCCCTTCCATCCCCCAAACAGTGCCCCATTCTGTTCCATTGTGTGTGAATTCTGTGGCCATCTCTTTCCCTTCTCCCCATCCCTGAAGGTCTCTCTCTCTCTCTCTCTCTCTCTCTCTCTCTCTCTCTCTCTCTCTCTCTCTCTCTGGCTGTTTCTCTCTCTCTCATACATATACTGTCTGTCTGTCTGTCTCTCTCTCAGTCACACACCCACACACATACACTGTCTCTCACGTACACACATGGTCTCTCTTTCTCATATATACACTGTCTCTGTCACATACATATACTCTGTCACACACATTCTCTTACATAGACATGGTGTCTCTCTTGCACACATATGTGCTCACTCTCTCTCTACACACACACACACACACACACACACACACACACACACACACACACACACACACACACACACACATCCCTGGTTTCTTTATATGGGAGAAAACGTGAAATTTGTCCCTGAGTGAACAGAATAAAGTTGAGGCTTATCCCCTCCCCGACCCTAGCTTAAAAGTGTGTATTGTGAAAGAATATTCTCATCAAGGTGAGTTCTTTTAATGGGTCATTAAAGCATTTGTGTTCCTCCATCTGCTCAATCAAGGTAAATAAGAGAACATAGCTATTAGCTTCCTTTTGCTAGGATTCCCTGATAGCGTAGCTTCATGTGGGCAGTTTTGCAATGCTAGAATAAATGTTTTTAAAAGTCTCTTTTATGGAACCCTTCAAAAGGCAACTAATAACAGAAAATGGGACACCAGTGCTGGCCTGCCGAGAAAATAAATCCCATCCTGAGGTTTGCACTGATGCCCTACTTGGGACTCAAAGAACTGATGCAGCTGGGAACCTGGAACAAAATGCCTTGTTTGTGAATTACCCTATCAGCTTCCTCAGAAGCCCTCTGCTTTCTGGGGTTTTTTTTTTTTTTTTGTTTGTTTGTTTTTTTTTGTTGTTGTTGTTGTTGTTTTTCCCTCATATCCTGTACTCAGGACCTACTTATAAGCAAAAGCTTTTCTTGGAAGGGAAGGCGTTGAATGAAAATGTCAGAACTGGGGGCTGAAGAAAGGACTCAGCGGTTAAGAGCACTGACTGTTCTTCCAGAGGACCAGGGTTCAATTCCCAGCACCCTCCTGGTGGCTCACAACCTATAATAACCGAAGTTCTAGGGGATCTGGCGCCCTCTTCTGGCCTCCTTATGCACTGCATGCATGTAGTACACAGACATACGTTCAGGTAAACATTCATACAAACTAACTTTCTAAACAAAATTTTTTAATGTTGAAACTCTACTATGGTAAAATGACAGGTAGGTGGTCTATGTCTATGGCCTTCCTCATGAAGAATGGAATATTTAGATGGGATATTTAGACTTGAATCTGCCAGCATGGACAGTTCACCTTATGGAGAATTCATCCAAAGCACTAACTTCCTATTTTCTCCCCTAGAGCATAGTACAGATAGGCCCAGGTTCACCCCACTGCAGTCAGGGATTGGTCAATACAGAAAGATAACTACCATTCCCCAGACCGCCCTGTCCTGAAGATGAGCAAGCTTTGAATCAGTGAAGAACTTGAAGGATCCATCCTACTGTGTTATGGTTTTTTTTTGTTGTTGTTGTTTGTTTTTTTTTACCTTGTATTACACTGTGAAAAGAATGTTCCAGAACAGCAGCTAAAAACACGAGGGACAGGTTAGCAGCTGCTCAAAGCTGAAGGAACCCCTAGGATGTGGAGGGACAGGCCAACAGCCATCAGTACTCCACACCAGCTTTTGAGTGGAGCATGTAGAGAGTAGGCAGCCTCTGCCGCAGCACGGCCATTAGATTGGAGCCTCCGCATGGGTTACTGCAGTGGGTGTTTGTGACCCTGATGGCCATGACAAAGCCTCCTCAATCTTCCCTCATCCTCACTCTTTTTTCTTTTTTTTTTATATTAAGAAAAAATTTTCATTCATTTTACATACCCCTCTTCCCTCCTACCGCCCTTCCAGCCTCCCCTCCCCCAACCCAGCCCCCATTTCCTCCTACAAGAAAGTAAGGCCTCTCCCATGGGGAGTCAGCAGAGCCCGGTACATTCAGAATAGGCAGGCCCAAGCCCCTCCCCCGCCTCAAGGCTGTGTGAGGTGTCCCACCATGGGTAGCGGGCTCCCAAAAGCCTGCTCATGCGCCAGGGAGAAAAGTCATGCTCACTCTTTTTTAGGGGGCTGGTGTTTGAGGAGTCAAGGTTGTTAAATAGAGATACAACCCTCCTTGAAATAATAGGTGAGAAATGACCATTTCAGCACAAAGAGGTGAACTTCTTGGTTTGGTATTTTAGCATCACTTCTCCAGTATTGTGTAGTTCTGTGTGTCTCACTGAAAATTAGCCTTCTGAGTCTCCTTTATTCCTAAGTCTGTGCTCACATAGATAAAATCCACTTCTCCAAGCTGCTGTCCTCTCTCCCTCTCAACTTGTCCCTCTCTTCCTACCTTATACTTGTCTCCACTGTCTGCTCAAGGGATCTGCTTCCATCTTTGTGGTGGCTCGGTAGCACCCAGAACCTTAGTCTTCCTAAAAAAGAGTGTATCAGACACACTTGGAAAGATGCCGAAGTGACCACACCCTACAGTCACTCTGCTGTGTTCACGGAGGTGGGATGTCTCAGGGACTTTCCAACTAGCTGTGAAGTCTCCCGGGAAACCTCTTAAAATCTTGGCGGCCACAGAGCAGGAGTGTGAGCCTGGTGTGTGCTCGGGGCAGCTGTGGAGTCTGTAATGTGGCCAGAGCCCTGCATTGCCCTGAGGACCGTCCAAGGGGCACAGGGTGTTTCTGTCACAGAGAGAGCCAGTAGCTGAGTCCTTAGGACTTCTTCACTATCCTGGAGGGCTTATTTTCTGTGGATTGGTTTGCAGTATTCACAGAAGGACACCAAAGGCTGGAATGTGGTAATGGCAATTTAGGAATGGGGCTTTGGATAGGCAATTTGTGAATCTTTTTTTTTTTGCTAATGACATTTAAATAAAAAGTAAAAACAAAAACTCATCATGGTAAGAAACCCAGCTTTTTCTTCTCCTATAGTAACAGGTCTCTTTATTGTTTGTATTGGAGAGAGAGAGAGAGAGAGAGAGAGAGAGAGAGAGTGTGTGTGTGTGTGTGTGTGTGTGTGTGTGTGTGTGTGTGTGTGTATATGTATGTGTGTGTTTTCACAAACCAGTAACCTGATCTCTTGTCACCACCCCCACTGTTGCCGCCTCCTGGGTATACCCAATGCTTTCAACACATGTGTCCTCTGGAGGCTTGATCTCAGAGAGCATTTACATTCGGCTTGCCTTCCCAGCCTGCAAACTGCAGTGAGCCAGCCCCTGGGAAAGCTTCAGGGACTCGTCAGCAGTCTAGCTTATTCCTGTGTGTGTGTGTGTGTGTGTGTGTGTGTGTGTGTGTGTGTGCAGCGCACACGCGCGTATGCCTCCCTCTTCCTCTCTCTCTCTCACCATTTCCAAGCTAGAATCACCGTGGAGAAGCAAGCCCTGAATTCCTGTCAAGATCTTATCTCAGAGTAATGACTAGCTAAGAGGAGGGGGGGAAAAAGAAAGAAAGAAAAAGAAAAACAATGAAGGGCTGAAATATTGATTTTTCTTCAGAGGGATAACCCGGGCTTTGCTGTAGAGAACACCCAGTTTCTTCCCGAGGCAAGCTGAGCAGCCCCGAGTTGCCTGTGACAGCAGCCAGGGCTGGCTTGAAGCAGCAGCCGCTCTGCCCGGGGGGAGCTCCCTAAATGGACTTTGGTCTCAATGCTGTGACTCCTTGTCGTGGGTTTGGATGTGGGAACACGGAAGGTGATCTCCGCTTTCGTCTCAACTCACCTGCTCTAAGGAAAGATGAGTGAGGAGCCGAAGGAGAAAACCACCAAGCCTGCTCATCGGAAGAGGAAAGGGAAAAAGGTAAGAGGCAGAATCAACATGTTCCCTCATTGTTCTCGGGCTCCGGGAGGAAGTCATCCCGAGGCTGCGTTTCTGAGAGATTGGCTTGAGACGGCAAAGAAGCTGCTAGAAGCAGAATGCTTTGTTTTTCCTCCTCTCTTAATGGGTGTGTTCTGGGTCGGAAACAAATATCACGACTGGGGTCCATTGCTACAATATTTAAACAGTTAAAACATGGTGATTTAGATTTACCAAGCTAGTGTTCTTTTTCATAGGGATAATAGGAACACTAAGTAAACATGTGTCCTAATTATGTGAGTGGGTGTGTTTCCCCTACCCCTGAATTTTCCCTGATGCTTGCTAATCAGTAGGGTAGGATTACTAATGAATATTATTATGGTATGGATATTCAGCTTTCATGCATATTTCAGCAAACTTGGGGAAACCTGTAGTTGGACCTTAAGATCACAGCATGGAGGTGAACTCCATTTTAATTATTGATTCATTTTTATGGCTGACAAATCTTAGGTCTGTATTCAGCTCTGCTGCCGGACAGCCATATGCCTCAAGGATCCATTCGGTTCGTAAGATGAATTTTGCTTTCCACATGAATTGTCAAAAGAGCAAGGGATGATTGCAGCAAACCTGTAGATTCATTCTGGCTTTCACAAATGCGCGTGTCATCTTAAGATATGCCCTGAACTTTTCAGTACATTTTGAAATGGGGGAAGAAAGGTAATTCTCAGGTCTGGACTGTGATTTTTGACCCACTGCGGTTCATAAACTGTCTCAGATTTAGGGTGTGCCACCAAAGGAGAGGCTAGATACATCTGTAACAAAGGAAAACAGGTCCCCGAAACAGGATTGTGGGTCATGGTTGTTTAAGGAAAATGGGTGCTGCCTTTTTGAATCTTCAATTCCAATTCTTAGATTGGTCCGTTTTAATTCCCAGGACTGGTATGTCTGGTGATGTCTCTTTAAAATGATTCCCTGCCTCAACGTGATGTTTGCTCTGGCAGGGGACGCCCAGGGAATGATTGGGTACAGTAGGGAAGATGAACGATTGCAGCTACTGCTTGAATATAGCAGGCATTTAGAAAATGTTCATGGTCCACTTATGATCTATGAAAAAGGCTCATTTGAATTAGATGTACTTTAAAGGAGCTGGTATCAGCAGGCTCAGCTGAGGCATGTTCCAGGACATGCCGACATTCTTGGGCAGTGGTTCAACACCCTCCAGAGCGAAGCTGTACAGACTGCTTTGAAGTCAGCCTTGACTTCTTGGTCCTTGGCTCCATAGGGGTTGATGGTATTGGGGAGGTGCTAGGGAGATTTCCCCGGGGAGCAGGTCCCAGCTGCGCCGCACAAGTGATTTGCTTAATGCCTAGCAGAGAGAGTGGCGCTGTTCTCAAGGACCACTGTCAGCTCTGCTCATGTTGATGAGCTACAGCCTCAAGTGTCTGACAGGCTCCACCATGATTCTGAGCACGCAGTGTCACAGAGAAGCCAGCCAGACACATGAACCCTGGCAGGACAATCTAGATGAAAAGGAGCAGTGACTTGGGGATGGCTGTAAATCATGGGGACTCTTTGGACATGGATTATTATTATTTTTTTCTCTCTTTACCTTGAAAATTTTCTGGCATGATCTCATGTCTCCTAGGAGGTTACCCTGCTTGGAGCACACAATGCGTTAGACTGCCTCCAGCCCATCCCCCCACTTCAAGCCACCGTGTCCCACCTGCTGCCAGGATGGTCTATACCAATGCCTCCATCATTCTCTTCCCCACCACCCTTCTAAACTCCGTACTCTTGCCTCCGTCATCTCCAAATCCCAGACCACCCAGACTCGAGTCCTTCAAAACACTGCGCCCACATGCCAATGTTTTCCTTCATGCCTGTCCTGACTGTCTGCAGCGGAGTTCTTACCAGCCCCCGAGTTAAAACCATTTTCTTCTCACGTTGCTTTGTGCCCTGAGAAAGCCTCTCAATACTGAGTGGTTCGGCGGTATATCCAACCCACTCTTGAAGGTCGAATGAAGAGCTTGCCTGATTGCGTCCACCCCTTGATTCACCTTGGTGGTGCGGTCCCCTGGAATGGCACGCCCCCTCGTATGGTAGGTGCTCAGCGAGTTTAGCAGAGCTACAGCCCTGTTCTCTTAGGCGCATAGACTCCCTGCTGGTCACTCTAGGATGTTGTCACATGCTGCCTGGTATGCAGTTGGCGATAAATAAATAGTCTCTAGCAGTTTAGTGATCCGAATTCATCCCAAATCTGCCATGCACAAACCAAATAGCTTTTCAATGAGGAAACCTTGTCTCCTCATACCACTTTCCAGCTCAGAGATATTTAATGTTGATTTTAGAGTAAATTAATATGACTATTGAAATCAGCAAATACTTAAATTTTTAAATGAATGTGCATTTATTTTTAACTATTTGGTTCAGGATGAAATGGAATATACATTTTTTTTTTTTTAATGAGTAGCTTTTAAATCACTGAGTAGCTCAGGAGGCTTCTGAGTGGCCTAAGTGACCTGCACTGCAGTGGTGGTGGTGGGTGTGGCCACATGCAACGTCTCAGATGAGCCTGCGTTCATCCCGCCCTCTTAGTGGTATTGACTAACCTCCCCAAGCCTTTCCAGTATTTCCTACCTCAAGTATTGAGTTACTTTGGCCTCAAATTTTACATTAACTCCATCTGTGTGTAGAAGTAATTGGCAAGCTGGCTGTGGAGATTTTGTGTTGGTATAGACTGTGTTTGGCTCAGCTGGCATGCTTAGGGCATTTGGGTCCAGTGTTTCGTGAGATGTATTTAATAGTGAGAAAGCAGGACCAGTGTAACAGAGTCAATCAATTATTCCCATTTTGCTTGGGGACATAGAGAGTCAATTCTTTTTTCTAATAATGTCTGTATTTTGTTGACCTTGAAAAAGCTGTGTGTGTGCATGTATACAGGTATCTGTTTCCCAAAGATTTTTCTCTCTATTTGAGAACAAGATAATTTCCTAATACACAGGAGCCTGAGTGCTCATCTACTCCTGCTTGTAACTGGTTACAGTGTCTTGGGGGAGAACCATCAAATGGCATCGCCACCAGAGAGATTAGGAAAGTAAAATACAAAATAATCAACAGGATCATATTTTCTGGAGTGTTTGACTGACAGCACCTAAGTCATCTTCCATGGTGGGATTTCAGGCTTGCCTGGGAGAGGAGCTGCCAGGCAAGTGTTCTCTCCCACCTCATGGTAAGCAGCAGGCTAGTTTGGTTGAATAAGCCACCAAAGAGAGAATGCAAAAAATGACATTTCGTGACTGTTTCCTTAGCATCCGTGTAGTCAGCTCAGGGAGACGTAACAAAACAGCATACCCTCCATGACTTAGACAGCAGACTATCACCTCCTCACGGTGCCGTCAGCTGCAAGTCTGAGGTCAGGTGCCGTCCAGTCAAGTTCAGGATCTTTCCAACCTGCAGACTTCTCACGATGCTCACATGTCCTTCTCTTCGTACATATCCCTGGCTAGGTGTCTCTGTCTTCCTCTAAGAAGACCAGCAGTCTTGCCCGTTCAGGATATCCCCTCATTTTTTTTTCACCAACAGCACTGTGCAGTTTATTAACCATTCAAGTACAGTAGCATCTGATAAGATTGGGACAGAATTGGGATCGCAAAGTGAACAGATATTCAGGTGTCTCTGTCTTCCTCTACGAAGACCAGCAGTCTTGCCCATTCAGGATATCCCCTCATGATCATTTTTAACCAGAACCATCTTTTGAGAGTTTATATTTCCACATGTAGTACAGTCACTGGGTATTAGGAGTTCAGTGTATGAATTTGGGTAGTAGATAGGACTACCCAAGTCCACAAGAGCATCCAAGTGGAAGTGTATGATCCGGGTTCCAACCGTAGGTACTTGTCACAGGACACACAATGATGACTGATGTTCTGGCTATTCATGTGCTTCATGGAGCAGATGTAACGTGGAGTGGCGATGAGGGTAGGTGTTAAGGGTACCAGAGACAAGTGAATGCAGGTTGTCTGGTGGCAGAAGGGTAGGGTAGCAAATTCTAGTTGGAGGAGGAGGTCAGGAAAAGAGAGGTGGAGAAGGAGAAAAGCCCAGTCTAGATCGGTCTTAGGAGATTTCATGTTTCCTTAGAAGTAAGAGCCTTGCAGAGACAATGAGAGATGAGGAGAGGTTTGGAATGTCCCGGTGTCTCTAGGGATCTAAGCATTTGCTTATGTGTTTGGGAGAAGGATCCCCAGGAATGGATTGTGGCCAGGTATGACAATGGAGGAAGAGAGCAAACATAACTAAAAGTGGCTGTGTACATGTGTGTGCATGTGTGCATACATATAGAGAGGCCAATTTAGCTTCCTGCCTCATTTAAATTTTTTTAAATTAGTTTTCAAAATCTCTCTCTCTCTCTCTCTCTCTCTCTCTCTCTCTCTCTCTCTCTCTCTCTCTCTGTGTGTGTGTGTGTGTGATGTGTGTGTGTGTGTGTGTGATGTGTGTGTGTGATGTGTGATGTGTGTGTGTGTGTGTGTGTGTGTGTGTGTGTGTGTGTGTGTGATGTGTGTGTGTGTGTGTGTTCTGGGTTTGGTGGCAAGTGCCTTTACCTGCTAAGCCATCTTGCCAGCCTACACCTTTGTTTTGTGGAGACAGGTCCTTTCACTTGGCTGGACCTTGCCAATGAGGCTATTGGCCAAGGAGCCTTAGAATGCCACCTGTCTCCACTTCCTCAGTGCTGGGGTCACAAGTGCAAGCAACCATAACCCACTGTGGTTATTTTGTTTATTGTTGATTTCTGTTTGTTTGGTTGGTTTTGTTTTCAACGTGGATTCTGGGGATAAAACAGGCTGCAGTATAAAAATATGTGGGTTACTATGTTGGTTAGAAAACGAACCAGGCCTGTACTGGCTAATCTTATGTCAACTTGGCACACAAACTAAAGTTATATGATAACTCATATAACTGAACCTCAACTGAGAAAAATGCCTTCATAAGACACAGATATAAGGCATTTTCTTAACTAGTGATTGATGGGGGAGGGCCTAACACAGTGTGGGTGGGGTCATCCCTGGGCTGGTGGTCCTGGGTTCTATAAGAAAGCAGACTGATCAAGCCATATGAAGCAACCCAGTAAGCTACGTGAAGCACCCCTCCATGGCCTCTGCATCAGCTCCTGCCTCCAGGTTCCTGCACTGCTTGAGTTCCTGTCCTGACTTCCTTTGATGATGAATAGCAATATGGAAGTGTAAGCCAAATCAACCCTTTCCGCCCCAACTTGCTTTTTGGTCATGGTGTTTCGTTGTAGCAATAGATACTCTAAGACAAGGTCTCTCCTTTTGTTCATGGCTGTGCCTCTTGGTAATCCATGTGTCATTGGAATTGGGCCATGTTGTCCATTGTCAGTGATGCTCAGGAAAGGCCCTATTTTTTTTCTTCTTGAAGTGTCAGATTGGAGAAAAATAGGTACATACTTACAATTATCAGCTCATGAGTCCCATTCCCATGAGTACGTTTATTTTTTATGGAACTTCAGAAAAGGGATTTTTCTCTCTGCTATCAGTGACCTTTCCATCCTAAGGACACCTTATAGTTCTTATGGCTCCTCCCATGCTTCCCCTCACTCTTTATTTTCCTAATTGCAGTGGGCTAAATACCTTATGCGTGAGAGAAGTATGTTTCTTTCTTCTCGGAGGAGGGTCGACTAACGTGCTCAAACGTGTATGCAGTCTTTGGAGGGAGAATGAAGAGTGTCCGTGTCGGATGGACTCCCCGTGTTCTTAACACCTCTAGCACTGTGTAGTTTCTGCTCCAGGTCTGTGGTTATGTACCTGGAAGGCTCTGTGCTGTTTACTGAGGCGAGGGGAGGCCCATGTGCCCCGAGCATGTGGCCGTTGAATTGAATTGTCATTTCCTTCCGTGTTGGGATATTGGCTCATTTAGTCGCTACTCGTCTTCCAGCAAATCACCTCTGAGAGGCCTTTGTTGGTGAGGGAGGTGATCTGAGAAGTGACTCATCGAGTGCCATCACGTGTTCCGTGCTTTGTTACACCGGAGGAGGGACCAGCGATATATCCGCAGGAAGAGGAGCTGGTCACGGCCTTTCCACTTACGGAGGCGCATCCCTGCCAAGAGCTTTTGCATTTGTATTGCAAGACAATTTTTTTTTTTTTTTTTTGGTTTTCCGAGACGGTTTCTCTGTGTAGCTTTGCGCCTTTCCTGGAGCTCGCTCTGTAGACCAGGCTGGCCTCGAACTCACAGAGATCCACCTGACTCTGCCTCCCAGAGTGCTGGGATTAAAGGCGTGCGCCATCACCGCCTGGCGCAGGACAATTTTAAATGTTTTTTTCCCCCACACTTCCTATTATCCTTCTTTGGTCACCTTACTTTGACGAACGCCATCAACTTCACAGGCCGTCAGTACTCGATGAGTCCGTGTCTTACGAACCCATGCCTGTGGAAGCAGGCGTTTTGACTCCTTTTCCTCTGAGCCTTTAATTTAGGATGGTATTTTCTTGAACTTCACATTTGAGTTTGTTTTGTTTTATTTAATATTTTATTTTGTTATCATCCTGTGTGGGGGTGGGGTGGGGCGGGGCATAGTGGGGGTGGGGCATAGTGGGGGCGGGGCATTGTAGGGGCGGGGAGGGCATCCTGGGGGCGGGACATTGTGGGGGTGGGACATTGTGGGGGCGGGGCATAGTGGGGGCGGGGCATTGTAGGGGTGGGGCATTGTAGGGGCGGGGTGTGCATACTGGGGGCGGGGCACATGTGCCATAGCTAGCATGCGGAGATCAGAGGGCAGTTCGTGGAATTGGTTCCCTCCTTCCACCTTTACATGGATCCCCAGGGTCGAACTCAGATTCCTAGGGTTATACAGTAAGCACTTTGGCCCGCTGAGCTATCTTTCTGACGCCTGTTCATCTGAGCGCATAGGTTTCTATGCTGTCCCTGTCTATGGTAATCCTGAATTCACAGCTTTTGTTGTTGTTGTTGTTGTTGTAAGGAAGGGCGCAATGGATTAAGATAGCCTGACCTACCTCTTCTTGAATTCCAAATTTCACAAAATAGCCAGCCATCCACATAGTCACTACCTTTTTCTCGAAATCAAACCTCGAAGTGAGATTTTTCCGGGAGATTTTGTTTTTAATTAAAAAGAAAACAGAAGAAACTTGATATAAATTATTTTCCGTGGAGCAGCTTGGGGGCAGAGACTGTGCATGCAGCCCTGGTGTGGTGCCTGTTCATGGCCCCTTCTCTACATCTGGAAAAGCCAGAAGGCCGAACGGAATTTCTTTTTTCTTTGAACTTGGTGGCCAATTCTGACCTGACCTGAACTCATTTGGTGTCAAAACCCCATCTGACCTTACGTGAAGCTATTTATAGTCCATGTTTATCCTACATAGTGTGAATATTTGTGTGTTTTCCTGTGGAACTTGTTTGCTTACGCTGCTCTGAGATATGTCTGGAGACATCCACGCTATCCACATGTACCCTCTAATGACCTGGGAAGCTCTGTATTAGGAGCTTGCGAGTGCTTCAGTGAGTGAATGGCCGAGCACTCTGGAGCTCCGACTTGAGACGGGCCACAAGCTAGAGTGGCTTTGGTTGGCTTTGAGTGAGAGGGAAGGGGCTGTTTCCTTGGGACAAGCCGACAAAGTTGGGCTCTGTGCTACCAAACACCCTGTCAGAGGTCCGTGAAGCAACTGAATTCAGTCCTGTAGGGAAAATTATTCTCAGGAATGTTTTAGTAGATTATTGCTTGCTTCATAATAAATCTGAGATGGTATTATAAAATTTGGTCTTTTAATGATAATAAAATGCTCATGATAAGAAAAATGAGCCTAAATACTGTTCTGAGTTGTTTTTTTTTTTTTTTAAATAGTGGTGGTGGTGGTGATTGTGTGTGTATGCTCACACACATGCATGCATACTATTTGCAGGTGTATGCCTCTCACAGCATACACATGTGGAGGTCAGAGGCTAACCTTTGAGAGCTGACTCTCTCCGTGAGCCTCTATGGAAGCAGGCTCTCTTGTCTCTGCCACTCTGCGTACTCCAGGACAGCTGGCCCACGACCTTCTGGATGGTTCTCCTGTCTCTGCCTCCCACCGTTCCAGAGGAGCACTGGATTATAGGTGCATGCTTCCACATCAACTTCTTTTTTTTTTTTTTTTTTTTTTTTGGTTTTTCGAGACAGGGTTTCTCTGTGTAGCTTTGCGCCTCTCCTGGAACTCACTTGGTAGCCCAGGCTGGCCTCGAACTCACAGAGATCCGCCTGGCTCTGCCTCCCGAGTGCTGGGATTAAAGGCGTGCCCGACCACCGCCCGGCTCCACATCAACTTCTTATGTGAGTTCTGGCCACCAGTCTCAGGCCATCACGCTTGAGCAGGAATCACTCGCACACATTGGGCCATCTTGCCAGCCCAGGTTTTGAGATGTCTCACATTTTTGTCACTCCTTGCCACTTCGTGAGGTCACCATAAATAACCTGATACATATTTCCGGAAGGAAAGGATACAGACTTCGAGAGGAAGTTACTGTTTGATTGAATCATTGCGCCTACTTGCCAAGAAAATAATGTTAATCCAGGACAGGTGAATTAATTTTCTGTAATTAGCACACACAACGGCGTTTTCTGTCATCTGTCTTCGATGAAGTTTCCTGTTTTTTTCCCCGCACAGCTTGATTTTTAAGTTTTTATCTTGTGTTTCCTTGTCTGAGACGTCACTGAAAAAGATGATATTCCATAGCCATGTTAATGATGTAAAATCTAGGCGATTCTTTCAATTCCTTGCTTCTCTATTAATTTTCCGGTGTAGCCACTGAAGCCCAGTGGGTCCTCCCATTTCAGGGAAATAACGTAAACAGGGCATGCTTCCATTGGTTGCGTTCCTGATGTCTTCCTGGCAGATGCCAATGGACAGGGTCACTTTAGTAGTGTTACAAGGGAAAACAAAACTCTAAGTCTGCAATGGTGTTTAGCACAAGAGGAGCATCTAATGTAGAACTCAGAGTGCATGTGAACAGGTTGCTGGATGTAGGCTGCTGGTGTAGACGTTTTTTACCTTCAACTTGCTCATCTTAACCTACCCACCCTGAAAGCTGTGGTTGTCTGCTGTTTCCACCATGCATGTCTTAAATGAGGTCTCACAGTGAGGAGTTCTTTGTAGCCCTAGTGCATTGTTTGGTTCTGCCTTTGTGCCAACCACTCTCAACAATTATTCTTCGAGTAAATTACCATGCTAGGTATAAGGAACACATGGGGGGAAAGACAGAAACTGAACGTACAAATTAGACAACTAGTGATAAGCTAATTTACAAAAATGAGAGCCTGGGAGGCGACTCATTGGTGAAGTTCAGGTAGTACAATCACAAGGGCCTGAGTTCAAAGTCCATAACCCATTGAACAACCTGGATGTGTGTGGTGGCCCACAGAGGATTCCTAGTGAGACCTTACTCAGGGTCAGAGAATCTGAACTTGCTTTACCCAGCAGGGCTGCATAGTAGGATGATTTGGCCAGGGGCATGTTTACCAGGTATTTGGAAGGGTCTACACTTGGCTGTGTGGTGTGCTTTGATCTTGCAAGGGGGAGGTGTTTTGCCTCTACCCTTGGCATATTATAAAAAGCCCTTTTGAATAAAGCTCTGGGCGGCTGGGTATTGACTTGGGGCCCTCCCAAAGCTATCCTGCGTCTCTGTCTTATCATCTCATTCTATCTTTCTTCCTAACATTTCCTCACTCCTCTCTCCTCCACCCAAGAGCCCTTTGAAAGGTGGGAGCAGATTGGAACTGGACCCGGACAGATTCCCACAGATGTGATTTCTTATGCCTGTAATTCCATCACAGGGGAGGTGAAGGCAGCTGGGTCCCCAGATTTCACTGGCCAGCCTTTCCAGCTGATATGAGATCCTCTTTTTACAATAAAAAGGGATGTGTGTGTGTGAATAACACCTGAGGAGTAGCATCCAAGGTTGACATGGCCTATAGATAGTCAGTTGCATGCACGCACACATAGTCCATACCTGCACACTCATGAATGCATGTATACCTACACACATGAGTATACATACACATGATAGCAGCAATTGCCACAAATGGAAAAACACTGGGGACCACAGAGGACATAACTCATAGAGCTGGTATCGCTAAGGAAGACCTAACTAAGGAGTTGGTCCTTGAATGGTGGATATGCCCCACCACGAGAGGGAGTTGATCATTTGTGGACAGATGACATGTCGAGAGGAAGGGATTTCTTGGAGAAGGCCCTGGGATGCTTGGTGCCGAGGAAGGATAGCATTTGGCCTCAGAATTGACTCTCCCTGTAGGCATGCATGAACCTTGAGGATTTCTTCCCACAGTGGAAAAAAAAAATGTGTCTCTTACTCTTGGGATTCAACTAGAATCATCAGGATTTTAAAGGTAAAGACTCATATTTTCGGGAGTCAGCTAGGGAGACCCGACACCTGAGTAAGAGACCATCCAATGAGCTTTTGATGAGGGAGTGGGCCTTTAGCCTGGGGAGTGTGTTTCCCTTCTTGACTATTCACTGTGAGCTGCCATTGGCCAAGTATGGCGAGGACTTTCATGTAGAAATCCGTAGCTCGCCAACCTCCACTTAGCAATGACCTTTCTCTTGGTGTATAGACTATTCAATAAAATCAAAACACAAATAATACATACGCCAGAAATTGATCATTTTCTCAAAAAGTGTTTTCATCGCTGTAGATCATGAGTGTCCCTGCTCAGGGCATCCTTGTCATATTTAATGCTAGCTTTTTTGTTTGTACTTCATGAAAAATTAAGCAGTAATTGAAGCAAACCAGCCACTCCATTTTAATATTGAAAGGACGGCGAAAAATACAGAAATGGGTCCATGGTTGTCTGAATATTTGTGGGAAAGATTTTGTGTGGAATTACAGGTAGGTAAGTGAGCCAAACCAGTGTATCCACATAAATATGTCTCAATAGCATCAAAGTTGGTACTGAAAAGCCAAAACGCTTGTAGTTCTGATTTTACCAGCTCCCACTCCACTCCCTCTCAAAGATGTTTATCAAAAATGAAGTGGATCGCCTCCTGCTACCAGTGGGGTTGTGTCCCTCAATCTGTTGTTTTTGACAAACAGGGAGGCTGAGGAAACAGCTTGGTAGCAGATATTTGAAGTTCCCTGTTCTGACCCATTGAACAAGGCTCATCTCCACAACTGTTCTAATGTTAGGAAAAAAAAAAAAAATTGAACAGGATGTTGATGAAGTTAGAAGGGCAGCGCTAAGTTTTAGGACTCCAGCTGTTGGGAACCCTCGTAAGACGTGGCTGTTGACGACTTCAGGCATATCAGTGTGCTTTCAGTGCGTCAGTGGCCTTCATCAGCGCGTCAGTCGTTAACGGAGACGTTTTCACTATTGTTCATGGAATTTCGCTATTTTAGGGCACCTCTAGAACAAAGCTCAGAATAGAGTGTCCTCTATGTTATGAATGTAAGAACTACCAAATGTTAATTTTTAATCGTCTAGTTTCTGACAGATTTCTGCTCAGTAGCCCACCTGATGACAAGGCTTCTGATATTAGATATAAGAATTATCTAAAATCTATTAGATATTGTATGTAAGTGACTCAGGCTTATTTAGTAATTTGTTTGTATTTGGAAAGCAGACAGCTGTACTGTTATGATTATATTGAACATGGCTATGTACCTTTATCTGCTTCTTTGGAAGCTCATCACCTTTAAATGGAAGATTCTTTGGAAAGCATGGGAAAGCAAATCCATGACTGGGCGCTAGCAGGAGCAGAAGAGAGACCCACACGTGTGAGCCTTAGTTCTTGGGTCTCCAGTGAGTAGCTGTTCAAGGACAGGCAAGTTACAGGAACTATCCAACCCTGTGTTTCTGTGAAGCGGGGTCACTTTGCTCCCCTAGGGGCCTTCATGTCAAATGCCTCCCTTAGTTCTCAGCCAGAAGTAAGCAGAACAGGGACTAGATCTTAGCCATAGTGTTAGGAGATGGCTAGGAGGAAGTCAGATCTGGGGGTGCAGTTCTGACCTCCCCCCCCAAATGAGACCCTTTTGTTTACTTTTAAGTCTTTCTGCCGTGCTCTCCTTTTCACGAGCATGTGTATAGTGTGCAAGTTTCTCTGTGCGGGGGAGTGCACTTGCGTGTGCGCACTTGTGGAGTTCCAGGATTGGCAACAGGGGTCTTCCTGAATGGCTCCTCTAGCTTATTCTTTGAGGCAGGGTTTCTCAGTCGAACCCAGAGCTCGAAGATATGGCTAGTCTCACTAGCTGGTTTGCTGGGGGGCAATCCCCCATCTCTGCCTTTCGAGGCTGGAATCATGGATGGGTAGCATACCTACTCACCATTTGCCTGAGTTCTAGAGATCCAAACTCTGGTCCTCTTGCTTTCCTAGCAAGCTTTACCTACTGAGCCAGCTCCCCAGCCCCACCCCTATGGCCTACTGTCTTATTTTCCTTGTAAATCAGAATAGCTTGCTCCACTTTGGTAACAGTATTTTTCTCTGTTGGATTCTTTCCTTTATAATAAAATCAGAAATTTGTTTTCCAATCTGTTAAAAAAAAAAAAACCATCATTTTTAGTTGTTTTAGAAGATTATGCATTTACTGTATCCCCGGGTGGGGGGGGAATCTGATTTTTGGAACACATTTATAAGACATATTGCCTTGTATAATCATAAAAATTGGCAGCGAGAACAGATATTTGTGACATTAACTTCTGGTAATATGTGTCAGATTTAGAATAATTGGTAAGTTAGCCCTGGATGTGAATTTTACACTTCCCTGGGCCCTCTGTCTTCAGACTATATTAAATAGTCAAAAAGAAGGAGCAGGGGCATGTGGGGCACGGAGGTCCCAGAGCTAGGGTTTCAGCTTGGCTGTGGTGTCACAGTATGGAGAGGGAGGGTGGAGGAACCCGAGATGAAAAGTCAGGTGATGGGGAATTCCCCAGTGCCATTTATTTATTTACAAATCGTGTGACCCTATGCAAACCCCAGGAGTGCCTAGCACCATGTATTGTCACCTGTTTCAAACTGTTACAAGGACGTACAGTTAATTTGTCACCATGTTGGGGATTGTAAGATAAAGCCTGAGAAAACCTGGCAATACCCATTGGATTTTCTTGAATGACATTGGACTGAAATTCCATTTTCTAACATCTCACCTGGAAGTTCACTGGATCCTTTGGGCCCCTTGTGGACTTCCAAGAGAAACTGAAGCCATAATTTCAAAGTAGGAGGGTAATAGACGGGATTTAAGATGTTTGGTGTGCTTGTGGATGGAAGTGAGGAGGCCTGAGAGGATGTCTTCAACATGCTTATCTTCTGTTTGACATCTCTGATGCTGTGTTATCTCTAACAGATGCAACAAAACTCATCTTAGAGGTTGGATATTTTTATAATTGAGGTGTAAAGAAAACAAGGAATGTTTGCTAGTCTCTGTACCTTTCAAGTACAATGTCAGTTGTCATTCTATAATTCTCTTTATCAACAACACAAAGAATTGTCTTGGATTTAAAAATATAAGCCCTCATGTAGTTGTACGAAGAACACTCCATTTAGTGACAAAAATCATTGGGTCCTTTCATAGACGGCCTCAGTCTAAGTTGCTTGTTGCTATGACGAAATGCCCAAACACAAAAATCAGCTGAAGGAAGGAAAGGTGGGTATATTCTGTCCTGTGCTTTTAGGAGCTATCATAGTTCATCATGGAGGGGGTGGGAGGTAGGAAGGCATGGTGACAAGAATGTGAGGTGTCTGCTCAGGTCCTGCTCTGAGGCAGGAGCATAAATACTTGTGCTCACTGGCTGTCCTGCTCCTGTCCCCAATTTTGTCTACTCTAAGCATCCTTGCCTACATGTTGGTGGGCCTTTCTCCCTGAGTTAAACTCCAGTGGTTCTAAGTCCGGTTCAGTTGTCAATGAAGGTCATCCTTCACATCCCCAGGAAGTAATAGGAATGTTATTTGCAGCAAGTCAATTAAAGTTTCCCTTCTGACTTTTCTCATTGTGACAAATGGCGTAAGATTGACTGTGGCCACTGTTTCAACCTGAATAGTTCAGGTACTCTATTCGCCCAGTGTAGCTATCCATGGCTGGTCACATCCCCCATTCCCCAAATACTTGCCCATAGCAGAGCTCAGTTTTCTCCATCCTCCAAGCTCTGGTGACCAGCACTCTTCTTCCTTTCTCCATAGTGTTACCTGCTCTGGATGGTTCCTATGACCCGAGCTAGGTGGTCTGGAAGTTCTGAGTTTGGCTTCTTGCCTTTGGAATGTTTTGTCCTTGTACTTCCTTGTTTTATTGGAATAAATTTCCACTCATTGCATAAGTAATCTTCACTTTGCCAACCTAGTCATCCATTGATGTGTATCTGGGTCCTTTCTTCCCCCTGCTGTTGTGAGTGGAGAGGCAGGAAACATTCCTGAGTGGGTTTGTTCAGACACCTGTCTCTTCTCTCAGGTAAATATCCTAGGAGTGAGATTGCTGGCCATGTAACAATTCTAGGTTCAGATGATTAATAGTCAACAAGCTGTTCTTCTCTGATAAGCTTTTATAATTTGATTTTTTTGTTTGTTTTTTTTAAGACAGATTTTCTCTGTGTAGGCTGTCTTGAAACTCATTCTGTATACCAGGCTGGCCTCGAACTCAGAGATCCACCTGCCTCTGCCTCCCAAGTGCTGGGTCTAAAGATGTGCACCACCACTGCCCGGCCTATAGTTTGATTTCTGTTATGTTAAATGTTTTAGTGTCTTGTTACTCTTCCGGTCACTGGATGCATTACTTGGAAGTTTGCTGGGTAAAAATAATCACAGGTCTGTGTATAAGATTATCATAGATGGGAGTAGAGGGAGGAGTATGTGGTGGAAACCAAGATACTAGGGTAACATGAATAGCAACAGGAGCCCCTCCTGAAATGTTAGCAAACAGCACCTGCTGTACCCCAGAGCACCAGAGCTAAGCAACATGCTCCAGCAGAGTTCTTGAGGGGGACTGTGTACTTGGTACACAAGTTCCCACCCATGCCAGACCTGAGGTGACACCTCTCGAGCCAAAGCACCAGACAATCCGGAACCGAGATCCTGAACAGCGGTCCAGTGAAGAGAAGCTGACATCTGACTCAAAGCTAGACGGTGGCCTCGTCACGTCTGGCTTAAGATTTCTTCCAGGGAGAACTAATTGGATGCTTCCAGTACCACATGCATGCTGGCTGCCGGTTACGTTTGCTGCGTAGAGTGAGCTCTCCGAGGGTAGCCTTAGTCTTGGTTATTCATCACTTAGAGTGTGGAATGACGGAAAACCCTTCAGCAGTTTTACAAAGAGCTTTCTGAACCATCTGCGGTGTGATGGACGGTTACTAGTCACTCCTTTGGTCCATTCTTCTAGGAGTCCAAACCGGATAAGTTACATTCCTGGGAATTTCCATTACAAGCTACTGAATCTGTAATTGTAGCAGGGAGAAGGCTATCCTCCAAACAAGCAATTATTAACTTGCCCGCTGTTGAAAAGATGTGGACGGAGAGAAGACCGTGTTGGAAACACATTTGCTTGTGGATATGTGCTCTCTTCCTAGGACGCCAGGCGGTCCCCAAGATCTCAGCTTCTTAGACCCGATGACCTAGGTATTGTTTAAGTTCCCTTCCCGGTTCAGTGGTGCTCAGTTTCATGAAAACATTCAGTAGGTGCAAATAACACCATAGTCCGCCAGAAGAAGCCAGTGTTCACCACAGAAAGCTTGCTGTTTTTGATGCGTGTGACAAGACGAGCCGTTCAAAATCTGTCTCAATTTCAGATATGAAACACACCATAGCCTTCCTCCCTGAGTGCTTTTTAGATTTTCATTTTACATGTATTTATAAGTGGGAGCTTCTGTGGTTTTAATTCTAGCAGAGTGTGTTTAATTAAAGTATAGACTCTGTACCCAATTCTTTTCCTGAAGAGTCTTGTTCTAAATGTATTTGTTACCAAAAAAATTATAATTTTCTTTCTTACTGTTTTCCCTTGATTTCTCATTACTTTCATAGGAGTGTTTTTACCCAAACCCTGTTTTCAAATGAAAGAAATATCCAGCTGAAAAGTGTGTTCCTTTTTGAGAAACCTCAAGGTGGAAGCTGTTCATATTTCCATTTCCAAATTATTTTCCCATTTTTTAAGAGTCTTAAATGATAAATATATAGAGTTGTGGTATTGAGATATCATCACATGTGCTTCGTATCCTGTATTTAATAATTAGGAGAGTTGTTTATCAAGATAGCATAACGAACGAATGACAGATCTTATTATTAGGAAAGTACGTATTCACAGATGCAGAAAAAGCCTTCACCTAAATGCACCTTGAAACATTTAAGTGAAGTGTTGATGTGCCTGTATCCCTTGAGGGGAGTTTTTGTGTGTGATCTTAGGAACCGAACATAAAGCCTGGACCATCTAGGCAAGGACTTTACCACTGAGTTATAGCCCTAGCTCTCTGGTTCTACTGAGACATTGTGTCACCGTGTAGTTCCTGGTGGCCTTGCCTTTGCAGTACACTCTCAGCTGGCTTCAGACTTAGAGCCCTCCTACCTCTGCCCACTCTGTGCTGAGCTTCCAGGCATGCACTGCCACTCAAGAGTGGCTTTGCTTTTTACATGAAGTTGACAATGGCTTTTGGCTTACCATATATTAGAAAATGTAACTACGTTTAAGCATGGACTAGAACATCCCACGTTGCTGCAGGGTCTGGCTTCATTGTCTTGAAGCTGGTCAGCAGTAAGTGGATATCCCTGTAAACAGACAGTAATGTTTGAGCTTGGGATGTGGCTCAGTGGATAAAGAGCTTGCCATGAGAGCGTGAGAACTTGAGTTCCATCTCCAGCACCCCATGTGGTATAAGTTTGTAATCCCAGCCTTGGGGATGCAGAGACAAAAGGTTCCTGGGGCTCAGCAGCCAGCCAGCATACTCTATTTGGTGAGCTCCGGGCTAAAGAGACATCCTATTTTAAAAACATGTTGGACAGCACCTGAAGAATGGCAGCAGATGTTGTCCTCTGACCTCTCACATGCATACACATACATTCAGACACACACACACATACGCACGCACGCACGCACGCACGCGATGCTAAGGATGTAACTTCAAGGGTGAAACCCAATGGAGTCTCCTAGGTCAGCTACTTTTGAATTGTGCTTATGGAAAGGGCTCCAGTTACTGCAATTTGAAGAGGAAAAGGCATAAAAATGGAGGAACTAACCCAAGATCCATAAGATAATGACTTACAGAATAACGCCAAATGCATGCGGGCTGCTGTTCAGTTGACAAGGCTCTCTGAAGAAGGCTCCTCTTGAACTGTGTGATGAGCTGATAGAAACACAGCAGAAGAGGTGACAGCCATTGTGTCCTAACTGGGGTCGATGCTGTTAGATTTGATGATTATACAAGGAAAACCCAAACTCTAGATTTCCCCTTGAAATCTCTTGATATTGGGACTATTAATATTCTTAAGTAAACATCTTGTGGCTGAGAATAAGCAAAGAGACAGGCAATCGGCACAGTCTCCTGCACTCTAGTTCCTTTCTCTGTTTTGAGAGGAGTCCGGAGAGGTTGTGTATAAGTCAGGATTGCATGGAACATCAGGCCTGAGTCCAACATCAGGAAGCCCTGTACTAATACTGAAAAACTGCCTATCAATTGTCTGTATGTCTTTCCAGTATCTGTCATTTATATGTCTACCCATCTGTTCTGTCTATCATCTTTCTTTCAATTGTCTATCAATCATCTATCAATCTTTTTTCTATCACCTATCTACCTATATGTCTATAACCTATCTAGAAATTGTCATCTATCTTTTCATGTTTTTTTCATACTCTTTTGATTGTTGAAATGGTAATTTCAGGTTTCACTCATACCCTCTCTACACACCCCTTACCAAGGCCCGTCAGAAAAGTGATTTGATGGCTGGCAGCACACATCATGTTCCTAATGGCACTAAATGCTTTTCGTACCAAGGAATAGAGAGGGGCTGGCACAGGGCAGTATGGGTATGTTTGAGGAACTCGGGAGCTTTACAGGGACCCTGAAAGTTTGGGTTTCCAAATCAGAACATATCAGATATGTGTTGGTCTTACTAAATATATATTATGGATAAATGAGTTCATAAAAATAGAAAGCAAAATTAATATATTTTGAATCTCTGCTATGTGTCAGGTATAGTCTGAGATTTGTGTTCCTTATTCCACTTTTTTATTAAGTACTTTTTTTTTTGGTTTGTTTTTTTCGAGACAGGGTTTCTCTGTGTAGTTTTGGTGCCTGTCCTGGAACTCACTCTGTAGACTAGGCTGGCCTCGAACACACACAGATCCACCTGGCTCTGCCTCCCGAGTGCTGGGATTAAAGGCGTGCACCACCACCGCCCGGCCTCAAGTACTATTTTTAAAACACTGAAGCACTGTCCTCCTGGTTTCACTAATGACCAAGTCTGCGCTCAGCCAGTGGCTGTGTGGATGGCCCAGCCTTTCTACCTGTTGGAATCCAAAGCTTGCTCTTCTCTGGCCTCTTCACCTTTTCCCGATTGAGGAAGTTTGCTATTAGGCAGTGCAGTTAAATTTCAACCTTTATAATTTGTTAGTTGGTGTTACAATGAAGTAAGATGCCTGCTGTAGCTTAAGTTTTCCTGCCTGGCCTACAGTCAGGACAAATCTCTGTCACCCGCCAGTCCCACAGCAGCTCAGATCCGACCAAGTAAACACAGAGACTTATATTGGTTACAAACTGTATGGCCGTGGCAGGTTTCTTGCTAACTGTTCTTATAGCTTAAATTAATCCATTTCCATTAATCTATACCTTGCCACATGGCTCGTGGCTTACCGGCATCTTCACATGCTGTTTGTCATCTTGGCGGCTGACAGTGTCTCTCTGACTCAGCCTTCCACTTTCCAGCTTTATTCTCCTCCTTGTCCCGCCTATACTTCCTGCCTAGCCAATGGCCAATCAGTGTTTTATTTATTGACCAATCAGAGCAACACATTTGCCATACAGAACATCCCACAGCAGCCTGCTTTAGTGGACTTAGCAAAATAATTCAGTCCTTACATTTTATTATTACATTTGTCAAATTTCCAGGATATTAGAACTATGTTCTTAAAAATACCCCAGATGTCACACATTCCAAGTTCATGATTGGATGGTTGTAGTGAGTAAATCTGTTTGTTGAAATGCCACAGCAGATTCACAAGGTGCCCAAGATCCCTCACAAAAACCATATGCTTGTATTTGGTAATTATATGGATGACTTTAAAACTGACGGTGTTTATATTTATTGTTGTAATAAAGGCATTTTGTTGAGACCTAACATATGTATAGTTTAGTTAGTTGTGAAATCTCAGACGTGGATATTTACAAAGTGTTTTTGCATTCCGTCTCATTAAATACTTAGTTGAGAGCACAAAAATTAACTTACATTTTATAATTATAGGACATGAGATCTGAAAAGACTCGTATTCCTAATTGTAGATTAGGGAGGAATAAATATGAAAGTTGGATATCCTCAGCTCTCAGCAGAATCCCTTCCACGTGTTGATGTTTCTGAGGCTGAGCTGCATCTTCCAATCCACATCTTATCCTTACTATTGCAAGATGTAGCAGCAGAGCGTTTAGGCAGCTGTCACTGCTTGCATGCATGAAACCTTGAATGTCATTCCCAGTAGCACAACTGAACTGCCTCAGAACATCAGTCAACACATAAAGGGTCCTTTGCAAGAAGAATTTAAAGACAGCAGAAGGAAATTCTGCGGCCAGTTGCGTATCCTGTCAAGAGATTCGATGTCATGATATCATCCCCTGTCTTGATGAAACAGAACCAAAGCAGGCCGTGACAGCCGAAGTCAAGTGCTAATGACCTGGAAGAGCAAGATCCCAAATGGGATGGTCTAAGATAAGGTTGCTGGTTATTTCACTTTAATTTTTCAGTCAAATGTGTCTATCAAGGTCAACGTATGATTAAAGTCTATTTGTAAACCAGCCAAATAAAAAACTCAAAACCAATGGATTTGTTCTTCTGTCATGTCATAATGACATCATAATATAATGGTATTCTTAATCCTTTGTGTTAGATTTAAAATGGTATGTTTCATGAGAACTGCATCTGGAATGTGATTAAGCATAGGAATGAATAATTTTAATTTTTCCAATTGAAATTTAAAAACTCATGGCTTATTATTTCCGTGGCCCAAAAGAGTAACTTATTAGTATTTAATTTCAGCTATCTGCTATAATAAATAATCCTGTACTGCGTAACTATAATTTTAAAACTTTTACTTATTCTGGAAGATGTTTTTCTTCAAGGTTAAATGAAGTCAAAAGAAATCATGAACTAGATATATCTTCCTTCTGTCCTTCCTTTCTTTGTATATTTCGTTCTTTCGTTTTCAGTTTACTATTTCAATGATAGCCCTCAGGTCAGCACCATGGACAAAATTCCAAAGTCCAACAATAACCGAATAGTTTAAAAATTAGTTGTCTATAACTTATTCCTTGTATAAATATGTTTTACCCTTAATAATTCCTTTTCTCCCAGTGTGACTTAGAATTTTTAAAACAGATTTTAAGTCCATATTAGATAAGTTGGCCATACATCTTCATTTCAGTCTGCATTAAAAAAATATTATAATATTGAAACTGGACACCTCATCACCAAATGAAGCTTCTAGTATCTGGAATGGGTTGTATCTAATTGAGTTGTTGGCAAAGAGGTCTTAAGGGAGCCCCCAAACAACCCAGGCTAGTGCTAAGGGTATTGGTTGCTCTCCACAAACTGGTGGTAAGGCCCTGAAGTATTGCTGAAGACAATACTTAACACAACTCACTGAACGTGGAGAAGTGGAGTTAGTGCCTTCCTACAGCCTCCACCCTTACTGACTAGTGTTCAATGTACTGGAAGGTCCTCTGCAAGCTACCAAAGGAGAAAGGTAAACGCCAACCCAGCTACAGAGCCTTCGAGCTGTAAAGTGTCCTACCTGCGTGCTATACGAGGGCAGTTGTGGCAGCAACCAAGCAAGATCTAATTGGATTTAAGGCCCACTCCATGAGACAGAACCCATCCCCAATACTGCTTGCAAGGCCAAGAACCTAAGACTCGACTGGTCAGAGACCTTCAGGAAAACCAAATGCTACTCTTCTGCTAAATGAATATCAATAGCAACATTCCTCTAGACCCATACATCAGGGCCTTGCTCAGTCACCATCAGAGAAGCTTCCTTCTGCAGCAGATGGTAACAAATACAGAGAACCAGAGTGAGACAACATGTAGTATGTGAAAGACCTTGAAACACTCAGTCCTATATGAGATATCTCCATCAAATCCTTCCCCTCTCCTCAGGGCTTGGGGAACCCTGTGGAAGAGGAGGTGTGGGGAGTGTAAGAACCAGAAAGGTGGAGGACATCAAGGAAACAAGGCCTTCTAAACGTAGCACGGCCAATGTGCCTATGAACTCACAGAGACTGAGGCAGCATGCTCAGGGTCTGCATAGGTGTACTCCAGATGGGGTCCTAGAGCTAAGAGGAGAAGTGGACACATGTCCCTAGCCCTAACCCAGAAGCTATCTTCAATTGATAACCACTAGCAAATCAAAAGTTAGTTTTCTCCAAGGGAGTCTCCCTGGGAAAACAAACCATTCTTAAGGTTAGGCCCCATGTCCAGCAGCAGATGTGGCCAATACAAAGTCAACTCAGTAGCATCTTTGGAGGTTTCTTGTCTCATAATGTTGTGTCAGGACATTTTCTTTAAAAGTCTCACAAGTAGGCCCTTTGTGTATATGTTATGGCTTCTGGTGTTACACTTTGATGGGATTCCTATGTATGCAAGCATGTGTGTCTCTGGGTGTGTGTGTGTGTGTGTGTGTGTGTGTGTGTGTGTGTGTGTGTTTGTCCTATTCTGACTTGCTTGTTTTTGTGTTTCATTTTACTATTATTTCTTAGATGCCTGTTTGTTTTCTAAGGAGAGACAGAAATGGTGTGGATCTGGATGAGGGGAAGTGGGGAGGAACTGAGTAAAGTTGGGGGAGGGGAAACTGTAATCAAAATATATTGTATAGGGGGCTGGAGAGATGGCTCAGAGGTTAAGAGCACTGACTGTTCTTCCAGAGGTCCTGAGTTCAATTCCCAGCAACCACATGGTGGCTCACAACCATCTAGAATGAGATCTGGTGCCCTCTTCTGGCCTGCAGGCTGAACACTCACTGCATACATAATAAATAAATAAATCTTTAAAAAAAAAATATATATTGTATAAAATAAATCTGTTTTCAATAAAAGAAAAAATATTTTAGTGTTGATGATACAGTTAAGCTGAGTAAGCTTGAGTGTTCAGTTGTATGGCATTGTGATCTATAGTTAATATTAATGTTTATATTTAAAAATAGCTAGAAGCAGTTATTTAGAACAAAAAAATAATGAAAAATGTTGGGAGTTATGGACATGCAGTTTCACACTGCTCCTCACACACAGTGAAAACACATTAATTACTTAAACTTTGAGTAAAAAAAAATATTATGTGAGCCCTGAGTTAGAGTTCTAGAACTGCCAAACAATATCTAATAAAGAAAAATAAAACTTCAGAAACCATAGGCATCCTTGAATATTTTAGTTTTTCAGTTCATAGATTAATTATTACAAACACACACACACACACACACACACACACTCCGCATACTTTTCTCTTTATCCTGTAATTATAATCCATATTATAATATTGGTAAAATATATAATTGAATAAATCATAAATGTTTAAGTTCTGTGTGTAGAAAATTTTTAAGGAGACACTAATGATACAATTAAAAGCCACTTAATCATCTTCTTTAACCCAGTCTATTTATTTCTAAAAACCATGGATATATTTTATATCTGTGGATATACTTGTAATATTTTGTAATCTAATGATGACAAAAAAAATGGACACTATGGTGTGCTTCCCTCATGGTTATCTGTTGGCTCTTCAGGTAGATGGGTTTGTTTGTTGTGGGTTGGTGGATCACTGAATAGCTCGGCTGTCCTGTTGAGTAATTCCACATAGCAAAGCTTTGTCGTGGGAAGGGTTCTTGCTTATTTCTTGTGGGTGAGGGTCCATGTTGTCCTTCTTGGTCGTAGGCTCCTCACGGAGCCTGTGCAGTCAGTCCCAAGTGACACACCCCCTAGTGTTCCATTTAGATCCCACAGCTTTCGCCAGCAGCCCATCCTGTCTTGAGGCTTGTCACAGGGCAGATCTTTATCAAGATGCCTTCAGATGACACCTCTGTCTGTACTGTTTTCTTTTTATTCATATGACTAAATGTCAATCATGATAAAAATACTTAGATTTGATATGGAAAATTGTTCCACCTATAATTTCCATTCTTCTAAACTAATAAGAAGTGTGATTATCCCCAATGGAATCCAATGTCAACACCCAAATTGATGAGAATTCTGGGAATATTAAAATATTTTTTGTGCCTAGAATGTAGTTGTGTTTTAATGAGTTTAAAATGTGTTATAAGCATTAATGCCACTAAGTTTCTAAGTTAAGGACACTTTTAGGCTTTTGTCCTGATGTGGACACAAGAGAATTGGTCTTTAAACAGAATACACATTAACCGTAAAAAGAACTGACCATAGTTTTTACAGTCTTGAAAAATAAGAGTGAAACAGTAAACCATGAGAGGAGCCTCTCTCGCTACTAAATGTGACAGTGTTTGATTAGCCTGGGTCACGGGAAAATGTCTCTTATTCAGGATTTATAATCAAGATTTGCTCTGTACCCTAATTTCCTTTACAATTGCAAATGCCTATAATGCTGGGTTTGAGGAACTGGAAGACTGTACATTTCTGCTATGTGCACAGTTGACGCAAAGTAGCAAGAGGTGGATTGAGCAGAAGCAAAAATTCAGATTCAGAATGTCTTAAATTTGTTCAGCTTCAACTTTCCTATCCATGAAAATAGGGAATAAGGACAGGGGAGACTGATTAATCAGTTAAGTGTTCACAAGGCATGAAGACCCAAGTTTGATCCCTAGACCCCATGTTAAAGAAGGAGGAGGAAGGGTAGGAGAAAGAAGAGAAAGAGGAAGGAGGAGAGGAAGGAAAAGGAGGAGAGGAAGAGGAGGACGCAGCAGCTGCAGCTGGACACAGTGATGTGCACTTGTGATTACAGTATTGTGGTGCTGGGGAGGCAGAGAGATGGAAGGAAAGCTGGGGCTCGCTGGCTAGCCAGCTTGGCTTACAAGGTGACTTCCTGACAAATGAAAGCATGCACGCAAAACTTCCACACACAGGGACCTCCACCACATGGACAAACCCATGCAAAAAGCGGTGGATAAGATGATGTGTTTCATGTGTATCTGAAAGTATTACAAGGTTGAAATGAAGCTATAAACTTGAACATGCCTGCTGATTGGAAGCTATTGTATTCGAGAGTGCTGGTTAGATTTTGTCCACTTGGCACAAATCTGCACGTATGTGGAACGAGGGAGCGTCAACTGAGAAATTGTCTCTTGGTTGGTGGGCATGACTGTGTTGCATTTTCTTGATTGATGAGTGATGTGGGAGGTCCCAGCCCCCTGTGTGCTGTGCCACCCTGGCCTGGTGGTTTGGGGTTGCATAAGAAAGCAAGTTGAGCAAACCATGGAGAGCAAGCCAGTAAGCAGCACTCCTCCATGGCCTCTGCATCAGCTCCTGTCTCCAGGTTCCTGCCTTGAGTTCCTGCCCTGACTTCCCTCAGTGATGCAACCTGGGAGTCCTAAGCTGATAAACCCTTTCATCTCCAAGTCACTTTTAGTCATGGTGTTTGTCATAGCAGTACAGACACCTAACTAGGACAGTCAGTATTGTTGTAAGTTATTATAATAATTATTATAATTATTCTAAGATTGAGTTGTATATGAGACATTGAGTGATAAGTGATTACAGCCAATAGGATTTAATGTAGTTATTTAACTGAAGTCTGTAAGTAAAGGAAGTTGATTTCTGAAAACCTGGGTCTTTCGTGAACTATCAGACTTTGAATTGGAGAGAGGCATACAAAAATAGACTTGGGATTAATTGATTATATAAAACAGATTGGTATTTTTCTGAAAGCACATATTATTAGCTATTACAAACACCCTCATTGAATGCTTTCAAATGTGTACTTTGGGAAATTTGTCTCTATCTCTGAAGAAAAATAAGAATTTCCATCAAGGTGAATAGTACTCCTTATGTAATTTTAAATTTGTTGTGTGTTCTCTTGGGAGAGCCTTGCAATTTAACTGGTTATTTCTACTAAAAGAAAACTAGTCTGATGGCTATTTTCTTAGAAATTAAATAAAAGCTAGTGACCTCACTCGTCCAAATTGCCTCTGGTTCCAGAAACAGAGTTTTGTAATATGTTTTAAAGTTTCAAAACATAAGTGCTTGCCTTGTGCTTCTTACACTATCTTATATGTAGACTTTTGCTTTTGTTTTTGTTTTTGTTTTTTGAGATAGAGTTTCTCTGTGTAGCCCTGGCTGTCTCAAAATTCCCTCTGTAGACCAGGCTGGCCTCAAACTCATAGAGATCCACCTGTCTCTGCCTCCCAAGTGCTGGGATTAAAGGATGTGCCTCCATTGCCCCCTCCTTTTTTTAAACTTGAATTTTTTGTTTGAAAGGAGGTCTCACTATGTTGCTGAGACTGACTTTGAACTCCTGGCATTAAGCAACACCTTGCCTTGGTCACTACATTTTGATTTACTAAAGAGTTGGACTCCCTTTTCTTGTTAAATTCGAAAACTGTTCAGAAATTTCTGGAAGAAAATGACAGGGAAGATGGCAAAGAGCCAGCAGAAGGGGTGAAGGTGGCATGGGGTCCAATCCAGCCACTGACCCAACTCTGCCTCTGTACCTCTTTGTGTCTTAGGATTATCATGTGGGAAAGAGC
Source organism: Peromyscus californicus insignis (assembly GCF_007827085.1). NCBI lineage: Eukaryota > Metazoa > Chordata > Mammalia > Rodentia > Cricetidae > Peromyscus > Peromyscus californicus. Next base: position 17,494,014 of record NW_026294491.1, on the reverse strand, counting down.
CCCTGTTGTCTGCCTTCCATGGATATTGGGAAGTTTAAGAGTAAACTGTGAGGGTCTGTGGAACAGAGCGGCCACATGTTGAACCCTTTCATGATGTCTTAGTTAGGGTTTCTGTTGATGTGATGAAACACTATGACCAAAAGCAAGTCATGGAGGAAAGGGTTCATTAGGGGTACACTTCAATATTGTAGTCCATCACTGAAGGACATCAGGACAGAAACTCAAACAGGGCAGGAACCTGCAGGCAGGAGCTGATGCAGAGGGCATGGAGGGGTGCTTCTCACTGGCTTGTTCCCCATGGCTTGCTCAGCCTGCTTTCTTCTGGAACCCAAGACAACCCGTCCAGGGATGGCACCGTCCGCCATGGGCTGGGCCCTTTCACATCAATCACTAGTTAAGAACAGGCTTGCCTACAGAATGATCTTATGGAAGCATTTTCTCAACTGAGGTTCCCTCCTCTCAGATGACTATAGTGTATGTCAAGTTGACATAAAACTAGCCGGCACACATGAGCTTTTCTCACATGAATGTTTATTATTCCTTGCCATGTTAGTGATAGGGTTACTCTCCTCCTCCTTTTGGATTTTGTGCTTGTCAGACGTTTAGGCTCAGTGGCTGGTCACGTGCCTTGAAGGGAACAGACAAAATGGGGGTAGATAAGACAATGGAACGGGACCATGAGTTATTGAGAAATCCTAATCAGAACAGCACATATTGGAATATGAAAATTTGCCCTGAAGTTCCACAAGTCTCCTTGTATGTGTCTTAATTCTTTGTGTGTGGGATGCATACATGTGTGTGTGTGTGTGTGTGTGTGTGTGTGTGTGTGTGTGTGTGTGTGTGTGAGAGAGAGAGAGAGAGAGAGAGAGAGAGAGAGAGAGAGAGAAGCTTGATGTTGGCACTTCTTTCTTTCCTTGGTGGTCCTCCTACCTTCCTTTTTGAGACAAGGTCTCTTTCTGAGCCGGAAGCTCACCATTTCCGTTAACGGAGCTGACAAGGAGGCCCCTGAGATCTGCCTGTCTCCACCCCCTCAGCCCTGCTGTACCCTCTCCTGTCTGACTTCATTGTGGGATTTGGGCATCGAAACTCAGCTCCCCATGTTTCCCAGCATGCACTTTACCTACTGAACCATCCCTTTCACCTCATATTGTTGGCAGAAAAGTTATTTCCATGGCAACGGAAGCTATATAAAAATCCGGGAGGAAACTTTAAATGGGCCATGAATAATCTCTCTAAGGACCCTCTTACTTTCCAGTATAAGCTCTGAAGTCAGGAAATGCAGCCGCCGATAGGAAGCTAGAACTAAAACAAAGGGCGTGACAATACATGGTAAATGAACTGAAAGAAAGGGTGTGGCAATAGTGCAAAATAACTCGAGGGATAAGTGTGCAAATATTACCTGCTTTCTATAGTGCTCAGTTCAGCCGCAGATCCGATGTTAGAGACTTCCTGCTGGTGCCCTGAGGGTTTTAAGTGGATTTGTGCTATTTTTCAGACTAACCGATTGATACATAAATGTATAAACACTGGTAGTGAATGGTTTGACTTTTAAAAATATCCTAGGTTAAACAGCACTGTGCATTAAGATAAAGATGATCAAGACAGGTTTAGGAATGATAAAAAATGATCAGAACTTATTGATTTTGCACTGATTTATTATCTGCACACACTCTTACGTATTAAAATCTCAGTGTCATTTTTTTTCCAGGAAACTGCCTAGTCATATTTCCACGTTTGTGACTGCCCTTTACAAACAACTTCATATTCGATGTAAAGTTGTTAACTTCTAAGAGAAGATATTGTTAGCCTGCCAGAGTTGTTGGTTCTTAATGATTACTGAATCCTGGAGGAGACTGGAAAGCACAGTTTTAGCCCAAGTCCCAAAGAAAGCAGAATTGTCGCAGGGGTGAAAAATGGAAAAGTGAAATCATTTTAGGGGCCAAGGTTGTGGCTCAGCTGATGGAGCGCTTATCTATGCACAGAGCCCTGGCTTCTGTCCCCAGCACCTCTTCCAACTGGGCTTGCTGTTGCTAGCCTGTAACCTCAGTACTCAGGACGTGGCGGCAGGAGGATCAGAAGTCCAAGGTTGGCCCCAGCTCTCTGGCTAGTTGGATAACAGCCTGGGATATGAGACCCTGTCTCAACAAAAGAAAATTAATACATTTTGGATTTCATAATCACCATTCATTCCTCTTCTTTTATGTCTTGGAAATCATTATGGAGTTCTGATTTTAAATTCTTATGGAAGGGCATCACAGCCAGATTGTCCATTGAAAAGGGTGTTATCCCAAAGAGGGCTGAACTATGACAAGGCTTTATCCCCAGTGTATTGACTCAAGGTCAGTGAGATGTACAACTGGAAGTCAGAGTGCTGCCTGGCTGTTTCTCTTGGTTCTGACTTTTTCCACGTGGCGAGGCCTTGTTCTTCCATGCAGTGCTGGCCAGGACCTGCATCTTTGAGCAGTACACACACTCATATCCAGCATTGTAGTAAATATTTTTTGTTAATTAATTAATTTATTTATTTTACATCCCGACCACAGCCTCCCCTCCCTCCTGTTCCCCCCACTCCCTTCCCCTGTCTCCCCTCTGCCACCCTCCTCAATCCACCCCTCCTCCAATTTCACTTAGAAAGGGGCAGGCCTCCCCCGGGCATCAGCAAAGCATAGCATACCAAGCTGTCATAAGACTAAGTGTCTCTGCCTGTATTCAGGCTGGGCAAGGCAATCTAGCATGAGGACTGGGTTTCAAGAGCCAGCCAAAGCACCAGGAACAGCCCTGTTCCCATTGCCAGGAGTCCCACATATAGACCAAGCTACACAACTGTCCCATGTAGTAAATATTTTAATGTGATGTATGCACAGGTAGCTGCTCGTCTGTAGGGTAGTTTATTTCTTGTTTTATCACTGAGACAAAGTATCTGACAAAGCTGCTTAAGGGGGATTTATTTTGGCTTACAGTTTGAAGGTACCGTCCACCATGAAAGGAAAGACATGGCCTAGGAGTGTCAGCCATCATGTCACATGACATTCATAGTCAAGAAGCTGAGGTACAAGTACGCTGTTGCTCACCTTGCTTTCTCCTTTTATTCAGTCATAACTACAGCCATTGAATGGTGCCATGTACATATTAACCCAGTCTAGAAACTTCCTCACAGGTCCTGCCCAGAGATTTGTGTCCTGGTTGGTTCTAGGTCCTCACGTTGACTAGATTACCCATCATGCATCCTAGACATGGGAATCTAGGGGGGGGGGGGGAGAATGTATACATTACACACTCAAAAAACCCCACCTTTCTGTTGGCCATGCAGAGGAGACTGTCTCTAGAGCCCTCCCATCATGCAATGGTCTCAGACTCTGTCACTGTCAATCTGAACAGTCTTTCACACTCCAGTCACTTTTTTTTTGTTTTGTGAGATTTTTGATTTTTTAAAAAATGATTTGTAAATATGCATTGGTGTTTTGCCTGCATGTATGTCTGTATAAGGGTGTTAGATCCCTTGGAACTGGAGGTACAGACAATTGTGAGCTGCCATGTCGGTGCTGGGAATTGAACCCAGGTCCTCTGGAAGAGCAGCCAGTGCTCTTAAATGCTGAGCCATCTCTCCAGCCCCAGACTTTTAAAACATGTGAACAGCACAGTCCCCTGGGGGCTGTTTGAAATAGGACATCTCTCTGGAAGGCTACCATACTAGTTTCTGGGATTCCTTGAAAGCCATGGTAAGGGCAGGCTGAATCATGCTGAGCATGTAGGGGTGTATATAACCTTTGTGTTATACCCTACATTTTCCTTGCTATTATAGTTTTAAACACTAATAATGGAACTGTCATGTTTCAGATGTCAGTCTGGTAGTAGGTGGGCTCTCAGCTTAAGTCAGTGAACAAACAAGAATGTTAACCTTCTAGAAAGCTATAGTTTTAAAGGCTGGAATGAGCAACAACCTCTCTTTCTGGTCATCCGATTATCTTACCTCCTCTGCTCCAAGGTCACTCACGGACAGAATAAAGGAGTGTGCATTGTATCACGTTCATGTCCTGAGATCTTATGTCCTGTACCTTCATAGACAAAATGGCTCCGTTTTTCTACGTGTTTCCTTCTCCCTTTCCCTGTGTCTATACCTGTCAGGAGCCTCTTATGTCATCACAAAAACACAAAACAGAAACACCCCTGCAGTAGTTGCCCGCCCCAAATGGTCTCAAGATCATTTCTGCTGTGGACTGGTGTCTCAAGGCATTAAGGCGGGGTTTTGTTAAAAAGCCCGCTTTGGTGGCTAACATGCAGGTCACCAGACCAAATCAAAGAGTCAGACAGTTCCTGGAGTGGAGACTCTAGTTTTGGGATGCACCAACAAATGAATCCAGAATTCGCAGGAAGGAGAGACAGGATACAAAAATAGAATTGTAGCCCAACAGTTGGGAATTGGTGTGTGGTGCTCACAAACGTGAGGCGTGTGGAAGGCTGTTTCCTGCCCCACTGTCCAGTTCCTAACAAGACCACAAGTGTGTTTACAAATTAAGACCTCACAACTCAGGCAGACAGTGCAGGCAGGCGATTTGGGGGTTTGAGTTTAAAACTGGATGATTTGTGTAAGGAAACCTCTCTCCTGCTACACAAGGTAGAGGAATTCTCCCAGAGAAAGCAAGTTCAAGCCAGCATTTTCTGAGGACAGTTCTCTGCTTCTGTTCTGCGGAGGGAGGCCATCTCCCAGGGTAGCTTTAGGGGAGAGCCTGCAGGGTGCTCAGGCTACCTGGCCTTCCAGTCCCCCTTCACAGAAGCTCTGTCTAGTCTAGTACGAGTGACATTTCCTCTCCAGCCACACTTTGAGGAGTACGACGGGGAGCCTGGATATTATCCTGAGGATATTAATAGCAAACGGAGCTGAGGGGAAGCGGGTGCTGTGGTGTTTAGGGGCTATTTTTAGCACTTTCCACACGCTGTGCTTTCCCCAAACCGCCAGCTTCTATGAGCAAGATGTAAAAGCACTGGGATTCTTTGTTCATACGAAGGTGGCACAGTCTGGAAATGAGAGGAAGAAGTGATATTTGATATCCCCATCTGTTCCTAGGTCTGTGAGTTGGTGGTGTTCTGCGCAGCCAGGGACTGAGCCCTCCTTGGGCCACCGATTAGAAAAATGCCACATATTTCTGAGATACGGCAACACACAGAGATCAATAAGTCAGGAAATGAAAAGGCTCTTTAGTCCCCAGATGATGACGTCTCCTCCGTGGGCAGTTTGGAGCAGAGATCTACAGACTTGGTTCTGTTTTATTTTCACTTCTTTGAGCTCTCATGACATAGTCGAGGCTTGCCCGGAGCTTTCCATGTCGCCCAGGTTAGCCTTGGCTTCATGATCCTCCTGCCTCCACCTCCCCAGTGCTGGGCTGCAGGGGTGAACCTCAGCACCTGGGTCAGATAGATATTCCTTCATCGATTCTTTAGCTTTTACTGTATTAATTTTTTGTTAACATGTGCATGTGCATAGACACACACACACACACACACACACACACACACACACACACACACACACACACACACACACATCCTTGACGCCATGTGGAAGCCCTAGGACAATTTGCAGTAATCACTTCTCTTCTTCAGCCATGTGGGTCTCCAGAGTTCAACACAGATAGTTCAGTCATGGCAGCAAGTAATCCTTATTCACTGAGGCATCTCACCAGCCCTTCTTTGTGATTTCGGATTGTTTGTGTCAATTATTATGTGCACTATGTGTTTCATTTTTAGCTTAATACTGACACTTTTTTTTTTTCTTTAGTGTTAGTCTATTTTATCATCTACTGATGCTTGCAGCTGGCTGGCAAGACTAGGCAGTCAGCACACTCTGGGCTTAACTGGGAGACCCTGCCTCAAAGAATAAGGTACAAAAGTGATTGAGAAAGATTCCCAACCCCCCCACACACACCCACACATGCAAACACACCTACACATTAAAAAAAATACTCTCGTGTAAATGTTTCTGTAGTCTTTGTGGAATGAAATTGGGGTATACATATTAATGAACTGAATATATTGAACTGAGAAAATGGGTACTGTAGTGGACAGGCTTTTCCAAAGCAGAGTCATTTTAGTAAACAGGGTAAAGCGTGAAGTCCTTGGCTGCTTCAGTGGTAGATGCCATCAAGTGTTCCCTTCAAGCAGGAGTCTGCCTGGTCCCCGAGTGCAGAGGAGATGTGCTTTGTGTTGTTTTGTGGTGCACCCATCATATTGTCCCCCATCTCACTGACATCATATCATTATCCCATGTCCTTTTCCCATCACTCCAGGTCTTCTTGAGGCAACTCTTAGTTAGAATTCATTGATAAATGAAGTCTTAATGCGATTTGTGTAGACTTGGCGACTTAACCCCGTTGTCATAACCGTTGAATTGCATTATACTAAAGAAGGAGATTTATCTGGAGGATCCAGACAGACCTCATTCCACCTGCGTCTGAAACACAGTCGTATCTCAGAAGAGACCAGACCAGAAACTGGGCTCCTCTACTCCCTAGGTCCCTATGGCCCCTCTTCTCTATGTCTGTCTGCTCCATTCTTCTCCCGAGGCTTGTCCTACCTGGTCCACTCAGCAGAAACAAGCCAGCCTTGGGCATCCTTTACTAAGTGTCTGTTTCACGCACTGAACCCGAGTTCTGATTCCACATTTTGTAGGATAGAATGCTATCTTGGCCAGCTTAGCCATGGCTTCCTCATAATCAGAGAACCACGGGGGAAGACCTCAGGGTCCTTGGTACTTTTTTCCTCCTACCTGGAAGTGACAGTCTTAGAGAAGACCCCTCCCCTCCCCTAAATGTACCCTGTGTCCATGATTCTCTCCTTGGGACCTTACGTTTTTTTATGGCCCTTGTGCCCACTCTTCTTTGGTGACCCTTATCTCTTCCAGAGTGTGACCCTCATGGCATCAGGGAACACCCATTGCACAGTTTCAGAAGCCTATAGTAAGTAGTGCTGGGTTCACAGTAGACGTTATTTTTTCTGAGTTTCTATCCTGGAACTCACTCTGTAGACCAGGCTGTCCTTGAACTCATGGAGATCTGCTTGCCTCTGCCTGGGATTACAGGCATGCACCACTACTCAACAGTAGGCATTTCAACACATGCTGAGTGGAGGTGCAGGTGGACAGATCTGGAAGGCGCCTCTGTGTCTTGGGGATGCTGTCCCTTGAAGATTATTAGGGGCTAGTGAAATTGTACGTCTCTGCATTAATGGAAACTAGGGGGTACATATATGTTTGACTGCCTCTCCTGGTGCAGAACTACTGTATATCACTACTTCTTGCTTGAAATCTGGCATTCCTGGCTTTTAATCTTCTTCCATTGTGTTAAGTCCCATCGCAACCACACTGGGCAAGTTTAGTACCAGGTTCACTGAAGAACTTGCCTATGGAGCTACTGCGGAGTCCCAGTCTGCTGATGCCTTGCTGAGGAATCCCTGGCTCTGAGGATTGATTGCTTTGTGCCAACAAGGATGTTTTGGATCAAATCCAATGTTAGTACCTCTTAAGAATGAGCAGACAGGGCTGAGGGTCAGAAGCAGTCAGTGGTACAATAGCATAGCCTGAAATAGCGCATTTCCTATGGATTGTTTTATACACGCAGTTTCTAATGGTAAGTAGTGATTTTCATCCTTGTCTATTTTTATTACAGTGTCAGTGTAATTGTGGCATTTCAGGTGTGAACTCTGAGCTTCTTTTAGTCTCCAGAACCAGTTGTAGGTATGCCTTTGTAAGGGATCTCTGGTGACGTAGTGCTGTGGTGATATAATGTGTCCCCCAATATATTGTACATCCTAATAAACTTATCTGGGGTCAGAGGACAGAAAAGCCACTAGATAGACACAGAGGCCAGAAAATGGTGGCATGAACACCTTTAATCCCGATCACATGGCAGGTAGATTTCTGTGTGTTCAAGGATACAGCCAGCATGGAGACACACGCATTTAATCTCAGTACCAACCATAGAGACCTAGAGGTCTGTATAGACAGGTGGTGATGAGGAGGTCATGTGGTTGGGTTTACAACCAATAAGAAGGCAGAACAGAAAGTCAATAAAAGGACAGACACACAGGAAGTAGGTCTCTTTCTGAGGGGAAGGATGGCAGTGGCAGCGAAGGATAAGAAAGGGTTTTTAGTATCAGCTCCTAGCTACTGCTCTGACCTCTTGGGTTTTTAACTCTGCATTTGGCTCCGTGTTTCTTATTTAATAAGACTGTTACATCTACATAGTGCCTGGGAACAAATGCTGCAGGACTCCATTGCTGCTCATCTGCCTGATGCTAAGAGTGGGATTAGCACGTGGTATATATAAAGAAGTCTGTGAAAACAACTTGGGCCAGTGGAATGTATAAAACTAACAAAAGTCAAACTGTGCCTGGGAGTACTCAACGGTCGATCTTGTACAGGATGCCTAATGTTCAAATCCCAGCATAACTCCACCCCAAATAAAATGTAAAATGTACATCACAAATATTTCTATTAGAAATTATTGTTTCTGAGCTGGGAGTGGTCAGAGCTGGGTTGGTAGAGTGCCTGCCTTGCAATACAGGAAGCCCTAAATTCAATCCCCTAGTCCCACACAAAATAGGCATGGTGACCCATACCTGTAATCCCAGTTTTTAGGAGGTGGCAATAGACTCAGAAGTTCAAGGTCATTGGTGGCTACATAGTGAGTTTGAGGTCAGCCTGGACTACGGAGAGCCTGTCTTAAAACAAGTTTCTGTTTCAATGACTGTAGCCCAACAGTGCTAGCCTCAAGCTAACTTTATTTTGAGGCATAAAGTGGTTACGGTGGGAATTTTGGTCAGGACCTCTCCAGCAGTAAATGTGCATTTGCTACTTTTTGTGTGGGAGAGAAGACAGTCGCTGCCTTGAGAAGTCTCCTTGGCAGATCGTGAAGTTATTTTTTTTTAAAGTCACTGTACAACCATCACAAAATGATATTAAATGTGTCCATCTCTGTCCCCATGTGAAGTGGATGGTACAGCACATTGAATAAATGTGTGAATATGGGCTGAATGACTGAACAGATGATAAATAAATGTACAAAGCCCTGTTGAAGGGATAGGATATTCATAGGCACCTGGGGTGAATATCCAGATATGGAATTTCTGCAGAAGCAACAGACCATATATTTATTGTGGCAAATGGAGGCTGACCCACTGAACACTGGGACATGCAGCCATGGCTAGAGGAAAGTTGTTTCAAAACTTCCCATGGTAGAACATGGGTTGTTTTAATTTGGAATTTTAGCAAGAATAAATGCCCTATTATCTGATATCCTACTCACTACTGAATCTTTCTCTTCGCCTCACTCAATTAACTCATTATCCTGAAATATTCATTCTACTTTTAAAAACAACTGACAAAGGACACGTGACCCAGCCAAAATACAAGACCATGAACAGGACCATGTGGCCCGAGGTTACAGAATAACATAAAATTAGGTACAACCTCAGTTTGGCTTCCTCAGGGTGAAACAGCACTCCCATGAGATTACTTTTCATGAGTTCAGATTCCTTATGGATAGTTTGGGGGAAATTAGGATTTCTCCATTATTTTAATTTACTTAAAAATTTCTTTCTCTATCAGAATGACTCATCCTGAGTCACCTTTTGAGGATCATTTTTTGCCATCATCTATCAATGCATGGGAGACACAGAAGAAAACGAACCATCACCCTGTCTGTTCTGCAATGTAAATATGGCTTCAAAGCCAGGTGTTCTGTTTTGTTTATTTCAGATCATTACGTACTTGTGACATTTCTACTATCATATTCCTTCCATTGGAACAATATCTTTTCATTAAGCAGGAAGTGATTATTGTTTGTTGTTTCTACATCACATATGGATGCCCGTTTTGCTTCATGAATTTCAAAAGTGAACACACAAAGATCTTTGGCTTGGGCTATTGTGACTATGCATTACAGGTACCTACCTCTGATAAGTAGGTGGGAATCTATCTGGCTCAATCCTGTCAGCACCTCTGGGACTTGTGTGTGCAATACAATATGGAAGTTCTCTAGTGAGAGTGATCATTGTTGATACAAAAGCATTTTTGCATCATGATCATAGAATAATTGGTACATTCTAGAAATACATGGAATGTCTAAAAGTTCATGTGTGACACATTGATTTGTGTGTGGCCTGACACTCAACCTTCCATGTTTTCTCTGTAAGATCTCCTATCAACAATTCTGTTTCAGAAAATTGTCCATCTTTTATCACCTAAAACAATGTCCCAACAATGACCAGGAACCCATACTTAGCTGCAAAGTGAAATTTAAAATTCTCTTTTCCAGATTTCCATTTCTGATAGGTCCTGCCATCAAGATGTGAAATTGTTGGTCTTTTTATTTTGTCTTTTTCTGTGTGATTTTCTTGAAGCTGGATGCCCACATGGGTCCTCTCTGGCACTCACTGAGGCCGCCAGTTAGGTTAATGCTTCCCTTGGCTTTCTTTCAGCTGACTGAGGAACTTTGATAGCAATGATTGGGATTACTTTAATTTAGGAAAGTGCCAGCCCCTCTCTGCGAGCATGATTTATCCTCACATAAATCAGATTAAAAGTTTTTATAGACATCAGATCTGTCTTGTTGGCCGGCAGAATCTTGAGTGCACAATTACTTACAAAAGAAGAGAGTAGAGAGAAGGGGCCGAGACTTATCATTAGGCATGAGTCAGGCCCGATTGTGGGAAGTGTTGCCAGAGTCACCCCTGTCAGCTGGGGGGACAGTGCAGTCGCAGAAGTGGCCAGGTTTGGTTGTTTATATGACTCACCTTTTCTGAATTGGCTTGAAGGGACCCTAGACAAGAGGACCTTGTATGTGAACAAACAGGGTGTGTTTCAGTTTGTGAAACACATTCCCTCCTTTAAATGGCTCTGGAACATACAGGATTTTTAGCTTTTAAAATGAGGGAATTGCTTCGATGCGTGATTTTATTTGATAGGACTTTGGGAAGGGCAGGCAGATGAGTCATACATGACCCATGTTTCCATTTTTGTAATTACGTCACCCTAAGGGCGCACGGCTTGTTCAATGCTTTGTGCGTGCTTTAAAAAAAAAAATGTATGCAAAACAGATGCTGAGACGTCACACAGGGTTAATGGTTTTCACCTTTCAAACGAAATTGCCTACATTGCCATCAGCAAAGAAAAAAACAAAGAAAAAAGAAAGCCAGCGATTAGGACTTTGATAATTCTACATCCTTTACTAAGTTTCACAAGAGAAATAGTGTGGGAATTCGGGGTGAGGGTGGGGGGCGGAATAACAAGATCAACTTTCTGAGAGTAACATTTGCTTTCTTCAACAGGCCCCAAAGCATTTAGGGAAACTATTTTTAACCGCAACACACTGTTCCGAATCGTGTGACTTACAGTTGTTGTCCCCCACAAAGAAGATTTGAAAGCTTGAAGTTAAGCATCTAATGCTATTTCCAAAGCACTAACTGTGATCGCTTTGGCTGGAGGTTTCTTTCAGTGTCTGCACCAAAGTGTGGACCAGCTCTTCTGTTCCTCACCTGTTAGAACACTTTCCCTTTCTTGGGGGGGCAGGGCAGGGTCTCATGTAGTATCCTAGGCTGTCCTTGAACTTCGTGAGTAGCGGAGGCTGACTTTAAATGTCTGTTCCTCCTGACACCACCTTTCCAGTGCTGGGATTAGAGGTATGTGCCACAGAGCCTGGCTTAAGAGCGTGGGGATTGAGTAGAGGACTTCATGCGGGCTTGCAAGCACTTTCCCAAATGAGCTACACCTCTGTCCTTGACCCGTTTCCCATAATCACCTCCTCTCCTACCTCAATGGACATGAAAACTGAACCTGATGGTGGTTGTGGCTAACCCCAGAACTCAGGAGACAAAGGCAGGTGGATTACTGAGTTCAAGGCCAGTCTGGGTCTACAGAGTGAGTTCCAGGACAGCCAGGGCTACCCCCTGTCTTAGGGAAACAAACAAACAAACAAAAAATGTAAAACTGTAGGTCTACTGTATAACTGTTTGTGCATTATAATAGTCTTGTACTTTATATACAGAAATATATGGCATTGTAGGGTTGCCTCCACCCAAGGACCAGTATTGGCGCTGTGAGGTACGATCCCTATCTCTCCCACACCTGAGAATGTCTGATGTAAAATAGAAAACATTCTGCCTAGCCAGAGACGCAAACAACAGCCAGCTAGGCAATTACAGCCCCTCTTATTATCACTAAGTAGTGTGGAGGGCGCAGCTGTAACAATGGGCTTTCTTGCTCTGCTATTCCCACTGCGTGTGGCTAATCAGTATCTGCAATTTATTCAATGGACCAGGGATGGCCCGTGGGTAAATGTGGTTTCTGGAAGCTTCTACAGGAAAAACTGCTGAATCTGCTGAAATTGTCAAATGGAGAATTTCAGATAAATGTGTTTATTTAGTTTACCATTGCTGAAATAGAGACACAAAGAATCCAGGTCTTCCCTGTCTGAATTGGGCCCCTGTATCTCCTTGCTTTAATATCCAGGCTGAAACTCATACTCATAGTTCACTGATACCAAATGATGGAGGAACCTCAAACATGTGAGCCCAACAAAGGATTGATGTCTTTTAAACCTTCCCCCAAATTCTGGTTAACTATACTAGCGTGTGGTGACCTGCTCACTAGATTAATGAACCTCATCTCAGGGGAGCAGCCCCGGAGTTCAGCTGCAGGGAGAGAGAGGGCTGACCCGCTGTGTTAAGATAGGGTTTGAAATTGAGCATCTATGCAGGCTTCACAGTGGAGGCTGCCCGAGATTGGACCATCCCGCTGACTGCTTTGTGGGACTGTTGCCACTTGAAGGCTAGGGAAACTGTCTCTCCTCTAGAATGGGGACTTTTGTCACAAGGTAGCACTTCAAAGCAGCATGCCTTTTCCCACATACTTGGAGAACGAAAGCTGTCGTTGAACTGTTATGGCGGGCTCGTGGCTGTGATTTCCTTGATTACAGTTTTCTCACACATACGAATGGCTTTTGTTTACATTTTTTTAAATAACCACATTCTCAGGTAGAGAATGGCCAACTTCTGAAGACTGGAAACTTTGTATATACCTAAGGATAATTAGGTTGGTGCTCCTTTAATGGACTGACCTTGGTTATAGGAGAGCATCATTTCCCTTGAGTGCTAACATGTTTTAGGCATAGGACTCTTAATAAACTAAAAGACACACACACACACACACACACACACACACACACATACATACACACACACACTGTTACACATTCTCACACATGGCTTCTTTGACTTATTGCAGTTTATAACAGCTGTTTGTGGTGAACCGTGCAGTTGACACTAGATATTTGCTGATCTACACCACCATCCCAGCGTTCCCTGAGTGTTCCAAACCGGTTTGTCATTTTACAGAGATGTGAACACATGTGTCCTTCTGGAAGGCTGTTGGGCAGAAGTGATTGGTGAGCCTGCCTTGGCACCTGCTCCAGGGTGTCTGCTCACTGCACCCAAATTATGTTATTATTTCTTTGCTCACGGGGAAGGAGCTGTGTGGTAAAGGAACCCCAGATTTGGGGAGCCCTAGAAATCTCTAGATCTCTTACAAATATTGTCACTCTAGGGGAATTGGATTGGGGCTATAATTCTCCTATATGTTGGCCTTTGACCTACGTACAAAATAAATAAAATGTTTGAGAAAAATGTAAAGCAATTATTTTGTAGACATAATTCAGTCCAGTTCATAACAATTTTATCGTGCACTAAAACCAGCGGGGTAAGAAACTGATTTCTTCATGAAGGCATTTACTGCTGCTGTGTTCATGATCTCATCTCCAGAAAAACCTACCCATAGCGCGCTCCTCCCCATCCTTTGGCTCCCACGGTCCTTCCCTTGGCCCCAGAGTGTGAGACACAGATGCCGCATTTGGAGCCTCCTTTCATGGACCGATTTAAACATGCAGATCCTGCTAACATCCCTTAAGTCTCAGCACTGAACACTTTGCTGTGCAGAGACCACAGTCTGTACATCAAAACTGGTTTCTGTCTTGGTGTGGGTGGCTGGAGGGCAGCCGGTCCCAAAGGTCAGACACATAGGAGGCTTTCTTAGGATGCCAGTGCTGTTTTCTTCTCTCTTCAGAGGCAGGAGGTGGGATGGGGGAATCCCAATTCCTCTTAAATGCCAGCTTCAATTTACCTCCCTTTGAGAATTCCCTCCGTCCCACGCTTCCACCTACTCCATATCCAAAAATATTAATGCCTGCAACAGAGGGTGAATTCGGAGGCTGTTAAGCACTTCAGAAATGTCTGTCACTTTTCTAGATGTATTTGTTTGGAAAGCAAGGGGCCAGTGTTTGTCTGTAGATAATGTTAAAATGTGCCAGTACCTCACTGAGACCAAGACTGACACATACATGAGTAGGAACTTTTCAACTGATGTGTTCTGCAGGGTTGTTGGGTTTTTTTTCTTTCTTTCTTTTTTAAAATGAAGATGCTGGGATATAGCTCAGTTGGTAGAGTCTTTGCCTAGCTTACATGAAGAGCTGGGCTCCATCTCTAGCACCATATAAACAGGGTATGGTAATGCAAGCTTCTATCCCAGCACACGGGAGGTGAAGGCAGGAGGATTGGAAGTTGGGATCATCCTATGCTGCATAGTAAGTTCAAGGCCAACCCAGGATATATGAGACCCTGTCTAAAATGGAAAGGAAAGGAGATGCCATCAGACTATCTGGCAGGGTCTGTGTGCTTTTGATAGAAGAATGGGCTCAGTTGGCGCTTGGTCGATGTCTGCACAATCCGGTGTATGCACGCACACATAGCTCATCAGCAAGTCATTTATCACCGCTCTTAATCTTCTAAAAGACATTGCATTACCTGGGCATCTGTGGACATGCTGGGGGTGCTGCATGGGTGTGTTAGTGACTAGCGGTCTTACCCACCATGTGCACCTGGGAAGATAATCAATCCTTCAGCTCTCAGCTGCCATGCACGTCATGCTTGTGACTCGGCATTTGGGAACATTTTGTGATCCGATGTTCCAGAGCTTTCTGGAAGCCTCTGCTTGGGAAAAGCATCACCAGGCCTGGTGACAGCATGCCAGTCTGGTCTCTGTGTGATGCTGTTTCTAGGGCCTTGGTATGTGTTTTCCGTAACTCTGTTGTCCACCCCCGATTTGGCTCAGGAGAGCAGTTGCTTCGGCATGCCCTAGCTCATGGTTCTCAGATGCTGCCTGCGTGTGGCATGACGTTATTGTGGATGTCCTCTGAGCACTGGTAGATCACAGTGTGCATGCTATTCTGCCTTTAGCAGGTGGCTGATTGATCATGATGCTCACATACCGTGTCCTGTTGGATGAGTATTTCTGAGTATCGTAAGTGGCCATGGTAACACTATTGCGTGGGCAGTGGTCTCCACATTATCTTAACCACTTACTTCATTAGTTACAGCTCAGTACACACTCAGTGAAGAGCCAAGGTTCCCGGCAGATGCCTTAACATTGGGGACAATAGGGAAGATCTGGGGACAATCAGGGTGTGGCAAGGGTTGGGAAGAGGAAGTGAGGAGAGACACTGGAGACACGAAGCAGCAGGTGAGGTCAGGGAACTTCTAAATTGCCTGGGATATCATCAGTGCCAAACGAAGAATCATCGGGTCTAATGTGGCAATAGCGGTGAGACGGAGGAATCATGCGCAGGTCAGGCCATGTGAGACACATGCAGCTTTGCATGCTACAGTGTCAACTTGCTGGCATTTGCATCTTCTGAGGTGGTGGTCTCATCGCATTCCACCCATGGGAACCACACAAATTATATGGAATAAGTACCATGTCAACAAGCCGTTCACATTGTGAGATTCAAAAACAGACAGGTGTGTGTTCTAGTGCCCCTCCCCCGCCCTTGTGCCTTTATGCGCCATTTTGAATTTGCCATTTTGAATTCTCCACTTTGGAGCTCCCTCTCTGGGTTTTCTGTGTCATCGATGACAGATGGAAGCAGCATCAATGTCCCAAGTCAGAGCTTCCGCACTGTCCTTCAAGGCATTTAGGGGTTCCTGGATGCTGTCTGGGGGTGGCCAGCTCCCTCTGGTAGAGCAGACCTGCAGGAATCATGCTTTCTGTTCAATGCATTTTCTTTTTGGCTTGGCCTGTTTATCTGGTGCTGTGGGTGCTCTTTAGCGCCCCCACCCTCCCCCCCTAGTCACCGGCTTTTGTGTAGTTCATCCAGATTTCTAAAATCAGAAGCTGTTGCCTGCATGTAGCTGCACAGTGTGCCCAGACTGACAGGTTCCTGGTCAGAAGCCACTCAACGGCTGTTTGCAGGTTTTGTGTCCTTTGGTTAAGCACGAAGGTGCTTTCAACAACATGAACACGAACGTATAATGGGACGTCACAGGTTTGAAGCTAAGTCTGAAGCACTTGGAGGGGATTCTGGGGTTTCACCTTAGAACTAAAGCGACTGATGAACGCTGGACTCACCCTCACCTGGCTTTTAGAAAAATGTTCAAAAAAGTTTTTAATCCAGTCAGGGTCTTGAAACAGGTGGCTCCAGCTTCCAGTTGGAGCTGACAGCCATTGATTTACCAGGTAATTAGCATTTGTTTCCTACCACTTCTTTGTAAATACAACTGCTCAGCAGTCACATTGTATCAACAGTCTCCAATGTCTATGTGCTTACATGAAAAGCGACCAGAAAGAGCTAAATAGGTGTATGTCTGTATGTGTGTATATACAGGTGTTGCATATGTTATGTTTACATATTGTCATGTCACATGTATAGCGCGTGTCCATACACACACACACACACACACACACACACACACACACACACACGAGCGCAAATGCACCGCACACACTAACCAGGCCTGGTAACTCAGGTTGGTAATGCCAACACTTGCAAGTGTGAATGCGGGCGAATCACTCACAAGGTCAGTTTCCTAGTTGAGATACAGGGCAGCCTGGGCTCCAGTGTGAGGTCCTATCTTAAACCGCTGCCCTCACCACCACAGTAACAGACCCACCGTGAACACACACGCAGCCATTCATAAAACAGTTCGAGCACTAACCCTGAAATTGCTAACACTCATCTCTAGGGCGAGATGTGCAGTGTGGGGGGTTAAAGGAAACACCTAGGTTCTCCCATTTGCAACGTCTCCCATAAACTTGCTTCCCAAAGAGAAAGAACAAGCAAACAGCAGAGGGGACAGGTCCGACCTGTCCCCTCTTCCTGAGTTGTCTCTCCTCTCTCGCTCTCTCCTGGGTGGAGCTCTCATTTCTTTCCCCTGTTAACGCCGTTTCTCTTGGAAATCCACTGTGGCCCGTGTTCACGGGCATGGGGACGGAGCTGGGTAATCCATCTCTCGGGCTCTTCAGAGAGAGCCCGCCCTGCTCCCAACAATGCCTTCTTGTTGGCGGCTCTTTGTGGGTGAGCGCGTTAGACAGGCGCTGTGTTGTCACCGCAATCTGGAGTAATCGCCCCTGACATTTTCATGAGTCACTGCAGAATTCAAAGAATGCCTGCTGAAGCACACCACAAAAGGGACCCGATGTACAGAGGGAGGCTGTCGGGGAGACTGCTCTAGTCGCCTCGGTTGAGATGGATGCGGTTTATTCAAGTTGCCACTGGGTTCAGGGTGCCAGCAATGTGACGAAGTCCCTCATCGGGAGCCCTGTGACAGTATTGTGACAAAAACAGATGAAATGTGCCCATCGTAGACTGAAGGAAATAGATTCAAACCCCCTCCAATTTTTCTGCCATGGCACATGGAAGAGTATATTTGATTTCCTCAGGACTCTGTTAACCAGATATTTTATATGAATAAAGGGTAGAGAATTCTTTCGTTCACATATTATCCTGGAGCAGTCAGAGTTCCTAGAAGATTCTAGGTGGTTCTGGCCAGCTCACATGACATTTTATTTCCTTAACTTGTGAGATTCAAATACTCTCTATATATATACAATATCTAAAGGAGTTTAATCAGTTTGGCCTGTTTTCCTTGACCCCCCACCTGGCAGTCTGGCCTCGTTCCCCTTGATGCTGAGGTAGAGGTTTCGCATCTGTGCAGAATCACTGAACTCACAGAATACATTTCCTAGCTCTGCTTCTCTGGGCTCCCATCACACCACCTGTGATGTAGGAACTCTACATTTCCCAGGAGGTGGGGCAGTTAAATGACTGTCCAGACTTACAGCTTGAACACCAAGTACCACAGTGCGTGGTCAAGTAGGAGGAAAACCCTTTTACGGCGATGGCTAACGAAGTCTGGTTATGTCTTTATCTCAGCAGAATGGCAATTGCAAAGGACAGAGCCAGGTTCTAACTTCTTTGGTAACTGCTTCCGCTTGGGGCACATAGTAGGGCCACATATATTGCATATCTTCTTTCTAGGATGCCTGCTGAGAATGGTTCAGTGGGTAAAAGCACTTGTCATGCAGACGTGAGAATTTGAGTTCAAATCCCCAGACTCCATATCAAAGTTGGCCACATAGTGGGAGCGCTCATGAACACACATGCATATGGTAAAGGCAGTTTCTCTCTACC
The DNA here is from genome assembly GCF_007827085.1 of Peromyscus californicus insignis. Classification (NCBI taxonomy): domain Eukaryota; kingdom Metazoa; phylum Chordata; class Mammalia; order Rodentia; family Cricetidae; genus Peromyscus; species Peromyscus californicus. The sequence continues at coordinate 17,475,505 of NW_026294491.1, read as the reverse complement.
CCAACAGGTTTTCTCTGTGACTCAAAGAGCTGGTGTAGCAATTTCCCATAGTGCATTGCTTCTTCCCACCAGAGCAGAGACTGTCCATGTTTTTTTTTTCCCTTGAGCCCCTAAATCATAGCTGTGGTCATTAATATTGAGAATCTCAGTTGAAACTTTAAAGTGGTTTCTGATAGAGAAAAATGTTAAGCCATCTATCTCTCTTTGGGCTGAATGTTGGCAATGATAATAGAGTCTTCTTAGATTTTTGGTCCAACAAGGAGTCTTCTATTTACATGTGTAAATCTGCCTTGATTTAGACAGCCAGTCCCCTCTATAATTTCCCAAGTAAGAGTGACTTATTGGGTAGAGGCTTACACAGAGGGATTAGTGTTAGACTAGATTACCAGAGGGGAAATAAAGTATTTAAGTTATATTTTGATACTGAGTATCACACGATTTGGTTTGTTAATCTGTGTACTCACTGGCACTTTTGTACATGTATATGGTGAATTTCAGTCATTTCCATGCCCATCTCTCTCTCTCAACCCTCCTGCCTCTTCCATCAAAACTCTTCTCCCCAAGCCAAAACACTTCCATGTCTTTCTGTGACACTCCCACCCCTGGTGGCAGGAGCATGCACACATGCATGTGCACCTGCACACACGCACACACCCATTTAACACATACAAGAGGGAACTTTTGAAAGTGATGGTCCATATGGAATGCACATATGACCACATCCTTCTATTTATCAACAGAAAAAGATAAGTTGCAAGCACATTCCCCTTGGGGCATCAATGCTGTTGTTCACAAAGCCCTTTTGCACAAATCTAGTTCTGTTCACACCAGAAAACGTTGCAAAAGAAAAATTTTTTTGAAACAGACGGAAAAGCATGAGTCTTATTTCAAAGGAATTTGAAGTCCTCCTGCCTGGTTCTCTTAGTGGCTTGCACTTTCATTGTTAACATAGGTTGCAGAAAATTGAGAACCAAATACATTGTGCTTTCCATGGAGATTCAATTGCCAACACCCACCTTCCTTATACAAGAGGCTTTGGGACTTTTCGTTTGTTTCAGCCTTCCAGATTGCGATGTTTTGCATTGATTTCCACATAGATGTGTCCTCATCATTACTGTAATGCTTTCCATCAGCTTCTTGGAGACACACTCGCCATACATATATGTAAGAATTACCACCCAGATGTTTGCCAAGTTTTCTCTTGGGCCACATCATCACGATAGAGCCTTAGGAGGGTTGTGCAATTCATCTTCTATCTACATGAGGCAGATGAGCAGAATGTAGGCAGCAGCTGGGACCAGGGACCAGTTAATACAGGCGAGGACTTAGGAGGTTTATGTTACCCTGGACCTGGCAGTTCAGGCCATAAAGTACAAATGGCTCAAAGCCAGGCCGTGGGTGCACATTCAAAGCCAGGGTCAAGGGTGAAAGGGAAAGCCAAGTGTCACAGATTCGAACAAGCAGCAGTTGTGGGACACAGGGCAGAAGTTGACATTTTTGAATTTCGCAGAGGGAATAGACCATAAGAGGCCAGTGACCCATGCAGACATCGGGCCCCAAAGCACGTACTGCTCACACAAAATGTCTGCGTAAGGGGCCTTTGCTGTCCTTTTGTGTCTAAGCCATTACGAGGCCCCCGTGTCAGCAGGAAACAGCCGCAGTTAGAGGCTTTTCAACCGAGCATAAAATTGGAAACACCTGGCAGAACGGGGGAGCTGGTGGACTGGAGGCACACAGCGGCTCCAGATAACTAGATAAGGACAATGGCCTTCAGCCGGGCTCAGCTGCAGGAATGGCATCGATTTCAGCCATGTGGTTTATTTCAGAAAACTACACACACCTCCCCAAGTCCCCACGGAGCTGACATTTTCTTGCACTGTGATTAATCAGGTTCTGTTCAAAGTGGAAAAAGAAAAAAAGGAAGAGAGGAGGGGAGAGAGATTGAATTTGGCCAAGCAATGCTTAGATTGTAAAACGACAGCAAGGTGACCTGCCCCTCAGCCTCCATCCATACCCCTGTTCCCATCCCTCCCCCCACCCATGTGCACACTGTCCACCACAAAGCCAGGGAGTTTGGGAAGGATTTAGGAAAAGTAGATTTTTTTAATTTTATTTTTATTTATTTATTTTTTTAATAATTGATCCTTGAAACAGAACTATCGTTAGGCTTGAGTAACCCCCATTCACAGCTTTAATCAATTAAGGACAAAAGAAGAATCGATTCCAGGTTTGGCCTCCCTTGACTCAGAAGAAACCACAAATGAGGTTGGAAATATAAAGGGTTAAAATGGTTTGGGTGTTTTGTTCCACACCTTTAGTTATCTGACCGCACAACCACGTCTGGATGATGGCGCTGGTCTTCCCTGTGAGGTCCGTGTGGCTCACACATCACGATTACCAGCAAACTTGAACCGAGCATGTCATGAACTTGCTAGCTATTTTTGTAATCAGATACTGACCTTAGCTTGGCTGTGCTCAGCCAGCTTAGGAAGCAATTTTCTTTTCAAAAATAGATTCTCTCTTTCATAGAAAATCTTGACTGCTGAAATTTAGTGTCCATAATCCAGTGTTAGGCTGGCCTGGGAATCAGACTGTGAAAAAAATAAATCAAGTCAGCAAACCCTGCAGAATGGGAAAAGGATGATCGCTGTTGGGTGGAGCCCAAATCCAGAGGATTCAGAAAGTGTCGCTGAGTAACTGGCCTAGTCACGTCTTGAACCTGTCTGCATTTGACTTTCACCCAGGGGTCCTAACATCCATCCTTCAGAAAGACAGGGAGGCACTCAATCAATATGATCTGAATGGCAGCAGGCAGGAACAGCAGAGTGAATGCTCTGGGGAGTCTAAACAAAAACAAAATCCAGAAAAGCTCTGCCTGCCTGCCTGCCTCTCTTTCTTTCCTCCCTCCCTCCCCTCCCCCTTTCTTCCTCCTTTTCCCTCCCCCCTTCCTTCCTTCTTTCCTAGCAGAGTTCATGACCTGGATGGAAGGGAAATAAGTAAACACAAAAAGGTGTAAGGAAAGAGAAACTACGGGGCTGCCAATAAGCTGGGGATTGTGAGTGAACTGATCAGGTTGCTTCGAAGGCCTCTGGACCGAGACACCTTCCTCATGATCTGGTGCTTTTGAAATGACGCAAGCTCATTCTTGTGCTTGGTTTGCGGTGGATGCTAATCTCTGATGTCATCCATACTGTCGCATGTGAACCTTTAGGACGCTGTGCAGAAGTATAATAAAATCAAACACAGAACACAAGCTCTTTGAGGGAAAAGATCCAGTTGTTGCTAACACCTGTGATTTTTTTTTTTTTTTTATTAATCGTTTCGGTTAGCAGAGATGGGTTCCACTGTGGCGTTTTTGTACGTAAGTCATTATAGTTCATTGTCCTTATCTTTCTTTTAGTCCCCTTCCTACCCACTGCCTTCCTCAGGGCCTAGCCCCCATCGCTGGTCACCGACTTCCCAGTATAAAACAGTGTGTAGAGTGGTAGGTGGTGACCAGACACTTATGGACCTCTTTGGAGTTGGAAAAGTAGGATGAAGGCTGAGGGCTCTTTCTCCTTTTCCAGCCTCTTAGGTCTTCTCTGAGAACACAGCCATGGGAATTCAGGGACAATGGTTACCTTCCTACTGGGGAGATGTCTGCGGTCCCTTTACTAGATAACCATTTCTCTACCCTCCCAGCCTCTGCTTTGTGTCGAGTCCAGGCTCTGACTGACCAGCAGATGCCTACAGGACCGGGTGTTCCTAACCATGAGCTAATTCTTCCAGCACCTGCCCAGTGCCTTCAAAACACTCCACAAAAAGTCTCTAGACCACAGAGCTCATCTTTTTTTTTTTTTTTTTCCCTAAAAGTGCTGCAAGGTGAGCAAGCAACTTTGCTAGCTTATTTGCTAGGACTTGTCGTTCCTCAGTGACTCCCTAGAGCCTTGGTTCTGTACAAGAGCACCTCTCAGCTATAAGAGACTGAACTCCACTTTTTGGTTTCGTGGTCCCAATGACTTACTGTTGCCTAGTTACTCGTCAGCTGTAGGTGTGGGGGTCCTCAACAAGGGACCTGGGTCTATTCACCCAGTGTGTAGCCTCTCTCTCTCTCTCTCTCTCCCCCCCCTCTCTCTCTGTCTATCTATCTATCTATAGATAGATAGATAATGTATGTATGTATATATAGCTAATGTTTCTTACATTGAACTCAATATTTCAGTTGACAAAGGGCTTTGCAATGTAAAGTTCTATGAGCTTATGAGGTTCAGGCCTGAAATAATCTCAGGAGATAAGTTCTGTCTTCATTCTGTGGATAAGAAAACTGTGTGTCCATTACTTCTGTTAAGTTTATTTTTTTAAAAAAAAAAGGCATTTAACTAAGATCTCTGGGTATCGAATAATGATGGTACCCCAAAGTTTCCCATATACAAAGGACCTTTAGAGAGCTCATTCTGGGGGGCCTCCGTTTACCTTTCCAAGCATGCAGATGCCTTTAGGTGACAAAGTGAAGGTGGGAATGGGTCAGATGTCCTGCTCATGGTCACCTGCAGGTAATAACTCGGAAACAGGATTCAGAGCCTTGAGATCTCCATTCTGTGGCTTTCCTGGGTGAAAGCCAGAAGGTGTGAGTCTAGAATTGTTTCCTCAGCCCTGGTTACAAAGGTCTTTCCTTTTCACAGACCCTTTCAACCCTCTATCCTGTGGAGGAAGCTCTCCCCGAGGCCTCTGCAGTACCAGTTGAACCTGCAGGTTTGGAATGCCCTGTGGTGGGGTGGAAAGAAATGGGGAGCAGACTGGCCGAAACAAGGAGCCATGTTGTTTGAGCTACAGGAATGCCAAGGCTCATCATTCACAAGACTAACTGAAGTAGGACATGCCAGGTAGAGCCAGGCAGGGAGCCAGTGTTACAGAGCCAGCCCGTGGCTTTTCCCTGCCCCTTGGCTCTGCCCTCCTAGAGAGCTGTCTGGGGGACAGGGAAGTTGGTGACATTATGCAGAGCAGAGCCTGTCTCCTAACACCTGCTTCTCACTCTCAGGAAAATGAGTGAGAAACAGGCTTTTCTTCTGCTCGGTATTTCTCCATTGAGTGCCGCCTTTCAAACTCACCCTTGGTGAATTAAGAGAGCCCAGAGCCATGCTCTCTGTGTGTTCTTTGCTGTGGAACTCCGTCCTCAGACCACTGTGTGAGTGAGGTGACTGGCAAATCACCTCTTCCTTCAATGTGGCTCTCTTCCTTTGTCCCAGTTCCTCTCTTGGTTTCTCCCTCTCTGTACCCCTCTGAGTCTCCCCCTCTTTGGTCCCCCCCTTACCTCCATGTCCCTGTCTCTCTCCATCTCTCTCCTTGTCTCTCCCTTCTCTCTGCTGGTGGGAACCGAACCCGGGCACTACTCCTCGAGTTACCTTAGGTGAGCGTCTTTGATTGTCTTCACTACAGCTCTTCATCCATGGCGTCCCTCTTGCCGTTATAAACTCCGTCCTGAGCACTGACCACAGTTCTCAAGTCTAGTTGCTTATTCACTTGAGGTCATCCAGGAGCCTGTCAGCCATGGGTCCTAGGAGGGCCCAGTTGGTGTTTAGCTAGCACCTATCCCAGTGCCTGGCATTTGGTTGGTACCAGTGTGTGTGGGGGCTGGCTTTTGCTGTGTCAGACATCTCAATACTTCATGTTTTCCTGATATGTTGGTTCTAGCCTTCTCCATTCAGCTGCTTTGACCCCTGACCAGAAGCCAGGGAGGGTGTTGAGGAAAGAGCTGCATCTCATGTCCCTGCGCTGTAGTTCTGGGGTCCCATGGCCGTTTCTTTGGGATTAAACTTGGCATTGGCAGGTGATTTTCAAGGACCTCCTGGGGTAAGCTTTGAGGACACACAGCCTCATGTAATCCTGGGCACCAAGGCACAGGTACTTATGATAATGACATCAGAGCCTCTAATCACAATGCACTAATCGGGTGCTATGCTGGCCTCACCTGACAGCTGTATTTAGAACAATTACTTTCCTCTGGTGGGCCAGATGCCCCATATGATCAGCCCCTTGCTTCTGGAAGGGTCTTTTTCTGTCCTGTCTTGCCTCTGCCCAGAGACTGTTCACTCTCAGCCAGGCCAGGCCTGGCTGAATGTGCAGGGCTGGATCTGCCGGGCAGCGTCTCTGGCCAATGTCCCCGCAGGGCTCTTTAATTCTAAAATAATAAGGCCGGGCAGTGCTGGCTAAGTTGATTTGACATTTTCTGTCCTGGCTTGGCCTGTGACGTCACCTGCTTTCCGGAAACATTTTATTCACAGTACCCCCGAAGTATCTAACATAATTTATTACCTATTCTAGACTCCTGGTCAGAATGTTGCTAATGAGTGATTGAGAAGCTCTAGCTTCCTTATTAACCCCAAGTAGCTTTAGGCCCCAAACAGGGAGAATGTCTAATGGAAAAGTACTTTTGTCTCTTTAAAGCATTTAGTGGTCATCCTTTGAGAGACGACTTAGGGTCACCAACCAAGGATACAATTCACACATATTCCATTTAAAAACCTTTGTGATTTCATAACTGGAGTAATTTTTAAACTAGCATGGGTTTCGTTTTATTAATTATAATATCTTTCTTTTACACTTGAATAATCATGGGATTTGTTCATGTTTAAACCCCCCCCATTCATTATTTTCTTGTCCCTCTACTTCCAGGGAGAGAGAGAGAGAGAGAGAGAGAGAGAGAGAGAGAGAGAGAGTTTCACAAGGCAATATTCGTCTGAGTGTTGAGTGTGGCTTAACATACTGATCTTCACTTCTGCCCATTTCCTGAAAATGGCACAGTTTCCTCGTCCATAGCTGAATAAAGCCCTATTGTGAACACAGGTTACACGATTCTTCTCCGTATGTTTTGGCACATCCCGTCACACATCTGAGCCATAGCTGAGCTGCTCTCCACACACTGTACCTCAGTCAATGCTCTGAAGTCCAGCTGGCAACGTTGGAATTGACCAGAAGGAAGTCATTGTGCTTGGTCCCCTGGGAGCTCCATTTACTTCCTTGCTTGGGAAACTTTCTTATAACCACTCTCTAAGAAGAATGGACCATCAGTCTGATGCGGCCATTAAGTGCAGGGAAGGACAAAGGACTGTGGTGTGCTTCTGATTGGCTGTTCCACTTCAGAGAGGTGTCAAATCCATGTTGATAGACACATCCATGGTGGCTTTCAAATGGTCCTTTAAGGGTTTAATAAACTCACCTTATCATGTCATAGCAGGTAACTTTAAAGAAATGTTAAGATTTCCATGGCTGGAAATCACCTGGGTAAAGTCCAGGCCCCTTCTTGATAGGCTGTATACAATTTTGATTGCTCAATGCCTAAGCCTTAGTGGGTGCTAACTTGGAGATATCACTCTCATTATAGTGTTTTACTCTTATTTTTTAGAACTTTTATTTCATTAATCCACTTGCTCACAGGTGTATACACTTGGGGTTAATTTGGTTAAAAAAATCCCCCCAAAATACCACTTCTTTCTACTAGCTGAGATGGTGTTGGGCATAGGAATGTCTATTAAAACACAAGTACTTGATGGGTGTGGTGGTGCATATCTTTGATCCAGTACTCCAGAGGCAGAGGTAGGCAGATCTTTGTGATTTGATGTCAGCTTGGTTTATATAAAGAGTTCCAGGCCAGCCAGGGCTATATAGTAAGACTTTATTTTTTTTACTTTATTGTGTGTATGTGTGTGCATGTGTGTCTCTGTATGCATACATGTGAGTGCATGTGGAAGTCAAAGGATTTGCTGAGTCAGTTTTCTCCTTCCACTGTGTGGGTTCTGGGGATCAAACTCAGTTCATCAGCCTTGGTCTCAAGCTCCCTCACCTGCTGACCCATCTTGCCAGCCCAAGGATACACTTACTAATTTTTCATAGCATGTAGAAAGTGAATGAAAATACATATTTAGAAAGGGGATGACATGCTCCTTTGAAGTCATTGGACTTTCGAGTCTGGACCTGTGGCCCATTTGCCTATTTGATTTTTATGTCCCCAGCGTGAACATCTTATTTACGATAAACTTCTACCTCAAGGCTCATTCTTTTTCAGCTCAGAGCCGTTTCTTTTGATCAGGATAGCTTGCCTGCATTCTCCGGATAGCCTCTAGTGCACTCTCTCTCGTCTGAACAGATGGCTCTGACCATTAGAACAACTAGTTACCCACAAGCAAAGCAATGTCTTGACGGGGTATCTGTGTTTAAGCACTCCTAGCTGCTTGACCACGTCTCGGAGAAGAGTGGCCACATCTGATCTCTGTATTCACCCCACCAGCTCAGCCTCTGGTGTCATTCATTCAGAGTCATACTAAATAGGATCTATGGGACATCTCATTTTGAGATGGGGGTCTCATGTATTCTAGGCTGACCTCATGCTCACTATGCAAATGAGGATAACTTTGGACTTCTGACCCCACTCCCAACTTCCCCTCCCTCCTCATCCCTCAGCATTGGAAGTGTGGATGTCACCACCAAGTCTGATGTATGCAGTGCTGGGCTTGAACCCAGGGCCTCTACATGCTAGGCATGCACTCTGCTACCTGAACTCAACTAGGGAAAAAAAAAAAAAACTAGCTGTAGTGGGTAGTCATTCAGCTTTGACCTGACCTGGAAGTTCCAACCCCCATTGAGGCTTCGGTAATGGTCACGCCTACATGGCAGGGCTAAGAGGGGATGCTGAAGACCTGAGATGGGGCTCTCTTGGTTCCTGGACCCTGGGCGCTGGAGGCAGACCAAGCAGAGTTCTCCAGAGAACATTGCCAGACTGCACCACACCTTTCCCAGACCCTGTAGCCTATCCCTTTACTTGTAAGTTACCCCACAAAATAAACCTCCCTTTTAACTGCGTGGAGTGGCCTTAATAGTTTCACCAATACCTAGCCACTACCCCTGACTATTCCTGATATAGACAGGAAGACATGGTTTGGATGGAAAAACAGATAATCGGTATGGAGGCCCACAAAGGTTTCCTAGTGAGGTCTGAGCTTGCTTTACCCAGCAGAGCTGCATTAGAGGATTGCTTGACCATGTGCATGGTTACCAGGTGATTGGAAGGGTCTACACTTGGCTGTGCTAGGGGGAGGTCTTTGCTCCACCCCTTGGCATTCCTATAAATAGCCCTTTAGAAGAGACAGAAGGGGCCGGTGGATAATGATCCAGGCCCTCCCCGAGGCTGTCCTGTGTTTCTGTTTCTCTCCCCTCTATCCTTCTATCTAAATCTCTGATCCCTCGCTCCTCAAGAGTGCCCTGGGGTAAAATGTGGAAGCCAGTCTCCCAGCTGGGTTCTCACAACTTGGTGCCTCTTGAAACAGAGTCAGATTCCTATGCCAGTTTTTCATTGTTTCTTGGTGATTAAGACAGAGACGCTGTTTTACAGTTAAAGTTGCTTCTGGCCAGAAAGTTCTTTAGTGAAGGTGGTCAATGGAAATGAAGTATGAATCATGTAAATTAGGACCAATGGGGCCGGAGACATGGCTCAGAGACATGGCTGCTTTTCCAGAGGACCCAGGTTTAATTCCCAGCACCCATGTGGCTGCTCATAATTCTGTAACCTCAGTCCCAGTGGATCCCGTGCCCCTCTTCTGGCTTTGTGGGCACTGCACACATGTGTTACACAGCACAGACATATGTGCAGGCCAACACTTGTACACACTCAAAAACAAACTGTTAAAAAAATAAATTAGGAAAAATAATGTTCTGTATCATGAATCTTAAAAGTTCTTATTAATAAAATCAAACCTGAGGCCAGTTATTGGGGTGAACACTGGAAGATCAGAGAGCCAGAACAAGCCACAGCTACCTCACCTCACCAACTTCTCAGCTGGTCTTGTTTCCTCAGACTGGAGGCTTCTGTGTCCTCATCCCAATGGCTCTCAGCTAAACTGCTGCTCGAAAGCCTGAAGCTTAACCAGCTAAAAGTTTAACCAGCAAAATGCTTCTAGTTTCTGGTCCTCATGCCTTATATACCTTTCTGCTTTCTACCACCACTCCCTGGGATTAAAGGCTCGCTTTCTGGGATTAAAGGTGTGAGTCACCATGCTTGGCTGTGTCCTTGAACACATGGATTTCTGCCTCTGGAATGCTAGGATGAAAGGTGTGTGCTACCACTGCCTATCCTCTATGTTTAATATTGTGGCTGTTCTGTCTCTGACCCCAGATAAGTTTATTAGGGTGCACAATATTTCAGGGAACACAATACCACCACAATGTTCCTTCTCATTGTTTCTAGTTTATGCTTTCTTAGGTAAATTCTCTGGATTTTATTGGTAGTCCCCCATTATTTCTTTGTTTATTTTATGTGTATAAGATTTTGCCTGCCTGTATGTCTGTGCACCGTGTATGTGCCTGATGCCTGTGGAGTTACAGACAGTTGTGAGCTGTCCTGTGGGTTCTGGGAATCGAACCCAGGTCCTCTGGAAGAGCAGCCAGAACTTCTTGCTAGCTGAGCCATCTTCCAGTACACCAACTATTCAGTTTTTAATGCTGTGTATTCATTAGCATATTCATAATCCAAATTATTACACAAAGCTCGGGTTCTGAAGACCCATAGTGAGGAACCAGAGTTAATATTTAAGTAACATGCTATTCTCTCAAAGATGAATGTTCAGATTGACAGAAATCTTTGAAAGCATATCTATCCTCCCATTAAATTCAGAGACTATGAATGCCAAAAGCCAAGCAATTATTGATAGCATCCTAGGTAGCAGCAAAGTCTGTTTCTTTCATTCTCACTGAATAATTGATTAGGGCGAAGAATGTCCTTCTGTAGGCTGATCTTTCTCCCTCTTTCTCAGTGTGAAAATTGCCCCTGGCATATACAGCATGCCACTCTAGCTCTTCGTGGTAACCTTAACATTTAAAAACAGTAGGGTTTTCTTCACTAATTGGATGACTGTTTCATTTTAAAATTGTTTCTTCTTGACTATAAAACAAAACAAAACAAAACCAAAAAAACAAAAAAATAAAACCAAATCTTCCAAAGAATATTGTCATGGGTTGATGTAGGGATGAAAAAAATCCCAAGACGGATAGATGTATTTGTCTTCTCCTCTCTCCCTCTCCTCTCCTCTTTTCTTTAACCTCTGCCCCTCAGTTCTTTCTTTCTTTTTTTTTTTAACGTGGTCCTTTTGAGGTTTGAGATCTTTTAATCTCCCAAAAGTTTCCCTTTCTGTCATGGATCTCTCTAGAAAGGAGAGTACTCCGTGTACTACTCAGTGAAGACGGTATCATCTCACAAAAAAAAGAACCTACCCGTTGTGTCCTGATGGCGGTTGAGGAGGGTGAAGGTAGGGCTTGTTACAAGGCAGGAGGGACCTTGGTACTGGGCAAGGGAAAAGGGCGGCATTTATCACCCTAGTATTTTATAGGGAGTTGATGGCTTGCCGCAGAGTGAATCTGTATGCTGAGGTCAATGTCCACGCACAGCTTTCTGCAAATGTTTTGAAGACAGTATTCAGAGACACAAACTGTTTACATATAATAAAACCTGCATTAAAAATACTCTCAAATGTGCATTAAGCATTTATCTCTAGCTGCTAACAGCTTTTGCTCTGCAACTTTGGAACGGACTTTCTGGATAGGACAAAACACAGATTTTAGATAACTGTTGGTTTTCTGTAGCAATCGATTGCCCTGTAATCTTGTGGAATTCATTGAAAACAAAACCAGCATTAGCACCCCCTCCCATTTTTAAATCTTGATTCCTTCTCTTGTCATATCTCCTGCTTAAATCTCTCTCTAGCTAAGAATTACAGCCACAGTAACAAAAAGCTCTGGACACCTTCCTGTTGGCCGATATATTCTTGAAGGGCAGAAAAGTGAAAAAATCAAGTTCAAGCTCTGATTTGGAAATTCCTCATTGTGCTAGGTGGTTTTCTGTTAACTTGACACAAAGCTTGGGTCCTTTTAGAAGAGGGGATCTCTATCTATCTGTCTATCTATCTGTCTATCTATCTATCTATCTATCTATCTATCTATCTATCTATCTATCTATCTATCTATCTAAACAGGGTTTCTCTGTGTAGCCCTGGCTGTCCTGGAACTCTCTCTGTAGATCAGACTGGCCTCAACCTTAGAGATCTGCCTGCCTCTGGCTCCCTAGTGCTACAATTAAAGGCATGTACCACCACTGCCCAGCTTAGAAGAGTGAATCTCACTTGAGAATGACGCCACCAGATTGGCCTGTGGGCAACCCTGTGGCACATTTTTTCAACTGATGATTGATGTTGGAGGGTCCAGCTCACTGTGGGCAGTACCATCCCTGGGAAGGTAGTCCTAGATGCTATAAGAAAGCAAATTGAGCAAGCCATGGAGAGCAAGCCAGTAAGCAGCACCCCGTCCATGGCCTCTGCATTGTTTCCTGCCTCCAGGATCCTGCCTTGAGTTTCTACCCTGACTTCCCTCAGGGATAGACTGTGATATGGAGCTGTAAGCTGAACTAAACCTCTTCCTTCCCAGGTTGCTCTTGTTTGTGGTGTTTTATCACAGAAATAGAAACCTAACTAAGACACTCTTAAAGACACTTGTTTCACTCCTCACCAGTGTTCAGTTCAAGTGGCACCAGGAGAAGCCAGTAATGTGGGCAAGGCTATGTACTGGATAGTTTTATGTCAACTTGACACAAGCTAGAGTCATTTGAGAGGAGGGAGTCTCAATTAAGATAATAGCTCCATAAGACCCTGCTGAAGGCAAGCCTGTAGAGCATGTTCTTAATTAGTGATTGATGTGGAAGGATCCAGCCTATTGTGGGTGGAGCCATCCCTGGGCTGATGGTCCTGAGTTCTGTAAGAAAGCAGCTGAGCAAGCCATGAAGAGCAAGCCAGTAAGCAGTAACCCTCAATGGCCTTTGCATCAGCTCCTGCCTCCCGGTTCCTGCCCTGTTTGAGTTCCTGCCCTCACTGCTTTTGATGATGAATTGCTATATGGAACTGTGAGTGAAATAAACCCTTTCCTCCCCAAGTTGCTTTTGGTCATGGTGTTTCATCACAGCAATAGTAACTCTAACTAAGATAGGATATAAAATAGGAAATCATAACAAGCAGGTGACTAGGCCTCATGCATGATTTCTCCCTTTCTAAATGAGGCTTTCTTACCTGGGAACACATCTTCTCCAGGAGCAAAGGGGCCTTGTCATTCAGTCAGAAGCAGGTTGCCCGAGAATGTCTTGATTTGGAGGCCTGGCCCAGAATCTCAATTAACTGCCTCAGAGAAGTCGGCTCTTAGGGTACATTCCCAACTCTCAGCCTTGTTGGGGAAATGGAGACCATACCATCTCTTAAAAAGTATCTTTCCAGGGCTTGAGAGATGGCTCAAATGGTTAAAAGCACTGGTGGCTGCTTTTCCCAAGGACATGGGTTCAATTCTCAGCACCCATGTGGCAGTTCACAACTGTCTGTAAACTCCAGTTCAGGGGATCTGACACTATCATACAGACATACATTCAGGCAAAACCTCAATGTACATTCAATGAATAAATCTTTTTAAAAAAGCATCTTTCCTAAAGTGAGGTCAGCTAACACTTGTGAAATGCTTAATGCTGCACAGGACAGGTAATCTGTTAAGTTACTTCAGTCATATGTGATGGACCCCAACCGTGAGATTATCTGTGCAAGAAAGCCACCAACCACAAAACACACATGCAGCAGAAACATCCAAGCGATGTTTAGCCCTTCAAAGTTTTGACTCTGGAAAGGGTTATGTGTATGTGAGAGAGACTTGAGTGCTCAGAGTGGTGTAGAAAACTCCCATCCAACTACTGCAAGGACTCCTTAAGGGGAGGCTGTGACTTTGGAAAATAATGAGCTATTTGTTGCAAGAAACATGGCTGCTCCCACCCAGTAACATGGTTTGAATTGGTGTGTTCCCTTAAGTGGCTGGAGAGATGCCTACGTGGTTAAGGGCACTTGCTGCTCTTGGAGAGGATCCTGTTCAGGTCCCAGCACTTACTGAGCTGCTCACAGTTACCTAAAATTCAGTTTCAGAGGAACAGGTGCCCTCTTCTGGCCTCCTCATGTACCTGCACATGATTCACATACATACCATACACACACACACACACACACACACACACACACACACACACACACACGAACTAATTAAATCTTAAAGTTCCCATAGAGAAATGCTACTGTGGTGAGATTGGTGTGGGGTATGAAGGTAGCCCCCAAAGAGAGTTCCAGAAGTAGCTGAAAGATGGCTGCCAGGAGAACTGATCAACTCTCTTCCACGTGGGGATGACAGAATGTTGTGGACTGTAACAGGTTTTCTTGTGTCAACTTATTGACGTATATGTGGTTTTATATAGTAAATATTAACTCTGAGAAATTCATGAAGAAACTTTTGTAAGAGGTGAGATTCCAGGATTAGGATAAGAACAGATCATCTGATTCTTACAAATAGTGACCCAGCAAAGCAATCCATTGGTATTAAAACCTCACTCCTCGTAGTTTATTCTGAGGGAACAGTGTCCTCTATCCTATAGGAAGCAGCTGTACAACCAGGATATTGTCATTTTGATATTTTTCTAAAACATTCCGTTATCAGATCTTCCTTGGACTTTCAGTGAAATGTCAGAACAAAGTTAGTCTCAGGAAGGAAAGTGATGTCTTGACTCTTGAATCCGAAATCTGAGTTGGTAATGATTCAGGGAAAATGTATGTTTTGATTCCGGCATTGTCCTCTGTGGTTTTAACTGCTTCCTCATTTAGAGGAAATGAGGTGAACTCTAGCTCAGACCTTTGAGCTGCTTCAAATACTCCATGAATGTATGTATGGAAAGTGCTTTGGGACTTGGTGCATGAGAAGAACGTAGACGCTGGCTGTACGGGTTTTAGATGCAGGGGCAGGTGTGCACATGGTGATGGTTTCCATCTGCATCTTTCTTTCCTTTCTGCTAACCATGTGACCCCACCGTGCCCCACTTTAGGTCAAGGACAGTGTCCCTGTTGAATCCTTCTTCCTTTGAGGATGCGTGTCTGAACTGGATAGGGGGAAAGCACTTCAGGGAAGGAAACGAGGATGGGATTTGCTTCTATTTATGGCTCTTCTCCCTGTCAGTTGCCTAGGAGATCACTGGCAAAATTCCAGTGATCACTAGCACCGTTTCATCCCATGAAGAAAGGGCTGTGGCTGATCCAGTGGCAGTCAGTAAGCACTGCTCAGGGAAATATCTTCACAGATTTCTCCGCCCTTCCCTCCCCTTCCCACTGTTCTATCTGCTCATCAAGAAACTGAAGAACAGTTGTTTATTACAAACTCACCAGCAACTCCCCCAATTTTGAGCTGTTAACCCATTCCTGTCAAAAGAACCACAGTGTGTAGGTGAGGAAGGGGAAATTCTCTGTCAAAGAAGTCTGCACAATTCAGTTTGTCTTTTGATCTCATGATATATTTTATCTCAAAGTTCATTAGTAGAGAGCAGTGAGGAGATAATTTTGCTTTTATGATTACAGAACTTAAAACCTTTGTTTTTTTTTTTTCTTTTACAGGTAAGTGAACCTGACATTGGACAATCCTTGTTCTCTTCCTGTCTGGCTCTTGCTCGTGTGCCCATGGTGTGGACTAAGGACCAAGGTGGTTGAATATTCGAGTAGGTATCGCGATGCTATCAGTGTGTGTGTGTGTGCTCAGGGAGTTGGTAAGTGTTTGTTTTCTGTTTCCCCATATTGGAGCTGTCAAATGGTTGGCTCTGTTGGTTTGGTTTAGTGAGCGTCTCTAGGTGACGCAGCTGGAAGGGTGAGAAGTGAGATTTGCTGTGGAGGAAACATGGCCTCAAAAGGTGGACTTTCTTTGGCTGGTCAGTGGTTTAGACCCATCTGTGTTGCGGAGTGTTACGTGTTACATCTGACCAGTTTGGAATAGAACATGGTATCACCATGCACGGATGGCATCTTCTCAGCTTAAAGAGAAGCTCGTGATTTGGCTGCAAGAGAATGGAGTGAGGTTCGTGTACACGTTCAAATATTACCCCTCTATTTAGAAGGAAATCTAAAGGCACTTGTTCCAAGGGAATATGAGGTACTATTGAGTTAACTGTTGACATACACAGCCATTGTCAAAGACTTTAAAAATTAAGTGATTTAAAAATGCGACACGGCCGGGCGGTGGTGGCGCACGCCTTTAATCCCAGCACTCGGGAGGCAGAGCCAGGCGGATCTCTGTGAGTTCGAGGCCAACCTGGTCTCCAAAGCGAGTTCCAGGAAAGGCGCAAAGCTACACAGAGAAACCCTGTCTCGAAAAACCAAAAAAAAAAAAAAAAAAAAAAAATGCGACACAAGTGTGAGAGTTGAAGTCTTTATTTCCACTGTTGCTAGTTACCTACAAAAAAACCAACCAAGCAAACAACAACAACAACAAAAAAAACAAAACAAAACCATAATTTGGAGTCCAACCTATTGGTTTACCATTTAAGTTTAGAATCATTCACTCTGAATAATTGGCATTGAGAAGGTAAATTTAAGTTCTTGGTGGGATTTTCATTGTTTGCACGTGTTGATGGAAAACATATGGCACATAAGTGTTTATTGAAATTCGTATTTTCAGGTGGTCATACATAGAAAGAACCCATACATGTTTGTTTCTTGTTCCTTAGGGCTTCACCTCGAAGGGATGTTTGTGTAGATACTGTCATGACCTTTAGGAATTTAGTGACCATATTTCTAGACGTTCATGGTTCAGTATTCCAGGTGATGACCTATCTCAAAGGGATTTTTTTTCCCCTTTGAAGAGACTGTGTCCAGATGATCTGATTCTTTGAACTCTTAATTGTCAGGCTGTTATCCTGGGGCTGGCCATTGTAACAGAAAATGAATACTGCTCCATAACCCTGTAAGCTTTCAGTTCCTTCATTCCTAAGCACTAGACACCAGTGTGAATACACGCTTTCATTTACCAGTAGTTATCGTTTTCAAATATTTTATATTTTCACAATTGGAGGTGCTATGAATACAAAATTAAAGCCTCTTTCCTATCAATTATCTTCAGTGAGACTTTTGCTGCTTAGGGGAATAGCCTTTGAAAAAGGTGGACATAGACCTAGGCATTCAAATTGGGGTATTGGTGGGATTAAGCGTGAAGCCAGACCCATGAGCCCTTCAGTTCTCATTACTCTGAATTCCTAAATTTTGTATTTTGTGTTACTGATTTATTTGTTGGAGACACGGATCTGAACACTGCACTTTGACCCAGTAAGCATCATTGCACCAGTTGCTAATGCCGTGGCTTTTACTTGACTTCTCTCGGTCACGTGTGTTTAATTCCGATTAGAAGCAAAGTTGTGTCTGCAGCATTGCCGTACAGAAACCCGCAGCTTTTGATCTGGGGTGGAAGATCAAGTGTTCTGGAACCTTCTAAAGAGCTTTTAAAGATAACTTAGAATGCTCCCTGTTTGGATCGTGTGGTTCTCAGTCTTCCTTTTAAGTTCTAGAAGTTTTGGAAGATTGTCCAGCCATATGTCTGTCTGATAGATTCTCGCATAGAGCACGCTGGTTCTAGGGGGTGCTTGCAAAGCTTCCCTGGAACCCCTTGAGTGTATTCGCCCAGTGTTATTGCTGTTTTTAAAGATTTATTTATTTTTATGTTGTATGTGTATACATGTGTGTGCGTGCGCACACACACACACACACCTGCACACCTTGTGTGCTGATACCATGGAGACCAGAAGAGGGCCTGGGATGCCTTGGAGCTGGAGTTACAGGTAGTTGCGAGCAACCCAACATGGATTCTGGGAACTGAACTCCAGTCCTCAGGCCTCTGAAGAGCAGCAAGAGCTTTTCATCACTGAGCTCTCTCTTCAGCCCCATCTGTGGGATTCTTTCAAGGGGCTATTGGTAACTACTCAGCTATGGCCTCCCCTCCCTTGTGGAAGCTGACCTCTGTCACCAGCCTTTGCAATGTGACTGTATCTCCTTTATCACTTAAGTAATGCTACTAGATGGGGAGAACTGAATTTGCACATTGTCCCATGCCAATGGACATTCTCATCAGTTTGATTGTTTATGTTGGACAAAAGTGAAAACCGCTCAGCTCCTCGCCTCCGCTGGGCTCCTCTGAGGGAGTGGATTATTGCTGTTTACTGCGAACGATGGCTTCGTTGAGTGAAGCAATTTGATCTAGATGGCAGGAGAAATAGTTGTTTGGAGGACTTGCTGCATACAGCCACATTCAGTTATTCACTTGCGCCATGATCAATGACGTGATTTGTTTGGCATCATAACTCAATGCACATAGGTCTTTGCACATCAGAATTACAGAGTTAGCATTTTCTAAAATGGTGGGTTCTGGAAACCCGGGAGTCCTAAGTGTAGCATGAATCTTAGAGAGTCTAATTAATAAAATCAAACCCGGGGCCAGTTATTGGGGTGAAATACTGGATGGTCAGAGAGACAGAACAAGCCACAGCTAACCTCACCTGGCCAACTGCTCAGCTGGTCTTGTTTCCTCAGACTGGAAGCCTCTGTGTCCTCATCCCAATGGCTCTCAGCTGAACTGTGCTGCTATAAGCCTGAAAGCTTAACCAGCCAATGCTTCTTGTTTCTGGTCTTCACGCCTTGTATATCTTTCCTTTATACCATCACTCCCTGGGATTGAAGGCTCGCTTTCTGGGATTAAAGGCATGTGTCACCATGCCTGGCTGTTTCCAATGTGGCCTTGAACTCACAGAGATCCAGAGGGATCTCTGCCTCTGGAATGCTAGGATTAAAGGCGTGAGTGCCACCATTTTCTAGCCTCTGTATCTAGTGGCTGTCTGTTCTCTGACCCCAGATAAGTTTATTAAGGTACACAATATTTTGGGGAACACAATACCACCACACCTAAGGGAACATGAACGTTAGGAAATGAAATGAGGAGAAAATAAGGATTTTGAGGGCATCCACTGGTCTGCAGATCCAGCCTCTGCCTTCAGCAGTTGCCATCATGAGAATGTGGCTACATTACCTTTCAGACAGCTTCAAAAACATCAGCTAACATAAGGGTAAATGCTGAATTATGACTGATTAATAGATCCACTTCCTAATATATGTAAGTCCTATAACATTCTAAGACCTAATGCTTAATTTGAACAAAAATTGACCACCAAGAATAAATGCATTAAAATTCAAATAATTCCTGGTAGGTAAAAATAAGAGATTATTTTCTATATGAAGTTATGGGGCAATGAAATGAAAAAAAATCAGTCTATTTCATTGCCAATTCTTTCAAATGCTTAATTTCATGTCTGTCTTATAATTTTTTAAAAATCACATTTTATAATCATTTAAACCACTGTGTACAATAGTTTTGTATATTCAGAATTCAAGATTTTCTCTCTACCTTTATTATAATTTTATTACACCACAAATGTAGAAAAGAAAGTGCCCTAATTAATCCCATCTGCTGTGATTGAACAATAGTCAACATTTGGCCATAATTGTTACCTTTGGGAGTGGAGATACTGAAGTTACTTCTAAATAAATGTCAGATGTAATAGCATTTGCTTCTGTAGGCTTTGCTCTATGTGTCTGGAAAGGGATGTGTCCTTACATAACTCAGTAATATCACAGAAGATTGGTCATTCTCCCTCTGTCCTCACCGACACTTAGTCTATATTCACCTTTCTTTAAGTAGCACAAAATGTACTGAACTTTGAATTGGTGTCCAGATCCATTTGTAGTGACAATATTTGTTTGTGTCTTTGAACTTTGAATTGGTGTCCAGATCAATTTGTAGTGACAATATTTGTTTATGTCTTTGAACTTTGAATTGGTGTCCAGATCAATTTGTAGTGACAATATTTGTTTATGTCTTTTAAGACTTAAGTTCAGAGCAATTCCGGCTCTCTTCCCCTCCCCATGCTTTCCTGATCTAGGGATAAATCTTGTCCCAGTATCATACAGGATGGTCATTCTCTGTTTTTCCACTTTCATCCCACTGGCTCCTGGAGTTCCTTTCTCTGGCCCCTATACTCCTGCAACCCAGAGTTGAAGTCTGAAGGATGGATTGTACTGTTTTAGAATCCTCAGCTGTGCTGCACAGATAAGGCTCTGACAGATGCTCTTAGTATCACCCCAAACGCATTTGTCTGGTAACCTCATTCCACTCTTCAAACGGGCTTCTTGCTGGGAGTGTCAAAAGTCATTACTTTCAAAATGCCTTTTGTTGCCCATTAAGCATTCATTATAATTAAACCTTCAGAGAGAGACACTGACTTCAATTACTTAGAGCATAGCATGCCAGAAGCAGAGGGGACGCTCAGTCTCTCTTTGGTCATGCCCAAAGCAAGCTGCTGTCATACATCCATCATAAGCTTTCAGAGACCTGTTAGATCAAACCTGCTGTCCACATGCTGCCCTCAGCCTGCCCTGGCGTGGGCAGGTGCCTCCTGCTATAGGGGCATCCACCTGAGATGGACCACCAGGACATTCCCTGCCATCTCCACACCAAAGGCTCTCTTTTTTTCTCCTTCCTCCCTTTCTTCTAACTTCCTTCCTTCCTCCTTCCTTCCTTTCTTTCCTTCTTTCTTTCTTTCTTTCTTTGTTTCTTTCTTTCTTTTTTCCTCTTTTAGGTTTTGGATAAACACATAATAGATATTTTGACTAAAGTAGACCACACTGTTATATATTAATATGGATTGCTTAATACCTTGTCACATCTGTCATGTCCCCCTTATATTTTTAGGTTTTAATTCAATGTCACCTACTTTTACTGCCTGAGCTTGAATTCTTCACCCTTAGAATCATTCTTTTAAAATATTAAAATTATTTTTGTGTGTGTGTGTGTGTGTGTGTGTGTGTGTGTGTGTGTGTGTGTGTGCGCCTACTTGTCTGTGTGTACATGAAGTGTATACAGTATCCTCAAAGGCCAGGGAAGGCATCAGATCCCCTGGAGCTGGAGTTGTGGGGTACTAGGGGTACATGGGATTGTGGGTACTAGGAACTGAACCTGGGTCCTCTGCAAGCAGCAAGCTTGGCATCCTGATGGACTGTCTTGGAAGGGTGTGTTAAAGTGAAATTAGGGGCCGGGCGGTGGTGGCGCACGCCTTTAGTCCCAGCACTCGGGAGGCAGAGCCAGGCGGATCTCTGTGAGTTCGAGGCCAGCCTGGGCTACCAAGTGAGTCCCAGGAAAGGCGCAAAGCTACACAGAGAAACCCTGTCTCGAAAAACCAAAAAAAAAAAAAAAAAAAAGTGAAATTAGGGTAGTGTGTTATTTAGGAAGGAAGGAAAGCACAGTTTGCCTTTCCTCCCCCACAGTTGTGTCACACGCTTATGTGTGTGCATGCATTTGTGCAAATTGCAGGTAACTATTTCCTAATGATTCAGTTATTATTTTGTTAAAAAATTATGGCTTTATCCCTGACTTCAGCAAAGAAGTATCTCCCATAGTTCCATTTTTCAATTTTTTTATATTACCTTTTTAGTTAGTATATAAAGTATTTTATTTCATTATGACATTTTTGCACATATTTCATTGTACTTTGGTCACACTCACGTCTCTATTACACTCTTATTATCCCTCTACCCCCTGTCCCCTGCTTCCTTTCAAGTAGGCCTGTCTCCACTTGCACACCGTATGTATGTATGTGCATGCATTTGTAACATGCATTTCAGACCCTGTCGCCTAACTGAGTTGGTAATCTCAATGGGCACCTGGACTTGGGTGGACGGCAACTTTGGAGAAGAAAGTACCTGGGACTCTGGCCACCCTGAGAAGCAATTAGTATTGATCTAACTGATGGAAGGGATGAGGGTTGCTGGAGGAGCATGTGAGATCTCACAGGCGTGAGACCACGGTCACTGTCAGTGCAACCGTGTGAATGTGCCCATTTGCAGTTTCCTGGGATGAAAAAGAAGTGTGAGTTTAGGGATGACGGCACGAAGACTGGGTCTGTGCACTAGTAAAGCTGCATGTGCATTTCAAATACAAGTTCCAGGCAGCATGATGCGGAAGTCAGAAGTGCCGTCTTTCGAACAGTGGTTCTCACCCTTCCTGATGCTGTGACGTGACCTTTAACACAGTTCCTCATGTCGTGGTGACACCCACCCATAAAATCATTTTCATTGCTACTTCATAACTGTAATTTTGTTCCTGCTATGGATTGTAATGTAAATATTTTTTTGGAGACAGAGGTTTGTCAAAGGGGTTGGGACCCACAGGTTGAGAACCACTGCTTTGGGTGCCAAGTTAGTGCGGGCCAATGGTTCTCCTTTCATGTGTGATCTCGGGAAATTCCCCCTGCCTTTCTAAGAGGCCTCAGTGTCCCCGATCTTTGGAGTGGTGATGGCAACAGACCTTGACCTTGTGAAGTGTTTAGGACAGTGTTCTCAACCTGTGTGTCTCGACCCCTTGAGGGTCAACTGACCCTTTCACAGGGGTTGCCCAAGACCATCCAAAAAAACCATATATATTTACATTATGCTCATAACAGTAGCAAAATGACAGTTACGACGTAGCAATGGAAATAACTTTAGGGTTGGGGTCGCCACAGCAGGAGGAGCTGTGTTAAAGGGTCGCAGCATTAGGAAGGTTGAGACCCGCTGTCCTAGGAGGATAAGTGAGAGCATCCTGCCGAAGGCCCCACAGTTGTGACACTTGGGAAGTGGCATCTCCTTTGCTTTTACTGTCATCTCCTCTGTTTATTGTTGATGACAGCTACTGTCACTTCCTTTTATGAAGAACACCGTTAAAAGTTCTAGCTGATAAACACATTCATGAGTGACATTCCCTTAATATTTAGGTTACTTGAGCTAATAATGAGTATGTAATATAGCAAATTTTTTTTATGCCAAAATCCTCTAAAACTTGTTTTTTGAGACAAGGTCTTGGTATGTCGTCTAGGTTGACCTTAAACGTATATAGACATCTTTCTGCTGCGGTATCCCAAGTGCTGGAACAAAGGCATGTGACCACCATGACTAGAAACTTTTTAAATGTGCTTTTTAATCATCACACAGCAGACTAGCAACAGAAGCACGATCACCCATGTTTGTTTCTTGTTTGTGTACACACATATATCCATATATATATTAAAATGATTGTATGTGTGTATATATACATATATGTATGTGTATATATATGTATATGCATATATATGTGTATATACATGGTAACATGAACTTTGGTAGTTAAGCCTCCATGTGTCACTGATTTTTCTTTTCTATAATGAGCATATGTAATAATGATGGTAGTCATAAATATTATACAGAGAACTTTCTTTCAAGCCATATGTCCAGCCAAGAGTTCAACATAGATGCCTCTATGAGTTAGATGAATAAGGGAGTTAATGCCACTTCCTGTTTACAGATATAAAAACTGATAGCAAGTGTCACCCTGCTGGAAGAGGAATGATCCAGAATGTGACTCGGGTCTGTGTGGCTCTGGGGCCTCTCTATATCTACTATATAATGTCCTTGGAACCTATCTCTAGTCAGAGGACTCCTGTTTGCTAATAGACTTTGTTACCGTGGGGAAGAGTCGGTGTCTGTGTCAGTGATTGGAATTTCTGTTCGGTCTGTGGCCATGTGAACTGTCCCTGAAGCGCTGGCTCATCCTTGATGGCTCAGAGTGCTTTGTCACTTGAGCTAAGAATTATCCAGGTGGCCAAAAGTTTTTTTTAAAAAAAGTATTATTTTGATCAAGGCTGGAATATTCCATAGACATTTAGAAAATGATTGTGTCCTCATTTAAAGAGCTGATTTTAGGATTGGAGGTGTATCTCGGTGTAGAGGGCGCTTTTCCTAGTATGCTCAAGACCCTGGCTTCAGCACCAAAGCATAAACTGAAATAATAAAATAAAGGACCAAGTTTCATTTGCTAAGCATTGTCCCTTACATGAGGAAACCACACCATGGTCTGTCACATGTCAAGAGGGTGTGTCCCTTTAGGAGGAGAGTCCCTTGCCCTCTGGTGTCCGAGAGGAGCTCTTGGTGTCTTAGCCCCACCTTCTCTGCCCTACCTGAGCTGCCCCTCACTCCTTACCTCTCCCTCCAGTCACAGCCTTCTGGCCTCTCCACTCAGCCCTCCTCTGGTGGTCTCTGCATCCCAAGCTCTCATGAATGTGTTGATTTGAGTGTGGAGAAGGTTCGCTTGTTGGGAGAGAACACTTGGTATCAGCCCTGTTGTGATTTGATGGCACCTTTCTTGGCTGCCAATGAATTAACATGATGAGTGCATAAGGCCTTGAAAGGCAGAAAATTTAAATTATTTGCATGATGGGGGTACAGCATCATGCAAAATAGTCATCTGTACTCAATAAAGGATAAGATGAGCACATCTGGCCCCGTCATTAAGAACTGTGGTATTATGTCAAAGGAAGACCTTCAGCTCTTCTTAGAAAGATGTTCTAGACCTCAGTGTAGAGGTGCAGACCATGGGGACTGACTTAGGAACCCAAAGACTGATTGTAAGAATGAGAGGATGGGAAGGAAAGCTGTGAGCCAGGGTCTTCTGGACAGGGCAGGACCTCCATAGCAGCTGAGGTTGCCTAGGCAAGACCAGGGCAGCCAACATCCGAGCATGGATGGAGGAGGACTTAGGATGCCCCACCCATAGCTGAGTTGCTGTTGACAACTGATGGCTGTTGGAGAGGAAGAGACGGGTTGTTGGGTTTTGTTGTTGTTGTTCTTGGTACGTTGACCATTAGTGGACGGCCCGCACCCATGCATATATGGGCAACACTAATTTGACTCAGTGTGTTATCAAAAAAAACAACAACAACCACCACAAAAGTAAGAAGGGTATAGGGGGAGAATGAGGATGAATTTGGCAGGGGGTTGGGGAGTGACTATGATAAAAAAGAATTCATTGTATATATGCATGACATTCTCAAAGAAGAAATGAAACTACTTCACAAAAACATCCCAGTTGCTTCTGTGTGAGGGATTCTACAAAGCCTAGAACATCAATGCCTAGGAGGAGTCTTTTTCATTACCTTAGTTTGTGCCTTTCTACCTTCTTATGGGTTTACCGTAGGGTAGAGCCTGGGATGTGCAGAGCATCTGAGCAGACTCAGAACCACATTACATATATGTAGTTTTTCCTGCACAAAGTATCTGGTACTTTCCCATTCCCACCTCGTCCACCCCCAGATTGAAACTCTTATTTCTTTGTCATGCTTAGTTAGTTCTTTCTTTTTAAACCCAGAAACCTAATTTGAGGCAAGTGTACCTGATTGACAGCTGCTGAATATGTCACCTCTTCCAAAAAGATTAACTTGCAAATGAGATGAATAACTCAGGCAAACTCGGTATCAGACCTGCCTTGTGGGTGAGCGTGGGGGGGGGGGGGGGCAGGAATGACTTGGGCAAGGGTTACTCTTCCAGATTCTGCGACCACACACTCGCTAAGGAGGTCACCACAGACTTCGTTCTCCATCATGTTAAACTGCTGGCCAGTAAGCCAGGCCAAGATGGCTGCTGTTTCCATTCAGTCACAGCACCTAAGGACATAGTCAGGCACCCTGGTCTCATCAGGACCATAGTTGACTATCTTGGTGACAGGTTAACAATTAGTCCACCTCAAGGGTTCTGAAAGATACCAAAGAGAAATGTTTAAATGTCTCTTTTTTTTTGTATTCTGATTCTTTAAAAAATATTTTTTAAGAATTTCATAAAATTCATTTTGACATATTCCCCCCACACACACTCCTGCACACCTACCCAATTAATTTGGAAGACTACATCTAGGCTGCTGGACCCTCTGAAGTCACAGCCACGTCTCACTCTGTCTATTCTCCTCTGCAGTGTCCTAGAAGACAGTGTTAATGGGAACTTGGTGTCAACAAAGAAATGAACAGTGATTGAAAGAACTTTGCACACTGTGACCCTAATGTGGCTGGATTTTTAATTAAACCATCTACTGTGACAAGTAGATAGCCACGGAAATCTATCACCAAGTTACTATGAAGTGCTTATGAAATCTTCCTCTGTCACTTGGGTGTTTTCATGGCATGTAGATTTCACTGCTTGGAGTTTTGATGACATTCCATGGAAAGTATGAGGATGATGATCTATCTAACAGAATCGGGGTTTTGAGATTTTTTAACTTACATTTTTGAAATGGGACTGGAGAGATGCCTCCATAGGCAAGAGTGCTTGGGGCCCAAGCTTGAAGACCTCAGTTTGACTCGTGAGCACTCACGTAAATGGCTGAGTAGGGCTACTCTAGTGAGTGTGCGGCCTGATGGGTGGAGAAAGGAGACTCTCTGGTGCCTGTTGGATGCCAGGCTAGCTCCAGGTTCAGTGAGAGATGCTGTCCCAAGGAAGTAAGGTGGAGAATGACAGAACAGGGCACACTACATTGTCTTCTGAGTGCGTGGGTCTATGTACTTGCACACACATATGTACACATGCCACACATGATTTTCAAATGGATGGACCGCACATGCGCAATTTTACTTTAAAGCATTCTTTTTCTAAGAACCAGTCATGCTCAGGGTTCAGTCTCTTTGACAAGTGCATAAAACTGTCTCCCCGGTTGCAGGTTTGTTTGGTTTTATTAGATTCTTTGGTCTGTCAGAGCTTCTGAGGATGTGAGGAGCAATTGTTGTAATCCCACACGGAAAGTTCGATCTGCCCTCTGATTCAAGGACAGAGAGGAGAAAAGGTCGGGGGATGGAGAGGTGGAAATTGGAGGGAGCAATTTAGAACAGAGCTCTGGGGAAGAGAGGCAGAGAAGCGATTTGGAGACGGAGATTGTGGGTGGATTGTCAGGAGTCTGATGGTGATAATGGATGTTCCCACAGGGAACGCCACAACGGCAGGGGGGAAAAATAAAAAACCTCTAAAAATATTTCCTTTCTCCAAGAGATGCTGAAAGAACCGTGTTTGCAGAGATGCAGGGGTGAACTTTCATGGGTGATTTATGGAGACTGTTTTGTTCTTCTGAGCACACTGTGCCTTCGTTGATGGATGTAGCTCTTGGGGTTATCGTTTAATAACACACATTTCAAACTTTGGAAAAGAAAAGAAATCTTCTAGGTAGTTTGCTAAGGTTGTGGAGGGGATCAGAGGAGCCTGGCTTAAAGTAGAAGGCCACTGTGCAAATCAAATGACTTCTTTGGGATGTGGCTATTGTTATTCAAAAGACCTTTATTGTTCCCTGTGAGAAGGACTTCATGGAGCCATGTCCGGCAATGTCACTATGAGGACTGCAGCATAGTGGCATGGCCAGGCCGAGTAGCATTCAGCATTTTGCTTTGTACATGCTTGTCAGCTCAGAAGAGAGAACTGTGAATACATGGCCTGTGTATTCTACTAATGGCTTTAGGAATCAAGGTCTTTTGATATAATTATGTACGGACCAGTACAGCCACAGACACGGAGTTTGACCATGTCATTGGGAGGAATTTTGTCAGACACATCTTTATTATAACTACTTGGGCAGTGGGGTTTGTTTTGTTTTTAATTATTAGGTTTTTCTTTTTTTAAAGTTTGTGTTGTATTAAAGAAAGAACAAATTCTTCCTGGACCATGTCCCTCTCAGGACTAAACAGTAGTGCTGGTCTAAATTTTGGTAAATTATAAATAAAGACAAAGATCCAATAGTAAGAATGGGTGGTGTGGGGAGACTCGAGCCCTCTCCATCCATATGCCCTCAAACTGCCTCTGAGCCGAGGCTTTCCCCCACCTGGCATGCCTCATGACTTTCTACTTTGTAAATTAGGATGAGCTAATAAGTTTTTGAATCAGAGGCTGCATTCAGAGTACCAAATGGGAGTCCAATGTGTCTCTTATCTTGGACAGAAGGTGCTCCTGCCTTTAAAGTAATTAAAGTTGAATAAATTGAGCCATAATAATAAAAGGGAAAGCTACTGTTATTATCAAGGATTTCCATTCTGTAGTCATTCTGCAGAATAGCGAGCAGATTAGATTTCCCCAGAGATGGGCCATGCTGAAGGTTTCAATTATGAGGAAAGTTAAAAAAAATATATGAGGAAGTGGGAAGAATGTGTTTAATTTTCCCTACTTGTCTTAACAATGGATTTTTTTTTTTTGAGTTTTCTTCAGTTGCTTAGTCCTAATCAATCGCTCCAAATATCAAAAAGGGCTTCATTCACAATTCTGCTATCCTGAATTCTACAGTCTGATTATGTAGGGTAAATACAAGGAAAATTTCCCTCTGCTCTGTGTTAGTCCATTGGTTATTACCATGATGAAATACTTGTGGCAAGATATTTTATAAAGAAAGGATTTACTCTGCTTCCTGGTTCTTGAGAAGTGAGATCGACATGCTACGTCTGGTGTTGTCTTTTTACCACCAGGACCCCAATGTTCTTCAAGACTTTGCATTGCCAGAGACAGGGACCACTGTGTCTGTCTGTGTATTCTGTTCTCTTTCCCTTCTTCTAAAAAGCCACCCATATTTGATCCTTTGGGCTCCCCCCTCACAGCCTGACCCACTCCTTATCACCTTCTAATAGAGATTAACTACCACATGTGAACCTGGGGGTGGGGGGGGTTCACACTCAAGCAATGCCCATATTATGCCCTAGTGCCTGTCTGAGCTGGCAGATACTGCCCGGGACTTTATCTTGGGAATCCCTTGGGCTCCACTGGTGACAAGGTGACTGTAGCAGGTGGAGTTCCGGGCTGAATGCTGGCGCTGTTGCCCCTCCCCGGTACCACCATCAGCAGGAGCAGAAAGCTATTCTGCATTCACTCATTCATTCCACACTGAACTCCCTGACAAACCAGTCACTGTTGGCCCTGGAAATACAAATTAGTAGCAAGCAGTGTTGGTGCTCTCGAAAACAGAGGGCGAAAATGAAAAGAAAAAAGAAAGCTAGGCACGCCAGGGAATTGTCCTTAATTCGATGACAGCAGCGATAAGTGCACCTATGAAATGCTTTTTGGAAAAGGGATTTGCAAGTTAATTATTAAAGACTAGACCTTGGGGGGTGGGGTTCCAAGGAACTCACAAATAAAGGTTGCCTCCATGCTGGAGGCTCAACTCTGAGCTCTTGTCTGCTCCACTTCATGGTGTAATTATATGATTGCAGGTGTATTTTCTCCTTTTTAAAAACCTCCCTCCAAGCCCTTATGCTGGAATTTTTAGTAAGGTTATAGGAGTTTCTTATTGGAGCCGTCTTGAATGTTACAATCGAATGGAAGACACCATGTCAACATTACTGGGCTTGAGTATGACTGCATCTGTGGCCTGAGCAGGAGCGTGCTGAGAAGCTTTGCAGGGCACTGGAACTCAGAGGCTCCTTAGTAAGAAACATAGGCCCTGGGCTATCTCAGTGCACATGTGCAAAATGGAGGATGTTGTGGAAGCTGCTTCTCAAACACATGTGTTTGCTAAGCACCTCCGTGTCTTCCAGCATGCAGCTCTGTGTGGAACTTGAGAATCAGCTTTCCAGAACATTCCCTGGTGATGGCAGCACTTCTCCCATGAATTGAAAAATTCCACAACAATGGGCATGAGCCTGAATACCATACCCACGTTTAGTTTGGAGGACATGGGCACTGAGGTGTTGCTTTGGTAAACACAGAAGGGGGGACCTTAGAATTGTCTTGTCCTTCCACATTCCTGTAGTGTTGATGTTTGCCACTGACCTGAGCCTTGTGACTTTGTGGGCACCTTTTGTGGGGGTGATGGGGGGGGGGGGTCTGTCCTTTACAAAGAATGAGCAACAAGGATTTGCACATTTCTGCTTGCTTTCATGGAGAATGCATCATTAGGCTTCTTGGGCTTTGTTGCAATGGTGCAGGCAAATCCTTGCTAATCCAGCTGGAATCCATCAGATTCCATGATGATGCCTCTGAATGATTTTTAAAAGCCATCACCTGCCTTAGGCTCATATAGATCGTCCAATCCTTCTACCATCCATAGCTATAGTTTTATGTACTGGCACTTAAAAAAATTATGATCCCAGGAAAGTGTGGAGGTTCCTTCATTGCAAGGTGAGTGTTTATTGAATACAATCGAGGGCATGTTCCAAAATAACTAAGAAATAAAACCTTCACAGCTGATGAGATGGCTCAGTTGGTAAATAGGCTTGCCATTATGTCTGCTGACCTGAGTTTAATCCATGGACCTCACAAGTGGGAGGAGAGACTGGACTTCCCAAAGTTATCCTCTGACCTCTCTACATGCTTCATGGGGCACATGTGTGTACACATGTACATCCACCCACAATTAATTATTCATTAAAAACTGATGGCTTTAATTTTTCCTGATATGGTCAGAAATAAAACAGTTTTACATGGTTAGGGATGGTTTTCACTCATTCAAAAACATCTGTCTTCTGCAAACCAGACATCAAGCATCAGGGCGGATGGGAGAGTAAGAATGGGAAGCATTTAGTATTATTCTTAATCACGAATTTTTTAATACAATTGTAGATAGATCCAACACATAAGTTGAGATGTGTGACATTTATCAGCATAAAGAATGGATTTAGGTAAGTGAACATTGTCCCAGTTCGGCAGTTCTCAACCTGTGGGTTACGCTCCCTTTGGGGGTCAAGCATCCCTTTCACAGAGGTCACCCAAGACATTCGGAAAACACAGATATTTACATTAAAATTCATAACAGCAAAGTTACAGTTATGAAGTAGCAATGAAAATAATTTTATGGTTGGGGGTCACCACAGCATGAGGAACTGTATTAAAGGGTCGCAGCATTAGGAAGGTTGAGAGCCACTGTCATAGTTTTTGTCAACTTGAGACAAACCTAGATACACCTGGGAAGAGGGAACTTCATCTTAGGATTTGCCTCTGGCATATCGATAGGCCTGTAGGCAAGATTGCTTGCAATTTTCTTGATTGCTGATTGACGTGAGAGGGAGGGCCCAGCCCACTGTGGGTGGTGCCGCCCCTTGGGCAGGTGCTCCTGAACTGTGTACGAGAGCAAGCTGAGAGAGTCAGTCAGCACCATTCCTTCAGACTTCTGCTTCAGGTCCTACCTTCGTGTTGCTCAACCTGAGCTTCTGCCCTGCCTTCCCTCCGTGAGGGACTGCATCCTATAAGATAAAAGAAACTCTTCCCTCCACACATGGTCAGTGTTTCGTCCCAACAACAGAGAATCTCACTAAGACATGAATACACTCACCAGATAGTGTCTTGTGCTTATCTTCATATTCCAAAGGATTTTTTTTCCAGTTTCAACAGTATTCTTCTCTCATTTGTAGTCTAGTAATTTCTTAGCCTTTCTGTTATACATGCCTTTTCTTAGGCTATAACAAACATTCCAGGTGCTGGGGTCCCTTATTCAGACTGGCTCGAATATTAAAAGACCATTATGATATCATCTAATGGTCGAGAAGGAAAATGGGCTCCAGATCTGCTCTGGACATTGGGCTAGCATCTTCAGGACACTCACACTCTTTCCATGGACTGTAAACTGAGAGCCCTCCCCAGAAGTCCCATCAGACTTCTTTTGGCAGCTTTTGGGTCTGAGCCTGTGTAGTTAGAAGCAGAGGAAAAGAATGCCCTGCTTGCTGGGTTCTCCTAACTTGGAGTAAGAAGGAATAGACATTTGGCAGGGACTACAACGTCTGCTGTGTCTCCATGAACCTGACCGTGCTGAGATTCCCAAAGACTGTGTTTGACAATCTCTGCACACGCTGGGTGAGTGATGTTTGTCACATTTCCCACTGTCGTGTGTGATCTGTCTAGTGAGTCTCCTTTGTTTCCTGTAGAATTTCATAGCTGTGCCTCAGTTTCTCCCTGGAAAGCTCCAGACTGCCAGCCAAATCTCACACTTGGGGCCAAAGTTGAGTTTCATATCTTGACCTCAAAATCCCAACTCCGCTACCTCCGTATCTATGAGTCATTTGAACTAAAGTCCCAAGGGCTCTGCCTTCACCGTTGAAGTGGTCCCCATGTTCTGTGGCGTCTCCTCTGATTCTCTCATATTACATCCTTGTCACCTTAGGCTTGAGTTTCTGGTGGCTTTGAACTGTTCTGTCTCTCCTCTGTGCTTCTCTTACCTTACAATTCCCTCTCCACTTTTCCTAAGGAAACTTTCCAAAGCTATGCATGCTTGCCATAAGCACTTCCTGTGTCAGTCAACAGTTCCTGGGTGAATTTTTTTTTTTTTAACCATGATGCAAGAGGACCTTCTGTCACTTGTCTTCTGTCTTTCCTGGTCACCTTTGAAATGTTTATTTTGGTGAACTTTCACTCCTGTTTTTGCTCTGGACACGCAATGGCGTTTCCCACCTGCGCCCATATTGTCAGGGCTACTGACCTTCTGTGTCACAACACTGTCATGGTGGCCTTTTAGGGATCTCCAGATGCTTCCATTCTGTCTTCCAGAGAACTGTGTCCAGCTTGCTGACTTGACACGTTAATGGTCACTAACATGTAGTGCTAAGCAGTGTCATATTCATAGTGAGATATGGACAACACTAAGAGTGTGCGTACTGTGATATTCTTAGTGTACAGATGAGGAAGTTAAGGCACAGGAACAAAGTCTTGAAAGATAGTAATGAATGAAGCTGGTAATGAGTGTAATGAATGAAGCTGGTAATGGATGCAATGAATGAAGCTGATAATGAGTGTAATGAATGAATCTGGTCATGAATGTAAAGAATGAAGCAGGAATTTGACCCATGCAGCTAGGCTCCTGGATTCCTGCTCTTAGCCACCATGACTTACTATGACACCATCTCTTGGTGGTCTCTTCTGGGTGGTGTGGTGTCGTGGTCACACTTTGAGTTTTGCTTGCACCCTGAGTCCAAGTTCTCTGAGCTGATAGCTGCTTGAAGACAACTCTTCCTCCTCAGATCCTCTGGGAAACGCAGTAGGCACGAGTTTTGGTTGAACGAGGAGAGGAGAATGGAAGCATCATTTGATTGGAGTATTTACAGATAAGGGAGTGAGTCATATGTTTCTCTCAAATGTTTCTACTCAGTTAAGCTTCACATTCATAGAGGAGTGTTGATTAAGCAGTCTGGTATCCGAGGAAGATGCTCTTCTTGTATTTTACTGAGTCTAAGATTTAGGAACAAAAAAATGACCCACTCAGGTTAATCCTCACTGTGTTATCTCCCTCCCTCCCTCCCTCCCTCCCTCCCTCCCTCCCTCCCTCCCTTCCTTCCTTCCTTCCTTCCTCCCTTCCTTCCTTCCTTCCCTTCTTTCTTTCATCAATTAAGTCAGTTTACAAAACATTTTCTTCCTCAAATGTTTACTGCATTCTTAGTCATCATATTTTAAAAAATGGGAACTCATCCAAGTATCCATTCGCAAATGAATAGATAAACACTGTGTAGTTTGATCAGAGAGCATGACTTAGCAAGAAAGGTGGGGAGCACAATTCAACCACTACCATGACACGACCTAAATAAATGCCAAGTACATTCTGTTGAGTTAAAGCATCAGACAGCATAGAACACTAGATAGCTGTGCGTCCTGAGTTGTCTCAATTGATCTTGGTTCTTTTTTTTTTTTTTTTTTTTTTTTGGTTTTTCGAGACAGGGTTTCTCTGTGTAGCTTTGCGCCTTTTCCTGGAACTCACTTGGTAGCCCAGGCTGGCCTCGAACTCACAGAGATCCGCCTGGCTCTGCCTCCCGAGTGCTGGGATTAAAGGCGTGCACCACCACCGCCCGGCCGATCTTGGTTCTTTTGATCAGATAGTTGAAGGCCTAAATGTGTGAGGAGAAGCTGACCGGAACCAGGCAGACAGGAACATCAGTTAGTAATGCTTTCTGTTTTATACCAGGTGGTGTTTCCATGATGTTTTGATTACCATTAACTGGACCACTTAGAATCCATGTTTTATCTGATGCCAGTCAGATCTCAATTTTTAAAAAAATGATGACATCAGCTAACAAAGAACATGGAGGCCAAGAGGCATCTTTTCAAAGTAACCTTTTCAGTTGTACTTATTTTATGTGTGTGAGTATCTTGCCTACATGTGTATATGTGAACAACCTGTCTGCCTGGTATCTGAAGAGGCCAGGAGAGGACATTGGATCCCCTAGAACTGGCATTATAGATGGTTATAAACTACCATGTGGATGCAGAGAACTGAACTCGGGACCTCTGCAAGACCATCAAGTGCTTTTAACTGCTGAATCATCTCTTCAGCCCCTATTTTAATTTTTAAACTTAAATTTTGCATTTACAAAGTAGCAGGTTTCTTTTTGGTATTTTCATATATGCCAAGTTTTGGTTGACAATCCCCCTCCTCTGGCTCATCTCCTGCTCCCCACCCCCTCTTGTACCCTTCACCCTGAGTATTCCCACTTTTATATCAACCACATTCCACTCTCCTTCCCACGCCCTCTCCAATAAAGCCCACCCCCATCCTTTTCATGCTTTTCTGGCCCCTACACACACTCACTCTCACATAAATACATATTTATAAAAATCAGAAGCTAGAATATATGTATGAAAGAGTAGTCACAGTATAGTGTTGGTCTTTGTGAGCCTGGGTTACCTCATTTAATATAATATTTTCCAGTTCCATTAATTTTTCTGCAAATCTCATAATTCATTTTTTTAAGGCTCAATGAAATGCCTTTGTGTGTATGCACCACCTTTTAAAATTTTTCATTCATCCTTGGTGGACATCTAGGCTAATTTCATTTCCTTGCTGTGAACAGCTATAAGCATAGTTGTTTAGATGTCTCTGTAGTAGGAATCTTTTTTAAGATGGAAAAATAACAGTCTATAGGCTAATTAATAACAGGAGATGGAAAATGCAGAATAAGAGAAGGCAGAAATAGTGAGGCTAGAATGCTCTCCAGGGCAGTCATAAGGGTCAGATCCATGATAGAGGGAGCACCTTCAGACAGGCCATGAGCCAGCAGGGTATGCAGGTGGGAATAGGGGAGGGATGCTGACTGTGCTCAGAGTGAGCACAAGCCCTCTGGGTGGAAGTCTTTTATCAGAAGCGGGAAGCCAGAACAACACCCCAAGGTGAGGGTGGAGGAGGTTTAGAAGGCCAGAGGAAGTTGTAGAGCTGTGATTGCCAAGATGTTTCCTGCATCCAAAGAATGTTCCATGTTCAAACAGATTTTCTGGACCTCATCCCAGAGTTTCTGGTTGAGTAGGACTGGGAAAACCCTGAGACTGTGCCAACAAGTTCTTAGTGGATGCTGATCTAGATGAGACTCTGAGACACTGGTGGAGCACTCTGACTCATGCGGTGGGGACAGACACAGGGATCCAGCAGAGCTCACAGATCTGTGCTCAGCTGCTTCCTCCCAGCGAGGGCTGAGCCCACAGACTCTGACCAATGTAAGGGAAGTCTCCAGAAGTGACCATGTCAGAGGACAAGTAGCAGATGGGTGCTGGGAGGGAAGAACTAAAGAGAGGGGAAGGTGAGATTCCTAACAAGCATCTTGTTGTCAGGGTCACATTGGTTTATCCTGCCCGGCTCTATGGGAATGAAGTAGAGCCAGGATTTGTGTTTGTTTGGCACAGGGCACCAGAGCTTATTGTCAAGTTGCCTCTAAGACACTCTTGGTCCACTCTTGGGTGTTTTGGGTAACTTCACACTTGTTTGGACTCGGGCTGTTACCTGTGTTTCTGTTGTTTTGTTATCTAAGGATTATCCATCTCTTGATATTCTGGAATCTGGACACTGTGAAAGTTTTCATTCATTTCTAAAGTAACTGTTATAAAGTACTGAAACTTGGCCTGGAATGACTCATGAAATTGATTTCATCAGTATAAAAAAAAACACATAATATTCATTTCTGTTGGGAGTCTTCATAGTTGCAAGCAAAAACCGTCAAGGTCAAAAATCGCATCAAAGAAACATCAGTTGTTCTATTTAAATGACTAAGAGAGCCTCCAGTCCATGGTGCATTTGTCTGACAAGGAAAGAAATGCAGGGTTTTGTAGTCTTCTTTTTAAAACACGATTGACAGGTACACTCGGCAGCGAGCAAATGGAGTGAGGTATTGATGTGCTCAGAAGTGGATCAACCTCAAAAACATCACGCTAAGAGAAAAAAGCCAGACACGCAAGAAGGCAAAGGAGGGTTCATAATCACCTAGGTCCGGAAGTCGAGAGAACTGGGAGTGATTACTAACGCTAACAGGAATGAGACTTTATGGGTGATGAGATTTTTCAAATTAATTGTGATGAGTGTTTCACAACCCTAAAATATACTAGAACTCACGCACTGTGTGCCGTTGGCAAACTGTAGGATGTGTGAATTTATGCTGTAAGCCTGTTAACACAACTAAAACACTTCTCAGTATTGTTTTGTTTTTGTTTTTTGAGGTAGGGTCTCAGTACATCACCCTGGCTAGCTTCCAACCCAAAGATCCACCCGCCTCTACCAACTGACGGCT
The DNA here is from genome assembly GCF_007827085.1 of Peromyscus californicus insignis. Classification (NCBI taxonomy): domain Eukaryota; kingdom Metazoa; phylum Chordata; class Mammalia; order Rodentia; family Cricetidae; genus Peromyscus; species Peromyscus californicus. The sequence goes on along the minus strand of NW_026294491.1, from coordinate 17,439,291 downwards.
GGGATCAAAGGGGTGTGCCACCATCATGCCTAGCTTTTTTCCCCTTTCGGGATCTTTCTGTGACCACTTTATCTACACTATATGGCTTAGGTAACACTTCTTGCTCCTCTTCCTGGGCACCCGTGAATGTGCCTAAGTGTTTATATTTACTGGTCTATTTCTTGAGACCAAGTCTTACTCTTTAGCCCAGGCTGGCTTGGAACTCGAAGTCGGCTGGCCCAGTCTCCCGAAGGTTGGGTTTACAGGCCTGCTTCACCATGCCTGGCTTGAGCATTTATACTTTGAAGTGAGGGAAAACCTGGCTTTGGGGATTATCTTAAATTGAAATACTTCGAGGAAACTAATTAACTGATGTGGAAGCAGAATCCAGATGGTATCTATCTCCTACAATTGAACTTTCCAAAAGCAATCTCCAGTTCTCTGGCCTACCCAGGCCTCTTTCTCCTGTATTTGACTTTGGGGATGGTAGAGAAAGCACTGAGACCGAATTCTATTTGTGAGTATAATTTTTTCCCTTGTCTGCCCAGGAATTCCAAAATCAAGCAGGGAGAGCATCAGGAGGATGTGGGGTGTTTATGCGTAAAGGTGTGTTGGTAAGGGCCCATTTCCAGGGAGTTGACATTTCTCAGCTAGCGTCTGGAGACAAGTACACTACTAAGTACTCTGTGAATCCTTCATGTACTGATACTGAGTACCACCGTCAGCTCATGCGCATCACAGCTGTGTTCACTGTTGCACTCTACTGCCGTGACCGACTTCCTGTCTTCTGTCCCCTGTGGTTTATTCTGTCCCAGAATTAGGCTGCTCCTCTGCTTTAGGGACACACTGGCCAAAATAAGACTCGCTTCCGTCTGATGGCTGTTCTTCAGTATGGTATCTTCTTAATTTACATCATACATAGCTTTCTTGATTCTCTTTTTTTTTCCCCCCAATAAACTAGACAGGATGATTATAGATAATATGCAAGATACTAGATATTCTGAGTACGTCAGGATTAATAAAGCTCTGTTGATACCTGTCAATGTTGAAAAAAAAAAAAAACAAAACAGCTCTCATCCTAAAGGGGATAAGAAATAGTTTATTCCAGAGCCACTCTGAGTGACCATGGCCCAGGAACACGGATTTTAGGTCACCTCAAAGTCCATGTTCCAATGTGGAAGCAGCGCCACAGAGTTTTTATAGTTTTACAGAACAAAGGAAGTCATGAATCAAGGCAACTGTAAAATACATCGGTGAGTACATCAGAGAGGCGGGCCCAACAAGATGGGGAGAGCAGTTTTATGGGTCCCAGATGCTCTCCGATGACATCCTTAGGTCTTGGGTTGGTGGATATTTTAAAGAACCAAATATTGACTGTGTGTGGATTTGAATATAATCTAAGTTTTCAAACTGAACGGGTTTATAAAGTCTGGCCATCACGTTATTATACTGATAGCCACACTCTTCAAGGAGGCTTAACATTTGAGTTCACATTAACAGGCTCCAGGGTGGACTGCTCTTTATATTGGTTAGGCAGGCCTGGGATCTGAGGAAAGGATTGTCTGTTCGGGTCTCCACTTGCTTCTTCCTCTCGGCCGGGAACTCGTATTGGAAAGTACTCAGGAGGGTGTGGCTAATCCTCCCGCCAGTTAGTGCTGCGGAAGCATGGGTTGATGCGAGAGGGAACCTCATCCCTTGAGGCTTTTCAGTGTCTAAACAGGTCCTTATTCCACTGGATCCTCTTCCCAGTTCCCTGGTTTACTCTTCCTTCATTTTTCTTTGTTTTCTGCTCTTGGCGTTTCCCCTGTCCTCCGTTTAGTTCACCGAAGCCTGGTTCCTCAAGGAATTACTTTAACATCCATAACTGTGGAGACAAGCATGTCCCCATGTACCATATGTGTGCACATTTTCATACTATCCCACGTTGTCATTAGTGCTCAGCAAACACACCAAGTGTCCCCAACACTGTCCAGAAGCTGGAGTATACTGTGAGTCAGGAAGCCCCTGGCTCACTTGGCTCATTATATATCAGAGCAGAGACTCATTTCAAGGACAGTAAGAACTCTATGCTCAACACTGAACCCATCCCAGAGAGCTCTGCTCCTAGGGAATTATCAGGACATGTCCTGACTCCCTCTCCCCCAGAGAATCTGTGTCCCAGGTTGCTGGCCCCAGGATCTAATGTAATAATCATTTATAGCCTGACCACATTGTTAAACTCTGCCCTGAGGACAGTCCCTTCCACATGACTGGGCATGACTCTGAAATTCCCTGCCTAGTTGCATGCCTTCCCTCACATCCGATGAGAAAGGCCAGAAATAGACTTCTCTTTGCTGATCCGTCAGTCAGACTTGCTGAGACCCGGAACCTTCCTAAACTTGGAGGTGTCATAATCAGTGGTCAGCACTGGGTTCCGGAACAGGTGTCATTGTGGGGAGCAACAGATTTAAACCTCTGGGGCTTTAGGACCGTGGAACCTCAGGTGGCACAGGACAGAATCTGAGTGCTGAGAGCTGGGACTTCAACCTGATTGCCAGGGTTTGCACAGCTAGTTCATTTCAGAGCATTACAGTGACCTCCATGCTCTTCATGCAGTGTGGTGCAAGCTCTACTGTAAAACTCGTGACAGTTGTTAAGTTTCCTTTGATCTTTTATGGGTCCTGTCACAAGAATCAGTTAAATCAATGATACAGTTACATTAAATGTCAGGTTTAGAAATATAAAAATGTGTGCTCACACGCATGCATGTGAAGGCTTGGGAGACTCCAGTTCCATCCTCAACACACACAGGGGATTTTAAAAAAAAAAAAAGCAAAGGAAAAGAGGTGTATATAAGAATGTCTGGGTTCAAAATCAGTATTTTACATGATATGGAAGGAAGGAGCCCAGCAGAGTGGGTTCTCTCCAAGTTTGTGCCGAAATATCATCGAGACTTCTTTTTAAGGCCCAATTCAACCAGAAACTGAAATTCTCAACTCTGTGAACTATGGTGTGACTGTTGAAAATTTCTTAAATTCTATGTGTATGGAATTGACTTGTGCAGTCAAGTCTACTGTTGGGAAAGGAAGCCAGCCCTTCCAACATTTGATTCCCATTACTCTTTGATAAGGAAGTACTGCTCCCTAACGTCTATGCTAAGTCAGTACCACGCCCAGATTCTTGTGTTGCTCACCACTTTTATCTTTTTATCTGTCTCTTCCTATAAAGTACTTGAGTGCAAGCCCCAAACATCATAGCACTCACCAGTACTTAAGCATGAATATGAGAGTTAAGGTCTGGAGGTATAAGCCTCCAGAGTCCCCATTATTTATTCTGAAAAAAGCCTTCAGTGCTGTCTAATTCCGACTCATCTAGATTTCCCAGTTAGGACAGCTGGGGTTCAGTTAGAATACAGTATATGCTTGCCTGGCTCTGGCTTTTATTAATTAACCCGGTAAGTCATCACTGTCCTTGTGGCCTTTGGTTTGTAAGCCTTGCTGTGACAAACATCTCCTTTTCCCTCTCCCTTGTCTTTCTTTGCTTAGTTCTTTTCTGAGTTCTCCCATCTTAGATGTCTGCTGAAAGAGCTTGGTCCTCCTTCAGCCTTTCCCTAAGTCAGTGGCAGTGGTGGTGAGCTATAGCGAGGCTTATCTCCACATTACCTAACAAAGAGGAAAATTGTCTTTGGATGTGTGTACATGGATTTAGGAAGTGGAAGTTTGAGGTCCCTGTCTTTGTTTTTATTCTTTCTAACAGTGTTAACCTGGATAAGCCACTTAGTTACCATAAATTGATCCATAAAATACATGTGGACAGTCCCTGGGCATTGTTTATGTGCAACTCCTTGGATCTTTTGAAATGTCAATTTGATCCCAAGCTTTGGCGTGTATAATTACTAATCTTTCCTTGTCTTTGCCTGAGGTCTTGGTCACTAGGTGTGGTAGTTTGAACGTAATTGGCCCCCACAATCTCATATGGAGTGGCACTATTAGGGGGTGTGGCTTTGTTAGAGTGGATATGGCCTTGTTGGAGGAAGTGTGTCACCGTGGGGGCGGGCTTTGAGGTTTCCTATGCTCAGGATACCGCCCAATTAGTCAGTCGACTTCCTGTTGCCTACAAGATGCAGGACTCTCAGCTACTTCTCCAGCACCATATCTGCCTGTACACCACCGTGCTCGCCATTATGATGATCATGGACAGAACCTCTGAAACTGTAAGTGAGCTACCCCAATTAAATGTTTGCTTTGTAAGAGCTGCCATGGTCATGGTGTCTCTTGACAGCAATAGAAACCCTAACTAAGACACTAGGATCAATGAGCATAAGGAGGTTTCACCTGCTTGGATCTATGGTGAGAAGGTATCCAGAGGGACTTCTCTAAGGCTGAAGGAGGAGGTCATGAGACAGCTTCTAGAACTGTAACCCATCATGCCGTCATGCCATCGAAGGCACAGGCCTGCAAAATCAGCTCTGTGTTATTTTTAGATTGCTATAAAATCAAAAGAAAAAGCAATAGATAACTTCCATAGGTGAGCTAAAAGAGCCCAACAAACCCCACCAGATCAGTGTTCTGCTTTGTTCTTTGCCTCACACTTTGAGGGAATATGTTCACGAAGAAGGAGAGAGTAGGCCAACAGAAGCAGAGGGACACCCTGCAAGTTACAAACTCAGCCCTTGGATACCAAGTCCACCCACATAGTGAGGATCACACAAGACTCTATGTGGAAAGATATTTGGGAAATGTGTTTTTATTAGTTTAGAATTTAATTTTTGTAAGAGACATGTGGTCAGGGGTTTATCATCTTACTGTGAATCTTCTTCTAGTTTCTATAAAGAGGGTACTTTCTGGTGATAGAAAGCTTGTTTTCAACCAGAATTTCATCTCAGTCCCAGCTCAGCCACTATCCTACTTTGTTTTCTGTTGCCATGAGAGAACATTGACCAAAAACACTAGGAGAAGAAAGCGTTTATTTCTCTTAAACTACCATGTAACTGGTTCATCATTGAGGGAAATCAGGGCAGGAACTAAAGGCAGGAACTGGGAAGCAGGAGCAGATGCAGAGACCATGGAAGGATGAGGCTTACTGGCCTGCTTCTCTCTCATGGCTTGCTCAGGCTGCTCTTATACAATCCAGGACCACCAGCCCAGGGGTGAGACCACCCACTGTAGGCTGGGCCCTCCCACATCAGTTCTTAATCAAGAAAATGCCACACGGACTTGCCCATAGGCCAATCTGATGGAGGCATTTTCTTACTTGAGGTCCATCTTCCCAGGTGACTCTACTTAGTGTCGTGTTGACAAGAAGGGGCATCACCAGCATGGACTGTTTTTTAGAACTAGCAAGATAAACAACCTTACCAACTTTCAGCTTCTTTATTTACAAGAATCACGTGTAAATTTCTTGTAAGTAGTCAGAGGGGTTTAACAATGCCAGGAACTAAATGATGTCACTTGCAGGGCTAAGCACAGAGGCATTCTTATTCACTATGATTGTGATGTGAGTGTGCCAAGTCCTTCCTTTAATACACTGCACTTTTTTTTTCTCCTTCATAATTTCAGCTCTGTAGACACTCTTGAATATTCTTTTTTTCCCCCTTAGGATCCAAATTTCTTAGATAAAAATCTTCAGGAATTTTTTTTTCTTCACTAAAAGAAACAGATGTTGGCAAATGGCAGTGTGGTTATATGAACTCTATCTGAGCACACATACAAACACAGTAAAGGACATTTACCCATCACCATTATGTGGGTGGCTTTATTTGTCAGGATTAGAGGGTGTGTTTCAGTTAAAGTTTGAGGGTACCTTTGGCTTGAGAAGCAGGAAACCCGGGTTATGATGGAAGTATTTTGCTGGTTTCAGGCAGTATAAGTGTTCTGAACAGGAGCGTCACATGTTGTGAGGGAAGGGCTTGGAACAGCTAGTTGTACAGATGACTGGGGACCCACATCTTTGGGCAGGCAGAGTTCAAAGTCTCAGGCTTCTGGGTTGGAGTTGGGAATTGGGGGACGAAAGCAGATGACAGAAGGTTCGTTTTTCATAATCAAGGAGGCAATATGGGGAGTGGGAGGCGAGATCAGCATTGAAGAACAGGGGAGGGAGTTGGTGCCGGGACGGTAGCCCGACTCTTGCTTTTGGAGAATGCAAAGGTTTCACAGCATCCACTCCTGCCTCTGGGATGAGCTTGCTGGAGGGAACATCTTGTAGGGGTTTGTGTTCCATTAATCCACAGTCTGAGGAGACCCTAAGGTTTTGCAGGTCGTGGGAGAGGAAACAGTACACATTGCACCCAAGCTACTCCATGGTGGCTTTGTGGTAGGAAATTCAAGTATGCTGTGTGTGTGTGTGTGTGTGTGTGTGTGTGTGTGTGTGTGTGTATCCTTGGAATGTCGCTCCAAAGTCAGGCAGCAGATGTAGGGCTTTGCTTTGTCAGAGGCCTGGGTATTGCCATACTGATGAGTCTGAGGACATCACTGTTAGGACTAGGGTCCATAGCTGAAGATGTCACTGCTAGGACTAGCGTCCATAGCTGATGATGTCACTGCTAGGACTAGCGTCCATAGCTGATGGTGTCACTGGTAGGACAAAGGCTCACCGTTCCCTTGTGTCAGGCCTTCAGGAAGATTCCCAAAAGCTTCGCCCCTGGAGTTGTACATAGCAAATAGAAATACCAATATTTTGAAGGAAATTCCTGCCTGTTCGTTTTTGGCAGACAGTGCCCTCTGTTGCTTAGGTGAGTAGGGTCACTTTAACGTAAGGAAAACTTCATAGTGATATAAGAATACCCAAGGGACAACATCTCAGAGAGGCCATTGGCTTTGGTATCTTGGCAACATTGCTGTTGGTGGCATCTATTACAGTCAGTCAGGTCCAAGGGACCCGGCCCTAACAAAGCAAAATTTACAAGATGATGTATGGGCAGATTTGGAGGTTTTGTTACATATTATCTGCCCAAAGGTATATTTGTTTCACCTAATTTGACAAAAAAAAAAAAAAGTGAAAGTGATTAGCTCACAAAAACATTGATCCCTTTTATCTTCCTTATGTGTATTGAGTGACTAACAGAGCTGTGGATTAAAGAAGCAGGGGTGTATATCCAGATACTGTCTTTCCTTGTTCTCAGATGTGATTTGCGCCTGTCGTTAAAATGACCTGCGGATGCTTGGAAAGGTTATCATTTATTCCATATCTAGTGAATTGAAAACTTGGATGTCTGCTTTAAAATGAAATTATAATGGTGACTTCATGGTGTCTCATTAGTCACTCTGTTCAGTTTTCATCTCTACCACGACATAAAATCCTCCCATGTATACTGAAACATCCGTAGATCGTTTTTCAGCGTTGTTGAAAGAATGCGACTCTCTCTTATGAACACAATCAGAAAGAACAAGAACTGTCAACTTTCCGAAGTCTCCAGTCTGGACCCCATCATCGCCTGGAGGACCCCAGTGGGCCAGACGAAAGACAGGCCCCAGTGTGCTTCCTAAGAGTGTCGAGCGCTAGCAGCTCCCTCCTCTCTGAGTGTCTCCCTCATGTCACCTCACAGGAAAGATGCCCACTTCTTTGATAGTGAGTCCATTCTGCCCTGGTCGCACTCCCCAACTGACCACTGGAATCTCCTGTCTCGCTAGCGTACATTCTTGTTCGTGACCAATGACAGCTGATTCCATGTTTGTGTCCTGACTGCCACCCGGACCACCTGCTTTTGTCTTCTCACCACCAGTCCCTTCCTCAGAAGCTTCAGCCCTTCTCCTGTCAACCTCTGTCTTCATCTTAGCAGTGAAGGAAAAAAAACAAAACAAAACAAAGCAGGGAAACACAATTTTGTTAAATGGTTTTCCAAATGACCAGCACTGTCTTTGCTGGCTTGATTCATTTTGATAATTTTTTTATTTGTTTATTTTAATTTTGTATATTTTTTATTTGTTTATCTTAACTTTGTACGCATTGGTGTTTTGCCTGCCTGCACATCTGTATTGGGTGTCAGATCCCCTGGAACTAGAAATACAGACAGCTGTGAACTGCCACGTAGGTGCTGGGAATTGAACCCAGGTCCTCTGGAAGAGCAGACGGTGCTCTTACCTGCTGAGCCATCTCTCCAGCCCCTCATTTTGATAATTTTTGTGTGAGAAATTCTTGGGCTTTCTAAATGGATGTGCTTTTATTCTTTTAGATTGAATGACCAGATGTGAGCTAAATTTGGTATCTTAGTGTTCTTATTGGTGGTTAAAGTCCTTTATGGTTCTCATGTATATGTGCACACGCATGTGTGCGTGCATGTGTGTGTGTGCATACGTTCATTTAAATTATTGATTTGAATTAAGTTGTGACTACCTGTTCCTTGTGTCTCCTATTTCTTCTACATCCTCAGAAGTTTCATTGAGTAGCTCAGGTTGATAGGGCCCACAAAAATACCAGTTTTGCTGTCAAGGTGATATGTATCTGGAGTGCTGGCTGTAAATTCAATGGTCTTACTGCCATTGCAGAGCTACATTTAGAAGTCGCCTCCGTAAGCTTTATGAAAACATATGACAAGAACCTATACATACCTCCTGGCACTACATTGTTTAGTTAAAAGTGGCAGGATGGCCACTAGCAGGAGTTTCATTTAATTTTAAATGAAAACTCCTTGTTCCCTGGGACAGTTTCCATGTATTTCTAATTGTTAATCATTCTCCTAGATAAATCAGTCAAACTAACTAGTTATTTCAAGTGGGAAGGTAGTGGTGCCCATGCAAATCATATTGCCATCGAGCTTCTAAGAATATGGGTGACATCACCAGGATGTATCGACTGCCACCCATTTCCACCTTGCTGAGTCTCAAAGCTATCCCTCTGTCCTGCCAACCCTACTCCATCCTTTCTTTGTGTTACTGGAATCACGCTAGACTCAAAAGTCAGAGGCCCAGGTAATGTCTTTTTTTTAACAAAGTCACTTCATTCTGAGATCCTAGTAATGAAATCCACAGCAAAGATCCAAGCACCTCTTCACCTCCTTAACTTCAGCACAGAACTCCAAGTCCCCAGCATGAAGACGATACTTTAGCATCTTCTTGTATTGACTGTTTCCTTTTGCCTTTCTTTACTGCATGATGTTGAGAGATACTCTTGGTATCATAAAACTCTAACTTTAAAGATGGCTATTTATGGGCTGAGCTGCAGGCCTGGTGCCTCCTTGGTTGCTATGGAACCAAATCTTAGCAAAAGTAATTCATGCCATGAGACAGCCTGGGAAGTGGGGACAAGGTGGGCCTGGGCATTCTGGGGGCAAATGGCTGGAGTCTCAGAGAAGTGAAGATGTTATCAATATGTAACTGGGAATGTTTATCTCTTGCTGACATTTTATCTTCGATGAGAAGAATTCTTCTTGACAATGGGTTTTATTTGCAGATCTGCTGTACTGCTTCAAATGTAAATTACTCAGCCGCCCTTTTCCAGAGGGATTTGTTCAGATGCATCTGTTTGGGATAAGAGGGGGGAAATGTACATAATATAGAAATAAAGACACTTTCTGTCTTAAATGGATGGAATCTGAGTCTCTTCTTAATTCTAAAACAAGGCCAGAACAGGTTTAGAGAGCTGGTGTGACAAACCGAAGCCAGAATGTATGAGCACAGCTGGAAGAGAGAGAGAGAGAGAGAGAGAGAGAGAGAGAGAGAGAGAGAGAGAGAGAGAGAGAGAGAGAGAGAAACACAAACCAGTGCTTATCTCCAATTGGTAACCATGGTTACAGTGGTTAATATTTTCAGCTTGGACTTATATAAAGTGGCCACGCAGCAAAGCTTGGTCTGCTGTAGTTAGTCACGTGTTTATCTTTCCAAAGGATTCTGGTTGGTAGGTGGCCATTTGCTTTCATAGGAACATGATTGAGGCTGAGGTCACTTGGGTGTCACTGTCCCTTGGCATATGACACATGGCTGTTTTGCTATTTTCTTTTTTTAAATGTTTTTTTTTTATTTCATATGCATTGGAGTTTAGCTTGCATATATGTCTATATGAGGGTGTCAGGTAACCCTAAAACTGGAGTTACAGGCAGTTGTGAGTTGTCATGTGGGTGCTGGGAATTGAACCCTGGTCCTCTGGAAGAGCAGCCAGTGAGTGCTCCTAACCACTGAGCCATCTCTCCAGCTCTGCTACTTTCAACACTGCCACATGTTGCCTGAGTGTTTTTATTTGAAGTTTTGAGTACACTTCAGTGGTAGCTCCTGAGTGCATAACCTTCAGTAACTAAGACTGAATGTTTGGAGCTAGCTAATACCAGAGACAGTTTCTCTCTCAGATAGTTTCAGTTATAAAAAGTTTGGAGATTAAAATATGTGGGGGCACCCTCATATATCATATGGTTAGAAATAGGGCCTAATTACATATCTATATCTATATATATTTTATAAGTAGGAAGAATATTAGAGAAAGGAGTGAAAGGGAGAGGGGAAAAGGGAAGAGGAGAAAGAGGTATTTTTCCCCCCAAGGTGAACATGTCATCTTTAAAATATAATTGCATATTTATAGATTTTAAATTTATACTAAGTGCCTCATCATGTATAATAGACAGAGATTCTTATTCAGGGATGTTATTCATTTGAAAAGGTTATTCATTAAAAATGAAGCCCTTTGAATGTTGGTAAGTGCCAGAGGCCAAAGCAGGAACACGCAGATCCTGTGACCAACCATTCACACGTCCCAATCACACATGCCTGAAGTTGCACATATGAAGCTGAGAAATGGTTTTTCTTTCAGGTATGCCCCCTATTCCCATCTCTTACATGCTGGTTTTCAGGTGGACACTCACCACCTTTCACTCACCAGCTTTCCTGGGCCATGTCCTTTTCCAAGGGATATAAGTAATATAAAGAAATGTCGGTCCTTCCCTCGGACATTAGCATGCCATGAAGACTTGGTGCCTGTAGGGGCATCAGAGAGCACTACCTCTGTTCTCACAAAAGGACTGTGCCTGCCCCCAACCCCTGTCTCTGTTATGTGGGGCTTCCTCCCTTTTTATTTATATTCGTGTGTATGTGTGTGTATACAACACGTGTGCAGGTGCCCACAGACTCCAGTACAGGCAACCGTGAACCACCCAACATGGGTGCTGGGAACAGAATCTCAGGTCCCTTGGAAGATCAAGAAGCACTCTGAGCCATCTCTCCAACCCCTCCCTCAGGCTTTTTGAAAACTGCCGAAGAGTACTGAATTTCTATCAGTTCCCAAGGATAGCAGGGTGGAAACTACGTGGAACATTCATTTTAAAGTTCATTTAAACTTAGCACTCTGTGTCGTGTATCACACAGCTCTATTTTCACAGAAGGGAAACGTAGCATGCTATTGTCTTTCACCTTTCCCGATTCACCGATGACTCAAGGAAGATATCCACATTGATCCATGGCTTTTTACACTCGAAACTTCTTGTCCTCACCAAATGAACTTGAGTTCAAGAAGTCACCGAAGTCATCCATTCAGTGAAGCTCCTGGCTCAGTGCCCCCAGGTGAACATCATGGGAATGTCACACCCATTCTTAAAGGACCTTCACATTTTTAGTTATTATCATCAGGATTGGGTCCCATCTGAGATCGCCATGTCATAGCATTGATTAGGTGTCCTGGGCCATGATAGTGAATGCAGAAGCTTTGAAGACACACATTTGCATTTCAATTTAAAATATACAGACAAAGAACACATAGATATCTGGGGAAATGGATGCTTTGGGAAAGTGGGCTTACTTTGTCTGCATAAAAATAAAATATTAAACATTGGTAGTCTCATCCTTAGACAGAAATTGCTCTTAAGAGAGATTCGGGGTTTTTCATTGTAGAACTTTTTTCCATTCAGAGAATAGGAGTGTGGATGTTTGTGGGTATGCATGCACCCAGTTGTAGGCATTGCAAAACTGGAATCATGTTTGCCATTTTCACTCCTTGATATTATTCTGCATGTCTCCTTCCGTGTCGTTCAACATTCGGTTGCACTAAAAGTGTCTTTGGTTGTGGGTTCTATTCCTTATGGTACCTTGAATTCTGTCTCCCCAGCAGCTGTGTGCGGGGAGGAGGGGCACTTCAGGTTAATGCTCTGGCTGTATACATGGCGAAGTTGCTCTCTGAAGCTGTGAGCTCAGGATACAAGAGGTCGCTTTTGTCTAAAATGAGTGCTACGTATTTTAAAGTGTGGCATTACGGGATCTTCTCGTTTTGTCCAGCGGGTTATCCACTCACCAAATCTGTGGTCTTTCTGCCATGCACAGCAGGAAAGACTCAACCATGGTGACGGCCTTTGACACAAGGGTTGTTTCCTCCCCTGGTCTGTTGAGTGTAGCAGGAGAGCTCCATACAGTGTGAAGAGCGTTTTAGGGGAAGACACAGTCATTGTTTAGATGTTTATGTGAGGGGAGGGACTATCTCTCTCTCTCTCTCTTTTTTTTTTTTTTTTTTTGGTTTTTTCAAGACAGGGTTTCTCTGTGTAGCTTTGCGCCTTTCCTGGAACTCGGACGGAGTTCTCAGAAGCCCCGCAGGGGAGAAAAGAAAACTAAAACCGCACATGCGCGCGCACGCGCACACACAAAGAAAACTAAACAAATGTCCAACTGGTTTATTAAATCATCATTTCCTGAACTTCTGACTTAGAGAAATCATTATCCAAGCACAGGAGGCTTATCTCGAGTTGTCCTTGTGGTCCCGGCACATTATTTTGCTCTGTGATTGTCTGGTGTGGCACTTCAGAAGTTGATGGAAAAATGAATGTGGATGGCACAAACAGCCGTGCTGGTAGGAGAGCAGTCCTGGCATGCAAAGGGATAAGCAAGTGTTGTCTTTTTTTCTTGGCCAATGTTGGGAAAAATGTCTTGAGCCAGAATCTTGAGCCATCAGAATCTGACTCAGACAGACCATCCCCCAGAACCCCGAGCTAGCCCTTCCAGTATGAAGATAATCGTGATGGTCTTTTGATCATCCTCCAACTGGCTCAGTCTTAGTCTACTTAGCTTTATGCCTTCAGCAGAAATAGGCCCTTTTAATATATAATTGCAGAAGTGGTCAAGAAAACCAAAGGCTGAAGGGTGTGTGACCCATGATGGGATGGAGGAGAAAGAGTTCTCGGCTTTAATACCCTCCATCTTAGTTATTGAATAGTCACTTTATGCCTCCATAATGTAAGTGCTGGGTGAGAAGTCTCTGGGATGGCTCCAGCTCTCCTTAATGGTTGATTCCATTAGAGCCAACAAAATGATTGAATTCACCAATCTCCCTGACGGATGGCCCAATTCTCTCCCAAGTCCTCTTTCATTTTATGTTAGTTCCCATCCGGAGCTCTTCTGTTATTAAAACAGTTTGTCAAGTTTCACCATTGACATCTAAAATTCCTGGGAATCCCTTTAGGGGATTTTACTCTCTTCTGATGAAGGAGAGATTGGAGGAGTGTTTGGCCTGGGTGGCCCACATGGTCCAGGCTCCCAGTCTACATCTCCCCACACTGTGCTCCGAGAACCTCTCCTCTTCTAGGGAAATGGAGTCTCTCTCGTCTCTTACAGCACTTTCTTGCCCTATAGCCCCAGTCAGTGGTGGCTAGTGGGGAATAGATTCTCTCGAGCTCATCACTGAATGTGCATGCGTAGATTGATTTATCCCTTGTTCCAAGCAGCTAGATGTTAGAAATAGTGCTTTGCTGTGCTGTGCAATGTACATAAGCATTTTCAGAGCCTCCACAGGGTTCAGGAATTCTGAGTTTGTTCCCTGGATAGACCCATGGGTAATATTCTTTCAGATTATTTCCTGGAATCTTTAGCTCACTAGTAAAATTCTCACACAGGTCTCAGAGGTAAATTTAAAAAAAAAAATGCATGAGAATTTACTTTTACCATAGAAACGCAGTAAGAAAACAAAATAGAGCTTTGGCAAGGTTGCTTTGGAAAGCCAGACAGACATATAGCGTCTGGCTCAGTGATACAGAATAAGCTGGACCAGGCAAAGGAAATGTTCTTAACAGCATTATGGTTTTTAAATTTAGGAGCGACATTCTGCATTTGTGACATAGGTATAAAATTAGTTCTTCCAGGCTAGGGAAATAGATACCCTGGGCACACACGATGAAGATCTCAGGATAATCCAGCATAAATTTGAAAAGCCACATGTGGAAGAGCCTGCTTGTAATCCCAGTGAGGAAGAGTCAGAGACAAGAAAATCCTCAAGTTCACTGACCAGCCTCCTGGGCCTACTGGACATGGAACAGGTCAGTGAGAGACCATGTCTCAAAAAATAAACCAAAAAATGGTTGATAGCGCTTAAGGAACAACATCCAAGGCTGTCCTCTGGCCTCCACAAGCATGTGCCCACCTGTTCTCTCTCTGTCTCTCTGTCTCTGTCTCTGTCTCTGTCTCTCTGTCTCTCTCTCTCTGACACACACACACACACCTATCGCATACATTATAACCAAGTTAAAAGTGGCGATTGTGTTCCAATCTTCTAGAACAGTGAGATATTTAGGGGACACCAAGTAGACCTAACCATAGTGTACTAAGTTTTTAAAGACAAGAAATGGAGAAGACATGGTTTGGTTTCAGCACCAAGGAAAGAAGAAACAGACCATTCCATGTGGAGTCATTGAGTGTGTTACGCCAGGGTCCGGCGTTCTGGAGATCACTCTTGAGTTACATGGTGTGTGCCGTGGTTTGCCAGGCTTCCCTGTGTGTACACTTAGCAAATCGTTCAGGATTGTCCTTCTCGTGAAAGGCGGCATGTTGGACCCTCATGGAAAGGCTGCCTATTTCCCTGTATGTAAACTACAAATTACTTGCCAACGATGTCTCCCAAATACTTAAAGGAAATGCACAGAAAGCAAGAAATGAGTGAACTTTTTTAGAGTTCAAAATGTAAAACGGATGGGCTAGTTGGCTAGGTAGGAAAAGGGGCTTGCTGCCGAGCTCGACAGCCCACACGATGGAAGGAGAGAACCAGCTGCTGCAAGTTGTCCTCTGACCTCCATATGACATACACATGCTCTTGCATGCACATGTACACGTTTGCACGCACACATACACAGGTGAATTCTTTAAAAAAAAAAAAAAAGTTTAATGACAAAATAAACCCTCCCATGGAGTTAGTTCTTCCCTGAATAAATAATTAACATTTTGATCAGCTTAATAAAAATAAACATTTTCATCAGCTTTTGCTTAGCTATTGATATCAGTAATTCTTTTTTATTAAAAAAAATTTTTATTCATTTACCTACCAACCACAGATCCCCCTCTCATCCCTCCTCCCACTCCCCGTCCCCACCCTCCCCCTCCACCCACCCACCCCCAACCCCTCCTTCAAAAGGGTAAGTCCTCTCATTAGGGGCACAACAAAGGCTGGTACATTCAGTTGAGGCAGGACCAGCCCCTCCCCTATGTATCAAGGGCAAGCAATTCTAAGAAGTGGTGACAAAGCTCCAGCTAGCATTCTGGGTCTTAAGGATTGTGTTCTGGGGGATTTTCACCTGTTCCTTCGTTGGCGTGCAAGGGAAATGCAGAGTTGGAAGGCTTGTGCAGACATGCTCTGGGTGTCGTCTCTGCCTCTGGGACTTGTCAGCGTTTTAGTGGAGTGGGTTTCCTGAGGTTCCCGCTCCTCCACAGAGCAGTAATGTCTTCCTGATGGAGAGATGCTAATCAGACCTTTCCCAAGGGAGCCTCAGATCCACACAGCTCCTCTCCTCCAAACACGCACTGCCTTTGTAGAGAAGGAAAAATTAAGCCTGTTTTATTGTTTGTTCATTAACTTTAGGCTGAAAAAAATGTGAATAAAATGGGGAAAAAATGGAAATAAAAAGTGACTGTAACTGGGTGTGGTGTGCACGCCTTTAATTTCGGCACTCGGGAGGCAGAGGCAGGTGGATCTCTGTGAGTTCAAGGCCAGCCTGGTGTGCAGAGGGAGTTCCAGGACAGGCAAGGCTATGCATAGAGAAACCCTGTCTCGAAAAACCACCAAAACAAACAAACAAACAAACAAACAAACAAACAAATAAAAGTGATTGTAAAGGAAATTGTATTGTCTACCTCAAAGGCACAGCCCCTCCCCCATAAAGTTCTTAGTTTTGAAGGTTTTTTAAAAGCAAGATGATAAGTCACATCGAGTTAAGAAGGAAATGTTAAAGGCTTCATAGCCTCTTTTTACTGCTGTTTTGACAGGGTGACCAGGTAGGTGAAGGAATTCAAACATATTTGCCATCTTTCTTTTTAAAAATTTTTATTGTATGTGGGTGTTTTGTATTGCAGTGCTCAAAGCAACCAGAAGAGGGCGTCAGATCCAAGAGTGCTGGGAATGGAGCCCGGGTCCTCTGCAAGAGCAACAGACACTGTGGCCTGCTGGGCCATCCCTCCAGCCCCAAGATCACTCTTGATGTTCTTTTGAGCAGGATGAGAAATACTAGGAAGAGGGGGAAAAAATGTTAAGTGGTTGGATGTTCAACCAGCAGATGGCAGAGAGCATTGTGATTTGTTTTTGTTTGTTTGTTTGTTTTTGTTTTTTAAAAGTCAAGGAACTCTGTCCTGGGCCCTGAACAAAACACCAATACTGTCAGTGGCCAAGGTAGATTATGGGAGAGATGCTTTTGACCAGTGTTTTTTAACCATCCTGATGCTGAGACCCTTTAATACAGTTCCTCATGTTGTAATGACACCCTCTCCCCCCCCCCGCCCCCGCCCCCCGCAGCCATAAAATTATTTCCTTGCTACTTCATAGCTGTAATTTTGCCACTGTTATGAATTGTAAATATCTGATACGCGACCCCAGAGGGGTCATGACCCACAGGTTGAGAACCACTACCTTGAAGACACACATTCCTTCACTTCCAAGCAGACAGCTGTGCACTGTCGAGACATCCCTTAACGAGATTAGAAAGGCGAGCCAGGGAAGGGCAGCTCCGTGAGGAGCGGTGTAAGGTGTGGAAGACAGAGAGAGCAAGTTGGGAAGGAGAAAGAGAGGCTTCGCTGTGGCACAGAGGGCCAAGAACAGAACAGACCTTTTTTTTTTTGGCTCAGTTTCTACATTAGCATCAGCTGGTGGGCACCTGGGGAGCTTTTTAAAATGCTCCCACGTAGGCACAGTGCCAGCCAATTAAATCGGAGCCTCTGGGGGGGCAGAGGCCCGGGCTTGGTATGTTGAAAAACTCTCCCCCATGGGATTCCTTTGGGCGTCCGAGGCAGAAACCCCACTGGTTTTGTTTTGTAGATCAATTATCAACCCGATCAGAAACTGGCAGCCAAGAGCGGGCTGAGGAGGAGGTTCAGGGGTGGATCACTTGACTGGCATGGTTGAGACCCTAGGTTTCATTCCGACATGAGCCACAGCAGCCTTGAAGTTTCATTTTTCTTTTTAGGGTATCTTGTGGGGGGCAGAATAGAATTTGGGGAAAAATAAGATTAAAAGTGTGAAGTGATTTGGGGTCTCCTCTGAGGCTCTTGGGGAAATGTGTGGACACACAGTAGCAGATGTCCTCGGGAGCAGTGCTTTGCATGCAGAGGGTGTATTCACAGGTTTTCAGAGGAAAGCCTCAGGGGTTTCTACTAAATGGTAGTTGTGATGGTCTCCTGTGAGTTCAAATATTGCCAGTCCTTTCCAAGAGAGGCAATGGCCTCCTTGAAAGAAGCCTGATTGACAGCATGGGGCATATATATATATATATCAAGCTATAAACACCAACTTTGTCTTTTTCTGTTTGTTTTGGGGTGTGTGTGTGTGTCCTATTTTTGTTGAAATGTCAACAAAAGTGCCTGGAAAATATATTGGCCTCCCAACTGTGGGAAAGCAACTGCCCTTGGCTAAATTGACCCATGATGCCCCTTGTTAAATAGTGTTGTCAACCTCCTCTTTCCCAGCACCATGCACACCTATCCCCTTGCCGTCCCACACTTCTTCCCTGACTCCCTGAGCACCTCAGACCACATCCTTGCCACCCAAGGAGCAGCAGCATCCTGAAGAGTTTTCCTTTCTCCTCTGTCTCCTAGCTGGGCCGGCTTGGTGATCAGACAAGAGGGAATTGTATGAGAACAGGTTATTTTCACATCCATCCCTCTCCTCCGTCGGGAGTCGGATGTGTGAATTTATATTGGATTGTGCGATTCTCGACCTTGCCCCATCCCAGCCTGCAAGGGAGTCATTTCAAACACTTCCCCTGGTCCCAGCTGGTGGAGCAGTGAGATTCAGTGTGTTATTAACCTGTCTCGGAGTCACAGATGGCCTTTCTTGAGAACAGTTCTGCTGTGGTTTTTTTTTGATGGGATACTGATGTCAGGGTTGCATTCAGACCAGAAATCCTGTCTTAGAGGCACTGGGTTTATTTTAAACACGTGGGTCCCTACCTCTGTCCTGTTGATGTGTCTGCTTTGACACACCTTTATCTCTGAAGCCCATGGCTGGCATTAGGACTAATGACATGTATGTACCCTGGCAGTGTCATACTGACAGCTTCTCTAGTCCCCTCCAATCTCTGTGCTCACCTTATCCACCCTTTCCTGCCTCTGATGTCTGGCAGCCTTAAATGCATGTACTGTCTCCATGGTGAATGCTGTGTCATGAAAACCACATAGAACACTCCCTGGCAGATGTATGCATTTTCTTACCTATCAACAATCTCAGCCTGTGCACTGAAAATATCATCTTCCCCCAGATGTGCTTAGGTGACTGTTTTGATCATTATAAAGCATTATTGGAAACGTTACTTTAGTCGTGGTCTGGTAGGACAATGAAATGGGAAATATGGTGGCCACTGAGGATGTTTGGGTTTTGGAAGCAGCTCCCTTCAGACCTGGTATTTTAGATTTTGTTTGTTTGTTTGATGTCTGTTTTGTTTTGTTTTTTTCGGGACAGGGTTTCTCTGTGTAGCTTCAGAGCCTGTCCTAGAACTCGCCCTGTAGACCAGGCTGCCTTCGAACTCACAGGAATCCTCCTGCCTCTGCCTCCCCAGTGCTGGGATTAAAGGCGTGCACTACCACCGCCCTGCTCAGATCTGGTTTTTTGGAAAGGATGTTCACCCTAGGAGAAAAAAGGTCAAAAGCTAAGGTCTTCATTTGAACTCAGTGTATTGAGATATGTTCAGTCACTCACACAGAGAGGCTGTGAGTGTAAGAGAAGCTGGACAACAAGCCTTGGCCCATTTGGGGTTGACTCATACTTTCTTGACTTTGGACCTGCCTAATGGGTTCTGGATCCTGTACGTCAGTCTCATCCCTGCTTTGACCAGTGGCTACAAGGAGCCCTGGATTGACTAGACGTCAGTGTTTCCTCCTGTGGACTTGGAGAGTATTTACCTAGAAAAACTGTAAAATAACCGTGCAAGTTCCGGTCAGGTCCTCTGTGGAATGATGTGGATTGAAAGC
The DNA here is from genome assembly GCF_007827085.1 of Peromyscus californicus insignis. Lineage (NCBI taxonomy): Eukaryota > Metazoa > Chordata > Mammalia > Rodentia > Cricetidae > Peromyscus > Peromyscus californicus. Next base: position 17,419,996 of record NW_026294491.1, on the reverse strand, counting down.
CACATTCACTGCAGAGTGTAACACTTGAAGGTGTGTATATACAGTTTCAGAAAACTTAGCTGACATGTCCATATCCTTCCATACCTCAAGCCTTGCAATTCTGCCTGCACTGTGTGGATGGTGTCCTCCCATGGAAAATTAGAGAATACAATGAAGTTTTAGGATTACAGACCATAAGGACCATGAGGTGCTGTGATGGTTAGAAGACAAACCCTGGACATGCCTATGAGGGAGTCATCTAGAAGACTAACCCTAACTCTTATCTATGGACAACAGTATTGCATGGGCTGGAGTCCTGGATGGAATGAAATGGGAAAAGGCAATTGAGATCTAGCTGCCATAACTTTTTGCTTCCTGGTGTGGACGCAATGTGGCCAGCTTCCTCCAGCTCCTGCTGAGGTATCTTTCCCGCTCATGATGGACGACACCCTTGAACTATGAGTCAAAATGAGTCCCTTCTTCCTTAAGTTGCCCGTGTTGGGGTATTTCATCACTGCAACAACACCACTATCTAATGCAGGTCCCTCTTTCTTAAACTGGAGGATTACTCTTTCCCCTCCCCTTTGTCTAGACATTCAAAACAGTAAACTATAACAGCAGGATAAATTCTACATAGCACCCTCCAAAAAAGCCCCGGAAATACCCGTCTGTCTAACTTCAATCTCAGAAAAGACAACATGTCACTTCCCTGAGAGATAGTCGAGACTCGGGAAGAGAAAATGATGCCTATGCTGTAAGCAGGACTCCTGGATCGCACTGTGCCTTGAGCAGCAGACACCTCCAAAATGTCACTTTTAACTCTGTGGCCAACCAGCTGAACATTCGCCTTGGTCGCATCTACCCCGGACAAAATGAGTCTTGATGCTCACTGTTAACTACTATTGTAAAGCAATCCTGAAGACATTACCTTTTTAGATTAGATAGGTTTGGTTGTTTTGTTTTTCAGTCTGGTACCCCCTGATAATCATCTTCTTGTGCCTTTGATCACATAGAGTAGGACCAAGAAGAGTTGTTTTTCTTTTCCCCTCTGGGTTTCAGGGATGTCTGCCATCTTAAATACTGCTCTGACATCTTCAGCTTGCTGAATCATTGCCTCTGCCCCTGGGAGGCCCGCCATTCCTTCCCAAGGGTTTGCTCCTAGAGACAAGTGATTACTTATGTATTAGGAGCTTAGGTGTTCCGTGGCTTGGCTTTTTTAGATAAACCCCTGTATTTGCAGAGGAAGTGTGCAGCTAAGCCCGTGAGCAGGAACTTTCATGATGGGTCTGCCGGGAGGAATTGGGAGGCTGTCTGTGTGTTGGGTGATGTTTTAGGATGAAGCCATCCACCGCTGATTTTTCTGAGCTGTGATTTCAGCTTTCTTCTGGCTCCTGTCCCATGCTCTCAAGGCCGCCTTAGAAGCTTTTGCCCCAGAGCTGTTGTCTATGTCAGAAAGACAAGCCCAAGGAGTTTTATAGAGACTAATCACAGATGTGCCTAAGAGACAAGGGTGGATTTCCAAAGGAATCGTGTACTCAGGGAGGCAATGCAGGCTGTTGGAGTGAGGTCTCTTTGGTTAATTAAGGTCAGACTCCATAAAGTGGATGCATTACAGTTGCCGGGCGAGAAAGCTTTCCGGAAACAGTGTGAAATACCATCATGTATCATTCATTAGTGCTGATGGAGGAAGCAGTCCTTCAGGAGGGAAGACCTCGGATGACAGCTCGAGCTGGAAGCAAATGATGTTGATGAAGTCGAGGAGGGTCCCCAGCAGGCACAGAACGCAGCCGTGATGGTGAGATCCGCAAGGCCCACTGTGACTCACCTAAGCGTTTGCCTGTCAGGTGGAAGTTTCTAGTTAGTGCAGGACCCCGAGAGATTCCCTCCATCCCTGTCAGATCATCTTAGAGGATTTGGAAAGAATGTGGTGAAAATATAGACAGGTGTGCAGTTTATTACAGATGCGGACGCCTTTCAGGTAAAGACAGCCCTGCAAATAACGGCCAAGCTTTTAACTCTCGGACTAAGAGGCTAAGAGCTTTGAAAGGCCACAGCAACAGACCCTGGTGGTGTTTATGTCATGCATCCGTCTTTTGAAAGTGGAATCTAATAGGTTGATTCTTGTTGTTAAAGATTTATTCTTAATTATGAGTATGTGTATTTGTTTGTGGGGCGGAAGGGCCTGTCTGCGTGCATGCAGTACCCATAGAAGCCAGAAGAGGGCATCAGATCCCTTGGAACTGGAGTTATGGGTGCTTGTGATCCTCCTGATACAGATGCTGGGAACCAAATCCAGGTCCTTAAGGAAAAGCAATGCGTAGTCTTCACTGCTAAGCTCTCTCTCCAGCCCTATACTGACCCTCTCCTGATACAGTTAAGTTCTTTGTGGCCTGGTGCTGGTAATAAGTGCACTGTCACCCACCTTGATGGGACTTATCTTTGGATTTTAGTTAATTCATTTTGTTTTGTCTTCCCTTTTATGAGACAGGGCCATGCAGGTCGCTCAAGGTAGCTCTGAACTTACTATGGAGACCAGGCTGGCTGTGAACTCATTAGGTTCTCATCATAGAAACTCATTATTTGCACCAGCCAAGGCTGGTTTAAACTTGTTTCCTCCTGCTTCCACTCCCTATGTGCTAGGACTCTCAGCACATACCACCCCATCTGTCATTTATATTTTATTGTGAATTAGAATCATCTCACACAGTTCCAGGATGGCAAAGTAGCTCAGTAGATTCTCTCTCTCTCTCTCTCTCTCTCTCTCTCTCTCTCTCTCTCTCTCTCTCTCTCTCTCTCTCTCATGTACACACGCACACACAGTTTTAAAATCCCATATATTTTGCAAGGTGATGGTGGCACATGCCTTTAATCTTAGCACTCAGGAGACAGAGACAGGAGATCTCTGTGGGTTCAAGGCCAGTCTGATTTACAGGTGAGCTCCAGGACACCCAGGGCCATGCAGAGAAAAGCTGTCTTGAAAAACAAAAACAAAAAATCCCATGCATTTTAATTGTGTTATCAGTGTGTTCTGACTAGTATCATTAAAACTGATCCAATTCTCTGGTAAGTATGATCCACAGCCATTAAGTCCTGAATGTTTCAGAGTACACATACTCAGTACCTTACTTCCATCATGTGATTTACAGGCCTAAAAGCCTGGAGTCCATCTTCTTTTCCCATGGACCAAGCTCCAGTGACATGACTGTAAGTCTCATGGCACCCTGCCTGAATTTATAACCCTTGGACCAATTTTTAAGCTACTGGCCACTGGCTGTGTGGTAGCTCCTTTTACTTAAGCTTGCTTTTTCACCCTTGAGTTCTGTGCCTCTTTCTCTCATCTGTTCATCCAAAGCATGCCAGCCAGTTCATTAGGAAAAGTGGGCTGCCCGCAAAGGTGCACCAGACACATAGTAGGACCCTCCGGAGGAAGGGAGAGCCGAGGTGTAGCTTTTAAAAAGGAAAATGATTGAAACATAATTTTAGAGTTATGGCACCCCTGAGCTTCTGGACTTCGTTCTCGGAGCTGCTTTGATGGTAATGCAGGCCCATGGAAGCCGCTAGTTGCCAGTGGAAAAACACAGCAATTTCTGTTTCCCAGCAACTTCCCCCCCCAGTGCATTGGATGATGCCAACTCAGAGGTTTTGATTGCATCACAACTTGCCCGGAAATCTTTCTGTACAGAAGATAGCAGCAGCCAACATGTTCTGTTCCTGGGCTGTGCCGGGCAATGCTGACACCACTTTCCAACGGTTCTCTCTTTAAATCCTTACAACCGCCCTAGCCACAGGTTCACACGGGGCCTGGAAGAAGGCTCAGAGTTAGGAGCACCAGCTTCTCTCGCAGAGAACTCAGGTTTGGTTCCCAGCCCCCACATGGCAGCTCACAACCATTTGTAACTCCAGTCACAGGGCATCCAATGCCCCCTTCTGGCCTCTGTGAGCACTGCATATTTGTGATATATAAACATACATGCAGGGAAAACATCCGTATGCATAAGAAACAAAAAAATCAAATAATTGAAATTAAAAAAGAAAGGATCCCACAGCCTTTTTTTTTTCTATGTGTGAACAGAGGTTAAATAGACTGTTGTGGCCAGATCGCGACCCCCAGAGAGACCACCAAAGACGAGCATGCCAGAATGCAAAAGCAAGGTTTAATTCTGGATATCCAAAAGCAATACAAGCCTAGGCAGAGACTTCGTCCAATACATCCAACACGGTGGAGGCTGGAGGAAGTGCCCGCCTGTCTGCAAGCTCAGTTTTTAAAGGCAGAAACCACAAGGTTACATCATTTAGGGGTGCTGGTACAGGTACAATTCTGATTGGCTCGCTTCTAAGGACTTTCTAGAAATCATGGCTTAATCTTATTTCTAAGGGGGTGGTTGCCTGCCACCATTTCTCATTGGCTGCCCTCAGGTGGGGACATTTTTATGGTCAGTTACCCTGGAAACCAGGGTTGGAACATTCTTTGGTCAAACAGTTACCTAGGGAACCAGGGAGAGGACATTCCATAGTCCGGCAGTCATTACCTCGTGACTACCTTGTGACTCTGTACTTTTACACTTCCTGGTTTCTGGAATCTGGACTGACTGGTTTCAGTAACTCATGGCCGGTACCTAAAAGGAGAAATCTTAGGCCTTAGTTTTAGGGTGAAAGCATTTTGGTCTTATTTCTAAGATGGCTCATTTTGGTCTCACAAGACCACCAAGGCCATTTGGGAATTGGCACCCAGAGTCCTGTGGGACCGTGTTTGGCCACCCACATCTTCTTTCCAGCCCACAGGGGACTGAAGCTCACGAGACTTAGCTGGTTGCTGGTAGAAACAGCAGACTAGGAGCAGTGGGGAACGGAAATGATGCAGCCATAGGAGAAATGCACTGCCTGTCAACCCTGAAACAGAACTCACAGCCTAGCGCCAGAGCCCTGGGGAAGAATCCACCAGCCTGGACCTCTTCCCTTCTGGCTCCCTTTTCCTCTGCAACTTTTCTCCCATTCTTCAGCCTTCACTGTTCCAAGATGACACTGACATAAAGGTTGTCACAGGGAGGGCATCTCCCTCAGGTTCGCATTAACAAGACCAGTTGGAACTTGTTAAATTCCAAGGGCAGACTTTAGCAAAATAAGCAACGCTTTGAACATTAGCAAACTAGCTGTATTCTAGGCTTGAGTACTCTCAAGCCCTTTTGTTCCTCCGTTTCCTCTGACACCTATGTGTTAGCATGGTGAGCACGCATGGTCCTTTGCAGTACAGAATCCCTCTACTTCCTTTGCGTAGAGACCATGCCTGTTGCATGTGTGAATGTTTCATCCCACTGAGATCTCGGTAGTCCTTGCTTTAGCCCTTTTCCTGCATCTGCAGCTTGGTGCTAACTTTGCCTACCTCATCTTCTGTCTTGAGGAGACAGCATTCTCACCCTGGCAGAGTATTTATGACAAGCCACAGCTAAGGCTGAGGTAGAGAGAGCCCCGCTTCCCCAGGGCACATAGGATGAACTTTTAAGAGTTCTGCTGCTTTCTTGAGTGATCGGCCTCAAGAAAGGATACCAACCAATGCCTGCCCTTTGACTAGAAAAATAGAGAGCTCTGAGCTGTAGCTCATAGACAAAGACCCGAGCAGGTAAATCAGCACATGGCCCAGGCCTGGAGTCAAGGGTAGCAGAGAGAGGAAACAAGCATAATTTCCTAGTCTGTGGTGGAGGGGGTGCCACCGGACAGCACAGTGGTGTTCGTCAAGCCTGGCAGCAGAAAGCACAGAGTCAATCTGAGGAGGTGGGACTTGGGCAGATGGTGACAATCCTTGGGTTGAGTCTTTAGGACAGGACATGAGCTCCAGAGAAACTTGGACAACGTAAGAGACATGATGTTGGCTGTTGGAGGTCAGGGTGTTGCAGGAACTGGTTGGTACTGGATTGCCCTAATGGTGACAGTCCCTCTATGGTGGGGACTCCCAGCAAGGAGACCAATAGATAACCAAGGTGACAAGTGTTTCGATGGCTTTAAAGCGATCTTTTATAAGCTATTATATAAACGCTAATAAAATACAAATGTTAATCATGCTAAAAACCCCTCAGGCATCAACTCCTGTTGGCTGCCCGATTGCCTCTGGGTTTAAATTAGGCTTGTTTCAGCATCTGTGGTGAATTGAAGGGTCTCCTGATGCAGCAGGGTGAGAAATGAACAGTTACTCTTCACAACTGCTTGTCTGTATTGGGAATTTTTCAATTCTCTGTAGCCAAAGCAGAAAGAAAGGGCAAAATATGAGACAATTACTATGTGCAATGTTCAGTTTGAAATTATGGGGTGAATTAAAGCAACTATTATTCTCATTAATTAGTTTTATAGTGAGTAGGCTCGCTAGGATAATTGGATTGTATGTGGTATTTTTAATAATGAAAATTCGCTTTTTACTCCGGTTTTATGTATTGGGCTCTCTTTTATTTCATTTTTTTTAGTTTTATTTTATTTATATGGGTATTTCTTTCTCCTGTGTGTATATATCTGTGTACCACATGTGTAAAGCATTTAAGGAAACCAGAAGAGGAAGTCAGGTACCTTGGAACTGGTTTACAGGTACTTGTGAGCCACCATGTGGGTTTGGGGACACAAACCCTGGTCCTCTGCAAGACCAGCCAGTGCTCTTAACTGCTGAGACATATAGCTGTTTTTTTGTTTGTTACTCTATTGGCTCTTTGCTCTTTTGGGGGGCCCACCACCCAGTTCCCAAATAAATCACGTGGAGACTTACTCTTACTTAAAAATGCCCAGCCTTAGCTTGGCTTGTTTCTTGTCAGCTTTCCTTAACTTAAATTATCCCATGTATCTTTTGCCTCTGGCTTTCTACCTTTCTCTATTCCTATATATCTTTTCTTTCCTTCTTATTTCATGTCTGGCTGGGTGGCTGGGTGGTTGGCCCCTTCTTTTCTTGCTCCTCGATCTTCTCCTCCCAGATTTCTCCTCCTATTTATTCTCTCTGCCCACCAGCCCCACCTATCCTTTCTCCTGCCTTGCTATTGGCTGTTCAGCTCTTTATTAGACCAATCAGGTGTTTTAGACAGGCGCAGTAACAGAGCTTCACAGAGTTAAACAAATGCAACATAAAAGAATGCAACACATCTTTGCATCCTTAAACAAATATCCCACAGCATAGACAAATGTAACATGTTCTACAACAGAGTCACCTCTCTAGCCCTGAACTGGACTTTCTTATTAAGATCTAGCTGGAAAATAGTTAAACAACAGCAGCAACAATGAAACTCAAACATTTGCACACACCAACCCAAAGGAAGCTCTTCCTTGTTGTGTTGTTGGAGAAATGTAGCTTGGTGTTAATATGTAACTATTTTCTGTGTACGGATATGGTCACATTTCCCTGACTTGCTCATTTTGACAAGCAATTTAAAAACCTGCTCGATGAGATGATGTCATTACTTGCGGTATAAGTTTTAATAACACCATGAGCTCCTTCTGTGGCTGATTTTTTTTTATTTCATTTGTTTTATTATTATTATTATTTGGTAATTATGCCTTCAATTTGCGCGTTAGGCACAGACACTCTGTATGTGGACGCCAGCAACTTCAAATAAGGAGGAAGATTTCTTCTCCTAGACGGCCAGGTCAAGTTCAAGTGCACGGAGGCAGCCTTTTGTCTGTCTCATGAAAGCGTCATCCAGGATGTCCTACTTCCGGCAGAGCCAAAAGGCGACCTATTTTTGTCCTAGTGCTTTGAATGGCCCTTCTCTCTGACAGGGACTGCCCTGTAAGCTGACCTCCCTGGATTTCCTCCCTGTTGTAAAGGAAATGTTCTTCCTGTCCTTATCGACGCTGGATTCCGATTTCACGAGGCTCTAGGAGGCCACCCAGACACAGGCAGGATCCTCACCAGGCTGGTGAGGCTGGCATTCATAGGAACTGAAGGGCCGGTCTGCAGGATGAGAAAGGTGCCATGCTAGCCTCTCTCTGCTTCCTGCTTCCTTTCTGGGAGTTATGCTTTTTCTCCTAGCCTTGTCTTCCAGTGGCTATGAAAGAATCCATGTGAATGTCCTACAAGATGGAGAGCAGCATTTTCCAGAAGACGCAGTTTCTGCTCCCATGTCAGCACCACAGTTCGGCTGTTATCATCCAACTGCTATTATGATTTGAGATGGGACAAAAATACATCAGAGGCAGTCAGCTCCATGTACGTGCTTTCAGAGCAGGGAAGGGAGTGGTGGGTAGGAATGATTTTAAATAGACCTCATTTGCACAGCAGCTGTGTGATGTTGCTGGGCTTGAAAGGATGAGAAACTAAGGCTGCCGGTCGGGAAGAAGGTTCCGTCAGGAAAGGACTCGCCACACAAGCATGAAGACCTGAGTCTGAACCCAAGCCTCTATGTGAAAAGCCAGAGGTGGTGATGAACACTTGCGATCCCAATGCAGAGGAGGCGGAGACCTAAGGATTCCTGGTGCTCACTGGCTAGCCAGTCCATCCCAACAGGCAAGCCTCAGTACACAGTGAAAGACATTGTCTCCAAAACTGAAGGTGGATGGTGGCTGGGAAGGGGTGACGTGTGGGGCAGTTCTCTGACCTCTGCATGGATGCACACACCCCACAAAGATGTAAACCCATAAAGCAGTCACATTCAGCCTGAACGCATTTCTATTTCTCTCTTGTTTTCTTTCTTTACTGTTACCAAACAGTGTCCAGGTTGGCATATATCAATACTGATGGGGCTATCCAGCATCATTGAGAACATTTGGCCATGCAAATGGTATAAACAGTGATGTTACTATACTCCAGCAACAATCACAGTCAGAAATTCTATTCCTGTTTAACAGTATTTTCTTTAGTTTCCAATTTAGTTGATCTAGTGTCAGGGGAAGGTCCCTTAGCTGTCTATCCCAGCCCATCTTCTAGAACCTACCGAGGCCCAAAGTCCTTGCTGTTTCGCCTTGACATTTTCAATACCCAATATGTGAGAGAATGCGCAGATCAACCAGAGGCTTTGCTTCGATACCCTTTGAGAGCAGAGTACTATGATGAGATTTTTAATGGCTGGAAAATGTTTTTAAGTGAAATACTAAATCTGAACTTGGGAGAGTTAGGTTGTTATGGAAGAGGGCCAGAGGTCTCATTCTCTAGAGAACATCCATCTAGAGTGATGACAGGGAGAAGAGACCTACTCTGTGCTGCCAGTCCTTCACAAGCACATTGTGGCCGCTTGTTATTATTATTCATAATACTTGATTCAGGAATAAAGTGGGCTCGGGGTGAAACAACTGGCCGGCGCATTCGTAACTAGTTAACATTGAAACCGAGATTCAAATGATGATTGTTCCCTTTCTGAACACGCCCCCTGTGTAATTGGCACTTCCCCTGGACTTCATTTTGATGAGTTTTCTTTGAAGCAAGCAGTAGCTGGCTTATACAGGAGTTCATCTGAGGCTCTCTGCTGAGAGGACCTGGGGTTGACAGTGCCATGGGGATCCTAGGGGATATCTCAAAATGATTTATCTGGATGGGTGTGACAACACACTCCCTCAAAACCTCTGAATGGCTCCTCATCCTGAACCCGGCTCACGGGAAATTTGCTGACAGCCCTTCCTTACAAAATGAGTAAGAAGAACAATAAATTAAGAACCTGCAGACTCCCAAGTCTATAGGCAGCCTACCTGCAGTTGAAATGAATGGTAAAATCTTTAGAAATACGGTATACATATAAGACCTTGTATAATTGGAGTAAGCTTGAATTCTCTGGATGTCGAGATAGACTGGCTGAAGTTTTAGGGTAATATTCTGTAAAAACTTCATTGGGAATTCATCGTCTTCGGGGCTAAGCAAACCAACCCCAAGTCTCTCTTTACCCCTTATTCCTTGGGGTTTTTTTTAAAAAGACATTTACTACAAAAAGGGAATGGTCTCTCTGTTGCCTCTTCAGTTCTCTTGGGCTAGTGTATCAAGAATGCTGAGTGTGTAGAATGGGCTGTTTTCCATGGGAACAAGCTAGCAGAGGAGCCTGGGGACCCTTGAGCATTGCTTCCTTCTTTGGCCGTGGCTTTGATATCTCTGCAGCTCCTCTCTGCCACTGTTAGATTACACCCTTTGTCGGCCCTTCTATTAGAACACGGATCCATGGATAGGACACCCTGGGCTGCCTGAGATTATTCCCACTACTGAAGAACTCTTTGGAGCCCAGCGTTGGTTTAATCTCAGTGCTTAGGAGGTAGAGGCAGGTGGATCTCTGTGAGTTCAAGGCCAGCCTGGTCTACAGAGTGAGTTCCAGGTCAGGCAAGGCTACACAGAGAAACTGTGGCTTGAGAAACAAACAAAAAAACAACTCTTGGGAAGTGACTGATCCTAGCTCCTAGCTGCACTTGAAGCTCAGCCACTGTGCTCTTCCTTGCCAGACCCTCCGCCCCAAGGAGCAATGTCAGTTGCTTTGAGGAAACCACAACACCCAGAACCAGTAGTTCTAAGGGCTGCACACTGTGCGGTTAGACCAGAATCAATAAGGCTCCTGCTGGGTGGGGTGTGGATGGCAGAGGGACAGTGCCTTGAAGTCTGTCCCTGGGAAAGGATGGCAGAAGTGTGCTCCAGAGCTGGCAGATCTACTCCACTTTGCTCTGTCCTCGATGCTGGGGATAAATGTCACCTCCTTACTTCCACAAAGCAATGGAAATTCAGCAGGTCCAAAGATAACGTTGTAAATGGTTTTTGCAGAACCATGTTTTATTTCTTCACTTTATTCTCCTCCGAATGCAAGTCCTTCTGCAGAATTCATGGAGCAAAAGCTTCCAGGGTGCACTGAGGCGACACCACTGTGTGTTTAGACATGACCTTGCTGTAGGCACTTCGGTGGATTCTCAGTGCTGTGAAAGATGGTAGAAACCTTGGGGATATGCTTGTCAAGTCCTTCAGTGTTGGCAAAACCCACTCAGTTTCTCAAGTGACTTTTCTTTTTGGGGCAAGGCTGAAGGGGGACGTCAGACACATCAGCAAGCAGCCAGCCATTAGAGCAAATAGCCGACAGATTCATACAAGCACTTGGAGGTGCGCAAAGGCCGTGCGATGCGAGCATGCCAGTGCACGTGACTCAGGCACCAGTGGATTGCAATGGTTTGGTATTAGTGTTTATGGGAGTGCGAAGACATGATAAGAGGCAGGAGACAGCACTCTCTCTGATTGTGTGTGTGTGTGTGTGTGTGTGTGTGTGTGTGTGTGTGTGTCCGTCCGTGTGTCTGCGGGCGTATGCGCGCATGTAGGGGGTGGAGCTTCTGCTTTGCTCCTGCCCTGTGATGTTCTGAAGCACTAATGTAGCTTCCGTGGTACGTAGGCCCCAAGTGTTTCTGAAAGACATCTCTGCAGCAATAGATGGAACACCGGAGAGGTGACTTGAATTCCTGTTCTAGTGTGACCAAATTCTAGAACAATGACCTTGGGAAGGCACGCCATCTTCGATGCTCCCCTGCTTGACTTTGCTGAGCAGTCATATGCATTTGCTGGGAAATGTTACAGTGAACCCCAAGTCGAGTGGCCTAAACAATAGAAATGGATTGATTGCCCCATGGTCCTGGACGAGCTGGCCAGTCTGGTTACCTGTGAAGGTGCTCAGCAGAGTCTGTTCCCTGAATGTCACCTAGCTTATGGAGGTTACAGTCTCCAGTATTCCACGGATCTTAGATGTATCACTACAGGCCATGTCTCCATGACTCAAAGGGACATGCATTAGTTCACTCAGGGGTCACTCTTGTTCCAAGGCCTGGAAAGATGGTTTAATGCTTAAAACTCTTGCCATATGGAAGGACCAAATTCCCTAGAACTCATAAATACTGGGTATGTACAATAGCCTGCCTGTAATTCTATTCTTTCAAGAGGGAGGCCAGAGCGAGCTGGCCAGGGAAGACTAGCCTCATTGGGGCATTGTGAGTTTGATTGAGAGCCCCCATCTAAAAAAATAATAATAAGGTGAATGAATAATTGAAGATTTCTGATGTCAGCCTTGGGCATGCACATGTACATGCACCCATGTATACACCCATATATTATACACAAACATATATGAAAAGGAAGAAAAGGAGAGAGAGACTGACTCTTGTTCCAATCAGGTTCCATCCTGAGACTTAGTGCTCTCGTCTTTCAGAAGGTTGGTAATGCCTCTCTACCACACAGGTCTATACCAGAATAAAGGGAGAAAAAATCTGCACATGCAGATGTTTTGTGAAATAGGATGTGCAATGCTTTTATTCTTATTGCTTTCCAACTCAGAAGGCGTTGAATATCTATCTGTTCCATTTCTTTTAAGTCCCTCTGCTACCCTTGAATTCCACTATGTTGGAGCCCCATCCATCTTTCCAGATGTTTCCTACTGTATCCCCTGAGGTATGGATTGCTGTAGCCACAGAGGTCACGGCTTCTGTCTGATTATGTGCTTCTACCCACCCACCCTCCTGCCTCACTTAAAAAACTCTTTCCTCTCCCACTTACCTCGCAAGGCTGAGGATAGCCTACCCTGGCTGAGTAGTCTTCATATAAGTTGATATTTTCCCAGGGTGTGCTGAAGCTAGCTCACACTGGCTAGGTGGAACTGATTGCTGTCACATATTCACTAATACCCCAGGCAGTCTGAAACCATCTATGATATTAGATACAGCCTAGAAACTGATGAGCACTACAAATAGTCTCCCCTCTTCTCCTCCTCCCTCTTCTCCTCTCCCCTCAAATTTTCCTTCCCTCTCTTCTCTCTCTCTCTCTCTCTCTCTCTCTCTCTCTCTCTCTCTCTCTCTCTCTCTCTCTCTGATGCAGCCGTGACTTGTGCTGTGTTTTGAGTCCCTTGAAGCCAAGTGAGGCTAAAGGGCCCTTGTTGTGCATCAGTTCAAGGACACAGAACTGCCTTGTTTCTCACGGTACCGACCTCACAGAAGACGCTAAGGGATGCTTGTTGTCGGGAAAAGGAGAGAAACCCGATAACTCATATTTACTGAGCCTACTCAGCACCAACGGGTGTGCTGTAGAGCCCTTTTACAGAGGGTAGCAGAGGCTTCAAAACGCTAGGAGCTCTCCCCAAGCCACCTACTTACCTCTGTAATCTGAACTCTTCAGCACTGCATGAGATCTTCGACCCCAGACGTCTGCCATCTAGTCAAGCTGCCACTGTCACCATGGCCCTGTTGGGTGTTGGAGATATGCCTTGAAGGGCTGGCAAGATGGCTCAAGATGCTTGGTGCTCACAACCCTGGTGACCTGAATTTGAGTCCCAAAACACACATAAAGGCATAGAAGGACAGAAACAAGCCCACAGAGGTGTCCTTTGACCTCAGTGTGTGTATGTGCATGGGCCCGCGCGTGCATGTGCTGTACCGTACATACACATTATACACGCATATCCATTGCACTCACACATAAAATAAAGCTTGCTTGATGAAGCAGCATAGAACATGTACCGTATTTCAAAAAAAACAAACTGGTGCTAAGTGTCACTGTAACAGCTTCTCTATTCCAATAGGTCTGTCATTAAAATTTAGTTTTGCTTTTGGAAGCTGAGTTCTAGGAAATGGCCATGCTTCTTTACACTTGAGACTACTAGTCCACTGTAACGACTAATCTAGATTTTTCTACTTGATGGGACTTAGAATCACCTAGAAGACACACTTCTGGGTGTAGATAAGTTGGGGGTGTCTTCTTAAAGATTTGCTGAGAAGGGAAGACCTACCCAGGATATGAGCAGCCCTGAATGAAAAAGGGGGTGTGGGTCTGTTTGCTGACTGTGGATGCCATATGTTCGCCTCTCCTGTTCTTCCTGCCACACCTTCCATGCCGTGATGGGCTGCATCTGTGAACTGTGAGCCAAAGAAAATATGCCCCTTCTTAAGTTCCTTCTGTCAGAGCCAGGAGACAAGTAACGGGTCCCTGTCCCAGGAGCCTTGTGCACACATCCGATGGCATCTACCCATAGCCTCCTATGGGGATAGCATGGAAAGTCAGACTCTTCCCAAAGTCTCTGTCTTCCCATGGGCACCAACTCTGAGACCCGGCGTGGATAAAGATGAGCTCTTTTGGTCAAATCGGTCCCCCACAGCATCATGGAACAAGGCTGGAGCCGCTAGCCAAAATTTAATCTCCAAATAAACTGTGACTATGGGTTCCACGATGTATGCATGTGCTCAGTTGGAGAGGAGCCTTGGCCTAAAAGGAGAGTTTTCAAAGGAATAGGTAATCAATTCTTCTCTTCCTCTAGAGCAGGAAGCTGCTTCCAGTAAATACGAAGTAGGCCACGCAGGAACCCTGCAGCTCTCTGCAGCTCGCCGGGCCGAGGTCACAGGAGGCAGAAGCGGCCTCCCAACAGATCAGAGAAAACGCACAGGTCACTATCACTGTCCCTGCCGGGCGGTCAGAGGAAGGAAGAGTCGCAGCTATGGAAATAGGTCCAACATCTTATGAAATGGAAAACTAATGAACGTCAGTAAAGACGTCTTCTAGCCTCCCTGCTCTGCTTTGTAGTGCCAGGGTGGTTCTTAGGCACACTGTTCCTTCCAGCTGGAGAGAAAGGAAGGCCGTGAAAGCCATAAGCCTTCTGACTTGTTTAAGGAGGAAATAAATTCTCAGTGTTTGCTGGTGTCTTATGTGTCTCTCCACTGTGCTGTGGCTTCCTGTCACCCTTTGGTTCTCTAGGTCTCTCCAGTCCTCAGCTCCCCTGTAGTATCATGATTGTCTTCATTTTGGAGACGCTGGACATCGACATTGGCACCCAAGATGGGGTCTTGTTTTAAAGTTTATTTATTTGCTTATTTCTTGTCGGGGGAGGAGCTCTCGGATGGCCACAGAGAGTGTTTGGAGGCCCAAGCATGACCCCCAGTAGCCACTTTTCGCATTCTGTGTGTGAGTCCCAGGAATGACCAGGCCCTCCCTTCTGCCTCCAAGATGGGATCTTAATGGGCAGCTCCTGTTGCCCTTTCCAAATGCAACATGAGCTCTCTGCCAGCTGTGTGCACCTGAGTGCTCTCTGTAGTCTCTCTATGCAGTGATGGAAACGAATGGGCTTGGTGCAGGATGCACTGGGGAGCCGGCTCTACCTACCGCTGAGTCTCCTGAGTGCAACGTGAATGTCAGGCTTCCTATTACCACAATTCCTGTTCTGAAGGGAAGAAAACCACACAGCTTTTGAGCTGGGAAAAGGGTCTGAAAATAGTCTGGTAGAGCTCCAGAAGTTTCAGGTGCAGTAATGGAGGTTTGTCACTCCCAAGTGTTTGGGAGGTGAATTATCCTACTTGATAAGTTCAAGGCTGGTGAGAGACCCTGTCTCAAAGAAAAAAAAAACACAAAACAAAACAAAACAAAAGGTGGACAGTAATTAAGGAACGGGACTGAGGGTTGACCCCTGGCCTCCACATACACATGAGCACGCACACATCTGTAAGATAGGGTCCTTTCTCTTAAATGTACAAACTCCACTCCAGTCTCCTTTTCAGCTCGTTCCATTGAGTGATTTCCCATCCCTTCATTTCATTCCTAGGAACAAAGGTGGCAGGGGCCTAATTTTCTGTTGAGATCAGGAGTGGGTGTCCCTTTCTGGCTTTAGGAGGGGAATCCGAGCATGGTGCATCTTGTCCTGGGAACACCTCGGCGTGCAATGACCTTGGAAATCCCTGCTTAATCCTTTGTACACGGGGGCATCATTGGCTCCCATCGATGTCCAAAGATGGTGTGCTTTGACTGGGATGGCACAAGGTTTTAGGTAACCAGGGACAAATAGAAGATCTTTGATATCTTTTAGAAGTCCATCTCCTCGGGGAGAATGCTTCTATCTGAAGCGGTCATAGAAAAGCTTCTATTTTTGCCTCTCCTGCAGAGGCTGGGCTCTCCATTTATCCTCATGCCCCCCATGTCACTGGCTGATGTTTTTAGAAGGTTTTAAAATGAAAAGCCTGCTCTTCCTGTGGCTTTCTCCCCCCTATTTGGGGGTGGGGAGGGAAGCCCTGTAGTCTTTGAACATCCAAGGCACCCTTTTATGTCAAGTAGAAATGGCTGGTGAGGGTTGCCTGTGTGGAGTCTGGCAGAGCTGTGGGCCCTGGGAGAATGCCCAGCCTCTCACGCCTGTGGTATTTCCTGCCATTTGGTAGGGTTGTTTCCGATTACCTTGACTAATGGGTAAAGGTTTGTATTTTAGGCAGATAACTCCCCACTTCCGAAACACTTCTCCTATGCAAGTCTCCACGCCACCCAAGGATCAAGCAGAATTGCTCAATGCCGAAGTAAGTGCATCTAAGTGGCACTTGACTTCCTGGTACTTGTTGGCTTCCATCTCACCTCTTAAAAAGATGTTCTTAGCAGCGTTGCCGATGGCGACAGCTGGATCTCCTGATCTCTTTCCCCTAGATAACCCCTGAATCCAACTTTCAGTTGGGTCTGCCTTGAAAGCACTCTTGATAATGCTGTTTGAGAGACTCAGCCAGCTCCAAGGTCTGTATGCCGTTGGCCACAGCTGCCTGGGAAGAGCTCAAAAGAGCAAGTGGTGTGTGTTTGGGGGGGGGGGGGGGCATCAACAATTGCGTCACTGGGTGTCCTTTTCAACTGACAGTTGTTGCCAAAATGTCTCTGAACCTGTGATCCATCTTCAATCTGGGACTCATGTAAATCCACACTAATCATAGAAATGGATGTAGAGATAGAAGGGGGGCATTCACGAAAAATACCAGCTGCTCCAGATGGATGCTAAGCTAGCCCCATGGGGCTGCCCCGGCCGGCCGGCCGTGGTGAGGAATGCGGCCCCAGGGTGTGATGGAGTCTTCCCTGAGAGGTGGCTTTTTTTTTTCCCAAACCCATTGGCTATGTTCCATTCTGATGGACGAGATAATTTTCTGCTTGAGAAGTCTTTTCCTATTCTTTAAACAAGAAGAGGAGGAGGAAGAAGAGGAAGGGGAAAAGGAAGAAGAGGAAGAAGAAGAAGGAGGAGAAGGAAAAGGGGGAAAAAAACAAAAAGCCTTGACCTCTTTATGGCTGAGAGGCAGAAAAACTCATGTTTTAAAACCCCCAAATGAGCAGCCAGTGTAGAAAGTACCCAGAAATGAAAACACCCAGGCCCTGGTTTCGCTGCCCTGTCAGAGTGCGTCCCCAGCAGGTCCCAGGCTGCCTGACTGTCCCTTCCAATTGTTCCTCTGAACAAACAGGTTGTCCTTTTGAGAGAAACGCTAATGGAGGCAATTGCTGCTGGTAAAGGCCAGTGATCGCATTGGGTATGTTGAAAACACGTCCACTTCCTGTGTTTCCTAGTCTTCTAGTCAGTGATTACACCAGAGAACCTCTATCCATCTCCAGTGTCTGTGTTCTGTCGTTGTCTGATGTGCTGGTGACAGACCCAGGAGACCTGACCAACCCCTTCCTGGATTCCTTGTACAACTTCCCTCGTGACTCAGCCGAGGTAAAAAGCATGAGCACCATGCTCCTCTATTGAGGTTTCTTCATAGAAGTTCCTGCTTCAGGGCATGACTGAAGCGATTTGGGGATCCCTGTTGATGTGCGACACCTGCCTGAGATGATAACTCTTGTAGGGATAGGATAGGAGTTTCCGTCTGAATTCTAGTTTTAGTTTCTCAGTGAGGTCGTAGGCATGAGAGACGGACTAGGTAGGATGGACTTGACTGGTCCTGCTCTGCTGGAGTTTTTAAATCCTTGTTCTCAGCTGGAGTACTTCCTGCAGCCCTATAGGTACAGAGCACTGTGTTCTGCCTTCCCTTAAATGCAGAGTTTCAGATGCAAGCTTTCTTATGATTTAAAATATTACATAAATCTGGGTCTTCCGATCCGCTTCCGAAACAAAGCTTGTTACAGGATAAAACCAGCTCTGGAACATTGCCAGCAGCAATTTTACTTTCACAGTTACATGGTTATGGTGATGGCAGACGCTCATTTTTAAAGCAGTTAAAATACAAAAATGTGTGTTGTGTGTGTGTGTGTATGTGTGTGTGCATGCGCACGTGCGCGCACGTGTATGTATCTATGTCCAAACCATCAGAAATTTAATTTATGGCCATAAAATTATGCTGAGTTTCTACAGAATAGACATTTGACCGACTAAAACAACACAGAATTAGGACTTTCAAATGCTCCACCAATGCCCACGACCTTTAGACATTTACTTTTCAAAATTATGTTACATTAAGCCTATTAAAGAGAATCCAAGAATACTTTTTCATAGCGTGCTCAGAGTAGAAGAACCACCACTCCCTCTAGTGGCCCTTTGTAAATTAACAACACAAGAAATGCCATTAAAATTCCAAACACAGAGAGAAGAAGGAAAGCCCTTGGCTCCAGATGAAATATAATCTAAGGCTAGGACACATAGTTGAGTATGTAGGCCATGGGAAACAGACTTTATACCTTTGTGTATTTCTAAGCACTTCTTGCTCAATCTGCTTCTCCTTCTTCTTTTTGAAGTGTTAGGTCATACATGTTAGTTCCAGTGCACGAGCTTGTGGATGCTTTCAAGCTCTTTGGATTTTTAAACTTGCATTGAGCAAAGCTGCATATTTTCCTTATGGCACTTTGGCTGGGGGAGTCTCCGTGCTCTTGGAGCACAACAGATAGATGATGTAGAGGCAGGAAAGACAGTATCCTCGATTTAAGATAAAGAACCCAAGGGCCAACAGACTTTATGAGTCCCAAGAGAAAGAGCGAGTGTTTTCTTGAGTTATCTGTCACTGTGAATGATACATGAGACACTCAATTGGTCGAAGGCGGTGGCTTCCACTTCACAGTCCTGGAGAACTGAGTCTATGGCCATTGGACCCCTAGTGTTTGGGGCCTGTTTGGAGGTGGTGCCTCACAGTGGGGGTGCATAGCGGAACATTCCGCGAGGCAAAGGAGAGTAACAACAGTCTACTCCCAGGGCACATTCCCAATGACCTGAACACCCCCACCCTGCCCCCATGCTCTGCCTCCTAAAGGTAGAAGTAGCTCCAGGTACTGCAACCCTGGGGACCAAACCTTATATGGGCCTTACACATCCAAACGACAGCATCTTGTAAATGCTTCATTTTAAACATTTAAGTGTGTGTGTGTGTGTGTGTGTGTGTGTGTGTGTGTGTGTGTGTGTGAGTGTTGCACACATGTTGTAACATGGAGGTCAGCAGTTTTCTCCTTCTACCATATGGGTCCAGGGACTCAAACTCTGGTCATCAGACATAGCAACAGGTGCCTTCAAACCACTGAGCCATCATGCCAGTCCCAACAGCTTGCAAATTCTTGAAGCTGCATTGGAATTTCAGTTTGGGCAGGATGAACTATTTGATGTGTTTTATTCTCACAGCACCAAAGCGTGGATATGAAATTGTCTTTTCTGTTAGTATATACTCCTAAGGATGTGGCACTCACCTCGAAGGTTCTGGGCAAAGAACCTGTGTTTAGGGTTTTGCTACTGGCGAGGCTTGGGTGGGGGGGCATTGCCTGCCCACATTTGAATAATTTTCTCCTAATGGTGGGCAAATTATTCAGATTCCTTAGAACTGAATCTCCCATTTGCAAAATGGTGACTATGATGCCTGCTACATTGAGAGTTTGTGAGAACTGAATGCTATCTTCCATGTAAGAAACTTAGCACGTGATAATAGAAAATGAATAATCACCAAACAGATAATGTATCATTCCTAGGGAATCAGGCCAATGTTAATCTCTCTCTCTCTCTCTCTCTCTCTCTCTCTCTCTCTCTCTCTCTCCCCCCCCCACCCCAGCATGCATATGTGTTCATCTTGTGACATGCGCATGCCAGAAGCCAGCCTTAAGTGCTGTATTCTTTAAGAGCTTCTGTCTTGATTTTTGAGGTGTGGCTCTCACTGACCTGGGGCTCATGGATTGATCACACTGACAGGCGAGCTGAGCTCCAGGGATCCCTTTCTCTGCCTCCACAGGGCTGCCTAGGTGCCTGAATCATGTGCTAGGCTCCTTTCCTTGGGGCTAGGGACTGAACTTGGGACCCACACTTTTACGAGAAGCACTTTACTGATGGGGCCATCTTCCCAGCTCCTCCTGCAGATGTTTTTAGGTTCTTTTTAAAAGTGATACCTAACAGAATGTCAACAGCAGCTCGCTGTTAAAATGTGATTATTGCTTAAAATGGTGTTCTCAGGTCTAGAAAATCATGTAAGTTGAAACGTTCTAATTAATGTGCTTTAAACACATATCTCTTAAGATTTTGCTGAGTGAGAAATAACCAATGGCCACAAAGCATAAGAAAAGAGAATAAATCTTGGATGATAGAGAAAGCAGAAGTGAGTGTGTTGTCTGTCATTAATGCTTAGAGTTTTAAGTTTACCAACTCCAGTTCAGAGCCAGCCAGTTACTGGTTTAGTCATGTACCTTTGCAAACACCAGGGGGCAGTGTGACAACCAGCAGGGAAACGAGACTGGGTAAGAAAGAAGATTTTTTTACTGCACTTACAAACACGTACTTGGGCTTATGTTCTGTTTACTTCCATCAGCTCCCAGTATTTTCTAAACCTGAGTACACACTGTTCAGCAGTGAATATACTTCAATGGGAGTTCTTTTCAGGGAGTTGCTGGTATGTGGGTAAGTGATTGAGCGTGTGTGTGTGTGTGTGTGTGTGTGTGTGTGTGTGTGTGTGTGTGTGCGCGCGCGCGCGCGCGCGCGCCTGAGACCACACACACACAGAGAAATGCCAGATACAGGAATCTGGGTCACACTGCGCAAACTCTACCTTTTAGCATAGAGCCAGAGGGAGAAGCTCCGTTTGGATCGCGTGAATTCAGAGTCCCATTGTGTGTTATGAAACCCATGCATTACGCACAGGCAAAAGAACTTAGGCGTGCATTAGTACAACCATCCTAGGTGTTCTCTGCTCCCAGGTCTTTTAAAAGTCTTCCTCATGCCTGACTCTGGAAGTGGAACGGAGTTTTGGTCCATGGCAGAAATGGTAATACTCACTGAAAAGAAAACTGGAACACAGCAGGAGGAATGGTTCCATAAAGGAGCCGGAAATGGCGGGCTGGTGGTGCAGTGGATAATGCACTTGACTACAATGAGAAAAAGCAGAAACTCCCACCACCCACCCCTCACCAGACACAACCACTGTTAACGGCACAGCTTTTGAACTCCTTCCCACCTCTGTTTCCTGCCTCTCCCATTTCTGGCCTGTCCTTCTGTCTGAATTAACTTCTCCAGCTCTGGTTATTCCTCCGTGTCCTTTCTATGTACCTCAGACCCACCGCTATTTACACTGTGAGGACCCACAGCCCCAGAGCCGGGAAGGTTGAAGCAGGCATTTCTCTGGTGCTCACTGTCCGGCCTGTCAAGCAGGATCACAGAGCTCAGGTTCAGGGGCAGACCCTGGCTCAAAATATGTGCTGGGGTGGGTGGAGAGAGGCTCAGGCTCTGAGAGAACCAGCAGCTCTTGGAGAGGACTCTGAATCTGTTCCCAGCACCCACATGGTGGCTCCCAATCACCTGGAACTCCAGTTCCAGGAGGCCCAAAGCCCTCTGCTGGCTTTTGTGGGGATTGCATGCATGTGATGCACCAAAATACATACAGGCAAAAAACATTCACACACATAAAGCAAACATAAATCTTTAAAAAAAACTGCTTGGATTTATTTTTATTTTGCTCTGCCCGAAAATAAATCTTAGAAAAACAATAATGTAAAGATCAATTGAGGAAAATATTTGGGTCTGCCTCTTATCCTCATACACATATAGACACAAATGCACATGCACACACACATATGTATGCACACACACATACACACACATGCATACATAAATATACATACACAAACACATACACACATACATACATATACATACACACACACAAACACACACACAATTTTCTTTTAAATTACGTTTCCATTGGCACTGCCTGTGACTCAAGTTCCAACCATCTAGGCAGTCTGCAGCCCAGCGTTTCCCCTACGCTAATTTAAATGGGGGATGAAATGATGTAAGTTTTTTCCCTGTCCAATCTCAGCATCAGGGTTTCACGCATCCCGGGAAGGAGTCCCCCAGGGAGTCTCTCAGGAGTACACATTCCTGGTTCCCCCACCTCCTGGTGCTCCTGACTCACCAAGGCTCCTCGTGGCCTTTCTGGAACCCACGTTGCTCCCCACACCAGCCCTTGTCCCCTGGCTTCTTGGTCTGACTCCTGAGACTCCACTCATCCTCAAGGACAAGGAGGTGAACATTAATGAAATCACTCTTCCCGATTTTGGCCTCTGCCTCTCACCTGAGCTGACTGATAGGGTTTATTTATTTCACATAAGGCTTTGGAGCAAGGAGGTTCATGAAGGCTCCCGACAGCCTGAGTGTCCTGCGTACCATGGAAGGTTTCTGGGGGACCCGGCAGGGAAGGACATATTGTATTCTGTACAGACTGGAAAACCCCGTGTGCCATGTGTTAATGCGCTGATTTCTTTCTGCAAAGTGAAAATTA